>NC_092746.1:76043263-76668263 GCF_047496795.1 Chiloscyllium punctatum
ATGAACATGTTCCAACTTAAAGCTACAGTTTTTGAATCCAGTTTCATTATACACAGAATAAACCTGGCATGTCATTGTTTCCTCTTGTGTATCTGCTTTATTCATTTCAACTTGTATCCTTCCTATAATTTAGTTTGTCTTTAGTGAATGCAAAAATCATACTGATGAATGATGAGATAAATGCTACATTTTAGACATACAGCTTCAGAGATTTCCTCCCTTAGCCCAAGAGAGTCATCTTTGAGACATATTGCCCTACTGTGTGCTGAGGATGACTACCAATGAACTGAAGTCATTGGATCATATAAATGGAAAAACAAAAATGAGACTAAGATAGTAGAGAATATGAGTGTTAGAAGTGAACAGTTTAGTTACAAGTCTGGCTGTTGCATACTCCATTTCAGTTACACAATTTGGAAAGTAAATAAAAGAAGTATTGTTAAGCCATAGACCATTTTTACCATTCATCCATCCTGTAGTGTTTGTGCATCCTCCGGTTTGGGGTCAGAAATCTTGAGCATCGAGTTTTTTTTTATCTCTCCCTCTCCCTGATGGCTGCAAACATCACCTGTTTGGAAATCGGATGTTGTGTGGTCATCTTGTCACCCTCATCGACCACAGGAAAAAGAAGTATTCTGTTACAGAAATGCTGGAGCAGATGACGTGGAATTTCAACCTCCACTTGTCCCAGAGAAGAACAGTGACTATGACTCACCTGTATCATCATGATGGTTCTGTGGCTGCAAGCTCCATTGTAGGAGCTGGCTCAATAACAACTGGTGGTTGACGTTAGTCCTGAGCTTGCAGACACATGATTTGTATCCATCTGTGTGGCAGCCCTTAGAGCAGTCCCCGGCTCAGCTGCAGCTTCTGTGTCGATCTATTGGGGACAACTTCATTGGAACTATGTGAATAATATCAGAAACTATAGCTCCTCAGTAAAATGGTCATCCAGCAGTCACGTTACACTCAACTAACATCTGAGCATTAATTTCAAACATTAGGACTTTGTGGCCTCCTGATATTGAACCCGGTGAGATGTCTGTATATTGCTGGGGCACATCATTGCCTGGAATCAGAAACCTGTTGTCCAAGCCTTTCGTGCACAAAAAGAAGGAGATTGTACATGCGGTAGTAGTGAGGACGACTTCTTCCTGAGTACCCAAGAAATGCAGCATAGTACATACAAGAATGTTATCAAGAGTGCTTGCGGCCAGTATTTTTAGTTAACACATTAAGTCAGTGTAAACAGTTCTTGTACAACATTTTTTTTTATCACAGTTGTCTTACACCTGTATTGTATGGGTATGTGTTTATTATTATTGTCCTTTGAAAGACCTCATTACCCAAATTGGCTTCCTCCTCCCTCAGAAAGAAACACGCACACTCCAAGTGTGGAGACAGCAATTATTATTTCCATTGCATACAGGATGGAAGGAAATAGAGGATGTGCTTCTGAGTCTGGGACTCTATCTTTCAGTCTGTGACAAAGCTGGAAGATTTTAACAGGCAGTTAGTACCGTACAGAAATGTTGCAGTTTTAAATTAAGCAATGACTCAATGTTCATTACAAAACATTTCGCTACATGTGCAACTTTAAACTAGAGATTCTACATTTATTTGCAAGGAATTAATTACCACAATGTTTAAGGTTTTCAATTAATTGAATATATTTTTGTTAACAGGTATAAAACAGATTTTTCCCTCCTTTTGCACCTTCTTTTCCACCACCACTCAGCATACAGCCTCCCTCTGTCCATCCCCATTCCCATGCCTTTTGCAGGCTCCCTCTCCCCACTACAGATGTGGTTATCTTTGTTGCACACATTTCCCAGCTTTTTTTTTTGCTTGTTTCTCTCAACCATCTTGAAACCAACTCCTTGCCTCCTCCCCTGCTCCTACCTCCACCTCTTGGAGTTTCCTTAGTTAACCCTCACCCTTTGCAACTTCCTTTCCAGTCAACCCCAGCATTGCCTGCTGACTGATAGGCTCCTCTTCCTGCACCATCTGCAATCAGTACCCTTGCCCAGTAAAGGACCCAAAACCCCAAGTAGCAAGTATTGGAAAGAAGCAGACCATGATTGGAGGAGCAGCATCTCAAGTTCTCACTGTAGCAGATATTCTCATGAGTAAATATTTCCTGGCTTTTTGAGGGCTTTTGGTTGTGATTCACCTGACGACACTGTAAAATATTTGCCTTGAGTGGGTAGGAATTAAAATTTAAAGTATACATTGGAATATCTTACCAAATCTAAATTTTGCTCTTTGACAGTAGTAGCAAAAAAAAACATAAAGACACTTGGAGTTTAGAACATAGAACATTACAGCGCAGTACAGGCCCTTTAGCCCTCGATGTTGCATCGACCTGTCATACCAATCTGAAGCTCATCTAACCTACACTATTCCATGTACGTCCATATGCTTGTCCAATGACGACTTAAATGCACTTAAAGTTGGCGAATCTACTACCGTTGCAGGCAAAGCATTCCATACCCTTACTACTCTCTGAATAAAGAAACCACCTCTGACATCTCTCCTATATCTATCACCCCTCAATTTAAAGCTATGCCTCCTCGTGCTCGCCATCACCATACTTGGAAAAAGGCTCTCCCTGTCTAACCCTCTGATTATCTTATATGTCTCTATTCAGTCACCTCTCAACCTTCTTCTCTCTAATGAAAACAGCCTCAAATCCCTCAGCCTTTCCTAGTAAGACCTTCCCTCCATACCAGGCAACATCCTAGTAAATCTCCTCTGCACCCTTTCCAAAGTTTCCACATCCTTGTTATAATGCGGTGACCAGAACTGTACACAATACTCCAAGTGCGACCGCACCAGAGTTTTGTACAGCTGTAGCATAACCATGGTTCTGGAACTCGATCCCTCTATTAATAAAAGCTGTATGCCTTCTTAACAACCCTGTCAACCTGGGTGGCAACTTTCAATGATCTGTGTACCTGGACACCGAGATCTCTCTGCTCACCTACATTACCAAGAATCTTACCATTAGCCCAGTACTTTGCATTTCAATTATTCCGACCAAAGTGAATCACCTCACACTTGTCTGCATTACCACCTCTTAGCCCAGCTAGGTGAACTTGCAGCATGGGTTGGTACCTGGGACTTCGATGTTGTGGCCATTTCAGAGACATGGATAGAGCTGGGACAGGAATAGTTGTTGCAGGTTCCAGGATTTAGATGTTTCAGTAAGAACAGAGAAGATGGTAAAAGGTGGGGGGTTGGGAGGGGGAGGAATATGTGGCATTGTTGGTCAAGGACAGTATTACAGTTGTAGGGAGGATGTTTGGGGACTCATCAACTGAGTTAGTATGGGCTGAGGTTAGAAAGGGGAAAGGAGAGGTCACCCTGTTGGGAGTTTTCTATAGGCCTCCAAATAGTTCCAGAGATGTAGAGGAAAGGAAAGCAAAGATGATTCTCGATCGGAGTGAGAGAGTCAGGGTAGTTGTCATGGGGCCTTCAACTTTCCAAATATTGACTGGGAACGCTATAGTACGAGTACTATAGATGGGTCAGTTTTTGTCCAGTGTGTGCAAGAGGGCTTCCTGACATCGTATGTAGACAGGCCAACAAGGGGCGAAGCCACATTAGATTTGGTACCAGGTAATGAGCCCGGCCAGGTGTTAGACTTGGAAGGAGGTGAGCACTTTGGTGATAGCGATCACAATTCTGTTATGTTTACTTTAGTGATAGAAAGGGATAGATGTATACCACTGAGCAAGAGTTACAGCTGGGGGAAAGGCAATTACGATGCAATTAGGCAAGATTTAGGAAGCATTGGATGGGGAAGGAAACTGCAGGAGGTGTCCACATTAGAAATGTGGAGCTTATTCAAGGAAAAGCTCCTGTGTGTCCTAGATAAGTATGTACCTGTCAGGCAGGGAGGAAGCTGTAGAGCGCATGAGCCGTGGTTTACGAAGGTAGTGGAATCTCTGGTCAAGAGGAAGAAGAAGGCTTATGTTAGGATGAGATGTGAAGGCTCAGTTAGGGCGCTTGAGGGTGACAAGGCAGCCAGGAAAAACCGAAAGAGAGAGCTCAGAAGAACCAGGAGGAGACATGAGAAGTTGTTGGCGGATAGGATTAGGGTAAACCCTAAGGCTTTCTATAGGTATTTAAGGAATAAAAGAATGACTAGAGTAAGATTAGGGCCAATCAAGGATAGTAGTGGGAAGTTGTGTGTGGAGTCAGAGGAGATAGGGGAAGCACTTAATGGATATTTTTCGACAGTATTCACTCTAGAAAACGACAATGTTGTCGAGGAGATTACTGAGATACAGGTTACTAGACTAGGTGTGATTGAGGTTCACAAGGAAAAGGTATTAGAAATCCTGCAGTGTGTGAAAATAGGTACATCCCCTGGGCCAGATGGAATTTATCCTAGGATCCTCTGGGAAGCCAGGGAGGAGATTGATGAGTCTTTGGCATTGATCTTTAAATCGCCATTGTCTACAGGAATAGTGCCAGAAAACTGGAGGATAGAAAATGTGGTTCCCCTGTTCAAGAAGGGGAGTAGAGACAACCCTGGCAATTATAGACCAGTGAGCCTTACTTCAGTTGTGGGTAAAGTGTTGGAAAAGGTTATAAGAGACAGGATTTATAATCATCTAGAAAAGAATAATTTGATTAGGGATAGTCAGCACGGTTTTGTGAAGAGTAGGTCATGCCTCACAAACCTTATCGAGTTCTTTGAGAAGGTGACCAAACAGTGATTTCGAAGCTACTTGGATGCTGCCTGAACTGCTGTGCTCTTCCAGCACCACTAATCCAGAAGAAGGTAGATGAGAGTAAACCAGTTGATGTGGTGTATGTGGATTTCAGCAAGGCATTTGATAAGGTTCCCCACAGTAGGCTATTGTACAAAGTGTGGAAGAATGGGATTGTGGGAGATATAGCAGTTTGGATAAGTAATTGGCTTGCTGAAAGACGACAGAGGGTGGTGGTTGATGGGAAATGTTCATCCTGGAGTCCAGTTATCAGTGGAGTACCGCAAGATGCTGTTCGTCATTTTTATAAACGACCTGGATGAGGGCGTAGAAGGGTGGGTTAGTAAATTTGCAGGCGGCACTAAGGTCAATGGAGTTGTGGATAGTGACGAAGGATGTTGTAGGTTACAGAGAGACATAGATAAGCTTTTGATTTTTGCTTTTATTTGTTTTCCTCTTCTATGACAGCTGGCAACCCATTTCGATACTGTCTGAACAAAACTGAAGTGTATTTGCTCTATAAAAGTCAAAAACATATATCACACCACTGTTCCAAAATTTTTTTATGCCAGTTGATCTTACAAGTTACAGTGAAGGTTTTATACTTATGGTTAAAGCTGTGGTTTATGTGGGATTTTTTGGCCACTGAAATAATTCTGCCCTGCCAGTGGTTTTTTTGCCTTTTCCATGTTTAAAATAGTTGGGTTTTTTTCTGATTCTAATTATCAGCGAGTGATACCAGTTTTACTATCCCTAATGTTTAGCACCTCATTAATTCTCAGTTCACAGTTCACCCAAGATTCAAACGTGAAATGTAGTGTTGTAATTTTATTCATTTCCGTTCTTAATCACTTTTCAGTTCTGACTCCTGTCAAAGTAAGTAAATTGTCCAATACAACTATACCGTACTTCTGCAAATCAATACCATCAGAACGTTTCATATCATTTAAATATACAAAAAATACTGGCCAAATGCTATTTAATACTTAACTACCACTAAACTAAAATATTAAGGAAGGACTGGAATTTTGATATCAACTGGAAATTGCAGATTTGTGAAGTTATAAGGCTTTAGCTATGTCTTGTCAAAGTGCTTTTTAATACCTAGCTGTCTCACTTGACTATATTTTTTTAAAAAAAGTAAATTCTGAAAAAAATCAGCATTGTTGGCAATATATACAGCAAAATGTACATTTCTTTTCATATTGTTAAGACTCAAACACAATGTTGAGTGAATAGAACATGATGCAAGTTAAATAGCAGTGTTTGAGATTAGCTCATTTCAATGATGTACATTGGGAGGTTAGCCAGGAAAGCTTTGGAAATTGTTTGGGCTAGTTTAAATTCAAAATTTTCTAGAGTAATAAATTGACTGTGTGCTATTAGCTGCTATCTTTATCTTTTTATATTTGTGATCTTTATGAATGCAAGTTTTGGGGGTTTGTTCTTTCTATTTGTTCAGTGATAGAAAGTGCTTTCTCTGGATTTCCCATCTCTCCTCCAAAACCAGCACTACCACCAACCAAACCATCTCTTCCCCCCCCCCCGCCACATACACACCACCTATCGGTATCACTGCCATGAACACTTTATACGACTGAATGGAAATTTTTCTTTCACTTGCCAGTGTTGGAGGATTTGAGCTATAGGGAGAGGCTGAACAGGCTGGGGCTGTTCTGCCTGGAGCGTCTGAGGCTGAGGGGTGACCTTATTAAGGTTTACAAAATTATGAGGGGCATGGATAGGATAAATAGACAAAATTTTTTTCCTGGGGTCAGGAAGTCCAGAACTAGAGGTTTAGGGTGAGAGGGGAAAGATATAAAAGAGACCTAAGGGGCAACTTTTTCACACAGAGGGAGGTAAGTGTGTAGAATGAGCTGCCAGAGGAAGTGGTGGAGGCTGGTACAATTGTAACATTTAAAAGGCATTCGAATGGGTACATGAATAGGAAGGGTTTGGAGGGATATGGGCCGGGTGCTGGCAGGTAGGACTAGATTGGGTTGGGATATCTGGACGGGTTGGACCGAAGGGTCTGTTTCCATGCTGTACATCTCTATGACTCTGTGACTGCAAAAACTTCATTTTGAAAACAAGTGCTGACCATGAAAAGAGCACTGTATATGTGTGAGCAGTGCAAATGATCTCCAGTTATATTGGGAGAGGAGTGGAAACTAATATCCGAGGATATGGCCATGGGAATAATATAACAGCAGCCAGGTCCCTGTTTAGAACTTTCCCAAATTTGAGTTTGTTTCAGAAACTAGGCAACCAGTCTTGCTTATTGGTTAGAGCTTTGAGTATCGGAATTGGGACATTTTGTTGCAGCTGTACAAGACATTGATGAGGTCACATTTGGAGTACTGTGTGCAGTTCTGGTCACTCTACTATAGAAAGGATATTATTAAACTAGAAAGAGTGCAGAAAAGATTTACTAGGTTGCTACCTGGACTGGAAGGTTTAAGCTTTAAGGAGAGGTGGGATAGGCAGGGACTTTTTTCCCTGGAGTGTAAGAGACTGAGGGGTGACCTTAGACTTTTATAAAATCATGAAAGGCATAGATATCCTCAATAGCCAAGAGTTTTTCCCATGGTCAAAGTGTCTAAAACTAGAAGGCATAGGTTTAAGGTGAGAGGGGAGAGATACAAAAGGGTCCAGAGAGGCAATTTTTTCACAGGATGGTAGTGGTGGAAGCGAGTACAATTTTGTTATTTAAGAAACATTTAGACAGGTCATGGATTGGACAGGTATAAACAGATATGGACCAAACACAGGCAAATGGGACTAGTTTAATTGTGAAAACTAGGTGGCATGGGCAAGTTGGGCTGAAGGGCCTGTTTCCATTGCTGTAGACCTTTATGACTTTACCACCCTCGATGGAATAGAATATCGTGGTGTCCTCCTATACCTTTCTTGATGACCACTCGAAGTAATTGGTCATGTAGTTTTCTAAAAGATACAGGATTACATGCTCAAACTGAAATCTTTCAAAATAATGGAACGGAATATCAAATTTCATTATGACCCAAGAAACTTTAGAGGATTAAAAGCCTACTCAAAATCCTGGGTAACTAAAAGTGACCTACCAGTTCATCAATGATACATGTGCAACAATGATCAAGATCTATCCATTGGCAGATACACTAATATGAAAACAAATATAAAATCAGTTTGCGTTATTGTATATGCCTGTAATGAAACCAAGTTTCAGAAGTAACATTTCACAAGATTAATTGTATTTGGAAGACATTTGCCTTCTATTTTAGACTATCTTTTTATTGCCGTGACTGAGCAGAGTTTACAACTGGTGATTAAACAAATTTCACTAAACCAGTCAATTTAGTTCCACAGTGGTTACTGTCATTGATAATGGGTAGAATTAGTCCTTCGCTTTGTGGGTTCTAGACAGGGAATTACCATTTCCATATCAGTAAAATAAAGTCTTATGGATCTTTTTCAGTAAATTGCCTCCTGATAAATGTCAAAATAATATTATTTGACTCTAGAAGGATTGTGGTCAAGTAAGAAAGTAATAATCAAAAACAGTTGATTGGATAAAGTGTATTCCATTACTGCAAAAATGAAGAGAAATCTGTTCAAATGTTTGGCTAGTATTTCAGGGTTGTGTTGAGGAATTGCGAGGTCTATCAGAAATGAAAGCCAAAAACAGTGGAAATACTCAGGTGAATGGCACACAGTGAAATGGAGTTAATGTTTCAGATATTGTGCTGGATTTTGTAGAGTCCACTAAAGCAGGCAGAATAGCAGACATACATGACTAGCTGCATATCATTCTCCCAAGTGCTGGGTAAAACTGTAAAGCATTAAGTCAGCTGCAAGAAGGTAACAAAACAAGAAACTCTCCATTAGCAGTCGGAAACAAATTGAAATGCACGTGGGAAACTAAATATGCAATTTAAATGCAGTTCAACACTATTTAGTTTTACTTCTCCACTTCAGTAAAACTCCTGTTTGTCTCATGCCTTCAGTAATCTGCCCACTGAAAGATGGCAAATTATATCTGACATCTTTGATTTGGTGAGAAATTCTTTTGGACATCCAGGAGACTTGGTGATAAGCCCCTGGATTAACAATACAGAGATGACCTCTTTATAAAAACAGACTGAGTTGACACTAAGGGGTAGAACCTCAGGTAGAAAATTCAGAATTTAGAAATAGTGGGCTCAAAATGTAAAGAGCAGCAGACAGATGAACTACAGAGTGGGTCTTGAATTGGCATCACGTACCTGAGGATGCTTATAAAGTTACCTACCTGGGGAGGAGGAGAATATAGCAGTGACAACATGAGAATCATGGATTCTGCCCTTTTCCTTCCTTGAGCACTGGAGGGGACTGTGCTACCTTGCTGTAATACCTAAGACCTCAGTTGAGTCCATTGGTATTGCTGAATGATCTTGTGCGACAGCAGAGAAATCTTCTCCCTGAACTTAGCATATCTTTTTGGGCTGGAACAACAGAAATTAAGATGATGGAGATGTAGAAAGACTTGATAACAATGTCTGAAGAAAATGTAGGGCTGGCTACCCTTTAACTATGGCACCAGATGCTACAGAACAACAGGTGTTCTGATAGCAAATCACGTTTGTCACATGATACAGTGGCTGAGGCTGTATCATGAGCTTGCCATAATGTAATTGGATTCAGCCAATTGCCAAGGATCACGAGGACATCAGCAATTTCCTCTGGCTCTTCCAGCAGGTGCCATGAGAGGAGGACTAAATCCAGCCTGCTAACACTGTTTCATTTTTCACAGATGCTGCCTGACCTAAGTGTTTCCAATATTTTGTTTTATTTTGGATTTCTGTTGATGTTTTGCTTTTGTACTAGCTCCATTGGCTTTACTATATTTGTGTTGGTTTACAGTTAGTGGTGTGGGACTGCTAGATCTATTTTATCTGGCTCTTGCTAATGTATATTTGAGGTGTTATCCAAACAGCTTAGAAACCTTGCTAATTCAGAACAAGTTCTGTTTGAAAGCTACTCCTAAAATACTCCATTTTCCTGCAATACATTGGTATTCAGTCTTTCAGCGTGAAAAATCTATTTTTAATATTGTTTTTCAATGAGCTCTCCATTCCAAGATTAATAGTTTATGCTGTCGTAATTCTTCATGGATTATGAGCTGACATTGCTACTTTTTTTATCCTGCGGAAGGATCATTGGACCCAAAATGATAACTCTGATTTCTCTCCACAGATGCTGCCATACCTGCTGAACTTTGCCAGCATTTTCTGATTTTGTTTCTGATTTACAGCATCTACAGTTCTTTTCGTTTTTATTGTTACTTTCTTTGTTCTTATGATCTTTTTTGTACCAGTACTCTTGGTCTCAAGACCTATTAGTAGCATTGGATCAGAGCTTTATAAATCTTATTTCCATTTTGATTATGAGGGTGTTGCATAAAATCACTTGAAAAGCATCCAGTTTGTTCAAATTGCACCAGGCTTGTTGGTCTAGGGGTGTGATTCTAGCTCAGGCATTTGTTCTACCACTGGTACATGAGAGGTTCCCCCGTTGAAATCAGAGGCAAGACCCAGATGCCTTCCTCTAGTTACAAGGGTAGTGCGGAAAAGGTAGGAAAGTGAAGTTGATGATTATCCGATTGGACATTATCTCAATGAATGGTTGAAGCAAACTCGTTGAGCTGAGTTCTGCCGACATAATACATAGAACATTACAGCGCAGTACAGGCCCTTCGGCCCTCAATGTTGCGCCTCCCTGTGAAACAAATCTGAAGCTCATCTAACCTACATTATTTCATTCTTGTCCATATATTTATCCAATGACTGTTTCAATGCCTGCAAAGTTGACAAGTCTACAACTGTTGCAGGCAGTGTGTTACACGCCCCTGCTACTCTGAGTAAAGAAACTACCTCTGATATCCGTCCCATATCTATCACCCCTCAATTTGAAGCTATGCCCCCTCATCACCATCCTCTGAAAAAGTCTCTCACTGTCCACCCGATCTACCCTCTGATTTGATTAGATTAGATTAGATTCCCTACGGTATGAAAACAGGCCCTTCGGCCCAACAAGTCCACACTGACCCTCCAAAGAGCAACCTACCCAGACCCATTCCACTACCTTATATTTACCCCGACTAATGCACCGAACACTGCAGGCAACTTAGCATGCCCAATTTACCTGACCTGATCTTTGGATTGCGGAAGGAAACCGGAGCACCTGGAGGAAACTCGCACAGACATGGGGAGAATGTGCAAACTCTACACAGACAGTCACCTGAGTTGGGAATCGAACCCGGGTTCCTGGCGCTGTGAGGCACCAGTGCTAACCACTGAGCCACCATGCCGCCCACAAGGAAAGGTTGAGGGACATGAAGCTGTTTTCATTACAGAGAAGAAGCTTGAGTGATGGCTTAATTGAGACATATAAGATGGTTTCCTTGTAAGACCTTCACTCCATATCAGCCAACATCTTAGTAAATCTCCTCTGAACCCTCTGTAACCTACTTCTGGTCCTACATCTTATGAGCAATCATTTGTTTACAATTGTTTGATTTCTGATGTACTCCAATATTTTGTGCCTCTCTGCTATAAATTGCTTTTGGGCAAAATATGTTGGCATTAGTCACCACCAGTGCGCATTTATGCACGTTGTGTGTAAGGAATAGCAAGTGTAATTTCAGCATTTAAAAGATGGTTGGAGCAGATTGCAAATAGATCAGTTTACAATTCCTTAACTTCAGAATTGTGTCCTGTTATCAGTGGCCATCTGAAGGTCCAAATATATTCATCAACGACGTTCATATATTAATGTGTGAAAGATGTTCAACAAAGACAGCCCCGGCAAAGTGGTTAATATTAACAAACACATCCAAAAATTCAGAACTCTCAGTTGTACACTTTTAATTGTCAAATGTGCAACATAATGCAATATTCTCTGATGCAATTGTATTTTTTAAAAATTAAAACTTACCTGGTAGAAGTAATTGTGTTTGGGAGAAAGATAGTGTACTGTATTTATTATTTAATAATTCCTCATCTAATCTTTTTTTCTGTCCTCTCAATTATTTATATGTTATGAATTGGAGCCTTTGACTTGAAGTATCTTTGGTAAAAGAGATCCATCAGCATTGTGTTGCTATTCCAGATTACACTGCATTTCTTTTCAAATATATTATCTTTTCAATTGTCAGCATAATGCAGTTCTATTAATTTCCAGTAGAAAAAGTCTATATTTCCAGTTATTACCTTAACCGCTTACCTGCAGAGAGCATCAGTTTGTGAGATCAACCCGCTCATTCATATGAAATCATTGCTTGCTGAAAATCCATCATGAGGCAGTTGTAGATTTGTTCCTGTCATACATTCCATCCAAGCGTTATGCTGGGGAGGTAATGGCCCAGTGGTATTATCACTTGACTATTAATCCAGCAACCCAATTGATGTTCTGGGGACCCAGGTTTGAATCCTGCTGATGGTGGAATTTGAATTCAATGAAATATATCTTGGAATTAATAGTCTATAGATGCCATGAGCAGCACCAGGCATACCAGGAAGCCGTTGTCGGTTGGAAATGTGTTTTGAAATCTGCCATCCTCTCCTGGTCTCATCTCTGTGACTCCGGACTCTTAGCAATCTGGTTGACTCTCAACTAGCACTCAGTTGCATCAATCATTACGAAATCTCAACAAAAATGAAACTGGGCATTGACCTAGGCACCAGACAGACAATGGCAGAAACAACCCTGTCGACCCTGCAGAATCCTCCTTTCTAATATCTGGGAGCTAGTGCCATAACTGGGAGAGCTGTCTCTCAGGCTAGTCAAGCAACAGTTTAATATTCATTCCTAGGGAACCTTATCTTACAATGTTCCAGATGCAATTATCACCATCCCTGGATATGTCCTGTCCTGCCAGCAGGACAGACCCACCAAAGATGGTGAACAGTGGTTAATAATTGAGAGAGCTGCCTTGGAAGTCCTCAACATTGACTGCAGACCCCACAATGTCCCATGGCTTCAGGTTACACATGGGCAAGGAAACCTCCTCCTGATTACCGTGTATTGTCCTCCTTCGACCGATGAATCATACATCACCATGTTGAACAAGACTTGGAGGAAGCAGTGAGGGTTGCACGGTACAAGTAGTACTGTGGGTGGGCGACTTCATTGTCCAAGAATGCTTGCCAGAAGCATTGCTGATCGAGCTGGTGGACTGGGATTGTGGCTGGTGATGTCTGCCAACAAGAGGGAAAAACATGGTAAAAACAATGACTGCAGATGCTGAAACCAAATACTGGATTAGTGGTGCTGGAAGAGCACAGCAGTTCAGGCAGCATCCAACGAGCAGCGAAATCGACATTTCAGGCAAAACGTCGATTTCGCTGCTCGTTGGATGCTGCCTGAACTGCTGTGCTCTTCCAGCACCACTAATCCAGAGGGAAAAACATACTTGACCTCAGCCTTACAGCTGCAGATGCATCTGTCTGTGATGTCATTAGTAAAAGTGGCCAACGCAGAGACTTTTTGGAGTCCATTTGTAAGCCCCCACCTTTACATTGAGAATACTCTCCATGTTGTGTGGCACTATCACTGTGCTAAATGAGATAGACTTCAAATAGGTCTAGCAACTCAAGACTGTACAATGAGTCTCTGAGAATTATCAACAGCAGCAAAATTGTACTCCCAACACAATCTGTAACCTCATGCCTGGCATTTCGCCCAGTCAACCATTACTATCAAGCCAGGGGATCAACCCTGTTTAAATGGAGAGTGCAGGAGGGCATGTCAGGAGAAGCGCCAGACATACCAAAAATAATGTCAACCTGGTGAAGTGACGAAACAGGACTATTTACAAGCAAAAACTAGAAGCAGCAACCTTCAACTAATGGACCAGATCGAAGCTCTGCAGTTCTGCCACATCCAGACAATTGGTGATGGACAATGAAGCAACTCACTGGAGGAGCAGGTTCTCCAAATATCTTCCTCTTCGATGATGGAAAAGCCCAATCCATCAGTGCAAAAGATAAGGCTGAAGCATTCACAACAATCTTTAGCCAGAAGTGCTGAGTGGATGATTCATTTCAGCCTCCAACAGTGGTCCCCAGCATCATAAATACCAGCCTTCAGCCAATTCAGTTCACTTAATGCAATATCAAGAAATGGTTGCAGGCACTGTATATTGTAAAGGTTACAGGTCATGACAACATTGCCACAATAGTACTGAAGGCATGTGCTCCAGAACTTGCCACTCCCCTAGCCAAGCTCTTTCAGTACAGCTACAGCCTGGCATCTGTTCAACAGTGTGGAAAATTGCTCAGGTGTGGCTTGTACACACACAGCAGGACAAGTCCAAACTAGCCAATTACCGTCCCATCAGTCGACTCAGACATCAGTAAAGTGATGAAAGGTATCATTGACAGTACTATCAAGTAGCACCTGCTCAGTGACACCCGCACCAACCAACCCACCCCTCTGTGGTGGAACACTTCAACTTCCCCCTTCCACTCGGCCAAGGGCATGCAGGTCCTGGGCCGCCTCCATCACCACTCCCTAACCACCCGGCACTTGGAGGAAGAACGTCTCAGCTCCCGCCTTGGGACCCTCCAAACCCATGGCATGAATGTGGATTTTACCAGTTTCCTCATTTCCCAGTTCCAACCTTCCAACTCTGCACTGCCCTCATGACCTGTCCATCTTCCTTCCCACCCATCCGCTCCACACTCCCCTTCAACCTATCACCATTACCCCCACCTCCATCCATTGCACACTCAGCCATCTTCCCCCACTCATTTACCTCTCCACTCCCTAGGCTCCCACCTCATTCCTGATGAAGGGCTTTTGCCTGAAACATCAATTTTCCTGCTTCTCGGATGCTGCCTGACCTGCTATGCTTTTCCAGCACTACAGTCTTGACCTTGCTCAGTGATTCCCAGTTTGGGTTCCACCAGTGCCAATCAGCTCCTGACCTCATTACAGCATTGGTTCAAGTGTGGACAAAAGAGCTGAATTCCTGAGTGAGAGTGACAGCCCTCTGCATCGAGATCACATTTGACTGAATGTGGCAACAAGAACCCTTAGCAAAACTGGAATCAGGGGCAAGCGATCTACTGGTTGGAGAACACTTCCTGCATGTGTAGCATGCAGTGTTTTTGTCAGTGTCAGTCTATCCACTAATATTAAAGCAAACGTGTTGATTATCTACCCTGTCTTTGCCCCTCTTAATTTTATACATCCAAATCATATCCCCCCTCAGTTGCGCCAAGGAAGGTAACCCCAGTCTATCCAATTTCTCTTCGTTAAAACTCTCCAGCCCATGCAGATCCTGATAAAGCTCCTCTGCACCCTCTGTAGTGCAATCACATTCCTCCTATAATGTGGATTCCAGAACTACAACAATACTCAAGTTGTGATCTAAACACTAAGTAAGATCCACAAATATACTTCACAATCTAAATGAATTAAATGTGGAAACTAATTGTCATTTTTCTAAATTTGCTGATGACTGAGTATCAGTGCAATTTGTAGGGAGGATGCAAAGAGAACCTTCATCAACTTAGTGAACAGCTTTGAACATGGCAGATGGAACTTAATATGAATAATTATGAAGTTATTCACTTTGATGCGCAGGTGCAGCAAGCAATTAGACAGGCAAAGGACCTGTTGGCCTTCATCACAAGGGGATTTGGTATAGCAGTAGAGATGTTTTGCTGCAGTTGTATTGACCTCCCCTAGAATATTGTGCAGAGTTTTGGTTCCCATCTTTAAAGAGGGATAGTTAATTAGCTTGCTTGGACATGTTATGACATAGCTGCAGTGCAGGTAGGACTTAACCGAAGACATTCTGGCCCAGAAATAGGGTCACTACCACTGTGCTACAAAATTTTCTGAGGAGAGGTATACTTATCATAGAGGGAATGCAAGTGTGGTTCACCAGATTAAACTCTTGAGATGGCAGGAATGACTTACAAAGATATTGAGAGTCTAGGTTTGTGTTCTGTACATTTTGAAGAGCAAAAGATAAACTGTATAAAACTTACAAAATTCTTAAAAGCCATGATAGGATAGATGTGATTCAGATTTTTTTTTCTTGGCTGGTAGATTGTGAGTAATTCTTAATGACTTGACAGCCCTAACTAGTTTCATTGCTACCTTGTCAAGAAAACTTCTTTGCTTCAGATTTCTGGCTTTCATTGGTTCTATCAAGGCATGATGAATTGGAGATTCTTTTGTCAGTCATTACTGAATCCAAGGATTTTTCCTCATGAAAGATTTTTGTTTTGCAGATAATGGATTTATACCTGACACAATGCTTGAGGATGTGATGAAAGCATTGGACCTAGTGTCAGACCCTGAATAGTAAGTATTCCCAACAGTAGTCTATTCTGCTATAACATGCACTTCTTCAACACAAATTGAAGAATTTAGACTGTTATTTGTAGAACGTGATCTTTCCTTATCTCTATTGGCTATAACGTGATTCCAGCCCCATTAGCTTAAATGGATTGGCTTTGTGCAATTTTCTTATAATGCCAGATCACACGAGAACGGAACTATGTCATTATATCAGACTCAACTGTACTGTGATATTAAACCTCAAAATAAAAGTGTTAATGTTGTAGTTCTTATGATAAGTAAGTGATATCTGAACTTGATTATTGCTGAAGAAAAGAGTTTTGCTTTTGATGCTTTTCATTTTTTAATTATAGCAGATGCAAAGATGCCACATTTTGAAGAGAGCAACAATTCTCCAAGATAAAAGGATGCTGAATAGTTAGCAAATTGACTCAGACTCTGGTGAAAGCATTGTTATGGCAAATGCATAAGGGAACTCATGTCTCTCACTTTTGTTTAATTCAAGAAAGGCTTGCAGTGTGGCACACCACTTGCTGGAAGTTGTATTTATTCACAAGAAGGAATCTGTCCTCTGCAAGAAAAGGAACACGTCCATGCATTGTAATTATTTTTTTTTAATTAAACACAAGGGTGGGTGACAAGATAAGACATGATCTGCAACGATTCAGAAAAAAATGACCACCACCACCTTAAGGACAACTAAATTAATATATGCAATCAATGGTGGCCGAGCCAGTGACACAAATATCTCACAAATTAATTTTTGAGAAAAGTTATGAGATGCGTGCTCCCTGATAATACCTCAGCCAATTAGACTCTACTTCCCATCTAATCAGCAACTTTTTGTCATGTGGTATAAATTATTCACCCCTTCAAAATTTGGCACTTCTTGCATCTCTCCTGCTGACTGCAAAATGAAAGACTTTTGATAATTGTATATATTTTTTGGCAGCAAAAAAAATTGTATGTGTAAGCCAACGTATAATCAATCTTTTTCGCTCTCTCTTTTGTTAAGAATTGTTTAATTTTTGTTCTTATTCTAACAGGCTACCTCTGTCCACGTGGCTACTGTATCTTTAATATCCTGTCTTAGTCTTTAGAACCAGTCTGTTAACTGATACCTTTTAAACCCATTCTATAAATCCAAAACTGCAAAATCCA
Source organism: Chiloscyllium punctatum (assembly GCF_047496795.1). NCBI lineage: Eukaryota > Metazoa > Chordata > Chondrichthyes > Orectolobiformes > Hemiscylliidae > Chiloscyllium > Chiloscyllium punctatum. Next base: position 76,060,480 of record NC_092746.1, read on the forward strand.
CTGTGTTACGTTTATCCGGATGATCTGTGACATACTCAAATCGCAATAAAGTTAATTAAGCATGATTTGCACTCTGCAAATCCACATATAACTCCTGGTTCATTCATTCAATTCTGAATCCTGTTGAATTGTACACATTATCCCACAAGAAAGGCAAAGCTAATTGCCCAATTAATTCTTGATTCAGGTTTTTCTCTTTTTAGTTGCCAGGCTTGTGCAGGAAATGGACAAAGGGGAAAAACATGGACCGTTCTCTTTTAAGCGCAAACACTTCTGTGCCTTTCTGGTCTCCCTTGAGTTCTGAGAGAGGAAAATTAACACTGTTCCACTCATTCCGTTTATGTTTTTGGCTGCACTGTTAAGTGTCCTGAATTTGTCTCGGTCAATGGTTTGTGACTCATCCATTTTTTTTAGCAGTATTAGGTGATTAAATAGCCCTTAAATTTTGCGTAAAAGGCTGCCAAAACACAGGAATTTTTTATTTATTCTGTTTTTTTCCCTTGATGGCTAGCATATCTTTTTCTGCTGTACTTTTCTGAGCATTGTGTATTTTTTATTACTCAAGCTGGATTTTTTTGTTTCAAAAGTACTTGAGAGGATACACAAAATCAATTAACTTTCAAACACACGTAATCAGAAACACGAGATGAAAATAAATTTAAAATTGCAGCATACGTGCCAAACTTAAGCTTTTCACTCCACACTAGTTTTTCAGCATTCCAAGAGAAAATCCTTTTTCCCTGGAATTGGAAATATGGAAAGCAGGATTATAGTCTGTCAAAAGCAGATGGGGCTGGAATCAATCAGCTGTTGCTTTTAATATGTTGCTTGTTCACAAACTTCAGACAAAATATTTTGATGCAGTGGTGTTTTCTCAATCACAAAGTATGTTCTTTAAATATTTCTCAAAGACTTTGTTGTATACTTACTTGAAGTTGCTTAATTCAGTTTATCTATTCATCAAAGTTGAAATTGTGCTGTTCTATTAACATTGCTTAATTCCAGCTAAAGGATTGTTTATTTTTCCTTCACACTGAAATGACTTAAAATTATCAAGAGGAGAAAATCCAACATGCTGAGATTTACTGTTCCGCAAATGAACTTTCTACATTAAGTCTGGGTTTTCAGTTTAAGTGAGCATGCTTCAATAAGGATTAAAGTTTTTTTTAAAAGATAACAATAGAAGCACAAATATAGCATGGGGGCTATTCAGCCCAACTTGTCCATGCCAGTCCAAAGACAAATAGATGCCCTTTCTTATCCCATCTTCCTGCACACGGCCCATTTCGCTGCAGCACTTGTGGTGCAGATCCTGGTACTTTTTAGGGTCTCTGTTTCCACCACCAGCTTCGGCAGCAAAAAGTCCAGGCATCCACCGCCCTCTGCGTAAAAAAAAGTTTGTCCTCATGTCCCTCTGCCACTTAGCTCGAATCTATGGTCCCTGATTTTTGAACTCTGTGCTGAGGGAAACAGGTTCCTCCCGTCTACTCTTCATAATTTTGTATACCTCAATCATGTTGCCTCTCAGCTTCTCTGTTCCAAGGAAAACAACCCCAACCTCTCCAATCTCTCCTCGTAACTACAATTCTGTAGCCCTGGCAACATTCTCAGAAATCTCTGCACACTCTCCAGAAAAATTACATCTTTCCTATAATGTGACTAGGACTGTACACAGAACTACAGTTCAAAGTTTGTGAGAAGATTTGTAGCTCGGGTGCTCGTTGTTGTGGTTCTGTTCGCCGAGCTGGGAATTTGTGTTGCAGATGTTTCATCCCCTGTCTAAGTGACATCCTCAGTGCTTGGGAGCCTCCTGTGAAGCGCTTCTGTGATCTTTCCTCCGGCATTTGTAGTGGTTTGAATCTGCCGCTTCCGGTTGTCAGTTCCAGCTGTCCGTTGCAGTGGTCAGTATAATGGGTCCAGGTCGATGTGCTTATTGATTGAATCTGTGGATGAGTGTCATGCCTCTAGGAATTCCCTGGCTGTTCTCTCTTTGGCTTGTCCTATAATAGTAGCATTGTCCCAGTCGAACTCATGTTGCTTGTCATCTGCGTGTGTGGCTACTAAGGATAGCTGGTCGTGTTGTTTCGTGGCTGTTTGGTGTTCATGGATGCAGATCATTAGCTGTCTTCCTGTTTGTCCTATGTAGTGTTTTGTGCAGTCCTTGCATGGGATCAGCACGACCAGCTATCCTTAGTAGCCACACACACAGGTGACAAGCAACATAAGTTCAACTGGGACAACGCTACTATTATAGGACAAGCCAAACAGAGAACAGCCAGGGAATTCCTAGAGGCATGACACTCATCCACAGATTCAATCAACAAGCACATCGACCTGGACCCAATATACCGACCACTGCAACGGACAGCTGGAACTGACAACCGGAAGCGGCAGATTCAAATCACTATAAATGCCGGAGGAAACATCACAGAAGTGCTTCACAGGAGGCTCCCAAGCGCTGAGGATGTCACCTAGACAGGGGACGAAACGTCTGCAACACAAATTCCCAGCTCAGCAAACAGAACCACAACAACAGAACTACAGTACTGGTATAAAATATAAAATGTAAAGTGGAGTAAGAAATCTCTGACCTTTAGTTCAATGTTTAGACGAGATCTTTTCTGATCCTCTCTGATCCTAAGTCATGAAAAGCATTGGGACATATCTGACTGGTGGGCTGTTAAAGTATGTCTGTTGCTATATTTTGGGCAACAACTATCTGTTACAGCTTTCTTCATTGTTAAGGACGAAAGTAATGCCTGAAATTGATTTCAGATAATCTTTTCTCTGCCTGCTATTTGCTTTTTCCCTTAGTTAGAACTATTGTCAGTTAGGGAGATTGTGCATTCAGCTTCATCACTGAACTTAAATGTTGGTCATTGTCTTGTGTTGACCTTGTATTCGCATATTTGTTTGCTTTTTTCAAAGAGAATGTACTGTTTGGAAAAGTTCCCATGTGCTCAACCTTTGAAGAATTCCACAATTTTCATATAACTTAATCAAAATGTCCTGAAGCAAAACAAAACGTTTTTCTAAGTTAGTGCAAGTAATTGTGGATAAGCATCATCTCAGTGGGATGTATTGTTCCTGGTTCTAGCCCTTTAAGTATCAACATTAGGATCCTTTTGGAATGAAAATACACTGAACACATCTTTGGATTAATCAGAGGATTTTTTTTTCTCCTCTACATAATGCAGTACAGTTTTTAAATGCTGACACATGGAATCTCTGGATTCTACTTGGTCTTTGCTTTCATAAGAAGTTAAACATAAATGACCCGATGTGAGTTTTTCTCCCAAAAAAGGCGATGCAAAGCAAATAGTTTTGAATAGTACCAGATTGTGCTGGCAAAAAAGCCAACAACAGTCTAATTCTGGCACCGCTGCTGTGGAGAGAGGGATGAGGAGAAGAGGCAAAAGTTTGTATAGTATAAACATAAGTTATACTTGGGGCCAAATGACCTTCGTGATACTTCAGCTCTGTAACAAATGAAGCTAAGAGTGTTTGTTTATTTGAAAACGACTATTATTGTTGATGTTGAGGCTTCAAATGGCATTTAGATTTTCTTTAACCTAATTTATTAACACTTCATTTTCTAGCAAACTCAGTTCTGGTGGCTTATTTGAGTGAATTAATTTTAAACCTTGCACTGCTATCAAAGGTTGATGTGTCACTAGCCAGATTCTTTGCTTGATTTCAATTTTTCTGCCACAATAAAATAAAGGTCAGTTTGAAAAGCCTCCTGCAAAACATTCCTTTCTCTGCTCCTCTTACTTTCTTTGTCCATGCCATTTCCCTTGCTGTCCATTTTGTTATTGCTTTCTTTCACAAATTGAGAAACTTTGATTCAATGGTGGCATAAAGCAGGTGCTGTCAGATCTGCTGTTCCTTGTCAGCAACATTCACATCCCATGAAAGGATAAAAAATAGTCCACATTTCCAACAAATTGCCTTGTGCTTTGACCAAAGTCTAAATCATCACTATTTATCTGTTACAACAAATGTTTATTCCATAGTTTCTGTCACCAAATTTCTGTTTGAACCTCCTTTCACCCCTATTCCCATCACTTCTCTTAAAACTGTTTCATTGATAAAACTTTAAGAAGTATCTTGCGTAGTCATTCAAAGCTGGCATTAGATAAAATGCAAGCAAAAATCATTTATTTAAGCACTGCATGCAGCTCACTACATGTGCAGCAAAGCTCAAAGGCTTTGGCACCATTCATTGTTCAGTGCAGAAAGACCATTCTGATCAAAGTTCTCGTTCATCACTATAGTTGCTACCAGGCCAAAATGTGTCTCCTTCTGTTCTTTGGCCTTTCTGTTTTGTTTAGTTTTGTTGATTCAGTTTTCTATTACAAACTCTGAGAACAGTTCCCTTCATTTGATTTTATTCCTGGAGCCCTGAACACAGCCCGTGCATCATCTGCAATGATTTTACCACTTTTCTCCACACATTCACCTTGGAAGAAGTGCTCAATGCTTCTATCCTTCACCCTTCTCTTTCTCTCTGTATACTGCTCTTAACCATTGCATTTTTCAGTTAACACTCACATACCAGTAGTATCTTGCTGTACCACTTGGCCAAATTATTACTTCCAATACCACAGGCATCTATTCTGTCTGACTGACTGACAGAGGTTGAAGATGACCAAAATTTTTGAAATTTAATTCTGAAAGGACCAAATTTATCCTGTATGGCTCTCCTCAAAATCTCAGAACTTTGAACTCCATAAATGCAGATTCAGGTTCTGCTGAATCATACAAAATCTCAATTTTCTATTTGATCCAAGCTCAACTCAGAATTTTGTATCCTATTCATCACCAAGGGAACCTCATCCATGTTGACAACATTTCCTTCTTATGCCCTTGTCTTCTCCAATCACTGCACAAAAAAGTCAGTGAATTTGATATTCTAAAGTAAAACCAAGACCTGCGGATGCTGAAAATCTGAAATTGAAACAGAAATTGCTGGAGAATCTCAGCAGATCTCACAGCATCTGTGGAAGAACTGAAGAAGGATCTCGGGACTCAAAATCTTAACTCTGCTTTCTCTCTTCAGATGCTGGAGACCTGCTGACTTTCTCCAGCAATTTGAATTCAACATTCTCTTAATTTACAAATTCACCTCAGAGCTTGTTTCAGCAATATATCCAGTGATTTTCTCCTCCACTGCTCTGAATTTCATTCAACCCCTAATAATTAGCAGAGCCTTCAGCCATCATAGTCTTGCACACTTAAGCTATTATAAATCCTTTTTCTCTTCCTACGTCTCTCGCCTCATTCAAAGATTTACAAAATTTCACCAGGTGTCATGTAACACTTCCCAAATTATTCAGCTAATGCTATTCGGCATTCATTTCTGTTCTGTGAAATAACATGGTATGTATTCATTTACTGACTTTAATGAAGTTTATGTTATTATTGGCACCATAAAGTCTGCAAAAGCACATGTATTATTGCAGTAAAATGTGTGACATGTCCAGAATCTCAGTTTATTTTCTCCAAGTAGCCAAGTGCCATTATATATTTTACATCATCCAAAATTACAAACTGTTTATAATGTGCATACATTGAAATAGCTATATTGAACAGTGTAATGTTTTCTTTCAGTGTTAACATTATGAAGAACAAACTAGACCCTGAAGGATTAGGAATCATCTTACTTGGAACGTTTCTACAAGAATTTTTTCCTGAGCAGGTAACGCTTTTTATTTAGTATTCTAACAAAATGGTTGTCCAATTTGAGGGAAAAAAATGTTAGTACTTCAGTATGTTTTATCACAGAGTTATAGAATCGTAGAGACATATAGCATGTAAATAGACCCTTTGGTCCAACTTGTCCATGCCAACCAAATATCCAAAATAAATCTAGTCCCATTTGCCAGCATTTGGCCCAGATCCTGGATTAGTGGTGCTGGAAGAGCACAGCAGTTCAGGCAGCATCCAACGAGCAGCAAAATCGACGTTTCGGGCAAAAGCCCTTCATCAGGAATAAAGGCAGTGAGCCTGAAGCATGGAGAGATAAGCTAGAGGAGGGTGGGGGCGGGGAGAGAGTGCATAGAGTACAATGGGTGAGTGGGGGGGGAAATGAAGGTGATAGGTCAAGGAGGAGAGGGTGGAGTGGATAGGTGGAAAAGGAGATAGGCAGGTCGGACAAGTCCGGACAAGTCAAGGAGACAGTGCTGAGCTGGAAGTTTGAAACTAGGATGAGGTGGGGAAGGGGAAATGAGGAAGCTGTTGAAGTCCACATTGATGCCCTGGGGTTGAAGTGTTCCGAGGCGGAAGATGAGGCGCACTAATCCAGTATTTGGTTTCCAGCATCTGCAGTTATTGTTTTTACCTCTTTGGCCCAGATCCATCAACCCTTCCTACTCCTATTCATATGCAGATGCCTTTTAAATTCTACCTCTTAGTTATGCCACCAAACCAATTCTGATAGGAGATCAAAGTCTTCGCTTGGGAAAGAAAGAAAACACAAGCGATAACTGAAATAAAAATACCAGAAAGCAGTCTTCGTTCTCTGGTCAACGATGTAGGATAATTCTATGAATAGCTATTTTTTTTCTCTCGCTGCTGTTCCTTATGGGAGGAGAATTGTGAGAAATACCATCTCAAATTTACGGTATGTCGCACTTATACAGAAGTTTATTGGTACATTAATTATGTTGAAAAGATTACTCCTATAGATTAATGTAATGGAAGATTCTAATAATATTGTAATCAATTCAACCTACATCTCCACTTAATACACTGCCTGTCTGTTGAGTCAGTTGCCATCATGTTCTTCTATAATCTCCCCTTCCATATAAGCACATGAATTCATATTCACAGCAAACCCTTTTTAATCTTGCCTTTGGCATTCCCCAATGATCTAACCTTGGCCTGTGCTTTGATCGTGCTATACCTTGGTTACATTATGTAAAAAGACAGTTGTCACATATATGCTGCTGATATCCTACTCCACCCTTCTAACACCTCTATCAACATTTCTGCTGGTTCTAACTCCTTGCCATCATCCAATATTGAAATTATAGAAGCTCCACCCTCCCCCCCCCCCCCCCCCCAAACTAAATACTGAGAAACGTAAAGCCAGCAGTTCTTGCCATGATGCCATTCCTTTGATGCCACCACCATCTATTTTCCTCTCAACTATCAGAGACTGAACCAGGCTAATCACAGCATCGATGTAGTTGACTCTGAGATGAACTTTCGGCCACTGTGTCCTCGCCAATATGTCCTCGCTTCAACCTCAGTGATATTTCTCAACTCTGCCTCTGTCTCTACTCAGTGGTTGCTGAAACCCTCATTCATGTCTTTGTTACCTCTCATGTTCCACCCACTTGAGAGCATCCAAACCTCTACTGCTAGACTCCTAATTTTGTGCCATGATCCATTTCTGTCGTTGCTGAACTTTATTTGCTCATTTAATCAGTGCCTCAATTTTAAAATTCTGATTCTTGTTCTCAGATCCTTCCATGACTTAATTTCTCTGTTAAACTCTTGTAATTTCTTTCAGCTCACCTGAAATATCCAAGCTTCTTCAAACCTAGCCCCTTACATAACCCTGATTTAGTGTCTCTCTCTCTCTTCCCTCCCCCCCCCCCCCCCCCCCCCCCCCCAACCTCTTAAAGCTTGCTTTTGATTAAACTTTTAGGCATCAACCATATGTATTATGGGAGGTGGTGACTTCATAACATCACTGGACTATAACCTAGGGTAATATGCTGGGGTTATGGTTTCAAATCAGACCACAGCAGATGGTGAAATTTGAGTTCAGTTAAGAAAGAATCTGGAAGTAAAAGTTAGCTTAATGGTGACCATGTAACCACTATTGATGGCTGTTTGAAAAAAAAAATCAATGTTGTTCATTAAAGTCTTTTAGGAAAGGAAGTCTGGCCTACATGTGTATTTAGACGCACAGGAATGTGGTTGACTCCTATCTCTTGACTCTGGGCATTTTGGGATGGGTAACAAATACTGGTTCAGCCACATCCCATGGATGACTTTCTTTTATCTAACTTGTGAACACCCTGCATGCTTTTATGTCAGTCCCTTCCCAGACTTGCCCTATGTGAAATGAATGATGATGCTTTAATCCTTTTCCTTTCTTTACCCTCCCCCACCATAAAGATCCTCTTGTTCATTCTGCAGTATTGGGCCCAATTAAACTTTAAATAAATGTGTTAAAAGCCTGTTAAACTCAAGATTGGTTTTGTAAAGCCTATTTGCTAACTTCTAAAATATTTTTTTCTTGAATTCTGCATTCCATTCTTGGTCTGTTAAAATGTGCAGGTTTTAGAATCTGTACCTTAATATTATAGTGACTGCGAAATATCAGGCAGCTGGTACAAAACTGCATCATCATTGTGTTCCTTGTAAACATTCACCAGCAAGTAAGATTTCCCCTTTTGACATTATCTACACAGGCTCTTTTATAAAATTGTAATTCCAAGCTTTTTAAAAATTTGTATTTTGTACTGTGTAGGAAAAAGGATACATTTTGAACCAACACTATATGTGGTATAGTTAACCTTAGTAAAAGTTCACATTTAGAAACTAAATTTAGGTGGTCAGCAAAAGAAATCTGGAGCCTGTGTAAATATAAATAAGGAAGATCCGATTTAAAATCTTATGAGGAAGTGGCAAAATTATTTGTTTATTTAACATAAACAACTATTTTTCCAAGCATCACTTGGTGATTGCCTCAATATTTTTCAAATACATTTCCTGTTTGATTTAACTTCAAACTCAAAAGGTTCACAGATAGTAAACTAGACTCCAGATAATTTTTTGAAAATGTGTTGCTGGAAAAGCGCAGCAGGTCAGGCAGCATCCAAGGAGCAGAAGAATCGACGTTTCGGGCATGAGCCCTTCAGGACCCATGCCCAAAACTTCGATTCTCCTGCTCCTTGGATGCTGCCTGACCTGCTGCGCTTTTCCAGCAACACATTTTCAGCTCTGATCTCCAGCATCTGCAGTCCTCACTTTCTCCAGATAATTTTCTGTCAACTGCCAGAATTAAAAATAATGCTATCTTTTTATTGCATTGACAATTCTGTATAGTTTACACAAACATAAACAAGAGTTTATAATAGCCAAGCAAAACTCATGCACTCATTAGTGGAGTTGCGCAAATTCACAGCCTCTTTCATTCCCTTAGAATAGTAATCATAGACTTATATAGGCTGTATTGCAAATCTGCAATTTTCCTTTAATGGAGAGAGAGATTAAAAGTAAGTAACTATTGTAGTGAAGTTATCAGTCAGGAAAAATGTGAAGCAAAATGTAAGGAGGAACAGAATAAAAAAGTGGAAAGAGGTTACGGTAGAGAAGTATACATTACTATTACTTTGTATCTTTGGAGCAATGTGATTAATGCAGTTTTTACCATACTTAACTAAATTTATTGTTGTAGTCCAATGCACACCCTCCGATGAACACCTTACACCAGGCAAGCACATCCCTAGAAAGTATTTAATCTTGATAGCATCAGTCTTAGTGCCTTAACCTTTGTATGGAATTGTAAATCTAGTTCTCACATTTAATAGCAATGGCCCAGCACGTTAATAAATTAACAATTTATTGTACAATATTTCCATAGAGTATGTTCTGTAATGTTTGGGATATCCATTTGCATTCTTTACTAGCTTAATTATTTGTAATTATATTGGTATTGGCTGTATTGGCAGGATGATCATCAAATTGAAAGAAATTTCCTGGTGTGAGGATGCTTGTGAATCACTGGGGTTATCACTGTGTAATGCAATGGAATATGTGTTAAATTCGGAATAAGACCTAAATTAAAAGGCAGAACTACAAAATTTAATAGTCTATGCATTATTACTAAATTTGCGAGCAGTAGGATAACTGAGATTATTGTGGGAGAGGTGGGTTTCAATTCATGGAAGACTGGCAATAGTGATGAGCAAACAGGCAGCTGTTCCACCAAGGCAGGTTTAAGCACCAGAGTCTTGAAAATTTGTTCAGCGAGGTCTGAAGGGAAACATTTAAACTAATTAGTAGGGTGGGGAAAGGTTCCCATAGTGGAAATAGCCCGGTTACACTCTGGCTATTAGTTCCAAGTTGTAACAGGAAGTCATAGAGCATGCAAACAGAAAAGTGCACCAACAAATAAAGTAGGGAAAAAAATTGGTCCAAAAACAAAATTATCTGAACGATTACAGCATTCATAACAAGAATGATGAATTGAAAGTACAAGTAGAAATAAATCACACTACAGGCATATTTATAAAGTGACCAAGGCTGGGACCTGAGTATTCAAGGATGTTAACATTTTGAATAGGCAGGAAGAAAGAAAATGGAGGCAGGTTTGCTCTGTTAATGAAGGATAAAATCAATGCATAGTGAGAAATGATGTTTGTTGAGATAATCAAGAAATCGAATCAATTTGAGCAGTGATAAGAAATCTATTGATGGGAATAGTTCATAGTCCCCGTAATTGTAGTTACTCTGAAAGACTGAGTATAACTTGAGAAATAATGGAGACTTGTAAAAGGTACTGCAGTAATTCTAGCCTATTTTGTTTTTATTCTTCAAGAAAAAAACAAATTGACAAAGCAGCCTGGAGGATAAGTTTAGAGAGAGTACACGAGACAGTTTCTTAGGAAAAGATATTCTGGTACGAACCAGGGAACAGACCATATTAGACCTGGTAATGTGTAATGAAACAGAATTAAGTAATGACTTCACAGGGAAGAATTTTCTAGGCAAGAGCTTCCATAACATGATCTAATTTCATAATTGATTTGAGGATGAGCAACCTGGATCTAAAACAATTGCATATAGATATAAATAAAAGCAGTTTCATGGGCATGATGTCAGAGTTAGCTAAAGTGGACAAGTGGGAGATATTTAAGGAGATCATTTGGCTCTCACCAAAAATATATTTAATTGAGAAAGAAAAACTGAGAAGGCAGTCCCATCTAAGCTAAGAATTGAAATCAAGCACAACACTTCAAAAAAGTGTACGAGGATGCTAATAGGAATAAAGGCTAATAAGTCCCCTGAACCCAATGGCTTCTATGTAATGATCTGAAACAAATAATAGGAAAATATATGGCTGTACTGGTAGTGATAGTCCAAAATTCCCTTGATTCTGGAAAAATCCCAGCAATTTGGATAGCTGCATGTGGAACACATCTATTCGAGGAAGACAGGAAGCGTTAGACCAGTTAGACTGACATCTGCCATTGGAGAAAATACTAAAATCATTATTAAGGAGATAATGGGACACTCCGAAAACTATGATGCAAATAGTGTTGTGTAGGAAATTAACAAATTAATTACAGTTCTTTGAGGATGTAACAGACAGTGTTAGGAGAGTGGAATCATTTTGTGCAATTAGATTTTTAAGGGTCACATAAAAAGATTCCCACGCAAGTTTTATGTTCATGGTTTTGGGGTGATGGCTTTGTTTGAACAGCTATTTGAACATCTTACAGGAAACAGAAGAGTCAGGACAAATGGTAATTTTCAACTTGACAAACTGTAACTAGTAAGCTGCTACTATGATCAATACTAGGACCTCAGTGAGTTGGAATCTATATTAATACTGTGAATGGAAATGGTAAATTATAGCCAAATGTTTAGCATTAGAGAGATAGGTAAGAAAGCAACTTGAGAATAATACTAAGGGATACAGATAAGTCAAGTGAGTGGGCAAAGATTTGGCAAATGAAGTATAATGTGGGAAAATGTGCCGTTATCTACTTTGGCAGGGTAGAAGAAAAATACAATGTAATTTACTCAGAGAAGGATCGCAAATAGCTGTGGTAAAATGAGATCAGTTTCCTCATACATGAATGACAAAATATTAGCATGCAGTCACAGTAAATAATTTGGAAAGTAAATGAAATGTTGGCCTTTATTGCAATGGGGATAGGGTATAAAAATAGATCATTCTTGCTACAACTGAGTGGTACGGTGGCTCAGTGGTTAGCACTGCTGCGTCTCAGTGCCAGGGCCCTGGGTTCAATTCCAGCCTTGGATGATTGCTTGGAGTTTGCATATTCTCCCCGTGTCTAGATGGGTTTCTCTGGGTGCTCCGGTTTCCTCCCACAATCCAAAGATTTGCAGTTTAGATGGATTGACCATGATCAAAGTCTCTTTCAGAGTTATGGGGATGGGATGGTGGGGGTGGATCTGAGTCTGGGTGGGATGTTCTTTGGAGGGTCAATGCAGACTTTATAAATTGCCTCTTTCTGAACTGTAGGGGTTCCGTGACTGTACAGTTTTGGTCTCCTTACTTAAGCGAGGGTTTATTGCATTTGCAAGCAATTCAGAACGGGTTCACTTGGCTGATTTTTGGGATAAAGGAATTATGTTATGAGGGAAAGTTGAACAGTTTGGGCTGATGCTCATTGAGGTTCAGAAGAATGATTGTGTTAAAATATATGATTCTGAGGGAGCTTGACCACATAATGCTGAGAGGATGTTTCACCTTGTGGGAAATCTAGAACCAAAACACCATAGTTTAAAACAAAATCTCTAATTTAAATCTGAGATGAGAAATTTCTTCTTTCAAAATTTGTTTTTATTTGGAATTCTGTTCCAAGGAGTACAGTAGAATCTGAATTGTTGACTGTATTCAAGGCTGCATTTGATTTTTGATTGACAGGGAGTCAAGGGTGGTGGCATCACGCAGTGAGATGGAAATCAGGGTACAATTAGATCAGCATGATTTAATTGAATGGTGGTATAGGCACAGGGAGCAAATAGCTGACTCCTGGTTCTATTTACTGTATTATGTTCAAACTAGAATACATAGAAAACTAGGAGGCAGTGTATGGTCTCTCACTTTATGGTACAATTGGCATTGAAAGGGTGAAATACATAAAATTCTTGGGATGCTTGACAGAGCTGTTGTGTAAAGGTTGTTTCCCCTTGTGGGAGAATTTCGGACCAGAAGAACAGAATCTCAGAATAAGGGGTTACCCGTTTAAGATGGAGATGAGGAGGAATTTATTCTCTGAAGGCAGTGAATTGGTGGAGGCCTGTCAGGGCTGGATCGTTAATTATATTCAAAGCTGAAATCAACAGATTTTTAATCAGTAAGGGAATGAAGGGTTATAGGGAAAGGCAGCAGAGTGGCGTTGAGGATTATCAGATCAGCCTGCAAGTTGACGCAATAGGCCAATTGGCCTACTTCTGCTTCTGCATCTTCTGGTCTTAGATTATGTTTATAATAAATCTATTAGAAGTGCTTTATACTCTGTAGTTGAGAATACACATAGCAAAGTTCAGATTATGCTGGGGTCAAAGTTTTTCTTGTAACAACTATGAAATAGATAAAAGCATCTATGCAGCCAATTATCTCATTAAACAGTTGAGTCTTATTTTATGGATTCTTATTTGTAATTGTTAAATTTCAATTAGAGTATCATCTGTAATTGTTATTGCAATTTATTCAACACTTTCAAAGTCCTTGGTTGTACAAAGGTTTAAACAAATGATGTACTGGAATATTTTCAATTATCTCATTTTCTAAACATATTGAAACTTCCTGAAAAAATTATTTCCACAGCATTCTAAGATGGTTAAGACTCTCACAACACCAGATTATAGTCCAACAGGTTTATTTGGAAGCACTAGCTTTCGGAGCGATGTTCCTTCATCGGGTGGTTGTGGAGTATAAGGTTGTGAGACAGTTGTGGAGTATAAGATTGTGAGACACAGAATTGGCAAACCAGGTGGAGAAAGCACCAACATTGCATCCATTGTTACTTTTCCACTCATACTCAAGCACATTTTGCCAAATGCAAAATTTGATGTGATACAGCATAATCTTTCAGCATTTTAAAACAATTTGCTTAAAATATATACATTGAGGTATTTAATAATATAAACTGAATTATAACCAAAAAAATCCATTTGTCAATTTTTATCAGTTACCTGTGTGTAATCAAATTTTATTTTACTGATTTTTTAAAAATTAAACTAGCATAACAATTTCCTACTTATACTGTATTCCAGTAGTCTGTTTCTTAGTACATTTACTTTCATAGCTTATAAGGTTAGTCCTCTTATGAACCACCTCAAAGCCCAGAAACCTTTTTCTGCCTGAGAATTCAAGTGAGATTAAAAGAAACTCCAATCATGATTAATTTCAGCTGGGAGGGTTTTGGTGCCTTCTTTAAACCGACATATACAATCTGAAACATTTGAGTTCCACTTAAAATATAAAGAACTTTGACATCAGTTAGACTTACTTCAGCCTGGTAGTGCTAAGAAATTAGCACAGCCGATCAGAAACTCCAGACCTTAATCTAAACATTTTCTTCAGTAATTGGGTGCTATATGCGCTTCTAATTTTCCTAATTTAATGAGAATCTCTGTGCTGTATGCCTGAACATTTATTTGTGATAATTACTCAATTAGATCAATTGACAACTGCTGAGTTAATTATTGTGTGACTAATATAATGTGATAAGCAGTATTGAATCCCAGTGCTGTAAAGTGCACTTGGGAAAACTAAAGTGTAAAATCTATGTAAACGTCTTCCATTCTGTTTTACTTTCAGGAATCTACCATTCCCGATTCATTTACTGTGTATCACTACAATGGGTTGAAGCAGTCCAACCACAGTGAAAAGGTGAGGCAAGAATAGAGTTTAACTGTTAATTATCTGTCACTTCCTGATTTGAATATGTGCAAATCAACAATATCAATGAAGATTTTTTTTGAGGAATTTACACTTCATGTTTTGGTATTATCCAAACCATAAGTGCACTTATATTAAAAATAAATACAGATGTAAATATGGAATTATACAGCACAATAGGCCATTTGGTTCATCATACCATTGTCAAACTTTTGAAAGGGATATCCAATTAAATCCACTCTTGAACTTATTTCCCCATAGCCTTGTGATTTTTATCCTAGTTCAAGCTATTGAAGCATTAAAGCAGTAGTAGAAAGGTGAGGTTTTGAAATCATTTTAAGTTCCAATTTTAATCTGACACATTTGATGAGAAACAGATTATGTACAACTTGGCATCCCATTTTCCATCTTGCTCCATTTTCACCTCTGAAGTTAGTGAAAGTGGGATGTAAAACAAATCTCCAGCTCAGTTACAGCGTCTTCTCACTTGGTGTGATCAGTTAAAATTGGGACTTTTGTTATTAACATGGATTGGAAGTATTGAATGTCGTAAATTATTTGCATTTGATGTTATACACTTGTCAGAGCTTTGTAAGTTATAACTATAGTCAATTTGACGTAAAAATTATTTCATGAGACTGTACTATCTACGGTGGCATTAGAATACTAAGTAATTGTGCTGTGAGTAGGACACAACACTCTCAACCTTTTAGCTGTGGTTCTTCAGGGATAATATTCAAGTCCATATTGCTCTGGGGAATCCTGCCTGCCAGCTGCAGGCATTAGAAAGTCCGATGGCTGTTGCCAATCGTTTTCTAGCCTAAAAGTCTGCCAGTGGTGCAGGCTGGTAAAATGACCTCTTTTTGTATTGCCCTGTAAGTAGTTTCAGAACTGTATTAACAAGATTGTTCAGCATTTTATTGAAAGCAAAAAGAAAGAGGCAGGGAAACAAATCTGTTTTTATAGGACTGTTCCAGAGGCTCTTGTGACCCTCCCCCAGAAAAGGTTACGGTACATTTTCCAGTAAAGGAAAAACAGGTTGATTAAACACTTCATCCTTATTACCTTAAACAAACCTTTACCAACCACTGGGAACAATTAGACATTGCAGAGAATGAAAGCCTCAGTGACCTTTCACTGTGCATCCAGCCACTTGGCTTGGGAGTTGAAAGAACTCTCACCTCTTAATTTGGAATCCTCATGATCCTTTTCTTTCATTTGCTGTGTTCTTTTAGGTCAAAAGATTAAGTATACCTCACACAGCTGTCCTGAGCATTAAATGTAGTTAATGAGGCTGTTTGTGCTTCGTGTGAAAGCCTTCCTGGTCATAGAATGCTTTATTAGTTTCACGTTTCACATTTGTAGTTTCACATGACTTTACTGCTTGTTTTAGAATATACTGGCCATGCCTAAAAATATACTTGTAAAATAAACAATACATGCTTTTCAATTGATGAAATACCTTTCAGCTCTTTGAGCTATTAAAGTGATGTTTCTTCTGTTCTTCAAAAGGTTATGTATGTTGAGGGAACTGCTGTTGTCATGGGCTTTGAGGATCCAATGGTGCGAACTGATGACACTCCAATCAAACGCTGTTTGCAAACTAAATGGCCGTACATAGAGCTCATGTGGAATACAGACCGGTCACCGTCCTTAAATTAATTCTAATAATTCCGAAACCAAACAACCTTCCAAATACTGTAAGCTATATTGCATTTTAAATCTGTACACAGTTGCTGCTAACTGGAATGTAGTGTCCCTGAAGTCCTTAAGAAACTGTAGACCTTAATTATCCTAATGACTGTTTGATAAAGATCCAAGTCACTGTCCTTGACTGTTAATCAAAAGATTATCCATAGTCAACTGGAATGTGCTGTCAAATGACTAAGACAGAGGAGAAATTGTTTATTACATTATCCCTGATGTATAAAATAAAAGTTCCTTAAATTAGTGGTATAGAGAGTGACATGTATGAATTTGGGCCTGTAATTCTGGGTCCTGTCACCCCCACCAGCTTTGAGATGGAGCAGGTCTCCTGATCATTAACTGTCAAAGGTGTAGACCCTGATGGCTGTCTACAGATCTGGTCTGAATAGCAGTTCCAAAAGGAACAATGCATTTCTCCAAAAACCAAAAGTGTCAGATTAAGATGGTAATTTCCTTCTGTTAGTAAATCTGCTGCAGCCTTTGGAAGACCCAATGCAACATCTTCATACAGCTGTCATTTATAGGTCCCCTTCTATAACCCAGAAATCTACATCAGCCACGAAAAGCTTGCCTTGATGTTGGAGCTTTGTCAACGTTAGCTATTTCTCCACCAGAGAACTTAGATCATTTTCACAGCGCAATCCAGAGGAACCAGATTCAGTTGCAAATTGAAGAATTTGACTCATGTTTGAAACCAAGTACAAAATGTCTACGTCTTCAAGAGTTGCTCAGAATGTTCTAAATAAGAATTGAAAATAAATATGCTGGGAAAGCTGAACTGGTTAGACAATATCTATGAAGAGGCACAGTATGATATTTCAGTTTTCTATCCTGATGGAAGATAATTTTTATCTGAAATGAGAACTCTGCTATGGTCCATAGATGTTGCCTGACCTGCTGAGTTTATCTAACACCTTTGTTTTTATTTCACATTTCCAGCCTCTGTAGCATTTAAATTATTTTCAATTCTTCGACAGAGTGCAAGTGTTGCTAGATAAGCCAGCATTTGTTGCCTGTCCATAATTGCCCCTGAGAATGTGTTGGTGTGCTGCTTTCATGAACTGCTGCAGTCCTTATGGTGTAGATACATCCACAGTGCTGAATCAGAGCATATTTTTTCAAATGACTTTTCAGATAACAAATTCTTCTGAGCAACACCATTCACTCAAATGGTTGTACTTCCATACATTATCATAGGACTCACCATAAAAGACATTCCCAACAATAATAATCCTTGATGTCGTGTGTGAGCAGAGAAAATGGAGTTGCCAACTGGACGTTTTCTTTGCAAAACGTGTTCCAGCTGATTGCAGAAACATTGCATGGAATCTCTTTAGTGATGTCAATGGAGCACATCTGCTTCGACATACTAGCATTCTGCTGTGCTCCTCAGGGAACCCGGTACCAAAATGCTATTCTCAAACAGTAGGGGTCAGTTCAAAACTGAGGGTCAAAGACAGCATGGATCATAAATGTAATTAGGAAGGAAGAAGCAAATTACTTTGGAAAAACTGTACCCCTCAAGATGCATGCAGTTGCCCTTTTAAGTTAAAGTACATGAATTTTAATTTTAATGTAAACAGAATTGACAGCATCCTGTCTAACTGGGTCCAGTAAGTGAGTTTATTTATCTTCAACATCCCATGAACTTAACCAGTGACAGTGACTAAAAACTTTATCTTTTACAGTGATCTCTTGGGGGGGATGAAAAAGATTCCTGGAAATGTTTGGATGAGCCATTTGTTTTACTTTGCGGTGCATTGCAATATGTTTTTAACTACCAGCTGAACCTGAGTATATGGCTCTCAGTAATATACTGGAATTCTGTAGTTTACATTTTTGAAAAAGTACCACGATGAAAGCCATAGAGGTAAAATATTGATCTAAATTGTGGCTAAGTACAATGTGATACATTCTGAACCTTTTCAGTGATTAATGCAGCTTATATCTGAAGTTATCCAACTGTACTGGCAAGACTTTCCTTTTGTCAAAATTACATGTGTTCACCAGTGTTCATGTATATTTAAATTCCGCTTGTTAGACTGCATGAAAAATGAACAATTTATTGTGCATAAAACTCCGTGTTCTCTTATTTATTATGATTTGGCAGTTGGCCTAAAATAAAAATACTGTTGAAAAATGTTCTTGAATTATTTTCTTATTGCACTTGAGCTAATTTGATTGTTTTGTTATTTCAACCTTTTCTAAGCTGAACAGGAACTTATTGTAAAATTATTTTTCATTTCATTCCTTTCAAAACAGTAATTTTATCTGTAAAGAATATCTTTAGCAATAAATGGTCCATGTTTCATTTTATTGGAGAATATTAAAATAATTCACTTGATCCTAGAAATTCTTATTTTGTGTTTTTGTTAAAGAACCATTTTGATAAACTTCTGAACCATTAGAAAGACATCAGAATGGTGTATTGCCTCCCTGGTGCCAGGGGTCAAGGATATCTCTGAGCGGATGCAGAATATTCTAGAAGGGGAGAGTGACCAGCAGAAGGTTGTTATACA
This sequence comes from Chiloscyllium punctatum, assembly GCF_047496795.1. NCBI lineage: Eukaryota > Metazoa > Chordata > Chondrichthyes > Orectolobiformes > Hemiscylliidae > Chiloscyllium > Chiloscyllium punctatum. Next base: position 76,079,329 of record NC_092746.1, read on the forward strand.
CGTTGGTACCAATGATAGAGGTAGAGAGTGGGATATGGTTCTGCAAAGAGAATACAGGAGATTATAAAGTAGGTTCTCGAGAGTAACAGTATCTGGATTTCTCCCAATGCCGTGTGTTAGTAAAAGTAGGAAGAGAAGGATAGGGCAGATGAACGCATGGCTAAGGAACTGGTGTAAGGGGCAAGGATTCACATTTTTGGACAGTTGGGATCTCTTCTGGGGTAGAAGTGACCTGTAGAAGAAGGACGGGTTGCACATGAATTGGAAGGGGACCAATATCCTGGTGGGGAGATTTGCTGGTGTTACTCAGACATTTCAAACTAGTAGGGGATGGGAAGGGAGTGAAGGGAGAACCCCAAAGAGGTAGTGAGAAAAGAGATAGGTCTGAGGCTGGTACAGTACCTAACTGGAACAAGTCAATTAGGCAAGAGCAGGATAAGACTGATAAATTAAACTGCATTTAATTCTGGACTGCTTGCTATAGGAAAAATGTTGTTAAACTTGAAAGGGTTCAGAAAAGATTTACAAGAATGTTATTTGGATCAGAGAATTTGAGCTACAGGGAGAGACTGAATAGGCTGGGATTATTTTCCTTGGACAATCGAAAACTATGGGGTGATCTTATAGGGGTTTATCAAATCAAGAAGAGACATAGATAGGCTGAATAGCCAAGGTCTCTCTCCCAGGGTCAGTGAGTTCAAAACTAGAAGACATAGGTTTAAGATGAGAGGGGAAAGATTTAAAAGGAACCTGAGGGGCAGCTTTTTCATGCCAAGTGTGGTGCATGTATGGAACAAGCTGCCAGAGGAGGTGGAATTAGAGTGGTGCTGGAAAAGCACAGCAGGTCAGGCAGCATCTGAGGAGCAGGAAAATTGATGTTTCTGGCAAAAGCCCTTTAGCAGGAATGAGGCAGGGAGCCTCTGGGTGGAGAAATAAATGGGAAGGGAGTGAGACTGGGGAGAAGGTAGCTAAGAGTACAGAGGTGGATGGAGGTGGGGATGAAGGTGATAGGTCAGAGAGGAGGGTGACGTGGATAGGTGGGAAGGAAGATTGGCAGGTAGGACAGGTCATTAGGACGGTGCTGAGCTGGAAGGTTGGAACTGGGATAAGGTGAGGGGAGGAGAAATGAGGAAACTAGCGAAGTCCACTGCCAAAGGAGGTGGTAAAGGCTGGTACAGCTAGAACACTTAAAAGACCTTTGATGAGGACATGAATAATAAGGGTTTAGAGGGATACGGATCAAGTGCTGGCAAATAGGGCCAGATCAGTTTCGGATATCTGGACAGGTTGGACCAAAGGGTCTGTTTCTGTGCAGTATAACTCTCTGACTCTAAACTCATAGACCAACAACAAAATACATCATAATAATGTGACATCTAATATAGTGACACTTACACAGGGTGCTTAACCCCTCTGTTAGTGTCCTGTTTGTAGTAATTTTTTTTACTGTATAGCATAGTGTTGATATTGCTTTTAAAAAAATTTATCAACAAGATTATACTAAATGTGGTAAGAAACCGATCACAAGACAAACATTAAAACGGTTGACATCAGTGAATTTTGTAATGGTCAAAATGATTAAGACCTACTGAATCCTGACTGATTAATGTTCCTAAGTATTGGTAGACAGAAGGCATATTGGTAGAAGGTTGAATCAGTATCTTCAACTCCTCAACATCTAATAATATCGGTAAGTTAGTTGTGGTTGCATCAGTTTTCCATGCATTCTAACCTCACATCTGGTTTCACGCAGGAAGCTGCAAAAGCTTGTTTAAAAATTCTAAGCAAAGAGCTTCTCCTATTACTTCCCATAGGTGGTCCAGTCTGACCATGTGACCTCCTAAAGAACAAACCAGGAGCAACTCTCAGAAATCAATCAGAAAACCATGGCAAATCTCAGATTAACTACAAAGGAGGAGGAGGCAAAGGGCAAACCTACCATGAAACGAGGAAGAGCTCCGAATGTTTGCAGCCTTGAATGGGGTAAAATGCAATTGAGCGATCAAGAGTATTGAGTTCATACATGCTTCGGCAGCTAATGCAAACTAAAACATTGAATATTCTCCAGTAGTTACTGCTTAGTTCTAAACATTTGATTCAATGTTCAGGTGTTGTACTGGTGAATGAGAGGAACATTTCAGATATACACAGCTTCTAACAGTTATTTCCTAAAGGTCCACATCCACAACATAACCAGACTTGCTTGTAACTGCACCACACTCATATGTATGCCTCTGCCCAGACACAGCCAGTGTTTATCTTTGGTAAATATGGGCACATTAATGATATCTCAACCAACAACGAAAATTGTATTGCTCCCTCGATTCGTGGGGGCTGTTGAACCATTGCTGTACGCAAATTGACTGCTATACTTCACTGCAAGCCAGTAAGTACTTGGAAAGTGATTGATTACCAGGGGAACTTTAGGAAATTTGCACAGTGTAAGATGTTTGTTTAAATGTTCCTTCCTGCTTGTAATATTCATGATTGTCCTTTCTTCAAATGACCAAATCTTCCCCATTTCCTCTTCCTTCTTCCAAACATGGGCCATCTTCCATTTTTGACTTTATGCACTAAAGCATAGAGCTTTTTTGTACTTCGTTAATAAAATTAATTCTACGTGGTTTACCTAATTTGCTTTGAAGCATAGAGTATTTGACACTGCTAAATTGTAGATGAGTAGAAGAGTTGCCCATCGCCAATAAAAGCACAATAATGGTGTTAAACACCTGAGAAAGTCGCTATAGTGCATTGGGCCTGTCATCAAATTAACATATGCTGATGCATGATGAAACTTAAGTATGCATGCACTCTCACATAATCCAGCAAGGAAATAGCTGAAGAGGAGTTTCTGGATGTGCAGTGTTAACTGTCTTCTGTTCTCAGATGCTGCCTCACCTTCTGAGTTTCCCCAGCAGTTGCTTTTGGTTGTTTCAGATCTCCAAGATCCACAGCTCTGTTCTAATTTAAAGAAATAATATAGAACATAGAACAGTACAGCACAGAACAGGCCCTTCAGCCCACGATGTTATGCCGACCACTGATCCTCATGTATGCACCCTCAAATTTCTGTGACCATATGCATGTCCAGTAGTCTCCTAAATGTCCCCAATGACCTTGCTTTCACAACTGCTGCTAGCAACGCATTCCATGCTCTCACAACTCTCTGTGTAAAGAACCTGCCTCTGACATCCCCTCTCTACTTTCCTCCAACCAGTTTAAAACTATGACCCCTCGTGTTAGTCATTTCTGCCCTGGGAAATAGTCTCTGACTATCGGCTCTATCGATGCCTCTCATTATCTTGTATACCTCAATTGGGTCCCCTCTCCTCCTCCTTTTCTCTAATGAAAAAAGTCCGAGCTCAGTCAACCTCTCTTCATAAGATAAGCCCTCCAGTCCAGACAGCATCCTGGTAAACCTCCTCTGAACCCTGTCCAAAGCATCCACATCTTTCCTATAATAGGGCGACCAGAACTGGACGCAGGATTCCAAATGCGGTCTTACCAAAGTTTTATAGAGCTGCAACAAGATCTCACGACTCTTAAACCCAATCCCCCTGTTAATGAAAGCCAAAACACCATATGCTTTCTTAACAACCCTGTCCACTTGGGTGGCCATTTTAAGGGATCTATGTACCTGCACACCAAGATCCCTCTGTTCCTCCACACTGCCAAGAATCCTATCCTTAATCCTGTACTCAGCTTTCAAATTCAACCTTCCAAAATGCATCACCTCGCATTTATCCAGGTTGAACTCCATCTGCCACCTCTCAGCCCATCTCTGCATCCTGTCAATGTCCCGCTGCAGCCTACAACAGCCCTCTATACTGTCAATGACACCTCCAACCTATGTGTCATCTGCAAACTTGCTGACCCATCCTTCAATCCCCTCATCCAAGTCATTAATAAAAATTGCAAACAGTAGAGACCCAAGGACGGAGTCCTGTGGAGCACCACTCACCACCGACTTCCAGGCAGAATATTTTCCTTCTACTACCACTCGCTGTCTTCTGTTGGCCAGCCAATTCTGTATCCAGACAGCTAAGTTCCCCTGTATCCCATTCCTCCTGACCTTATGAATGAGCCTACTATGGGGAACCTTATCAAATGCTTTGCTGAAGTCCATATACACCACATCCACAGCTCGACCCTCATCAACTTTTCTAGTCATGTCCTCAAAGAACTCGATAAGGTTTGTGAGGCATGACCTGCCCCTCACAAAGCCATGTTGACTGCATTTAATCAAGCCATGCTCTTCCAGATGGTCATAAATCCTATCCCTCAGAATCCTTTCTAACACCTTGCAGACGGCAGACGTGAGACTTACTGGTCTGTAATTGCCAGGAAATAGGGAAATCCCTTTCTTGAAGAGAGGAATTACATTTGCCTCTCTCCAGTCCTCAGGTACGACTCCAGTGGACAGCAAGGATGCAAAGATCTTCGCAAGTGGCGAAGCAATTGCATTTCTCGTTTCCCAAAGCAGCCGAGGACAAATCTGGTCCGGGCCTGGTGACTTGTCAATCTTAATGTTTGACAAAATTTTCAGCACATCAGCTTCCTCTATCTCTATCCATTCTAGCATGCACACCTGCTCTTCAAAGGTTTCATTCACTACAAAGTTTGTTTCTTTCGTAAAGACAGAAGCAAAAAACTCACTTAGGGCTTCCCCAACCTCCTCAGACTCCACACACAAATTCCCTATGCTATCCCTGATTGGCCCTACTCTTTCTTTGACCATTCTCTTATTCCTCACATAAGTGTAAAATGCTTTTGTGTTCTCCCTAATCCGTTCTGCCAAGCCTTTCTCGTGCCCCCTCCTGGCTCTCTTCAGACCATTTTTGAGCTCCTTCCTCCCCTGCCTGTAATCCTCTAGAGCTGAGCTTGACCCTAGCTTCTTCCACCTTATGTAAGCTACCTTCTTCCTTTTGACGAGAAGCTCCACCGCTCTCGTCATCCAAGGTTCCTTTATCTTACCCCTTCTTGGCTGTCTCAGAGGGACATATTTATTCATCACTTGCAACAACTCTTCCTTAAACAGTCTCCACATGTCTATAGTGCCTTTACCATGGAACAATTGCTCCCAGTCCATGCTTCCTAACTGATGTCTAATCGCATCATAGTTTCCTCTTCCCCAATTAAATATCTTTCTCCACACAATGAAGTTCGATGAAGGGTAGCATTTTGCATATTTTTAATCAACCTGTTCAGATATGATATGCATCTGGAGCAGATAAGACTTGAACCCAGGCCTCCTGTGTCTGAGGAAGATATTTTACACCTCAAATGTTAGTGTGTAACATAGAATCTGGAAACAGGCCATTTGACTCAAAAAGTCCATACCAGCCCTCAGAAGAATAACCCATCCAGACCCATTCCCCTAACCTATATTTACTCCTGACTAATGCACCTAACACTATGGCAATTTAGCAGAGCCAATCCAACCGATCTGCACATCTTTGGACTGTGGAGGGAAACCGGAGCATCCGGAGGGGTCCCACGTAGACACGGGGAGAATGTGCAAACTCCACTCAGACAGTTGCCTAAGGCAAGATTCAAATCCAGGTCACTGGCACTGTGAGCCATCATGCTGCCCTGTAATATAGGTTACAAAACAGGCATTTCAAGAGTAAGTTGGCTGGACTTCAAAGTAAAATCAACATCAAATGTAGAGACAGCCAACATTAGTCATTGACCAATCATTTTTTCCCCAAGCACACAGGAATCTTAAATATAATGGTGAAGCAAAAACCAGTAAGGTTAGCTGAAATCTTGCTGAGCTGCAATGAGGTCTTATGAAAGCTGCAATGAGGTCTTATGAAAGCTGCATAATTAATTATACGATTTAAATGTATAAAACAAATTATAACTGTCAATTGCTTTTCACTCTAGTGAATTAAGCTTGTATCACTCTAATGTTTTGACCAATCAATACAATTAACAACTGAAGCATACCTATATATTTTAATAATTTGGGGTTAATTTTGTTAACCCCAAAAAATGCATTCTGGGATTTGTGTTGCTCTTTTAACCCAAGCCCTTCAGTCCAATGGAGGCAGCATGCCAACTTTGTGATTCTTCTGATCAATATGATTGTAACATTCAGCCAGCAGCAACTACCCTTTCATCCAGAAGTGTTTTAAATGTTCTAATTGTATTAGTCTCCACCACTTCCTCTGGAAACGTATTCCATACACGCATCATTCTCTGCATAAAAAAGTTGCCCCTCAGGTGTCTTTTATAACTTTCCCCTCCCTTACTCTGGGAAAAAGACCTTGGCCTTTGCCCTCACCATGACCTTTATGATTTGATAAACTTCTATAAGGTCACCCCTCAGCCTCCAACGGTCAAAGGAAAATAGTAAATCTTGTAAATCTTTTCTGCACAATTTCAAGTTTAACAATATCTTTCCTATAACAGGGTGACCAGAATCGATTGTTAACTTCCTGATCAGAAGAAGTGCTGGTATCATGTAAACTATAGCCTACCTATCAATTTTCACCTCATTCGTTTTCTCGGTATTATTTCCACTTCTTTCAATATTTTATCAACATTAATGAACACTGATACAAAGTACTCGTTAAATATTCTAATCTTGTTCTGTACTGCTAAACATATATCACCCCTTCATTCCCTAAAAGAGCCCCACTCTGTCTCCTACATTTACTTACCAGTGAGAGGTTTCTGGATTTCCTTTTACGGCATTCTGTTCTCATCTTTTTCTCTTTGCCAATCTTATTTTCCTCTTCACTTCCCCTGTCAATTTATACAAAATACACAGAGTGGACATATTGGTAGAGCAAACAATTATGAGGGCAAATGATTTGCTGGTTGACTTTTAACTGTCTCCTACCTTGTCATGCGGAACCTTCTAAAAATCCAAATACAGAACATCCATTGATTCTCTCTTATCTATCCTACTAGTTGCGTCCTCATGAAAAAATCTCTCGCAGATTTGTTAAGCATGGCTTGGTTAGGGAAAGTCCAGTAGTGTCCTGATTCATGATGTTCTGCTGCATACTTCATAATCTTGCCAGTAATAGGGATGACCTTGCAGTGCTATTTTCTCAGATAATCACTCCTAGTACCTTAAGTGTTTCCAAAACCATTCCTAGGTTCGAGTGGCTGTCCTGAGTCCTATGCGTTGGAGGACTACATACACTGATCATAGGAATCTGGGAGGAACCAGACACCGGGGAGACAGCGTGTCACTGATAGTGATTGATGAGGTTTTTAAACATTATTTGAACTTCATTCAAAGATAGGCAAGGGGGGATAGTAATGTCACTGGACTAGCAATCTAGAAATTCAGGCTAATGCTCTGGAGGCATCAACATAGCAGATAGTGAAATTTGAATTTAAAAAAACGTTGAATTAAAAGTTAACCTAATGATGATCATATGAGCACCATGAATTGATGTAAAACCCATCTGAGGAGCAGCTGACTTGCTGTGCTTTTCTGGCACCCCACTCTCGACTCTGATCTCCAGCATGTGCAGTCCTCACTTTCACCTAGTAAAACCCATCTGGTTCATTAATCTCAATTCATGAAGGAAATCTTCCATCGATACCTGGTCTGGCTTGCACATGACTTCAGACCCACAGTAACCATCCTCTGGGCATTTAGGGATGGACAATAAATGCTCCTAACCAGTGATGCCACATTACATGAACAAATAACAAAAATGATTATATATAAAATGCAAAAGGAAAATATATGACAGGCAGAATAATGAGCACAGTGAAGGTAAACCCACAGAAAGGAATGAAAAGCTGGAGAGCCATGTGGGAGAGAGGGCTGCATTTTGTAATGTGTTCCAGCAGGAGGGGGCTCCTGCATAATGTGATTTGCCCTTGGCCCCATATCATCCGTGGGACTGCTCTGGATATTTGCTGTCTCTGTGGTACGATGGTATGTAGTATTGTTACGACCAGACCACAGTTGAGATTCCACAATTTATTACAGTTTCACATTGTCATGTTGCTGGGTGAGGAGAGAGATGAAGTGGCTCCCTTTCTTTGTTCACCAACTCCCTGCCTCCACAAGTTGGTCAGAACAATGTTAATTCATAACGCATCCACTGCCCTTGTGGATATCTGTCTCCCAGACCAAATGGATTTATGTTTTAAAGGAGGCAATTTAACTGTGTTAATAAAGAATGGGTTTATTAGTCACTAAATGTTCTAATAAATAATAATGCAACCCACATGCATACTGATTAGAATTGAGAAGTGAATCCAAAGCAGAAGATAAAAGTTGAAAGAGATTTGCTTCAGACTGTGGGTTGTTTATGGGGAGTAGATAGTAGAATGTTGATAATCAAGCAATTCCTTTTTGAGATTCTTGGATTTACAGATTAATTAATTGAAATTCTTTTGTCCTGTTTCCTTTTGACTAGCTTGTCATTAGCTGGTCACCAGTACTTAGAGTGGGAGAATCTTTTACCATCTATACCAAAGTAACTAGTGGATGGTTCTTCAATGATGACATTACAGCACATTAGCACTCAAACCCAAGCTAGTACTCATGAGTTCTTGTATTCACTAACACACCAATCTTCCTCTGGCACACACAGACCACTGAATTTACATCTGTGCTCATTTTGGCTGAATAGGCTTCTCTTAAAAAAAATGTTGGAATTGAAAAGTTCGATATGTTCAAAGGTGATCTGGAGTTATGAACCATGCTTTTCACAGTACTAGGTAAGAGTTTGTTTTTGAAGTAGATGGCTGTCATCAATCCTCCTTTGTCTTTGCTTTATTTTAGACTAGTGACTAGTGACTAGGGGAAACACCACCATACATTATATACAGATGAGGTACTGTTGCATCCGAGCCATACCTACAATTACATTTGGTAAGGTACAATTATCAGGATCTTAGGGAGCTAATACAGATACATAAGCTCCCTCTGAAAACTGGAATAAAGATGAACAAAGAGAACAAAGAAAAGTACAGCACAGAAACAGGCCCTCTGGCCCTCCAAGCCTGCACCAATCTAGATCCTCTATCTAATCCTGTCGCCTATTTTCTCAGGATCTTTGAGCCTGCTCCGCCACTCAATAAGATCATGGCTGATCTTTTCATGGTCTCAGTTTTACTTACCCACCCTCTCATCATAGCCCTTAACTCCTTCATTGTTCAAAAAATATCTAACTTAGCTTTAAAAATATTTACTGAAGTAGCATCAACTACTTCACTGGGCAGGGAATTTCATAGATTCACAACCCTCTGGGTGAAGAAGTTCCTTCTCAATTCAGTCCTAAATCTGCTCCTCCTAATTTTAAGGCTATGCCCTCTTGTCCTATTTTCATAGAACATAGAAGAATACAGCGCAGTACAGGCCCTTTGGCCCTCGATGTTGTGCCAATCCAAGCCCACCTAACCTACACTAGCCCACTATCCTCCATATGCCTATCCAATGCCCGTTTAAATGTCCATAAAGAGGGAGAGTCCACCACTGCTACTGGCAGGGCATTCCATGAACTCACGACTCGCTGAGTAAAGAATCTACCCCTAACATCTGTCCTATACCTACCACTCCTTAATTTAAAGCTATGCCCCCTTGTAATAGCTGACTCCATACGTGGGAAAAGGTTCTCATGGTCAACCTTATCTAAACCCCTAATCATCTTGTACACCTCTATCAAGTCACCCCTAAACCTTCTTTTCTCCAATGAAAACAGCCCCAAGTGCCTCAGCCTTTCCTCATACGATCTTCCTACCATACCAGGCAACATCCTGATAAACCTCCTCTGCACCCATTCCAGTGCCTCGACATCCTTCCTATAGTATGGCGACCAAAACTGCACACAATACTCCAGATTCGGCCGCACCAGAGTCTTATACAACTGCAACATGACCTCAGGACTCCGGAACTCAATTTCTTTACCAATAAAAGACAATACGCCATATGCCTTCTTCACCGCACTATTTACCTGGGTGGCAACTTTCAGAGATCTGTGTACATGGACACCAAGATCCCTCTGCTCATCCACACTACCAAGTATCCGACCATTAGCCCAGTACCCCATCTTTTTGTTACTCTTACCAAAGTGAATCACCTCACACTTACCCACATTGAACTCCATTTGCCAACTTTCTGCCCAGCTCTGCAGCTTATCTATATCCCGCTGTAACCTGACACATCCTTCCTCACTGTCAACAACTCCACCAACTTTCGAATCATCCGCAAACTTGCTCACCCAACCTTCTAGCCCCTCCTCCAGGTCATTTATAAAAATGACAAACAGCAATGGTCCCAAAACAGATCCTTGTGGAACACCGCTAGTAACTGCACTCCAAGATGAACCTTTACCATCAACTACTACCCTCTGTCTTCTTCCAGCCAGCCAATTCCTAATCCAAACCTCCAACTCAATGCCATACCTCCGTATTTTTTGCAGTAGCCTACCATGGGGAACCTTATCAAACGCCTTAGTAAAATCCAAATACACCACATCTACCACACCTCGTCCACCTCCTTAGTCACCTTCTCAATGAATTCAATAAGCTTTGTGAGGCACGATCTGCCCTTCACAAAACCATGCTGACTTTCCTTGATCACATTATTCCTATCATCTGCCGGTGGAAACATCCTCTTTATGTCTACCTTATGGATTCCCTTCATAATTATGTTTAGATATAAGATCCCCCCTCATTCTTCTAAATTCCAATCAATATAATCCCAGTCTGCCCAGTCTCTCATAAGCCAAGCCCCCTCAACTCCAGAACTGCTGTGCTCTTCTAGCACCACTAATCCAGAATCCAGAATCAACCTAGCGAATTGATTCTGGGCAGGGTTGAAAGGAACAGGGTGGTCATAATGGGAGGCTTTAACTTCCCCAACAATAACTGGAAATGCTATAACTCTAGTACGTTGGATGGATCAGTTTTTGTCCAATGTGTACAGGAGGGTTTCCTGACACAGTATGTCGAAGGGCCGACAAGAGGGGAGACCACACTGGATCTGGTGCTTAGTAATGAACCAGGCCAGGTGTTTGATTTAGTGGTAGGTGAGCACTTTGGAGACAGTGACCGGAAATTCAGTTATGTTTAGTTTAGCGATGGAAAGGGGTAGGTATATACCACAGGGCAAGAATTATCGATGGGGGAAGGGCAATTATAATGCGATTAGGCAAGACTTAGGAGGTAAAGAATGGGGAAGCAAAATGCAGGAAATGGGGACAGTTGAAATGTGGAGTTGATTTAAGGAACAGATATTGTCTGTCTTTGATAGGTATGTCCCTGTCAGGCAGGGAAGAAGTGATAAGGTAAGGGAACCATGGTTTACTAAAGAAATTGTATCTCTTGTTAAACGGAAGAGGGAGGATTATGTGACGTTGAGGCAAGATGGTGCGGATGAGGCAATGGAGAGTTACAGAGTAGCTAGGAAGGATTTAAAGAGAGAGTTAAAAAAAGGCAGGAGGGGCTTGTCTAGCAGGTAGAATAAAGGAGAACCCTAACGCCTTCTATAGATACATGAGGGATAAAAGGATGACTGGGGTAGGAATAGGGCCAATCAAAGACAAAAGTGGGAAGTTGTGTGTGGACCCTGTGGAGATTGGAGAGGTGCAAAACAAATATTTCTCATCTGTTTTCACTCAGGAAAAGGAGAATATTGTAGAGGAGAACACTAAGATAGGGGCTATTAGACTTGAAAGGATTGAGGTTAGTAAGGAGGAGGTGTTATCAATGCTAGAAGATATGAAAATAGATAAGTCCCCTGGGCCGGATGGGGTTTATCCAAGGATTCTCTGGGAAGCTAGAGAGGAGATGGCAGAGACTTTGGCCTTGATCTTTGACTCGTCATTGTCTACAGGTTAAGTACCAGAGGACTGGAGGATTGCAAATGTTATGCCCTTGTTCAAGAAGGGCAGTAGAGATGACCCAGGTAATTATAGACCAGTGAGTCTTACGTCTATTGTAGGAAACATTTTGGAAAGGATTATAAGAGATAGGATTTATAATCATCTAGCAAGCAACATTTTTATTGGAAATAGTCAACATGGATTTGTCAAGGGCAGGTCATGTCTCACAAACCTCACTGAGTTTTTTGAGAAGGTGGCCAAGCATGTGGATGAGGGTAGGGCAGTTGACGTAGTATACATGGACTTCAGTAAAGCCTTTGTTACGTGGTAGGCTATTGGAGAAAATGCAGAGGCATGGAATTGAGGGTGATTTAGCAGTTTGGATTAGAAACTGGCTTTCTGTAAGAAGGCAACGAGTGGTGGTTGATGGAAAATAGTCAGCCTGGAGTCTGGTTACTAGTGGTGTGCCACAAGGATCTGTTTTGGGACTACTGCCGCTTGTCATTTTTATAAACAACTTGGACGCAGGCCTAGGTGGATGGGTTAATAAGTTTGCAGATGATACTAAAGTCGGAGGAGTGGTGGACAATGCGAAAGAATGTTGCAGGTTGCAGGGGGACTTGGATAAACTGCAGAATTGGGCTGAGAGGTGGCAAATGGAGTTCAATGCAGATAAATGTGAAATGATTCACTTTGGGAAGAATAACAGGAAGGCAGAATACTGTATCAATAGAAAGATTCTTGGTAGCATGGATGTGCAGAGGGATCTTGGTGTCCATGTACATAGATCCCTGAAAGTTGCCATCCAGGTTGATAGTGCTGTTAAGAAGGCATACGGTGTGTTAGGTTTCATTGGTAGAGGGATTGAGTTCCGGAGCCGTGATGTCATGCTGCAACTATACAAAATGCTAGTGCAGCCACACTTGGAGTATTGTGTACAGTTCTGGTCGCCCCATTATAGGAAGGATGTGAAAGCATTGGAAAAGGTACAGAGGAGATTTACCAGGATGTTGCCTGGTCTTAAGCGAAGGTCTTACGAGGAAAGGCTGAGGAACTTGGGTCTGTTCTCATTGGAGAGAAGAAGGCTAAGAGGGTACTCAATGGAGACTTACAAGATGATCAGAGGATTAGATCGGGTGGACAGTGAGAGTCTTTTTCCTTGGATGATGATGTCTGCTTGTACGAGGGAGCATAGCAGCAAATTGAGGGGAGTTAGATTTAAGACAGAGGTCAGAGGCAGATTCTTTATTCAGTGAGTGGTAAGGGCATGGAATGCCCTGCCTGCCAGTGTAGTTAACTCAGCCACATTCGGGAGATTTAAACAGTCCTTAGATAAACATATGGATGGTGATGGGATAGTGGAGGGTGATGGCCTTAGATTAGTTCACAGGTCTGCGCAACATCGAGGGCTGAAGGGCCTGTTCTGCGCTGTATTGTTCTATCTTCTATGAACATCCTCTGCACCCCCTCTAGTGCCAGCATATTTTTTTCTCAAGTAAGGAGACCAAAACTGCACACAGTACTCCAGGGGTGGCCTCACCTGCACCTTGTACAGCTGCAACATAACCTCTCTGCGTTTAAACTCAATACCTCTTGCAATGAAGGACAAAATTCCATTTGCCTTCCTAATTACTTGTTGTACCTGCAGACTAACCTTCTGTGATTCATGCACAAGGACACCAAGGTCCCTCTGCATATTACTATTCAAGTAATAATCCTTTTTACTGTTACTCCTACCAAAATGGATGACGTCATATTTATTAACATTGTATTTCATCTGCCAGACCTTTGCCCACTCACTCAGTGTATCTATGTTCCTCTGCACAGTTTCACAGTCTTCTGCACTCATTGCTCTGTCACTCATCTTAGTGTCATCTGCAAACTTTGACACACTGCACATGGTCCCCAACTCCAAATCATCGATGTCAATTGTGAATAATTGCATTCCCAACACTAATCCCTGAGGCACACCACTGGTCACTGATTGCCAACCAGAATAGCACTCATTTATCACCACTCTTTGCTTTGTGTTAATCAACCAACCCTCTATCAATGCTAATACTTTACCCCAACATCATGCATCTTTATCTAGTGCAGCACCTTATTGAAGGCTTTTTGGAAGTATAGGTATACCACAAACCCATTGTCCAACATGTTTGGAATGGCTTCATAGAATTTCAAAAAGCCAAAAAGGTTGGTGGCATGGTGGCTCAGTGGTTAGCACTGCTGCCTCACAGTGCCAAGGGCCTGGGTTTGATTACATTCTCAAACCCAGAGAATACATTCTCCCTGTATCTGCATGGGTTTCCTCCCACAGTCCAAAGATGTGCAGGTTAGGTGTATTAGTCAGGGGAAAATGTAGATTAATAGGGGAATGGGTCTGGGTGGGTTACTTTTCGGAGGGTCGGTGTGGACTTGCTGGACCGAAGGGCCTGTTTCCACACTGTAGGGATTCTCATTAGTGAAGCATGAACCCATGCTGCATCTGCAAAATTTTGAAAGGGATTTTTTTTTAAAAATCAAAAATACCTGTTCATTGACAGTAGAAGACAAAATGTAATAATTCAGTCCACCTCTCTGTCTTGACCGCAACAATGGCTTAAGTATAATCAGATGGGTTGTAGCCATTAGCTAATAACCTCTGTTACTTTGCAATCTTGTATCTTGGTACTGCTGACTAGGTGTCCCTGCCTCTTTCAGGGATTTCCTTTCTGAGTAAGATACCAGTCATGACAATCTCAATCCCCTGTTATACCAACAGTGTCTTTACCCCATCTTTATTCTGGAGTGTTTGTATGGCCACAGTGCAAACTAAAAGTCAAAGTAAGCATTCCATTCTGAATTTATAAATTAAGTGATTTGGAGGGTACAGTGATAGTATCCCTACCTCTAGGCCAGAAAGGCCAAGTTCAAGTCCCACCTGCACCAGAAGTGTGCCCCAACAATACCTATAAGTCAAGTCGTTATATAATATACACAAAAATCAATTAATCACCCTATTATATTCCTCTAGGGCATGTCTACTTATGTACAGGTTTACCCCAATAACTGCAGCACGGCTGGTAGCAGGCTGTGGAAACCACAGAGTGGAGAACATTCTTGAGCAGGTCTGGGCTGAGAAGGTCCATGCGTCTGCTGTACAATGTTGGCATGAACTGTCAAGGTCAGGGCTTACCTGGCTGACATGCAACTGGAACGTTACTGACAGAGTGGCGTGGGGGTGAGGATGAATGCTGTCTTCCTGAGAGAAGGCACCCGAATAATCTGTTGGAGGGCACACTGCAAGAACATAGGAGGAGGAAAGGCCATGTGGCCCATTGGGCTGGATACACCATTTAATAAGATCATTGATTTAAACTCCACTTTCCACCTGATCCCATATCTGGATTCATGTTGAGTCCAAAGATCTGGCCCTTTTGTGTTGATGAGTTAGTGTCCCTCTCCCGAGACCAATAGGACCAGGTTCAAGTCCCATCTGCTCCAAAGGTGTGTATTAGCATTTCTGAACAGATTGATCAGAAAAATAGGTCCAAGGATCTATCAATCTAAGCCTTGAATATAATGCTGATTGACGGAGCATCCCCAGTCTTCTGAGTGAGAGATTTTCACGTTGTAAGTATGATCCTTGCCCTGTTCTGATTTTACAGCAGTGGCTGATTTCAGTGGATGCTCTTTGTCCCTCACATAGGAGGATTGCTTCCTAAACACCCAGAGAAGATACAACCTCCTGCTGAGAGCCCTTCTAATATTCCTCTTCCTCTCTAATCCAACAGGCTTTCCATGGCCTGTTATTTTTCAAGGTGCAGTGCTGGGGAGGTGATGATGTAATGGTGCTGGTCTCGACTAGTAGCCCAGAGACCCCGGAATACTCTGAGGACCTGGGTTCAAATCCTTTAAGAAAGTAAATCTGCCATCCTTACTTCATTTGGTCTCCAGGTGACTTTAGACCAACAGCTTTATGGGTGACTCTTAGCTACTCACTTAAATGGCCTAGCAAGCCATTCTGATGTATCAAAACTGTTAAAAACTCCCTAATGAAGTTGGGCAGTCACATCAACCAGAAATCAGTTCTGCTGATCATGTAATTCCCTGGTACTAATATCTTGGGGCTTGTGGCAAAGTTGGGCGAGCTGTCACATTGACTGATTAAGGAACAGTTGTAACCATGGAATCCAATGTCACAGAGAAGCATCACCATATCCGGGTATGTCCTTTCCCACAGGCAAGCTCCACCCAGCAGGGGTGGCAGCACACCAGCATACAATCAGGAGGGAGTTACCCTGGGAGTCCTGATCAATGATTCGCATTCTCATTAAATTGTATAAGAAAACCTACTAATTGCCACTTCCTATAACCCCTTCCTACCACTTCTCCATGTTGAACAACACTTGGAAGAAGTGCTGAGCATTTGGATTTGGGCAATGTTTGCTCAAGATCTGTACTGGTACTTTCCTAGGGATCTAGGCTCTGAGGTGGAACACTGAGCTTGGCCTCTGGCTCTGTCAGATTTTCAGGAGTTCTATGATTGGTGACAGTTCTTGCTTCCTGGCAGATCACCTCTGCCAGTTTTCCAGGGCAGGACAAGGCCTTCCCATATCAAATGCAATCGCTGGCTTCACGACACACAGGTCACTTTCGAATTCCTCATCTCTCTCCAACTCCACTGCACTTGAGTCATCATGCACTGACATTTCAGGTTCCACCTCATTACTGAGTGAGCCTCTTGACTCCACACCATCCACCTGACACTGGTCTCTGAGACCATTTTGTGAGGCTGCTCTCCATCTATTGGTTCAACAACACAGATGCAGCCTTTGGTGTCCAGCCAATTAATAACTCTGCAGGGTCCGGAGTCCCAGACATCCTGTGTCTTATTCTAACTCCTCAGATTCCGATTTCAGAGGAATACTCTTCTCTTCTGGAGAAGAGGCATTTCAGACTTGAAATGTTAACTCTGTCTCCCATCTCTGGATGCTACCAGACCTATTGGGTTTTTCTAGCACTTACTTATTTCTATCTGTCCCGACTTGGTTCAGATCTCACTCATAAATGACACTCAGCTGAAGCTTAGTCCAAATATCATAGGAAATGCTGCCTTTGACTTGAGGCATGGCCTCAGCCAAAACTCTCAAGCCAGACAGGTGTAGTCAGTCTTCTCTCTAAGGACATCAGTATCTGCACTACCTTTGCCTGATATGTAAAACTCAGCTGACTAAGAACCTTTCGCAACAGAGTTAGTGCTGTCAAGTGAAAAAAAACTGATCAATAAATTAGAAAAGTAAAGAAATAGCAAGTTCAGAACAACAGTCTTTCCAACCCAGTCCACACTGACACCTCACCTCTAGCCCACACCAGGCCTTGATTCCAGACCACATCAGGCTTCACCTCAAGGCACTAAAGGCCGGGAGACAGCTCTGAATAATCTTGGGGCCGGAAGTCCACACTTAGGCCAGGCTGGGCCAAGAGACCGCCACCCGGGGCCACTGAGGGACTGCTTGCCTGGTCATGGTAGCATGTCAGTCCAGCATGGCAGTCTTTTGGTGGCCAGGGATGGCACTCAGTCGACAGCCCAGCCTGGCAGTCTACCGGCTTGGCATGGCAATCTCTCACCAGGCTGGTGGGGAACATGGATGAAGGTACCAAAGATACAATGGTAAATTTGCTGATGGCACAAAAATTAAAAGGTAAGTAAGTTACAAAGGGTACATAAGGACAAAGAGGATAAAGGGATAGATAGATTGAGTAGGCCCAAGTAGCCTACTCCTGTTCCTAACACATATGTTTGTATCTTTGGTTGACATAATAAAATCTCTTAGGAGCACTAGATGAAAATTGATTTTTCTTTGGTGCAGCAGTATTAATTTCCATCTATGTATGCTCCAGTGTAGATAATGAAGATTTCCATTTACTGTGTGTATGCTAGAAACTGCTATTTGAATGTCAGTGGTCTTTATGTTCATGCAGAAGTTTACATCTCTATGAATCGGTATTTAACACTGTGCCTTAGCTGGAATGGTAGCAATGCTGTAATTTAGCATCTAACTGCTCCTACTATGGAGTACCAGATTTTTTGATATTTAAGATAATGGTTTATGTTGACAGAACACATTAATAGAGAAGGATTCAGTGATGGTAACACCATTGAATGTCACAGGACAATGATTAGATTCCCTTTTGTTGGAGATAATAATTTCCTGGCACTTAGAAAGCACTAGTGTTACTTGTCCTTCTCATTCCAAGACTGGATGCAGGTTGTCCTGTTATAATACAAAGTTTGTCAATGTGAATTCACTGTAACGCTGTTTCTACAATGCAAACTTTTAAAATGAGTGTTGGCTGTAATGTGATGACATCACCAACACTTTAAGTGCTGTTTCTAAAGCGTGATTTTTCTATAACGCAGAGTTGCACAAAAACACAACCATCACATTATAGAAGAACTATCTATATTGCCTAGATCTTGACTCATTTGTAAATGCAGTACTTATGTATTTGAGGAGTTGTGAATGGTGCTGAACGTTATGCAATCATTGCCAGCATCTGCCTTCTGACCTTATGGTGGAGGGGAGGTGATTGAAGAAGGTGGTTGGGCCTAGGACACTACCCTGAGGAACTCCTGCAGAGATGTCCTGGAGCTGAGATGACTGACCTCTAACAACCACAACTTCTTCCTTGTGATGAAAGGTGCATTTCCAATTAGTGAAGAGTTTTTTTTCCTGATTGCTACTGGTTTCAGTTTTACTCGAACTCCTTGATACCACACTCAGTTGAATGCTGCCTTGATGTCATGGACTGTCACTCTCACCTCACCTCAGGAAATCAGCTGTTTTGTCCATGTTTGAAACAAGAACAGAACTAGCTGGAGAAACTCAGCAGGACTGACAACGTCTGTGAACAGAAAGCAGAGTTAATGTTTCAGGTTGGGTAATTCTTCATCAGAACTCTGACTGGACATCCCAAGCTGGTTTGTTTGAGCTCAACATGAAGGAATGGTATTGTACATTGTAAAGATTAGATGATTCACTCTTTGTTTTCTCAGATGTAATGTTGGTGTGGTTGCCCCACAACCATCTATTAAGTGCAAGCCATGGTTAGCACTGCTGTCTCACAGCATCAGGGATCTGGGTTCGATTCTAACCTCGAGTGACTGCGTGGAATTTGCATGTTCTCCCCATGCCTGCATGGACTTCCTTCAGGTGCTCCGGCTTCATCTCACAGTCCAAAGATGTGCAGGTGTGATGATACTGCTCCTTTGACAAGGTTATTCTGTTCTTGTTTTTTTTAAGAGGGGTCGCAAATGCAGAAGTTCTGATGTGTCTAGTCTATATGGGTTTTAGGAGCAATTTGATTATAGCTAACAAATATTGCCTCAGTCAAAGATTTTCAAGTTTAAATAAAATCCTTGTATAATGAAAGGGGAGTAGCCCATTCTCCCAGCTCAGCTTCTCCCTGGTTTGGTTTGGTGTTGGCAGGCTGGCTGTTTTGCAGCTGCTGGTCAGTTTTTAGAGGCTGCTGGTCAAAGAAACAGCTCCATGCTGATCCTCTCTGTCTCTATCTCTCTCTCTCTCTCTCGCTGACATGCCTCCTGTAAGAACCTATGTTTGATTTTACCTTTTTTGCCAATGTAGTGATTATGGGGATGTTGCAAGTATTTGGAACAGCATCATTAAGTTGCAATAGAGTCAATTAGGCTTTCAGAAAAGTTATGTTAGTCTATATTCTGTTCTCTTTTGTTCATGTATAAATAAGGTCTGTTTGTTTAAAACTAAGTGTTTGGGCCAAACGCATCATTCCTTGTACACACACTTTTCACCTGCTTAAAACAACTAGAGAAACTGGGGTCTGGGCTATCTTCTTGAAAGGTTTTGAGGGGGTCTGGCCTGGTCCATAACACAGGTTAGGTGGATTGGCCATGCTAGATTGCCCTGGGTTGTAAGGATGTACAGGGTAGGTGGTTCCGCTGTAGGGAAACTCAAGTAGGTTACAGGGATAGGGAGTGTGGGCTGAGCTGGGAAGCTTTTCAGAAGAATAGTACAGACTCAATGGGCATGAGTGACCTCTATCTGCACAGTAGGGATTCTATGATCCAGTATCCTGGGGTGATCATATTCAGTCTCACTTCTTGGCTCAAGTAAGATCATTGCCTTCATGGTCCTCCTGACTTTCAGGTATTCTGACAATATGATAAGTTGCTCGGCCTGTTTCTCTGATGATTACAGCTCCTGACTTTCTGTTCCTCAATCAGACTCTCTGCCTTAATGTTGGCAGAGATGCAGCACCCATATGTCAGGAGCTTTACCGTTGCCAGTTCCTATTTGCTGTGGATTTTCTCCAGTTGTTTTACCTCCTTTTAGGCTTGAGAGCTTATTTTTAACTTGAAGCTGTGTTCCAAAACTGGTGGATCCGATTTTAACTATTAACAATTCCACTGGCATTTAGTCATTATTCAGTGTGTTGTTCTGTCACTGAATCGAGCTAATTCCCAGTTCAGAGTTTTTATGCATCAGTGACTTCACAGTCTGAACTGTTCTTTCTGCTTTCCATTTGACTGAGGATGACGTGCAGGACGCACCACCTGCTTAATTCCTGCCTCCAAAGTGAGAACATAGAACAGTACCGCACAGTACAGGCCCTTCACCCCTCGATGTTACACCAGCCTTCTATCCTACTCTACAATCAGACTAACCTACATACCCTTCATTATACTAATTTTCATGTCCTTATCCAAGAGTCGCTTAAATGTCCCTCATGACTCTACTACCACTGCTGGCAGTGCATTCCACGCACCCACCACTCTCTATGTAAAGAACCTATCTCTGACATCTCCCAAAAATCTTCCTCCAATCACCTTATAATTATATTCCTACATGATAGACATTTCCACCATGGGAAAAAGTTTCTGGCTATCCACTCTATCTATGCTTCTCAACATCGTGGACGCCTCTATCAAATCACCACTCATCCTTTTTCACTCCAATGAGAAAAGCCCTAGTTCCCTCAACCTTTCTTCATAAGACATTCCCTCCAGTCTAGGCAGCATCCTGGTAAATTTCCTCTGCACACTCTCTAAAACTTCCACATTCTTCCTATAATGAGGTGACCAGAACTGAACACGATATTCCAAGTGTTGTCTAACCAGTGCTCTATAGAGCTGCAGCATAACCTCACGGCTCTTAAACTCAATCCCCCGCTAATGAAAGCCAACACACCATGCACCTTCTTAACAACCCTATCAACCTGGGTGGCAACTTTGAGGGATCCACAGACATCAACCCCAAGATCCCTCTGTTCCTCCAAACTGTCAATAATCCTGCCTTTCACCCTGTATTCTGCATTCAAATTCAACCTTCCAAAGTGAATCTCTTCACACTTTTCCAGGTTAAACTCCATCTGCCACTTCTCAGCCCAGTTTTGCATCCTGTTGATATCTTATTGCAAACTACAACAGTCCTCCACACTATCCACAACTGCACTAACCCTCGTATCATTGGCAAACTTACTAAACCACCCTTCTACTTCCTCATCGAAGTCACTTATAAAAATCACAAAGAGCAGAGGTCCCAGATCTGATCCCTGTGGATCACCACTGGTCATCAAGCTCCAGGCTGAATACTTTCCATCTACCACCAACCTCTGTCTTCTGTGGGCCGGCAAATTGTGTATACAGACAGACAGGTTTCCCTGTATCACATGCCCACTTACTTTCTGAATGAGTCTACCATGGAGAACCTTATCAAAGGCCTTACTAAAATCCATGTACACCACATCCGCTGCTCTACCTTCATCAATGTGTTTTGTCAAATCCACAAAGAATTCAATAAGGCTTGTGAGGCATGACCTGTCCCTCACAAAACCATGCTGACTATCCCTAATCAGACTATGATTTTCCAGGTAATCATAAATCCTGACTCTCAGAATCCTCTCCAATACTTTGCCCACCACTGATGTAAGACTGCCTGGTCTGTAATTCCCAGGATTGTCCCTATTCCCTTTCTTGAACAAGGGAATAACATTTGACGCCCTTCATACATCTGGTACTATTCCAGTGGACAGTGAGGCTGCAAAGGTCATCGCCAAAGGTACAGCACTCTCTCCCCTTGCTTCCTGTACTAGCCTAAGATATATCCTGTCTGGCCCAAGGGATTTATCTATCCTGATGTTTTTCAAAATTTTTAGCACATCCTCCTTCCAAATATCAACCTGTTCAAGCATATTAGTCTATTTCACGCTGTCCTCAGAACCATCAAGGTCCATCTCAGTAGTGAATACAGAAGCTAAGTATTCATTAAGGACCTCCCCTACTTCCTCCAGCTCCAGACGCAAGTTCCCTAAACTATCCCTGATCAGCCCTGCCTTACTCTGGCCATCCTCTTGTTCCTCACAATGAGTGTCGAACGTCTTGGGGTTTTCCTTAATCCTATCTGCTAAAGCATTTTCATGCTTCCTTCTAGCTCTCCTAAATCCATTTTCCTTCCTGGCTACTTTGTAACCCTCTAAAGCTCTATCTGATCCTTGTCTCCTCAACCTTAAGTTAGCTTCCTTCTTCTTGACTAGATGTTCCACATTCCTTGTCAGCCAAAGGTTTTTCAACCTATCATTCCTTCCTTGCCTCAGGGGGACAAACCTGTCCTGCACTATCAGCAGATGCTTCCTAAATATCCTCCACATTTCTGTTGTGCATTTCCCTGAGAACATATGTTCCCAATTTAGGTACCCCAATTCCTGCCTAACAGCACTGTAATTCCCCCTTCTCCAATTCAATGCTTTCCCATACCATCTGCTCCTATTTCTCTCCATGGGTATAGTAAAAGTCATGGAGTTGGTCATCACTATCTCTAAAATGCTCTCCCACTGAGAGTTCTGACACCTAGCATGGTTTGTTGGCAAGCACCAATCTAATATGGCCTCCCCTCTTGTCAGCCCACCTACATATTGCAACAGGAACCCTTCCTGGACACACCTGATAATAACCGTTCCTTCTAAATTCTTTGGACTAAGTAGGTTCCAATCGATATTAAGGAAGCTAAAGTCACCCATGACAATAACCCTGTTACTTCTACACATTTTCAAAATCTGCCTTCCAATCTGCTCCGCCATGTCTCAGTTGCTATTGGGGGCCTGTAGAAAACTCCCAATTTAGTGACTGCTCCTTTCCTGTTTCTGACTTCCACCCATACTGACTCTGTAGACAAACCCTCCTCAAAGCCCTCCCTTTCTGCGCCTGTGATACTATCCCTGATTAGCAATGCCATTCCTCCACCTCTTTTAACTTCTCTTCCTACTCCTTTTGAAATATCTAAACCCTGGAAAGCCCAACAACCATTCCTGCTCCTGTGATATCTGAGTCTTCGTAATGGCCACAACATCATAGCTCCAAGTACTGATCCATGCTCTGAGCTCGTCACCCTTATTCCTGATACTTCTTGCATTAAAGTAGATACACTTCAACCCATCACACTGACTGCACCTTTGCCCTATCAAGTGCCTATCCATCCTCACAGACGCTCTACAGGCTGGATCTGACTGTTCATAACCTACTCCATCATCTGATCTGTAGCTCAGGTTCCCATGCCCCTGCCAATCTAGTTTAAATGCTGCTGAAGAGCCCTAACAAACCTCCTGCCCAGGATATTGATGCCTCTTCAGTTCAGGTGCAACCCGAACTTCTTGTACAGATCCCACTTTCCCTAGCAGGTGTCCCAATGATCGACATTTCTGTGAAGCTCTCCCTCCTACTGCAGCCATGTGTTCATCTGCACTCGCTCTCTATTCCTAGCCTCACGTGCACATGGCACCAATAGCAATTCTGAGATTACTACTCTGTTCATCCTACCTTTTGGCTTCCAACCTAACTCCCTATACTCTCTTTTCAAGTCCTCCTCCCTTTGCCTACCTATGTCATTGGTACCGATACGTACCATGATTTCCGGCTGCTCTTAAGCCCCCACCCCAGCCTTAAGAACCCTGTAGACTTGATCTGAGACATCGTTGACCTTGACAGCACACCATCCAGGAGTCACGCTCGCAACAACAGAATCTCCTGTCTGTTCCTCTTACGATTGAATCTCCTATCCTCCACCCTTATGAACCACATAAGAAACCTGGCTGCTGTGGCTTTCCCTGGTAGGTTGCTCCCCCCCCACCCCCCCACCCCCCCCAACACTATCCAAAGCGGTATACTTATTATTGAGGGGAACGGCCACGGAGTATCTTTGCACTGACTGCCTATTCCCTTTCCCACTCCTGACCCTCTCCCAGCTCCCTTTGTCCCATAACTTAGGTGTGACTCCCTCCCTATAACTCCTCTCTATCACCTCCTCAGCCTCCTGAAAGATCCGAAGTTCATCCAGCCCCAGCTCAAGTTCCCTAACGCGGTCCGTGAGGAGCTGGGATTGGGTGCACTTCTCGCAGGTGAAGTCAGCAGGGACACCAGTGGTGACCCCACCTCCCACATCCTGCAAGAAGAGCATGCAACTGCCCTCGCCTCCATCCCCTCTGCTCTAAAATTACAAAGAGAGATTGAATTAATGAGCTACGGAGTGAGCTTCCTGGAATCCTCACTCATGAATTGAGGTCCATTATCAGACACCAATTCTTCCGGGAAAACAATGCATCGCTGAGATCTTTCTCAGTGCGCTGACCACTGAGTTTGCTGTAGATAAATAAAGACTAACTATTTTGATCCATTTTGAATAGCAATTCAGCAGTATGGCCTTTTCGGAAATCTTATTGAAATCATTGGCTTAGTTGTGTATGGCATACATTTGGCATGACAGAAAATAATCCTGTCTGTCTTTTGAAATGTTTCACCATCACACAGATTGTTGTTCCCTTGCTCTGCATTTTGTGTTACCCAAATATACTCTCTGGAGTCCCACAGAGTTTTCTTTGCAGTGACTTTGGTAGAACCAGAATCACAAAACTGTAATGGTTTTGTGTAACAGGAGGCCAGACAGTTTATCATGTCTGCATTTTCTCCCTCTCTCTGCGCATTTTAACAGACTCCTTCTTTTACCCCATAACAGTACGGCTGCTCCTTTTTAAATAACCATCCAAAGTCCTCTTCAATGTCTCAAACAGAACTGCCTCCACCACACTCAAGTCTTGTGGTACATCTCCATTTGGAATTTCAGTCTTTTGAGGTAATTTACAAACCTATCACACCCCCATGCAATTTCAAACACTTCTTTCATGCAGCACTTCAGTCTGGTCAGTTTCTGCCAAAGCTCTCAACATAAAACACACTCTTGTGATGCGGGGGTAGTGTCCTTACTTCTGAGTTAGAAGACCTAGTTTCAAGTCCCACTTACTCCAGACATGTGTAATATCACATCTGAACAGGTTGACTAAAAATATCTAAGGTACACCCATTTTCAGGTTCAGTCCTTTTGTACTTGAATAAGGACTGCTCCGAGCTCCCTGGATGATGATGCATTGAAATAAATAGATTAAAATATCAGGAAAAAGTAGCTTCCTTTTGTCTTTCCAAGCATTGCAATCTGTTCCTTATTCTAAAACCATTGCTGGGCTTTTTGTTTTCAAAAGCTCTTAGATGGATTGACAAAGACAAGCCAAATTGGACATAGATTTTCCCATTTGATTTACCATGCCTGAAAAACATTGTACATCGTTTATACACTTCAGTAGGGAGATTCATTGTTGGCTATTGTCTTCCTTGGATCCACTGTGATATCCTACTGTTCGTTGATGTGCCTTCAAAATGTAGTTGTCATTCTAGAGAATTAGCATTTCTCATTTTGTGAACTCCCTGTATACCGTAGTACTATTAACATGTCCCTGACCCTCAGGTCATCTTCCTTATTCATTTTGCCATGCATCAGGATGTCATCCAGATGGCTAATAGATCACCGTTCCCTTCCAGCATTCTAGACATTACCCTTGGAAAATATTTGATCCAGAGGAGGTTCCCAGTGGTACAGTTGAAGTAATACAATACAAAAAAAATGTATGCAGCAACCTTAACTCTGGTCGAAGAATAACTGCCAGAACCCACTGCTGGCATCCAGTTTTGTGAAAAATTTGCTTATTGCTAATTTTGGCAACTATCATCAATGGATGAAATAGGATGGATTTCTCTCCTCACTTCTTTGTTTAATTGAGTGAGAACCACTTACAATCATAGTTCTCTATTTATCATGGGAAAATTCAGCCATTGTCACTCGCAATATGACCCCACCCCTCCCCCTCTCAACTTGCTTCACCAAAAGATGAGGGATTTTCCTAGGGGTGTGCAAGCAGATGGGCTTAGCATCTTCTTGCAGAGTAATGCGATGCTCCTGCGTTAAGTTGCCTAAAGATTTAAACAGCTTTGGAAATTCTTGATGACATTCTTTCCTGTTTTCATTCTGAAGTACTGCATCCAGTCTCTCCAAACAACCCGGACAAATTTATTTTATCTCTGCTTAAAATCTTAATACATGTGTTACACTGACAATTTATCCTCTTGTCATTAATCTTTGTAGTGATTTGGCCATGCATATGAAGATCCTCTTGAATCTTGGAGTTTTATGTTTCCTGGTCCTACTCTCACAGACATTAACCTGATATCCAGCAGTGAACAGCTGCTCTCGCGTGGAGCTCAAATTCTGTTTCCAACCTTTGTACCTTGATGTTCCAGAATATGCCTTAACTTTCATTGACCTTCTCGAGAAACGCTATCTCCACATTTTGTTCTGAGTCCTTAATTTCTCGAACATTTCTTTGATGTATAATTACCATTATCCACAAAATACTCTTTGCTTTTGAAGTGATGCAGATGCTATTAGCTCAAAATATTTTCAAAGGTGTTCCAACTGGCTACACATGCTGAGCCACAAATATTAGAGGCCAAAGTGGCAACCTGTCCATGGAGCCAATAGACATGCGCGAACTCTTCATTGAATACTTGGCAATAATTTTCAGAAAGGAGGAAGACATTGTCACCAGGGATATCAGTTGGGATGGTGAGCTTCGAGGACAAATTAGGATTAATAAGGAGGAGGTATTAGATATCTCAGCACACATAAAGGTAAATCAGTCCCGAGGGCTTGATGAGATGTATCCCATGCTGCTATAGGAGGCAAAAGAGACGATTGCTGGGGCCCTGCGAAGGTATTTAATACTTTGCTAGCCATAGGTGAAGTCTCAGATTACTGGACGATAGCTAATGTGGTTTCCTTGTTCAAGAAAGGCAGAAGCTTATGCCTGAAACATCGATTCTCCTGCTCTTCCGATGCTGACTGACCGGCTGTGCTTTTCCAGCACCACACTCTCGACTCTGATCTCCAGCATCTGGAGTCCTCACTTTCTCCTAGCAGGGATATGCCATGCAATTACAGACCAGTTAGTCTGACATCGCTCGTGGGGAAATTACTGGAAAACGTTTGGAGGGACAGGATTAATCAAAACTTGGATAGGTAAGGATTGATTAAGGGTAGTCAGCATGGATTTGCTGGAGGAAGATCCTGTCTGACTAATTTAATTAAGTTTTTCGGAAAGGTGACTAAATATATCGATGACAGTAGTGCAGTTGATGTAGTTCACATGGACTTCAGCAAGGCCTTTGTCAAGGTTACACATGGATGGCTGGTCCAAAAGGTAAGAGCCCATGGGATCCAGGCAAGATGGCAAAGGGGATCCAAAATTAGCTTTCAAATAGGAGGCAAAGGGTGGAGGTCTGTTTTGTGATTAGAAGCCTGTGATCAATGGTGCACCATACGGATTGGTGCTGGGACCTTGCCGTTTGTTATATAAATTAACAATTTGGATTTGAATGTTATTATTAGTAAGTTTGCAGATGCCATGAAAATTGGTGGTGTTGTTGATAATGAGGAGGATGTTCTCAAGCTACTGTCTAATATTGATCAGCCAATAAATTGGGCAGAGGAATGGCAGGTGGAATTTAATCCTGATAAGTGCAAGGTCATGCATTTTAGAAACCTAGTAAGTGAAGGATATACATAATAAATGGTAGGTCCCTAGGGAGTACTGAGGAACAAAGGTGTATAAGCCCATAGATCCCTGAAGGTGTCAGTATGGGTAGATGAGGTGATGAAGAAGGCGTATGAGATGCTTGCCTTCATTAGCCAGGGTGTAGAATATAGGAGAAAGGAAGTCTTGTTCCAACTTTATAAAACATTTGGTTAGCTCACAGATGGAACAGCGTGGGCAGATAGTGGTTGCCACACTATCGGAAGGACATGATTGCCCTGGAGAGATTCACTAGGACGTTGCCTGAGGAGAGACTGGATAGGCTGGATTTGTTTTTCTTGGAGCAGTGGAGACAAAGGGGGATCTGATTCAGGTGTACAGAATTGTGAATGGCATAGACAGAATGGATCATGAGATTCTTCTCTCTCTGGCAGACTTATTTAAGACAGGAGAGCATAAGTTGAGGAGTAAGTGGTTTAGAGTTTGGAGAGAAACGAAATTCATCAAGAGGATGGTAGAAATATGGAACATGCTGCCTGAGAGGATGGTGGAGGCAGGTAATCTCGAAACATTTAAGAAGCATCTGGATGAGCATTTACATTACTTGGGCAAAGTAGGCTATGGACCCATGTGCAGGTAAATGAGATTAGTACTTTGTTAATCATTTGTGAGACATGGGCATCGCTGGCTGGCCAGTATTTACTGCCCATCCCTAGTTACCCTTAAGGAGGTGGTGGTGAGCTGGCACCTTGAAGTGCTGTAGTCCATGTGCTGCAGGTAAATCCACAAAGGCATTAGGGATGGAATTCCAGGCTTTTGACTCAGTAACAGTGAAGAAATAGCAACATATTTTTAAGTCAGGATGGTGAGTGACTTGGAGGGAAACTTGCAGATGGTGGCGTTCCCATGTATGTGTTGCCCTCGTCCTTCTAATTGGATGTAGTCATGGGTTTGGAAGGTGCTATCTGAGGATCCTGGGTGAATTTCAGCTGTGTATCTTGTAGATGGTACATACTGCTGCTACTGAGTGCCGGTGGTGGAGGGAGAGGATGCTTGTGGAAGTGGTGCCAATCCACGAGACTGCTTTGTCCCATCCAGGCAAGTGGGAAGTATTCCAGCACACATCTGCCTTGTGCCTTGCTGATATTGGACAGAATGTGGGGAGTCAGGAGGTAAGTTATTCGCTGCTGCATTATCAGCCTCTGACCTGCTTTTGTAACTGCTGTGTTTACGTGGTGAGTCCAGTTGAGTTTTTAGTCAATGGTAACCCTAATGATGTTGATAGTGGGGAATTCAACAATGGTAACACCAACGAATGTCAAGGGATAATGGTTAGATTGTCTCTAACTGGGGATGATCATTGCCTGGCATTAAAGTGGCACAAATGTTACTTGCCACTTGTCAGTCCACACCTGGATATTATGCAGCTGTTGTTGCATTTAAACATGGACTGCCTCAGTATCTGAGGAACCGCAAATGGTACTGAACATCCACCACCATTCACAACTGGCTGTGACAGGACTGCAGAGCTTAGAGCTGATCCATTGGTTGTATGAGTATCTAGCTCTATCACTTGCTGCTCATGTTGTTTCATATGCAAGTAGTCCTGTTTGGTAGTTTCACAAGGTTGACTCCTCATTTTTAGAAATGCCTGATACTCTTGGTGTCCCCTCCTGCACTGTCTATTGAACCAGAGTTGATCCCCTGGCCTGATAATAAAGGTTCATGAGGGGATCTGTCAGACCATGAGTTTGTAGATTGTGCTGGAGTACTATTCTGCTGCTGTTGATGGCCCACAGCGCCTCATGGATGCCGAGTCTTGAATTGCTAGATATGGTCAAAGCCTGTAGCACGGTGATAGTGCCACACAACACAATGGAGGATATTCACGATGAAGGCAGGACTTTATGTCTACAAGGACTGTGGGATAGTCACTTTTACCAATACAGTCACAGACAGATGCATCTGCAGGGAGCAGATTGATGAGGATGAGGTCAAGTATGTTTTTCCCTCTTGTTGGTTCTCTCACCACCTGCCACAGACCCAATCTAAGACCTTTAGAACCTGACCAACTCAATCAGTAGTAACACTGCTGAGCCACTCTTTGAGGTAGACATTGAAATACCCCACCCAGAATACGTTTTTGTGCTCTTGCCACCCTCAGTGCTTCATCCAAGTGTTGCTCAACATGGAGGAGGGCTGATTCATTAGCTGAGGGAGGACGGTACGTGGTAATCCTTGCCCATGTTTAACTTGAAGTCATGAAGTCCGGAGTCAATGTTGAGCATTCCCAGGGCAACACCCTCCCAAATGTATATGACTGTGTTGCCATCTCGGTTGGGTATGTCCTGCCAATGGGACAGGAGATATCCAAGGAAGGTGAGGATGAAGTCTGAGACATTGTCTGTAAGGTATGATTCCATGAGTATGACTATGTCAGGCTCTTGTTTGACTTGTCTATGAGACAGCTCTCACAATATTGGCACTAGCCCCCCGATACTAGTAAGGAGGACGTTGCAGGATCAACAGGGTTCTTTCTGCCATTGTCTTTCCTGGTGCCTGGGTTGATGCCAGGTGGTCTCTCCAGCTTCATTTCTTTGTCGTAACTTCATAGTGATTAATACAACTGAGTTGCTTGCAAGGTCACTTCAGAGGGCAGTTGAAAGTCAGCTATATTGCTGTGTGTCTGGAGATATACTTAGGCCAGACCAGGTGAGGATGGCAGATTTCCTTCCCTGAAGGACATTAAGTGAGCCAGATGGGTTTTTCCAACAATCCACAATGGCTTTATGGTCATCAGTAAATTCTCAATTCCAGATATTTTTTATTGAACTCAAATTTCACCATCTGCCATGGCAGGATTCAAACCCAGTTCCCCAGAACATTAGCTGAGTTTCTGGATTAATAGTCTCACAATAATACCACTAGGCCATCAACTCCCCATTTCGTTTGGTGTTGTTGGTTGGCACAGGCACGGTGGGCCGAAGAGCCTGTTTCTAAGTTGTATGTCTCTATGACTATGGCATATAGCATTAAGCTCCCCCTGCTGGACATGCATTGATTTTTTTGGAGAAACATAGTGTGCAATCTAATATGATATTCAATCCTGCTCTTTTGCTTTCTGGAGACTTATAATGCTATTTGAGATCTATCCATCCTGTGATTTCAGGAGAATCTCCCATGTTTCCTCACAGTATTGAACAATTTTGGTCCCATATTTCTGCCTTTAATATTGAGGTAGATCTCCTGTTCCAACAATAAACCTTCCTTTGATTACAGAAATTCTGACAGTCTCTTATGTCTTTATCTTTAAAAGCTTCATACCCTCAATACCCTGCTAGATATTATAAACCTATTCCAAAGGCTTCTATTGATTCTCTCCAATACTGAGATTGCTGATCTCTAATCACTAATTTTCTTCTCGAGCTAAAGTACTCATTGAACACTTTGATCAATACATCATACTGTAGGGGATTTTCTTCCAATGCTTTGTCTTACCAGAACATCATTAGCTATTGGATCTGCAGCATATTTTTTACAAAGCTGAATTGATGGTCCTGGCTCTTTTTTGTCTAATCTTGAAGCCAAACAGCCATTTCCAGAGCTCCCACTTTTAGCCTCTTCTTCTATAACATAAATGAGTGAGCTGATGTCTACCAGAATTGCTATCCCTATGGACTGGGTTACTGGAGTGAGTATTTGGGAATTCCTTATTACTGTCAAAGTGTTTCAATTCTGTGTTTTTCCTTTCCAGAATATTGTCAGTTTGTGGGCAGACTTCAACACCTTAAAAGTTTTTTTTTAGATTAGATTAGATTACTTACA
The DNA here is from genome assembly GCF_047496795.1 of Chiloscyllium punctatum. Classification (NCBI taxonomy): domain Eukaryota; kingdom Metazoa; phylum Chordata; class Chondrichthyes; order Orectolobiformes; family Hemiscylliidae; genus Chiloscyllium; species Chiloscyllium punctatum. The sequence goes on from NC_092746.1 coordinate 76,110,891, forward strand.
GTGTGGAAACAGGCCCTTCGGCCCAACAAGTCCACACCGCCCCGCCGAAGCGTAACCCACCCATACCCCTACATCTACATCTACCCCTTACCTAACACTACGGGCAATTTAGCATGGCCAATTCACCTGACCTGCTCATCTTTGGACTGTGGGAGGAAACCGGAGCACCCGGAGGAAACCCACGCAGACACGGGGAGAATGTACAAACTCCACACAGTCAGTCGCCTGAGGCGGGAATTGAACCCGTGTCTGGCGCTGTGAGGCAGCAGTGCTAACCACTGCGCCACCGCGCCACCCACGGTTTTCCTGACCTGTTTGGTTTTCGTGACCTGTTTCTGTAACCCTAGAATCAAAGTTTTCCAGACTTCTTCACTGCCACTGCGATCTCGCCTTTTCCAGTTGCTTTCTTCTCTCACAATTTAAAATCCTTCAGTTTCTTGTGTACTGTATCACCCCATTGTTTACATCTGTGTGTAGTAGTTTATCGAATACAGCTCTCTTGTGTAGTGTCTGAGCCTCTCAATACAGATACTCAGCCTGGACTGGTGTCTTCTCTCTTACTAATGTCAGATGTATACAATCAATTACATCATCATTATTTACATAAAACTCATTATACCACAGATTGGATAGCAATCAAAGAACAAGAAAACTTCTACCTAACCTTAATATTTCTAAGTTCTCTTACAATGCCCCTCCTTCAACTAAAGTAAATTAAATCTGGACAGTCCAGCAACTGAACATAGGACATTGCCTGGTCTGCTTGGCTCTGCTATTCACTGCCTTAATGAACTGGACCATTGAGAGCAACGCTGCTCACCTCTCAAGCTGGCAAATATAAGTTTTAGACATGCTGAAAATATTATTTTTCTGCCTGTATGATTTGCAGATAAGATTGAATCCAGGTGTTGAAACTGAAAGTCTGTGTCTTGGCCAAAGCAGCAGAATGGGATTGTGAATAGCTGAAACACACAGTTTGTTGAGACATCGGGTATGAATATTCAAAAAAGGACAGGGGAGCAGTTTGAGCTTCTCCTCTGCTGTTGTGAGAGTTGTAAATGCAATTAGTCCCCATTCGATTCCCATCCCTCCTTGCAATCAAGCTGGATGAAGTTCAAAAAAATAACTTTAGTCATATTATTTTTGAAAATAAGAGCCAGAGCAGCTCCTCTTCAACCCCGAAAGGCAAGCGAACAAGCTCCAGGAGATGAAGCTGATTGGTGACACCATACCTCCTTTATTCACCTGCCTCTGTTTATGGATACACTTGCCACAACCAGGAACTCATCCAGCTCTGATACGATGACTTAGAACAAATGAATGTTGATTGTCAATGCTGAAAGCCTAGTCCAGAGGGTTATTCTTCATTACAAAGGCAAGTACCTCCTCACATCTCAACCACTTCCACGGCTTTGTATTTTTTAAAATGTCCTTTGTGTACCCAGCTCAAGTAACATACTCATGTGAATTGAATATAAGTACTTCATTATTTTAAAGACCTCAATGATAGCTCCCTGAAGTCTATGCTTTTTTCTGAAGTCTCATAAAACACTGGAGTAAGTGCAGGCAATATTTACTTGAATGTTACCAGGATTTTCAGGAAATCACTCTAGAGAAAGATTGAGTTGATTGGGACTCTTCTCCCTGGAAATCAGAAAGAAATCTCTAAAACTCTGAGGGGAGGGAGGGGTTTCATAGTCTCGGATAAGGAGAGGCTTCCTACAGTGCAGGCTATTTTTCCATTATCTCACTTTATTTATGAGTCTCGGCAATGAGTGTTGGATGGGATAGATATCTTGACGTCCTTAAAATAAGTCTATAAATTGTTGCCGCCTCAATGAATTTACCGTCAGGGCTCACGGGAAAGCAAGCTGGGACAATGTCCGACACCCTCCAATTTTTCTTTCAACACCATCCTGACTGGGGTTAACCAATTCAATAAATATCAAAACTCAGGACCTTTAAATCTGTATAGTTCAGTATTAAGCAAGAATTACACTTATTCATTGAGTCATGCATTAGATGGGAGTGGCATAAATCAACCTTCAAATTGATAACCAGAGAGGAGTCAAGGTGAGCATGACAAGGCTGTCGTTATGACCAAATGTTCTTTTTAAACTCAGGTTTACAGTGTTGCTACTTTGCCTCCCTGCAGAAACACTTGTGGTGATTGGGTCTCTCATAATTAGTAATGGCAAATGCAGCAGAATACCAAGATAAATAACAGTGCTTACGTTTATCACTCTGAGTCATCTGAACATTCTGTACTTTATTAAAGGAGAGGTAAAATCAAGAAGGAGCGATAGAAAGGAAAGCAAAAGGGGCAGAGAGTGCAGCCACAGATAAAACAGAAAATCTGGAAAGTAATAAAGAACAGATCAGAAGTAGGCGAGATTAAAAAGACCAAGTTTACTAATCTGACACAGGCTGGTTAAACTTGTATGTACATGTACAAAATAATCTGAAAAGTATTGATGAACGAGGGGCCCACATGGCCTATGGGGAGATAGGGAGAATGATATAATACTTCTTACAGAAATATAGCTTAGTACAGGAAGTTAAACACTACAAAACATTAAGAAAGTACAGAGGAAGAAAGAAAGAATGGGTCAACGATTATTCAGCCATTCTCTTGCAGGGCTGGAACATACTGGAGCAAGTGCTGAACCTACTGGCTTAGAGGTAATGAATAGGACCATAAGACATGGGAGCAGAATTAGGTCATTCAGCCCACCGAGTCTGCTCCATCATTCAATCATAGCTGATAGTTTCTCAATCCCATTCTCCTGCCTTCTCCCTTTAACACTTCATCCCCTTATTAATCAAGAACCTATCTCTCTCTGTCTTAAATACATTCAAAGACTTGGCCTCCACAGCCCTCTGTGACAATGAGTACCACAGATTTACCACCTCTTCCTCTCAGTTCTAAAGGGCCATTCCTTCACCCTGAGGCTGTGCCCTCAGACACAGGGTCCTCAAGACCTCTTCATGTGACAACCCTTCATTCCTGAGATCACTTCCTGTAAACCTGTTCTGGATCCCTCCAATGTCAACACTTCCTTTGTTGGATTTCAGACACAAAACTGCTCACAATATTCCAAACGTGGTTTGACCAAAGCCTTGTACAGCTTCAGTATTATATTTCTGCTCTTGTATTTTGGAAATGAATGTTAATATGGCATTTGCCTTCCTGCTTGCCAACTGAACCTGCATGTTAACCTTAAGAGAATCCTGAACTAGGACTCCCAAGTCCCAATGTGCTTACCATTTAGAAAATAACCTATACCTCTATTCTTCCTGACAAAATGCATAACCTCATATTTTGCCATATTGTATTCCTTCTTTGTCTGCTCACCTCGTCTATCCAAATCCCTCTGCAGCCTCCCGCTTCAACATTATCTGCCTCTCCACCTATCTTTGTATTATCTGTAAACTTAGCAAAGTTGCCAAAACATTAATGTATGACATGAATAGTTGTGGTCCCAACACTCACCCCTGTGGAACTGCCATTCTGAAAACGATCCCTTTATTTTTACTCTCTGCCTTCTGTCAGTCATGATGTGGAGGTACCAGTGTTGGACTGGAGTGGACCAAGTCAGAAGTCATACAATACCAGGTTATCGTCCAATAGGTTTATTTGAAATCACAAGCTTTTGAAGCATTGCTCCTTCGCCAGTGATGAAGGAGCAACACTCCTAAAGATTTTGATTTCAAATAAACCTGTTGGACTGTAACCTGGTGTCGTGTGACTTCTGATTTTCTGCCAGTCAGCCAATCCTCTATCCCTGCCAGTATCTTGCTCCTAATGCTATGGGCTCTTTTCTTATTTAGCACCTTATCAAAAGCCTTCTGGAAATCCAAATAGATCACTGGAATTCCTTTGTCTAACACACTTGTTACCTCCTCAAAGAATTTGAGCAGAATTGTCAGGCATGACTTCCCCTTAGCAAAGAGACAGTGAGGTCTGCAGATGCTGGAGATCAGAGTTGAGAGTATGTTGTTGGAAAAGCACAGCAGATCTGGCACCATCCAAGGAGCAAGAAAATTGATGTTTTGGGCTGGATCCCTTCATCAGGAATGAGGCTGGGAGCCTTGGGGTGGAGATATAGGAGGGGAGGATGGAGGTGGATAGGTGGGAAGGAAGTTTGGCAGGTGGGACAGGTCATGAGGGTAGTGCTGAGCTGGAAGGTTGGAGCTGGGATAAGGTGGGAGGGAGGGGAAATGAGGAAACTGGTTAAGGCCACATTGATGCCCTGGGGTAGAAGGGTCCTGAGGCAGAAGATGAAGCGTTATTCCTCCAGGCATCAGATGATGAGGGAGTGACGATGGAGGAGGCCCAGGACCTGCATGTCCTTGGTAGAGTGAGAGGGGGAGTTGAAATGTTCGGCCACGGGGCGGTGGGGTTGATTGGTGCAGGTGCCCTGGAGATGTTCGCTAAAGCACTCTGCGAGAAGGCATCCAGTCTCCCCAATGTATAGGAGGTTTGTGAGATGTGACCTGCCCATGACAAAACCATGTTGACTATCTGAAATCAAATTGTTGCTTTCTAGATGACTATAAATCCTATCTCTTACAACCTTTCTTATCTCAACCTTTCCTACAACTGAAGTAAGGCTCACTGGTCTATAATTACCTGGGTCATCTCTACTGCCCTTCTTGAACAAGGGCACAACATTTGCAATCCTCTAGTCCTCTGGTACTAAACCTGTAGACAATGACAACTCAAATATCACAGCCAAAGGCTCTTCTATCTATTCCCTAGCTTCCCAGAGAATCCTCGGATAAATCCCATCCAGCCCCGGGGACTTGTCTACTTTCACTCCTTCTAGAATTGATAACATCTCTTCATAACTAACCTCGATCCTTTCCAGTCTAATATCTTATATCTCATTCATCATTATCCAACCTCTCCTCGTAACTCAAACTCTCCATTTCCAGCAACATCCCTGGTAAATCTTTTCTGAACCTTATCCAGCTTAATAATATCCTTCCGATAACACGGTGACCAGAACTGGACACAGTACTCCAGAAGAGGCCTCACCAACATCCTGTATAACCTCAACCTGACATCTCAACTCAAATACTCAAAGGTCAGAGCAATGAAGGCAAGCTTGCTAAATGCCTTCTTAACCACCTGGTCTGTATGTGATGCAAACTTCAAAGATTTTAATCGACTTTGCATCCTTAGGTCTCTCTGTTCTACCACATTATCCAATTCTCTAATTTTAATTGTATAAATCCTGTTCTTGCTTGTTTTACCAAAATCCAAACATTGCATTTATCCAAGTTAAACTCCATTTGCTGCTCCTTTGGCCATTGAGCCAATTGTTCAGGATCTCTTTGTAATTAGTTTAGATTACATTACGTTACAGTGTGGAAACAGGCCCTTCGGCCCAACAAGTCCACACTGACCCTCTGACGACCAACCCACCCATACACCGACATTTACCCCTTACCAAACACTATGGGCAATTTAGCATGGCCAATTCACCTGACCTGCACATCTTTGGACTGTGGGAGGAAACCGGAGCACCCGGAGGAAACCCACGCAGACACGGGGAGAACGTGCAAACTCCACACAGTCAGTCACCTGAGGCGGGAATTTAACCCAGGTCTCTGGCGCTGTGAGGTAGCAGTGCTAATCACTGTGCCACCGTGCCGCCACAAATCTTAGAAAACCTTCCTCAGTGTCACTATACCTCTAATTTTGGTGTCATCTGCAAACTTACTAACCATACCTTCTATAGTTACATCTAAATCTTGGTGCTGGATCCACACTTTTTGTCATTTATACAAATGATTTGGATGTGAGCATAAGAGGTACAGTTAGTAAGTTTGCTGATGACACCAAAATTGGAGGTGTAGTGGACAGTGAAGAAGGTTGCCTCAGATTACAATGGGATCTTGATCAGATGGGCCAATGGGCCAAGAAGTGGCAGATGGAGTTTAGTTTAGATAAATGTGAGGTGCTGCATTTTGGGAAAGCAAATCTTAGCAGGACTTATACACTTAATTGTAAGGTCCTGTGGAGTGTTGCTGAACAAAGAGACCTTGGAGTGCAGGTTCATTGCTCCTTGAAAGTGGAGTCGCAGGTAGATAGGATAGTGAAGAAGGCATTTGGTATGCTTTCCTTTATTGGTCAGAGTACTGAGTACAGGAGTTGGGAGGTCATGTTGCAGCTGTACAGGACATTGGTTAGGCCACTTTTGGAATATTGCATGCAATTCTGCTCTCCTTCCTATTGGAAAGATGTTGTAAAACGTGAAAGGGTTCAGAAAAGATTTACAAGGATGTTGCCAGGGTTGGAGGATTTGAGCCATTGGGAGAGGTTAAATAGGCTGGGGCTGTTTTCCCTGGAGCATCAGAGGCTGAGGGGTGATCTTATAGACGTTAATAAAATCATGAGGGGCATGGATAGGATAAATGGACAAAGTCTTTTCCCTGAGGTTGGGGAGTCCAGAACTAGAGGGCATAGGTTTAGGGTGAGAGGGGAAAGATATAAAAGAGACATAAGGGCAACGTTTTCACACAGAGGGTGGTACATTGTGTGGAAGGAGCTGCCAGAAGAAGTGGTGGAGGCTGGTACAATTGCAACATTTAAAAGGCATCTGGATGAGTATATGAATAGGAAGGGTTTGGAGGGATATGGGCCGGGTGCTGGCAGATGGGACTAGATTGGGTTGGGATATCCAGTCAGCATGGATGAGTTGGACCGAAGGGTCTGTTTCCGTGCTGTACATCTCTATGACTTTATAAATCATTTATATAAATGACACAAAAGTGGACCCAGTACCGATCCCTGTGGAACACCATTGACAACAGGCTTCCAGTCTGCAAAACAACCTTCCACCCCACTCTGCATCTCCTGCCATTATGCTAATTTTGTATCGAATTGACAAGCTCACGCTGAATCCCATGTGCTCCAACTTTACTTATTAGTCTACCATGTGGAACCTTGTCAAAGGTTTTGCTAAACTCGAAGCAAACAACATCAACTGCTCTGCCCTCATCAATCTTCTTGGTTACTTACTCAAAAAAATGCAATTATTTTTGTGAGACATGATTTCCCTCGCACAAAACCATTCTGACTATCCCTAATGATTCCTTGCCTTTCCAAATGCAGATATTAAAGCATATGCTTTTGGGAACAGAACATAATGCTAGTTGGGTCTACATTTGCTTTTATTCCTATATTCTCTGGTTCATTTTAAGTAGCCTTCGGGCAACTGAATGCACAGGAAATTCCACGTTTCCAGTATGGTCCAGAACAAACAAATACTAAGAAATACTGGACTTCTTTTCCTCAATGCCTGCATTCCCAGGAAGCTGAAGGCTAAAGTAGGTTACAGATTTGTCAAAGAAGGGATTTTAAGATAACAATCCTTTTGCGGAATTAAGGAATGGTGAAGATATTAAATTGATCATTTCCATATATTTTCAAAGGAATATGTGGTGGTAGAGATGAAAGGCTACAAAAGGAGAGATTGAATTCATTAAATCGGTAACAGACAGTGAGGCACGTTTAAAAACCAGTGAAACTTATATTAGGCAGTGAAAATCTGCTTCATAGAATGCTGAACTAAATCTCTCACTCTGTCAGCAGAAATGATGCTGAAAAGACAATATTCAGCCTCTGGAACTTTGGCCCTAGTTTCTAAGAGCAATGAGTGTTGCTATGTAGAAAAAGGTGACTAGCACAATATCTGCCACCACACGTAATCATATTGTAATTATACCACAGTTGTGTAAATTATCAGTCAATTGTTAAGATAGTTTTGTTTGCAAAACGTTTGCCAAACACTTTTCGATGATGTTAACCTGTGTTGCATTTTTGGGTTGAATTGCAGATTGAAGCATGACTCAGGCAGGCATATTTTTATTCTTAGGACATTTTCAGGAACTAAGCTGTGAATTTCTATTTAAGGTGATTTCTTCTTGGGCAAACTGTAAAATAACGGTCAGCATCTCTGCTCCCCTTTTAAGGAGATTAACCCAATGGCATATTTAATACCATATGGAGTGATAAGCACACCTTGATAGTGTTAATTTTTCTGTTTTGGTTAGATTAAATTCCCTACAGCGTGGAAACAGGCCCTTCAGCCCAACAAGTCCACACTGACCCTCCGAAGAGTAACCCACCCCCCTCTGACTAATGCACTATGGGCAATTTAGCATGGCCAATTCACCTGATCTGCACATCTTTGGACTGTGGGGGGAAACCAACGCAGACACGGGGAGAATGTGCAAACTCCACACAGAGTCCAAGGCTGGAATCAAACCAGGGACCCTGGTGCTGTGAGGCAACAGTGCTAACCACTGAGCCACCGTGCAGAACCTCGTAAGAATGACTTCTTTCATGATACGTTTTTCTTTGTGAAGGTTTGATTTTAATGTTTTCTGTATCAGTTTGGAACCATTTTAACTTGGGGATTCTCACCAGGGTCTGGTTGTAACATTAGAAGCAACATCATATGATCATGTCAAGTACTTCAGCCAAAGCCTTGGACTGAGCCAAGTACAGTCGCAAGAAATAAATTGAAAAGAGGAAATAAAGGGAGAGTTACATAGATTTTGGATTTATAAAACTCAGAGAGAGATAGCTACCTGTCGTGGACTTACACATTTTATCCAAGGTAGCAATGAAACTTGCAAAATTAAAGTAACATCTGACTAAAAAGCAAGTGAAACATAAAGATGATGCATAAGATTTCTTTAAAGGACATAACATATCTGTAGTCATCAGAAATCCCAAATAACAATCTTAACATGACCTCCAGAAAGAATCCTAAAACCATTTTTCTTACCAGCCTTTCAGATTACTGAAGTGAGAAGTCCCATTCTGTTGGAGAGAGGAATTGCCTCCAGCTGCTGAACAGATTGTCAAAGTGATAATGCAATAAAGTTGAAGGCCATATCCCTTTCTAATCACATAGTTAGTACAAGAATCAAGGAAATTTTAACAGCTATATAATCTCAACTGAGGGAAACATTTTATGATTCAGCTGATGAGATAATGTTGGTGGTCCAGCTTGATTATTAGTTCACACTCTCTACTTGCAGTTGGAATTTTTGGGTTTTTTTGTCTGGCATGACTGGAACATCAATGATGAAAGAAATAGTCAACTTGGATGAAATGGGAGAACTGCTTTGAAGGTTGTACTGACAATGCTGCTGTCACTGACATGCAATAAGTGCAGTACTGTTGCAAGAAAAAGCTGTAAACCCGCAGGTAATCATGACACACTGCATGTTGCATTGCCAAACCATCATTTCAAAAAGAAAGAAACACGAGTTACACTCTGTATTAAATTCAGCCATCATCACTGTGAATTTTGTGTAATCCAGGACTGTGGATCCACATCTGTTTGTGAAAATGTTCAGAAATGGATTTCAATGCATGACAAATTATTGTTTAACACTGATGTATATTGGCTAATTTGCAGAAGAGTCCTAGAAATAGATTTTGAGCTTTGTAAAGAGCTGCTGAGTTTTCTTTGGCAGCTTTTGTTGAAAGCCTCTGACAAATTAAAACAAAACTTGCATTCCTTGCTGACAGTTTGTACCTGTTAAGTACATTGAAACACTCAATATAGGAGGGACAATGCAAACGTACAAGTGGAAGACATGATTGCAACACTTAGAAAAAATAATCTAAAATTTTGAAAGCTAAATTGAGCAATGGAATTCTTAATAGCTTTATGCTGGGCTTCTGGATACAAACACAATGAAGAGAAAAGGCCATTGTTCATTTTGTAATTCTGGAAGAATATTTCATTCTTAATTTGAAAATATAAATATAAGCGCACTTTGCTTCAGGAGACATCTCAAACATTTATTAAAACAGAAATTGCTGGAAAATCTTAGCAAGTCTGGCAGCATCTGTAGAGACAAAGTTAATGTATTGGGTCCAGTGACTCTTCTACAGAAGAGTTAGGGGTAATATATTAGCTTGAGTGGAGGATTGCCTAACTAACAGAGACAGAGAATCAGGCTGAATGGGTCTTTTCCTGGTTGGCAATCTCTGATTGGCTAGCAGGATGCCACAGGGTTCAGTCCTTGCCTCCTAACTATTTACAAACTATATTAAAGACTTGGTCACAAGGATAGACTCTACTGTAGCCAACTTTGCAGATCATCTGAAAATAGGTGAGAAAGCGAGTTACAATGAAAAAATAAGGAAACTATAAATGGATATGGATAGGCTAAAATTTGAAGTTTAACATGAACATGTGTGAGCTTGGTCAGAAGCCTTATTATCTAAATGGTGAGAAACTTCAAAAAGCTTCAGTGCATATGGATCTGGGTAAACTTATACATGAGTCACAGAAAGCTAGTATGCAGGTATAGCAGGTAGTAAGGAGAGAGAATGGAATTTTGGCATTTATTGCTAAAGCAATGAAGTATAAAAGCAGGGGAGGGCTGTTGCAATTGTGCACGGCATTAGAACATAGAACAGTACAGCACAGGAACAGGCCCTTCAGCCAGCTATGATGTTATTCTATACTACTCCCCTCTGCCTGTATATAGTTCATATTCCACTATTCTCTGCCTGTTCATGTATCAGTCTAAATGTCTCTGAAGCTTTGCTTTCATATCTGCTTCTACCATGATCCAGGACCTACTACCCTCTTTCCTCACACATCTCCTTTAAACTTAACCCTTCTCACCTTAAACCTGCATAAGAGACTTTGACTATCCACCCTATGTATGTCTCTCATCATTTTGTACACTTCTATCAGGTTGCTCCCTCAGCCTCCGATGCTCTAGTGAAAATAATCCAAATTTGTCCAACTTCTCCTTATAGTTAATACACTCCAATCTGGGCAACTTCCTGGTAAACCTCTACTGCACCATTTCCAAAGCCTCCAAATCCTTTCCATAGAGTGGCAACCAGAACTGCACACAGCACTCCAAATGTGGCTTAACTAAAGTCTTAAACAGCTACAATATGACTTGTCCATTTTTATACTCAATGCCCTGACATATGAAGGTAAGTATGTTGTAGGCCTTCTTTACCACCTTATGTACTTGTCTTGTCACTTTGAGGGCTCTATGGACTTGGACCCAAGATTCCTCTGTGTATCAATGCGCCTAAGGGTCCCCCAATTTAACCTTCCCCAATTTAGCACTTCCACCTGAGAACTGGTCTTATCCTTTTCCATAACTATCCTAAAATTTATAAAATTATGGGGCGGCACCATGGTTAGCACTGCTACCTCACAGCACCAAGGTCCCCGGTTCAATTCCAGCCTTGGGTGACTGTCTGTGTGGAGTTTGCACATTCTCCCTATGTCTGTGTGGGTTTCCTCTGGGTGCTCCAGTTTCCTCCCACAGTCCAAAGATGTGCGAGTCAGGTGAATTGGCCATGCTAAATTGCCTATAGTGTTATGTGCATTAGTTAGAGGGAAATGGGTCTGGGTGGGTTACTCTTCAGAGGCTCGGTGTGGACTAGTTGGGCCAAAGGGCCTGTTTCCACACTATAGGGAATCTAATCTAATCTCTGTTTCCCAAATTGCTCTGCCTCTGAATCTTTGATCACCTGGCCAGGCTCATTCCCCAATACGAGGTCCAATATGGCTCCTTCCTTAGATTAGACTAGATTCCCTACAGTATGCAAACAGACCCTTCGGCCCAACAAGTCCATACCGACCCTCCGAAGAGTAACCCATGTAGACCCATTCTCCTCTGAATAATGCACCTTACACTACGGGCAATTTAAGATGGCCAATTCACTTAACCTGCGCATCTTTGGATTGTGGGAGGAAACCGGGGCACCCGAAGGAAACCCACGCAGACACGGGGAGAATGTGCAAACTCCACACAGACAGTCACCTGAGGCTGGAATCGAACCTGGGACCCTGGTGCTATGAGGCAGTAGTGCTAACCACCGATAGTCGGTCTATCTATATCTTGTTTCAAGAATCCCTCCTGGATGCACCCAAAAAATTCTGCTTCACCTAGGCCCCTATTACTAAGGGAGTCCTAATGATTACTGGAAAATTAAAACTATCCACTACACCAACCTTGCCATTTTTACATCTTTCCATGATCTGCTTACATACCTGTTCCTCTGATTTCCATTGCCTTTTGGGATGTTTATAGTATAATGCTGTCGGAGTGATTGCAGTTTTCTTATTCCTAAATTCTACCCATATGGCTTCACTGGGTAAGCCTTCCAAGATTTCCTCTCTTAGTACAGCTGTGCCATTTTCCTTAATCATTAACTTAAAAATGTGTTGCTGGAAAAGCGCAGCAGGTCAGGCAGCATCAAAGGAGCAGGAGAATCGACGTTTTGGGCATAAGCCCTTCTTCAGGAATGAGGAGGGTGTGCCAAGCAGGCTAAGATAAAAGGTAGGGAGGAGGGACTTGGGGGAGGGGCATTGGGAATACAATAGGTGGAAGGAGGTTAAGGTGAGGGTGATAGGCCGGAGACGGGGTAGGGGTGGAGAGGTCGGGAAGAAGATTGCAGGTCAAGAAGGCGGTGCTGAGTCTGAGAGTTGGGACTGAGAAAAGGTGGGGGGAGGGGAAATGAGAAAGCTGGAGAAATCTGCATTCATCCCTTGTGGTTGGAGGGTTCCTAGGCGTAAGATGAGGCGCTCTTCCTCCAGGCGTCATGCTGCTATGGTCTGGCGATGGTGGAGGCCAAGGACCTGCATGTCCTTGGTGGAGTGGGAGGGGGAGTTAAAATGTTCAGCCACGGGGCATCTGCAGTCCTCACTTTCTCCTCCTTAATCAGTAATACAACTTCATGACCCCTTTCACATCCCTCTCTATCACTCCTGAAAAATCAAAACCTTAGAACATGGAGCTGCCAGTTCTGTCCTTCTCTCAACAACATTGTGATGGTTACAACATTTTAGCTCCATGTACTAATCCTGGCTCTAAGCCCATCTACCCTATCTGCTTTACTCCTTGCATTGAAATAAATGTACTTCAGATCACCAGTCCTGCCATGTTCATTAACCTGGCTCTGCCAGTTCTTTCTACTACACTTAGTCGATTTAGCCCCTCTCTTCTCTTCAAACACTCCACATGCTGACCTATTGCTGTGGTTCCCACCCCCATGCCAGCTGTTTAAACCCTCCCGAGTGGCACTGGCAAACCTCCCTGCAAGATATTGGTGTCCCTTCAGTTTAGGTGCAACCCATTTTTCTTAGAAAGGTCCTTCTTGCCCTGGAAGAAATCCCAGTCATCCAGATATCTGAAGTCCTTGTAGTGATTGTAATGAGGCCAGCCAATTAGTCCTCATAGAACCTGAGTTCCCTGATTGGGGCTGTTAATCCGGGCCAATCAGAGAACCTTGGTTGACAGATAAAAAGTGTCGAGAGTGTGGTGCTGGAAAGGCACAGCAAGTCCCTTGCAGCATCCGAGGAGCAGGAGAATCAATATTTCAGGCGAAAGCCCTTTATCAGAATTCCTAATGAAGGGCCCTTGCCCGAAACGTCGATTCTCCTGCCCCTCAGATACTGACTGACCTGCTGTACTTTTCCAGCACCACACTTTCAACTCTGACCTCCAGCATCTGCAGGTCTCACTTTTGCCTGACAGATGAAAAGGGTGAGTATCAGAGATACTGACACTGGTACATGAAGCAAATACAGAAATTGCTGGAAACGTTCAGCAAGTCTGACAGCATCTGTAAACAGGAATCAGAATTAACATTTTAGATCCAGTGAACCTTTTTCAGAGCTAGAGAATGTTCTGAGGAACTTATTGTAGCTCTGAGGAAGGGTCACTGGACCTGAAATGTTAACTCTGATTTCTCTCCACAGATGCTGCCAGATCTGCTGAGCTTTTCCAGCAATTTCTGTTTTTGTTTCTGATTTCCAGCATTTGCAGTTCTTTTGATATTTACTCTGGTACTTGATTCTGAACAAAGCTGTACTATCGTCAAGGGCTGTTGATGTGGAAATAAAAGATGACTAAGTGATGGGATATTGGCCCCAGTGGTGTTCTTTCAGTCCTCCTTATTGAGTCAACTCTTTAGCCACAAATCCAACTGTACTATCTTCTTTTTTCCAAGCCTCACTGGCACATGGTGCAGGAAGTAAGTCCCAAGATTACAACCTTAAATGTCCTGCTCTTCAACTTCTTACCTAACTCTGTGAACTCCCTTTGCAGAACCTCATCTCTCTTTTAGCCTATGTCATTTGTACCAATATGGACCACAACCTCTGACTGCTCACCCTCTCCCTTCAGAATATCTTGCGCCTGCTCAGGGAATTCCTTGACCGTGGCACCGGGGAGGCAACATACCAACTTGGAGTCTTGTTGGTGGCCACAGCAAAGCCTGTCTGTCCCCCAATTACAGAGTCCCCTACCTCTGCTTGCCTTCGACCCTCCCTGCTGTACAACAGAGCCAGTCATAGTGCCAATGATATGGCTGCTGCTGCTGCTGCTTTCCCCTGGGAGGCCAAACTCCCCCCCGCACAGTACCCCGGTTCGAGAGGAGAATGGCCACAGGAGACCCCTGTACTTCTTACCCACACTTACTCATCTTCCCGGTGGTCACCCACTCTTCTCTGTCTGTGTAGTCCTAAGTGATGGTGTGACCACTTGCTAAAAGTGCAATCAAAAACATTCTCAGCCTCATAGATGCACCATATTGAGTCCAGCCACAGCTCCAGGCATTCCAAGCAGAAAATCAGGAGCTGCAAGTGAACATATTTCCTGCATACATAGTGAGCATGGACACTGGAGGTGGTCCTGATTTCCCATATAATGCAGGATGACCATCCCTCAGGGCCATTTTCAATTTTGTCAAGTGCAAACAATAACCTCGGAACTAATCACACAGCCTTAAGTACAGCACATCAAAATCTGATTTAACACTCTCGCTCTCTGTTCCTAACAAACTGCAACAAATTTATACTCTACATCCCTCCAGGTACTGCTCACTTGGTGTCAAGACCGGTTCCTGAGCAGCCAATCCCACGTCACTTCTTCAGTCGTGACGTCACCTCTAGAGCTCCCCCTCTGGATTCAGCTCCACTCACATCACCGCCACCCTGACTGACCCCAGTCCCACTCTGACTGTCCTCAATCCCACTCTGACTGACCCCAGCCCCACTCTGACTGCCTTCAATCCCACTCTGACTGTCCTCAATCCCACTCTGACTGACCTCAGTTACCCTCTGACTGACCCCAGCCCCACTCTGACAGTCCTCACTCCCATACTGACTGACCCCAGCCCCACTCTGACTGTCCTCAGTCCCACACTGACTGACCACAGCCCCACTCTGACTGTCCTCAGTCCCACACTGACTGACCACAGCCCCACTCTGACTGTCCTCAGTCCCACACTGACTGACCACAGCCCCACTCTGACTGTCCTCAGTCCCACACTGACTGACCACAGTCCCACTCTGACTGCCCTCAGTTCCACACTGACTGACCCCAGCCCCACTCTGACTGTCCTCAGTCCCACACTGACTGACCCCAGCCCCACTCTGACTGACCCAGTCCCACACTGACAGTCCTCAGTCCCATACTGACTGACCCAGTCCCACACTGACAGTCCTCAGTCCCACACTGACTGACCCCAGTCCCACACTGACTGTCCTCAGTCCCACACTGACTGACCACAGCCCCACTCTGACTGCCCTCAGTCCCACACTGACTGACCCCAGTCCCACTCTGACTGTCCTCAGTCCCACTCTGACTGCCCTCAATCCCACACTGACTGACCCCAGTCCCACACTGACTGTCCTCAGTCCCACACTGACTGACCACAGCCCCACTCTGACTGCCCTCAGTCCCACACTGACTGACCCAGTCCCACACTGACAGTCCTCAGTCCCACACTGACTGACCCCAGCCCCACTCTGACTGTCCTCAGTCCCACACTGACTGACCACAGCCCCACTCTGACTGCCCTCAGTCCCACACTGACTAACCCAGTCCCACACTGACAGTCCTCAGTCCCATACTGACTGACCCCAGCCCCACTCTGACTGTCCTCAGTCCCACACTGACTGACCCCAGTCCCACACTGACTGTCCTCAGTCCCACACTGACTGACCACAGCCCCACTCTGACTGCCCTCAATCCCACTCTGACTGTCCTCAGTCCCACTCTAACTGACCTCAGTCCCACACTGACTGCCCTCAGTCCCACACTGACTGCCCTCTGTCCCACACTGACTGTCCTCAGTCCCACTCTGACCGTCCTCAGTCCCACTCTGACCGTCCTCAGTCCCTCTCTGACTGTCCTCAGTCCCTCTCTGACCGTCCTCAGTCCTTTCCTGACTGTCCTCTCAGCACTATCCCCATGACTTGTTCGGACTTGTCCGACCTGCCTATCTTCTTTTCCCACCTATCCACTCCACCCTCTCCTCCTTGACCTATCACCTTCATCCCCTCCCCCACTCACCCATTGTACTCTATGCTACTCTCTCCCCACCCCCACCCTCCTCTAGCTTATCTCTCCACGCGTCAGGATCACTGCCTTTATTCCTGATGAAGGGCTTTTGTCCGAAACATCGATTTCGCTGCTCGTTGGATGCTGCCTGAACTGCTGTGCTCTTCCAGCACCACTAATCCAGTATATATCCTCAGTCCCAATCTGACTGTCCTCAGTTCCTCTCTGACTATCCTCAGTCCCACTCTAACTGTCCTCAGTCCCACACTGACTGTCCTCAGTCCCACTCTGATTGCTCTCAGTCCCACACTGACTATCCTCAGTCCCACACTGACTGACCCCAGTCCCACATTGACTGTCCTCAATCCCACTGTGACTGTCTTCAGTGCCTCTCTGACTGCCCTCAGTCCCACACTGACTGTCCTCAGTCCCACTCTGACTGCCCTCAGTTCTGCACTAACTATTCTCAGTCCCACACTGACTGACCCCAGTCCCACATTGACTGTCCTCAATCCCACTGTGACTGTCCTCAGTGCCTCTCTGACTGACCTCAGTCCCAATCTGACTGCCCTCACTCCCACAATGTCCTCAGTGCCTCTCTGACTGTCCTCAGTGCCTCTCTGACTGTCCTCAGTCCCACACTGACTGTCCTCAGTCCCTCTGTGATTGTCCTCAGTCCCATACTGACTGATCCCAGTCCCTCTCTGACTGTCCTCAGTCCCATACAGACTGACCTCTTTCCCTCTCTAACTGTCCTCGGTCCCTCTCTGACTGACCTCAGTCCCACACTGACTTTCCTCAGTCCCAATCTGACTGTCCTCAGTGCCTGACTGTCCTCAGTCCCACACTGACTGTCCTCCGTGTCTCTGACTGTCCTCAGTCCCACATTGACTGCCCTCAGTCCCACTCTGACTTTCCTCAGTCCCACTCTGACTGTCTTCAGTCCCACACTGACTGATCGCAGTCCTACTCTGACTATCCTCAGTCCTACTCTGACTGTCCTCAGTCCCACACTGACTGTCCTCAGTCCCTCCCTGACTGACTCAGTCCCACACTGAATGCCCTCAGTCCCTCTCTGACTGTCCTCAGTCCCACACTGACTGTCCTCAGTCCCACACTGACTGACCCAGTCCCACACTGACTGTCTTCAGTCCCACTCTGACTGCACTCAGTGCCTCTCTGACTGACCTTAGTCCCACACTGACTGCCCTGAGTCCCACTCTAACTGTCCTCAGTTACACACTGACTGACCTCAGTCCGTCTTTGACTGTCCTCAGTCCCTCTCTGACTGACCTCAGTCCCACTCTGACTGACCTCAGTACCACACTGACTTTCCTCCGTGTCTCTCTGACTGCCCTCAGTACCACACTGACTTTCCTCAGTCCCACTCTGACTGTCCTCAATCCCACTGTGACTGTCTTCAGTGCCTCTCTGACTGCCCTCAGTCCCACACTGACTGTCCTCAGTCCCACTCTGACTGCCCTCAGTTCTGCACTAACTATTCTCAGTCCCACACTGACTGACCCCAGTCCCACATTGACTGTCCTCAATCCCACTGTGACTGTCCTCAGTGCCTCTCTGACTGACCTCAGTCCCAATCTGACTGCCCTCACTCCCACAATGTCCTCAGTGCCTCTCTGACTGTCCTCAGTGCCTCTCTGACTGTCCTCAGTCCCACACTGACTGTCCTCAGTCCCTCTGTGATTGTCCTCAGTCCCATACTGACTGATCCCAGTCCCACTCTGACTGTCCTCAATCCCACTGTGACTGTCCTCAGTGCCTCTCTGACTTCCCTCAGTCCCACACTGACTGTCCTCAGTCCCACTCTGACTGCCCTCAGTCCCGCACTGACTGACCCCATTTCTCAGGTATTTATCTGTTAGCTGTTGCCGTTGTTCACTCCCAGGTTCTCTCTGTTGTGCTGTGGTGCCTCAGACACTGTCTCACTGGAGAGACCATATCCAAGTATGGTATACAGTTTTGTTCCCATTAGTTGAGGAAGGATGCAATTGCATTGGAGACAGTTCAGAGGAGATTCATTAATTAATTCCCAAAATAAAAGTCTTGTTTCATAAGAGAATCACTAGTTCAGGCCTTTACTTACTGGTATTTAGAAGGATGCGAGAGAAGTAATTGAGGTGTACAAGATGCTGAAGTGGGTTGACAAAGTAGACAGAGTGCATGGTCCCTCCTGCGCAACACTGTAGAATAAGAGCTCATAGCTTTAAGCTAAAGGACGGCAGATTTAAAACAGTGATGAGGAGGAATTATTTCTCCTAAAGGAGGATGAATCTGTAGAATTCACTACCCCAAAATGCTGTGGGTGCCAGGACACTTAATAAGTTTAAGGAGGAGATAAACAGATTTTTAATTAGTAATGGGTTAAAAGTAATGGGGGAGAGAGCAGGAAGATAGAGATGAGGCCAAGAAAAGATGATATTGCTGATCCCAGTTCTTATGTTCTTATGAACCACTCAGTGATCCTGCTGAGAATTATGTTTCAGGAACACCTTTCCAGTTTGTGGAGTCTCCACAGTTGGGAAAAGAAGCAATGAAAGAGTTACAATCTTTCTGAACGACATGGAATTGCAAACACAGCAGCAATGAAGACAAAGTACAGGTCCAATCTGAAAGTGGAAAATAATTTGAAAGCTATTGTGAAACCACACCCCACAGATGAACAGAAGATAAAAGACAGAACATAAAAATAACAATATTATGCTTCAGTTATTTAAGTCATTGGGAGACCACATCTCAAATTTCATGTACATTTTGGTCTTGTTAGTTAACAAAGGCTGTAAATGCATGAAGGCATTCAGAAAAGATTTACTAGATTGATATCTGGAATATGTAGGTTGTCTCCTGATGAAAGTTTGTACAGGCTGGGCTTATTTTCACTAGAGTTCAATAGAGCAAAGGGTGATTTCATTGACTTTTATAAGATCCTGAATGGGCTTGACAAATTGGACATGAAAAAGATGTCTACTCTTGTGAGTGAGTCCAAAACTGGGGAACTTTGTTTTAAACTAAGATAGATAGATTTTTATCAGTATGGGAGAATATTTTTCCTGTCCAGGAACAGTGGGACATCATGTTTTGGACCAGGAGATTGCCGGGATGGTAAGGACTTTGTGCAACTACTTACCTTCGAAGCCTATGGCCTTTTTCCTGTCTGGGAGCGGTGGGAGACAGAGCGGAGGTGACGTTGGAGACAAGGAGGTTGCCGGAAAGGTAAGGACTTAGTATATATTTGGGCAGTGGCTAAATCCGAGATACTACACGTGTAGTATTTCCCTCCTGCCCCCCTCCTCTAACCAGAAGAAAAGGACTCTGCAAAGTAAGGGTCTTGTTTCTTTTTTTTAATATATTTAAGTGCATTGTTTGGTATTAGATAGCTGAGTAAAAGCTAAGGTTTACAATGGCAGGGACTCGTGGCATGTGCCTCTTGCTTGATTTGGGAGCTCTTACACTTTCAAGAAGTATGTCCAGTTGCAGCTCTTGTTTGACCGCATGACGCCTCTGAAACTGTGGATGGATTCACTGTGGAGCATCCGCAATGCTGAGAAGGTCGTGGATAGTACGTTTAGTGAATTGGTCACACCGCAGATTAGAATTGCCGAGGGAGACAGTGAATGGGTGGCCAAAAGGCAGAGAAGAGTAGAAAGGCAGTGCAGGTGTCCCCTGTGGTCATCTCCCTCCTAAACAGGAATACCGTTTTGGATACTGTTGGTGGAGATGGCTCACCGGGGGAGGGCAGCTGTTGCCAGGATCATGGCACTGCGGCAGGCTCTGCTGTCCAGAAGGGCGGGAAAAGACTTGTAGAGTCATAGTCATAGGGGATTCTATTGTAAGAGGAGTAGATAGGTGGTTCTGTGGCCGAACATGAGACTCCTGGATGGTATGCTGCCTCCCAGGTGCTCAGGCAAGGGATGTCACCGATCGGCAGAGCATTCTGAAAGGGGAGGGTGAACAGCCAGTTGTTGTGGAGCATATAGGCACCATTGATATAAGTAAAAAATGAGGTGAGGTCCTGAAAGCAGAATTCAGGGAGCTAGGACAGAAGTTTAAGAGGAGTGATCACTCAAAAGTAGTGATCTCAGGATTGCTATCAGTGCCATGTGCTAGCCAGGGTAGAAATGAAAGAATAGGCAGGATGAACATGTGGCTTGAAGGATGGTGTAGGAGGCAGAAGTTCAGATTAGTGGGACATTGGGGCCGGTTCTGGAGAAGGTGGGACTATTACAAATTGGATCGTCTACACCTGATCCAGACTGGAACTAATATCCTTGGGGGAGCTTTTGTTCCTGCTGTTGGGGACAGTTTAAATTAATGTGGCAGGGGGCTGGGAACCAGAAGAGAAGACTAGAAGACAGTGAGGTGAAAACTAGAGACTTTAAGGAACAGGATCATGAAGCTGGCATGATCAAGGGGAAGAGTAGGGAGAGAGTAGATGAATGTAAAGGAACTGATAGTCTGAAGTGCATATAGTTTAATGCAAGGAGTATAGGGGTAAGGTAGATGAACTTAGGGCTTGGATTGGTGCCTGGGAGTATGACTTTACTGCGATCATAGAGGAAGGGCATAATTGGCAACTAAATGTTCCAAGATATAGACACTTCAGACAGGAGAGGGAGGGAAATAAAAGGGGGGGTGGGGGGGAGGAGTTACATTGCTGGTCAGGGATGATATCATGGCTGTGCTAAAGGAGGATACTATGGAGGGCTTGAACAGTGAGGCATTATGGGTAGAGCTGAGAAATAAGAAGGGTGCAATTACATTGTTGGGGCTGTACCACAGGCCTCCCAACAGTGAGTGTGAGGCAGAACAAATAGGTAAACAGATTATGGGAAGATGTAGAGGCAACAGGGTGGTGATGATGAGAGATTTTAATTTTCCCAACATTGACTGGTATACACTTAGTGTCAGAAGTCTAGATGGGGCAAAATTTGTAAGGAGCATCCGAGAAAGTTTTCTAGAGCAGTATGTCAATAGTCCAACAAGGGAAGAGGCCATATTGGACCATTGTTGGGTAATGAGCCAGGCTAGGTGGTCAAAGTTGCAGTGGGGGATTTCTTTGGGAATAGTGACCACAATTCTGTAAGTTTTAGAATACTTGTAGACAACGATGAGAGTGATCCTAAGGGAAGAGTACTAAGCTGGGCCAAAGCCAATTATATCAAAATTCAGCAGCAGCTGGGAAATGTGGATTAGGGGCAGCTATTTGAAGGGATGTCCACATTTGATATGTGGGAGGCTTTCAAAGATAGGTTGAAGATAGTGCAGGATAGGCATGTCCCTTTGAAAACAAGGGATAGGAAAGGCAAGATTCATGAACCATGAATGACAGGAGAAATTGTGCAACGAGCCAAGAGGAAAAGGGAAGCATACATAAGGTCTAGGCAGCTAAGAACAGGACAGGCTTTGGAGGAATATTGGGAGAGTAGGACCAATCTTAAATGAGGAATCAAGCTGGCTAAAAGGGGTCATGAAATAACTTTAGTGAGCAGAATTAAGGAGAATCCCAAAGCCTTTTATTCATATATAAGAAGCAAGAAGGGCTCGAGAAAGGGTTGGTCAACTAAAGGATAAGGAAGGAAGGTTGTATGTTGAACCTGAGAAAATGGTGAGATTTTCAATGATTACTTTGCATCAATGTTCACTGAGGAGTGGGACATGATGAATGCTGAAATTAGAGATAGAATTTGTTTACTCTGGATCACGTTGATATAAGGAGGGAGGCTGTGTTGGGTAGAGTAAAGGATATTAAGGTGGACAAATCCCCAGGACTGGATGGGATCTATCACAGGTTGCTGAGGGAAGCGAGAGAGGAAATACCTGGGGCCCTGACAAATATCTTTGCGGCATCCTTAAACACAGGTGAAATTCCGGAGATCTCAAGAGTTGCTAATGTTGCCCCCCTGTACAAGAAGGGTAGTAGGGAAATTCCAGGTAACTACAGACTTGTGAGCCTGACATCAGTTGGAAATGTTGTTGGAGAAGGTACTGAGGGATAGAATCTATTTATATTTGGAAGAGAATAGGCTTATCATTTATAGGCAACATGGTTTTGTGCAGGGGAGATCGTGCCTTACCAGCTTAATAGAGTTCTTTGAGAAAATGACCAAGTTGATAGATGAAGGAAGGGCTGTTGATGTCATATATATGGACTTTAGTAAGGTGTTTGATAAGGTTTCCCATGGTAAACTAATGGAGAAAGTGTAGTCACATGGTGTGCAGGCTGTTCTAGCTAGGTGGATAAAGAATTGGTTGAGCAACAGGAGACAGAGAGTAGTAGTTGAAGGGAGTTTCTCGAAATAGAGAAAGGTGACCAGTGGCAAAAGCACCTACCTCACTAATATCAGTATCTGCATACTCTGGTAGGTAATGGAAATTTCGGATTGTCTGCAGCTTTGGTAAATGGGTAAGAACATTTCTTTCTTAATTTAATGCTCTTTGTCAATCTTCAATCTCTACATCACCCATTATTTTCCTCATAAAAGATCCACTAAGTAGCAGATGAAGCTAAAAGATTGCTCAAGCAGACCGAGCTAATGTTTCAATTATTCGCTTGGGAATTAGCAAATCAGGATACAGGAGAGAAGACTGGTGAAGAGCAAGGTCATGTAGTCTTGAATACACGAAACAATGCTGGCAACCACTGACCCTTCATTTGAGTATAGCTGTGCTAAGATACATCTGGCACTTACATCTCGTTAACTAAACTCTAGACAGCCTCTAATGGAAAATGCATGTTTTAATAATTATACACATGCTGCTTAATTGTCATTTGTTGACAGAAACGTTCTGGAAACTCTGCAAGTAAAATTTACTAAATAGAACCACAACAATTAGAACATTTCTTTGGCGATTATAGTGGTGAAAAAGTTACGTGAAGCTTGTTAAAAAGACTGAATTAAAGAATGCACCAACCTGCCAGTGGAACATGTTTATTAGTTGGAAAAAATCAAAAATTATCAAATGGCCTTATGCTGGATCTAGTATGTAAAAGATTTCATTCCCATTTCTCTCAACTTCAGTGCAGTTTTGTTTTGTATCTGCTAGACTACAGAATCAAATTGTTCCTGCCCAGCTTGTCATAATGGAGAGACCATCTCAGCCCGAAGCCACTCATTATTACAGAATGATTCACATTTGCACAGGCAAAGGGAACTATTTCTCAGCTTATTGCAGGACTACACGGAAAACATGTGATTCTGGTAGATTTCTCGGTCATGAAAATGAAAATGCAACCTCAATTATTTGTTACACTTCAAGAATTGACATAATTTATTATGCCTTCAAGCTTGGAAAGTGTGCTTGGACAATGCGATGAATATTTTCGATGTCACATTGTCATAAGATCTTGTTACTGAATTTCTCTGCCTCAAGTATTTATTTGGTTAACAATCTCATTCTTGGAAATTATTATTTCACTTTCTGATTTTGACAGGCAAAAATGATAAGAATGATAATTGCATGCTCAAAATGAATGGTAGCAGTTGAAGCAAACATATTATCGCAATTATATTGTTCATTATTTTGTTATTCTTTGATAAGAAGATTCCACAGGATCTAGAAATATAAGTCAATTAATTGTTACCACATCACTACGGGTGGATATTTGGACAACAACATCTTTATTCAGAAGTGCCTTTAATGTGATGCAACATCACATCACATTTAACAGTTACATTACAAAACAAAGTATGACTCCCAACCACATGAAATGATATCAGCCCACCAAAAATATAATTAAAGAAATAGGTTTTAAAAAGTGTCTTACAGGGGGATAGTGAGGTAGAAAGGTTAGGACGGGCATTCCAGATTTTGGGGTCTGGTTAATTCGACAGTATTGGGAAGAGGAATGCAAAAGAGGTAAGGGGCACAGCTGGAGGATATTACACAGATAGTGAAAGGTGAAGCTGTGAAGGGATTTGAAATAAGGAAGAGAATTTTAAAACTAAGGCGTTGGTTGACTGAGAGTCAATGAAGGTCAGCAAGCGCAGATACAGGATTGACATAGGAACGGGTCTAGCTATAAGTTAAGCTATCGGCAACAAAGTTTTGGATTATTTCAAATTTGTGGAAGGCAGACATAGGAGTCTGGACAGGAATGTCTTGGAAGAGTTGAACAAAGGCATGAATGAAAGTTTGGCTGTAGGTTAAGCTGAGACAACAGCAAAGATGAATGACGTTATGGAAATGAACATAAAATATTTAATTTCACACAGAAATGGTAACCATCCTTTAATATCCAACAAAAATTCTGCCTCTAATCACCAATGCTGAAACAGATTAGAGTTTCTTTCATTCATCCACACAATGAGGGCATCATTGGCTAGGTCAGCTTTCATTGCCCATCCCTAATTGCCCAGAGGGCAGTTAAGAGTCAACCACATTGCTGTGGATCTAGAGTCACATGTAGGCCAGGCAAGGATGGCAGTTTCCTTCCCAAAAGGACATTAGTGAACCAGATGGGTTTTTCCTGACATTTGACAATGGTTTCATGCTCATCATTAGACTTTTAATTCTATGTTTTTATTGAATCCAAATTCCACCAGCAGCCATAACAGTATTTGAACTCAGATCCCCAAAACTTACTTGGGTCGCCAGTTTAATAGCCTAGTGATAATATGACTAGGCCATCCACCCTCTCAGGCTGTTGGCCTCCCTTAGACCAGCACATGAACTGATGAATGTCTAAATGCCCTATAACTGAGTAATACAACGAGTAGTCCTAAAAAAAACTGAAGTCCATGCAGATAAAAGAGAAAACACTGCAGAGGATCAAAGGAAAATGGTTACGCTTGATGGAGTCCAATAACCTTAGCCGTAGGACATTGCCACAGGAGTTTCTCAGGGCTTCTGTCTAGGACAAACTGTCTTCAACCAGTCCATCAATGGCCTTCCCTCTATCAAGAAAAGAAACAAAATTCAGGTCAGAGTACAGTTTAAAAACTTATCTCGTGTATAGGCAGAGCAGGGGCAGACACGGGACTGCTGGGTATGTGAGGCTTTATATTTGGGTGGTTGCTTTAACCGAAACCCCTCTCGGGCAGTGTCTCCCAGCCATCCTCCTCCTCTAACCAACAAAAAACTCCTGTGCACCGGATTGATAAAATGACTAGTCTTTTTCACTTCTGTCTTTTAGTTTTCATTAGGCTTGTTGGGAATTTAGAATAGTGGGAATGGAGGTTGGAGCAGTTGAATGTTCCTCCTGCAGAATGTGGGAGGGAAGGGTCACGAGTAGTGTCCCTGCTGACTGCATCTTTGGAAAGCGCACGCAACTCCAGCTCCTTGAAAACCACATTAGGGAACCGGAGCAGGGGCTGGATGAACTTCGGATCATTCGGGAGGTGGAGGGGGTTAGTGAGACGAGTTACAAGGATACAGGGAGGTAGTCACACCTCAGATACAAGAAGAAGGTAGGGGATGGGAAGGGAACCGGCAGGCGGTGAAGGGATCCCCTGTGGCCGTTTTGGATATTGTTGGGGGGGACAACTTACCAGGGGTAAGCAATGGGAAACAAGTCTCTGGCACAGAGTCTATCCCTGTTGTTCAGAAGGGAAGGGGAAAGAGGAGCAGAGCATTGGTCATTGGGGACTCCATAGTTAGGGACAGACAGGAGGTTCTGTGGGAATGAGAGACACTCATGGTTGGTATGTTGCCTCCCAGGTGCCAGGGTTCATGATGTCTCTGATCATGTTTTTGGGATCCTTTCTGGGGAGGGGAAGCAGCCCCAAGTCGTGGAACACAATGGCACCAACGACATAGTTAGGAACAGAGATGGGGATTTCAAACAGAAATTCAGGGAGCTAGGATGGAAGCCTAGAGCTAGAACAAACAGAGTTGTTGTCTCTGGTTTGTTGCCCATGCCACATGCTAGCAAGGCAAGGAATAGGGAGAGAGAGGAGTTGAACATGTGGCTACAGGGATGGTGCAGGAGGGAGAGTTTTGGATTCCTGGATAATTGGAGCTCATCCTGGGGTAAGTAGGACCTCTACAAATAGGATGGTCTACACCCGAACCAGAGGGGTATCAATATCCTGGGGGGGGGGGAGATTTGCTAATGCTATTCATGTGGGTTTAAATTAATTCAGCAGGAGCATGTGAACCTAAAGTGTAGTTCGTGTTTGGAGAAGGTTGGGAGTAGGGAGGTCCGAAACAAGGTTTCAGAGTCACAAGAGGGCACCGACAAGCACGAAGTTGATTTGAAGTGTGTCAATTTCAACACCAGGAGCATCTGGAATAAGGTGGGTGAACTTGCAGCATGGGTCGGTACCTGGGATTTCAATATTGTGGCCATTTCAGAGACATGGGTAGAGCAGGGACAGGAACAGTTGTTGGAGGTTCCAGGATCTAGATGTTTCAGGAAGAACAGAGAAGATGGTAAAAGAGGTGGGGCTATGGCATTGTTAGTCAAGGACAGCATTACAGCTGCAGAAAGGTCATCTGAGTATGCATCAGCTGAGGTAGTATGAGCTGAGGTTAGAAACAGGAAAGGAGAGGTCACCTTGTCAAGCACACTAGTGGGAAGTTGTGCATGGAGTCAGAGAAGATAGGGAAAGTGCTACATAAGTATCTTTCATCAGTATTCACGTTGGAAAAAGAATTTTGTCGAATGTCAAAAAAACGTTGTCGAGGAGAATACTGAGAAACAGATGACTAGACCAGATGGGATTGAGGTTCACAAGGAGGAGGTGTAAGCAATTCTAAAAAGTATGAAAATATATAAATCCCCTGGGATTTATCCTAGGGTTCTCTGGAAAGCCAGGGAGAAGATTGCTGAGCCTTTGGCTTTGATCTTTATGTTGACATTGTCTATGTGAATAGTACCAGAAGACGAAAGGATAGCAAATATTATTCCCTTATTCTAAAATGGATGTAGAGGCAACTCAAAAGGAATGAGTGGATTAGGGATAGTCAACACGGTTTTGTGAAGGGTAATGCTTGCCTCACAAACCTTATTGAGTTCTTTGAGAAGGTGACCAGAGGGTAATGCCATTAATGTGGCATATATGGATTTCAGTAAGGCATTTGATAAGGTTCCCCGTGGTAGGCTACTGGACAAAATACAGAGGCATGGGATTGAGAGCAATTTATTGATTTGGATCAGAAATCAGTTAGCTGAAAGAAGACAGAGGGTGGTGGTTGATGGGTAATGTTCATCCTGGAATTCAGTTAGTAGTGCTGTACCGCAAGAATCTGTTTTGGGTCAACTGCTGTTTGTCACTTTTATAAAAGACCTGGGTGAGGGCATAGAAGGATGGCTAAGTAAATTTGTGGATGACACTCGGTACAGTTGTGGATTATGCTGAAGGATGGTGTAGGTTACGGTGGGACCTGGATAAGCTGCAGAACTGGGCTGAGAAGTGGCAAATGAACTTTAATGCAGAAAAGTATGAAGTGATTCATTTTGGAAGGAGTAACAGGAATACAGAGTACTGGGTTAATGGTAAGATTCTTGGTAGTGTAGATGAGCAGAGAGATCTTGGTGTCCATGTACATAGATCCCTCAAAGTTGCCACCCAGGTTGATAGGGCTATCAAGAAGGTGTGTTAGCTTTTATTGGTAGAGGGATCAAGGTTTGGATCCATGAGGTCATGCTGCAGCTGTACGAAACTCTGGTGCAGCTGCACTTGGGGTATTGCGTGCAGCACTGGTCACCGCATTATAGGAAGGATGTAGAAGCTTTGGAAAGGGTTCAGAGGAGATTTACTAGGATGTTGCCTGGTATGGAGGAATGGTCTTACAAGGAAAAGTTGAGGAACTTGAGGCTGTTTCATTAGAGAGAAGAAGGTTGAGAGGTGACTGAATTGAGACATATAAAATAATGAGAAGGTTTGAAAGGGTGAACTATGCGAGCCTTTTTCCTAGGATGGTGATGGATAGCACAAGGGGGCATGGCTTCAAATTGAGTTGTGACAGATATAGGTCCAATGTCAGAGGTAGTTTCTTTACTCAGAGAGTCGTAGGGGCACGCAACCCACTGCCTGCAACAGTTGTGGACTCACCAACTTTCAGTGCATTTAAATGGTCATTGGATAGGCATATGGATGAGAATGGAATCGTGTAGGTTAGACGGGCTTTAGATTGGTTTCACAGGACAGCGCAGCACCAAGAGCCGAAGGGCCTCTACTTTGCTGTAATGGTCTATGTTCTATGTGCAGGATATGATACATAGCGAGTAAAATTCAATGGTGTTCCTCCTGATTGTAGTGCAAAACTTTGGAGGTTTACTTGTGGAGCCCTTCTTCCATCTTCCCCTTCTCATTTTTCCCATCTCCTCCCCATTCTTCTCTGCTTCACTTTTGCTTCTCCCTCCTTTTTCCCATCCAGTTATCCCTTGTAAAGTGCTTGAGCTAAAACTACACACTGTATGTTGTTCTTCTGTAAGCAATGATATGACACATCAACCACAGGCAAAGCAAACCACACAGGTAGTAAATCCAACTTAATAAGTGACAGTCAAAACCAGCAGAACATGGATTATATTAATACTAATTTATATAGGACTTCAGTTAATTTACTGCCAAGGAACATTTCTTTTTCAGAAAACAACAGGTTTTTCAGTAAATCCAGATTTTATTCTTTAACAATATTGAGATGATTAGCCTTAGGCGTTTAAATCTCGGCATTACACTTAAGCAAAAATTGATGTGGGGCTTTTTTACTTTACTTCAATGATTTTGGCCTGCAGTCAGAATAGATACATAATACGTTGGAGCTTTATTAAATGCAGTGGTGTGAGTTTGCCTTCATCATGGGATTCTGCTTAATGCAGCAATGATTACATTATCTCCTGTAATCTAAGAAACTGGGCATAGCTATCATGATATTAAAGAATCCAAAGACATTTATAACAACGATTATATATAAACATTACATTCCTCAAGGCCATGGGCCATGTGCTGGAAAATGGTATTAGAATAGCTAAGTGGTTGTTTTGACCAGCGCAGATTCAATAGACAATCGGTGCAGGAGTAGGCCATTCTGCCCTTCAAGCCTGCACCACCATTCAATATGATCATGGCTGATCATCCTTAATCAGTATCCTGTTCCTGCCTTATCTCCATAACCCTTGATTCTACTATCCTTGAGAGCTCTATCTAACTCTTTCTTAAATGAATCCAGAGACTGGGCCTCCAACTGCCCTCTGGGGAAGAGCATTTCACACAGCCACCACTCTCTGGGTGAAGAAGTTTCTCCTCATCTCTGTCCTAAATGGTCTACCCCATATTTTTAAGCTGTGTCCTCTGGTTCGACACTCGCCCATCAGCAGAAACATGTTTCCTGCTGCCAGAGTGTCCAAACCTTTAATGATCTTATATGTCTCAATCAGATCCCCTCTCAGTCTTCTAAACTCAAGAGTATACAAGCCCAGTCGCTCCAGTCTTTCAGCGTAAGGTAGTCCCGCCATTCCAGGAATTGACCTCGGGAACTTATGCTGCACTCCCTCAATAGCCAGAATGTCTTTCCTCAAATTTGGAGACCAGAACTACACGCGGCACGGTGGCATAGTGGTTAGCACTGCTGCCTCACAGCGCCAGAGACCTGGGTTCAATTCCTGCCTCAGGCGACTGACTGTGTGGAGTTTGCACATTCTCCCCGTGTCTGCATGGGTTTCCTCCAGGTGCTCCGGTTTCCTCCCACAGTCCAAAGATGTGCAGGTCAGGTGAATTGGCCATGCTAAATTGCCCGTAGTGTTAGGTAAGGGGTAGATGTAGGGGTATGGGTGGGTTGCGCTTTGGTGGGGCGGTGTGGACTTGTTGGGCTGAAGGGCCTGTTTCCACACTGTAAGTAATCTAATCTACACACAGTACTCCAGGTGTGGTCTCACCAGGGCCCTGTATAGCTGCAGAAGAACCTCTTTGCTTCTGTACTCAATTCCTCTTGTTATGAAGGCCAGCATGCTATTAGCCTTCTTCACGACCTGCTGTACCTGCATGCTTGTCTTCATTGACTGGTGGACAAGAACACCCAGATCTCTCTGTACTGCCCCTTTACCTAAATTGATTCCATTTAGGTAGTAATCTGCCTTCCTGTTCTTGCCACCAAAGTGGATAACCATACATTTATCCACATTAAACTGCATCTGCCATGCATCTGACCACTCACCTAACTTGTCCAGGTCACCCTGTAATCTCCTAACATCCTCATCACATGTCACCCTGCCACCCAGCTTAGTATGATCAGCAAGTTTGCTAATGTTATTGCTAATACCATCTTCTATATCATTAACATATATTGTAAAAAGCTGTGGTCCTAGTACTGATCCCTGCGCTACCCCACTGGTCACTGCCTGCCATTCCAAAATGGAGCCGCTTATCACTACTCTTTGTTTCCTATCAGCCAACCAACTTTCAATCCAAGTTAGTACTTTGCCCCCAATACCATGCGCCCTAATTTTGCTCACTAACCTCCTATGTGGGACTTTATCAAAAGCTTTCTGGAAGTCCAGGTATACCACATCTACTGGATCTCCCTCGTCCATCTTCAGAGTTACATCATCAAAAAATTCCAGAAGATTAGTCAAGCATGATTTCCCCTTCATAAATCCATGCTGACTCTGACCTATCCTGTTACTACTATCCAGATGTGTCGTAATGTCATCCTTTATAATAGACTCCAGCATCTTTCCCACCACTGAGGTCAGACTAACTGGTCTATAATTTCCTGCTTTCTCTCTCCCACCTTTCTTAAAAAGTGGTATAACATTAGCCACCCTCCAATCCGCAGGAACTGATCCTGAATCTATCGAACTCTGGAAAATAATCACCAATGCATCCACGATTTCTCGAGCCACCTCCTTCAGTACCCTGGGGTGTAGACCATCAGGCCCCAGGGACTTAACAACCTTCAGACCTAACAGTCTCTCCAACACCAATTCCTGGCAAATATAAATTCCCTTAAGTTCAGGTCCTTCAGCCACTGTTACCTCAGGGAGATTGCTTGTGTCTTCCCCAGTGAACACAGATCTGAAGTACCAATTCAACTCTTCTGCCATTTCTTTGTTCCCCGTAATATATTCCCCTATTTCTGTCTTCAAGGGCCCAATTTTAGTCTTCACCATTTTTTTCCCTTTCACATACCTATAAAAAGCTTTTACTATCCTCCTTTATATTATTGGCCAGTTTACCTTCGTACCTCATTTTTTTTCTGCGTATTTCCTTCTTAGTAATCCTCTGTTGTTCTTTAAAAGCTTCCCAGTCCTCCATTTTCCCACTTATCTTTGTTATGTTATACATTTCTCTTTTAACTTTATATGCTTCTTAATTTCCCTCATCAGCCACGGCCCCCCATGCCTCCTCCTAGGATCTTTCTTCCATTTTGGAATGAACTGATCCTGCAAGTTCTGCATTATACACAGAAATATCCGCCATTGTTCCTCCACTGTCATCCCTGCTAAGGTATTGCACCATTGAACTTTGGCCAGCTCCTCCCTCATAACTCCATATTTCCCTTTATTCGATGGGTCAAAGGACCTTTTTTTGTGCTGTAGCTCTCTATGACTATGACTCAAAGTGTAACACATCAACTTTGACATAATCTTCAACTTTGTAAAGAACATCAACATGTACATCAAGGGGAGGTATCTTGGTCTTTGTTGGGGTAATTGACTGTGTGTCTCAGATATAATCATTCTGGTACCTGGTTGATATCATATTTCAAAGCCATTTCTTTGCAGATCACTGACTGATTCGATTGAGTCAGTGTTCCACAGCACTATGTGTGATTTGAATCTCATATGATCATACCAAGGCCTGTACATTCTGGTCATCCAGCGGAAAAACATTGATATCTACTGGGTAGAACTTTTCAGGAAGCCAAGATCAGCTGGTATACTGGCAATTCAGTGCACTTCAGGCAATGTGTGAAATTAGTAATCCATTCTACAATCTCTTATAGGTTGTACCATGGCATGCCATTTTCTGCAGTCCATATCTTTCAGGATGTGTAGTAGTAATAAGTTAATACTAGCTACGGTGTTGCCTTTAGTTTTAGTTGTGTACTATTATATGTAAAATCTACAGATTGCCTTATATCTTTGACATGGTGCGTGAGGTTAACAATATGGAATGCCTGGTCATTATCTGAAAATTGCCTTTTGTTTGCTTGACTCTACATTTTGTTGATGAATTTGTGCACCTTCCTGACATACTCCTTGCTGTCAGTGTTATGCTGATATACTCTCTTGTTGGTCACCACCTGTCTGCATGCAGTCTGCCTTAAACGTTTGGAATTAAATTTCCTGCACATGCATGCCTTTGGTATCACATGCTTTACAAAAGCTGGCAACCAAACTGCATATATTACAGTTGATGTTTAGGTGGTTTGGCGTGCTTTGCTGACCATGGTAATGGTGTTGGGAAATGTAATGCACATAACTGTTGTTGACCTGTCCCTATAGATTCATACTTGCACCATCCTCGATAATGTGACAATATTATGGCCCTTTCTCTTTCTTAAAAGACCTTTCCTAATGGTTTTAGTTGGTGTGGAGCTGATATCTAACACCACAGGTTTCTCTGTCAGTTCTTTGGAAAAGTCACTCTCATGCCTTATGTTGCAGCACTCTCCAACAAACTGGTTAAATAAGGTTTAGGGTTATAGTCTGTATGACATGAGGTGGATCTGTTAATCCTGAAATTAATTCTTACTTTAAGTTGGCCTTGGAGAACTTCCCAGATCTTTTTGGCATCTTTTCAGTTGTCTATGGAAAGACTAATGCATTAAATCTGCAAAGCCCTTTCTTGCCAATGACAAACTAGACTGTTAAAAATCCTTTACCTGAATCATCTGGAATTCCTGATTTGTAAAATAGAACTGCATGCATTACTGCAAGAGTTTTCATTCACCAAGTGTGTCATTGGATGCTGCCAAATCCAAAATCAATATTTTTGCATTTCATAATACTTGAAAATGTTAGACAGTACAAATTTAAGCTGTGTGTCCTTGACCTTGAGTCATTGTAGATTAGAAAATGCTCCTTTCTTAAGCATAGATTTTATAACTTTGATCAACTGACATTTGTATCAGCCGCTAAGAATAGAACACATTACCCTATAATTTCTGCTTTCACTGCACTGGCTTAGTGTTACTGGTCAAAAGTGATTTGGAGATGCCAGTGTTGGACTGGGGCATACAAAATTAAAAATCACACAACACCAGGTTTATTTGGAAGCACTAGCTTTCAGAATGCTGCTCCTTCATCAGGTGGTTGTGGCGTACACAATTGTAAGACACGGAATTTAATGCAAACGTTTACAGTATGATGTGACTGAAATTATACATTGAAAAATACCATGATTGTTTTTTAAGTCTCTCATCTGTTAGAATGACCATGATAGTTTCATTTCTTTCATATGTAAATCAGAAAACTTTTTTGAAAAGTTACTTTCTCAGATTAACTTTAACAATTGGTGTCAGCCAGATAATATGTTGAATGTGTTGGCCCCCTGTGTACTAATTTCTGTGCCATAATGTTTAGACTGATTCTAATCTAAAAAATGGGTTAACAGAGTCTTACATGGATTCATGCAGTTTTTGAGCAAAGTACAATGTAACTTTGCAAGTACAAATTCACCCCAAAAATGTATATGTGTATATGTGCATGTGGGTTTTTGTGTGTGTGTGTGTGTCTGAGGTGGGGGGTTCTGAGTGTCTGTGAGAGAGAGAGTGTATATGCGTGTGTGTGTGAGTGTAAAGGGGTCTAAGTCTGTGAGAGGGTGCATGTGAGAGCGTGGGAGTGTGTGTCTGGGGTGGGGGTGTAGGAGTGTGCGTGTATGTCTGGGGTGGGGGTTTGTGAGTGTCTGTGAGAGAGAGTGTATATGTGTGTGAGTGTAAAGGGGTCTAAGTCTGTGAGAGGGTGCATGTGGGAGTGTGTGTGTCTGTAGGAGTGTGTGTGAGTGTCTGTGTGCATGTCTGTGCATAGGTGTGCCTGTGTGTGTGTGTGTGTGTGTGTGTGTGTGTAGGAATGTCTGTGTGTGTGTAGGAGTGTCTTTCTGTGTATATAGTGCAATGGTGATCACCTGTAATGTGACATGAACCCAAGGTCCCAGTTGAGACCCTTCCTATGGGTACTGAACTTAGCTATCAGCCTCTGCTCAGCCACTTTTCGTTGCTGCCTGTCCCAAAGTCCGCCTTGGAAGATGGTCACCCGAAGGTCAAATGTCCTGGACCACTGAAGTATTCCCTAACTGGGAGGGAACGCTCCTGTCTGCTGATTGTTGTGTGGTGCCCATTCATCTATTGCCGTGGCCTCTGCTCGTATTCACCAATGTACCATGCCTCAGGGCATCCTTGCCTGCAGCGTATGAGATAGACAACTTTGGCTGAGTCGCATGAGTACCTGCCACATACATGGTGGGAGGTGTCCCCACGCGTAATGGTAGTATTCATATCCACACTCTGACATGGCTTGCAGTGCCTCCTGTGACAGGGTTGTATGGAGTTGTCCTGAAAGCCGGGCA
Organism: Chiloscyllium punctatum; assembly: GCF_047496795.1. Lineage (NCBI taxonomy): Eukaryota > Metazoa > Chordata > Chondrichthyes > Orectolobiformes > Hemiscylliidae > Chiloscyllium > Chiloscyllium punctatum. Next base: position 76,145,723 of record NC_092746.1, read on the forward strand.
GTTTGCTTTGAACAATGATCTGTTTGAGGTTTGGTGGTTGTTTAATGGTGAGTAATGGAGGTGTGGGGAAGGTCTTGGCGAGGTTCTCATCCTCCACTGATAACGTGTTGCAGGCTGCGAAGAACATGGCATAGTTTTTCAGCTCCTGGGAAGTACTGGACAATGAAGGGTACCCTGTCGGTTGCAGCACATGTCTGTCTCCTGAGGAGGTCATTATGGTTCCTTGCTGTGGCATGTCGGAACTAGTGGTCAATGAGTTGAGCATCATACTCAATTCTTATGAGGGCATCCTTGAGTACTTCCAAGTGCCCGTCACATTCCTCCTCATCTGAGCAGATCCGGTGTACGCATAGGACTTGTCCATAGGGGATGGCTATTTTAATATGTTTTGGGTGGAAGCTGGAGAAGTGTAGCATTGTGAGGTTGTCTGTGGGTTTGTGGTAGAGTGTGGTGCTGAGGTATCCATCCTTGATGGAGATGCATGTGGCCAAGAATGAGACAGATAGTAGAGAGTAGTCCATGGTGAGTTTGATGGTGGGATGAAACTTGCTGATATCACTGTGTAGTTTTATCACTGTGTAGTTTTATGTGATAAACTGTACCAAAAACACCTAGAATTCCCAACCAGGCTCACAAGCCAAATCAGACAGCCCATGCAGACAAGGGAATACACTTTAAGCTTGCTTGACAGAGCACTACAAATATCTCAAAGCCCCAAGGTCAGTTTCACAACCCAGCAATACCAAAGCCACACAAAGAGCAGGTCAGACAGACACCAGCAAGGACATGCTCCAGGAACAGGACAATGGAAGCACCTCACCATCTCAGAGGAGACATTAACACCTACATGTGAAGAGGAATGGAACCATCAATACCATCACGATGTTGCATTGTGTGAAGGAACAGGACATTCATCTGACATTTGTTTTTCAATTAGCATCCTTGCAACTAGATTACTCTATTTCCAGATACATTATATTTTCTCCATTTCTTAATCAGCCTTATTTTGCAGCACTATTATAAAAACTGGTCTCGGCCTCAACTCTGGGAAGAGAAATTCTGATCTACCTGTGCAGACTGTCAGTTCTGTGTCAGCCTCGACAGTTTCTCTTCCAGCGATATCGCTTGCAATAAACTGTTGGTCAATTTCACTTCAGCTGTGTTTTGTGATCTCTAACCTATTGGGCAAATTTCTCCAACACTTGCCAATATTACTTCAAAACTTTTAGAGTTATGGTCACTATCTCCAAAATGTTAGCCCGCTGAAACTTCAACCACTTGACCAGCTTCATTCCCGAGGATTAGGTTTAGCTCTGCCCCAACTTTAGTCGGACTATCTACAAACTGGCACAAAAAGCTCTCCTGGATGCATTTTAACAATTCTAACCCATCCAATTCTTTCACACTAAGGTGATCCCAGTTAATGTTAGAGTCAAAAAGTATAGCACTGGAAAAGCACGCAGGTCAGTCAGCATCTGAGAAGCAGGAGAATCGACGTTTTGGGCATATGTCCTTCATCAGGAATGTGGGGTGGTGAAAGAGGCTGAGAGATAAATAGGAGGGTGGAGTTGAGGTTAGGGAAAAGGTAGCTGGGAAGGCGAAAGGTAGATGCAAGTGGGAGGGTGATAGGTCGGAGGAGAGGGTGGAGCGTATAGGTGGGAAGGAAGATGAACTGGTCGGACAGTTCAAGAGGGTGGTGCTGGGTTGGAGGGTTGAATCTGGGATGAGGTGGGGGGAAGGGAGGAGGTTCATGAGGAGCAATTCCACTCCAGGACATCCCACATGGCCTCCTATTTCAAAGACTGCAATTTCCCCTCCCATGTGATCAACAATACCCTCCAGCGCATCTTCTCTACTTGCCACACCATCACCCTTTAACCCCACCCCTCCAAACGCAACAAGGATAGACACCCCCCCAGTCCTTGCCTTCCACCCCACCAACCGTCAGATACAACATATCATCGTCCACCATTTCCGCCACCTAGAATCAGACCACATCAGAGACATATTTCCCTCCCTACTCCTATCTTCATTCTGCAGAGACCATTCTCTCTGTGACCCCTTGTTAGGTCCATGCCCCCACCACCCCACCCTCCACTCCTGGCACCTTCCCTTGCCACTGCAAGAGGTGTAAAACCTGCACCCACACCTACCTATCACCTCTCTCCAAGGCCCCATAAGGATCTTTTCACATCCAGCAAAGATTTTCCTGCATATCCAAACAGCTCATTTACTGTGTCCACTGCTTCCAATATGGTCTCCTCTACACTGGGGAGACAGGACGCCAACTTGCAGAACATTTCAGAGAACATCTCTGGGACACACGCACCAAACAACCCCACCGCTCTGTCGCTGACCACTTCAACTCCCCCTCCACTCTGCCAAGGACATGCAAGTCCTGGGCCTCCTCTACTGCCAAATCCAAGCCTCCCAACACCTGGAGGAAAAATGCTTCATCTTCCGCCTTTGGACCTCCAACCACACAGCATCAATGTCGATTTCACCAGTACCCTCATTTCCCCTCCCTTATCCTCAACCCATATTCAACCATCCTACTTGGCACCACCCTCATGACCTGTCTTACCTGTCCATCTTCCTTCCTACATATCCGCTCCACCTTCCCCTCCAACCTATCACTTTCATCACCTGCATCAATCTCTCTCCTTCCCAGCTTCATTCCCACCAGCCCCACCCTCACCCTTTTATTTATCTCTCTGCCCCCTTCCCTCCCAACATTCTTGATGAAGGGCTTATGCCCAAAACATCGACACTACTGCGCCTCAGATGCTGCCTGACCTGCTGTGCTTTTCCAGCACCACACTTTTGCACTCTGATCTCTACCATCTGCAGTCCTCATTTTTTCCCAGTTAATGTTAGCAAAGTTAAAGTCCTCTACAATAATAACCCCATTTTTCTCACACTTCCCTGTGACTGAACATCCTCCGTCATGACCGTAGTAATGATTTCCTTTATACATAAAGCAAAGCACCCACTTCTTACTTTTTTGTAATGATATGTTATGGAAAAGAAATCCCTTGTAAAAAGCTATTGTTATATCTGCCCCCACAAGTCATTTCCTCTCCATTTCCCTTTGGATGCATTTCATCTCTCATATAATGCCTTAACTGCCTCAAGTTTTAGTGACAATAATTTATTTTAAACAATCTTTTCAGTGGATATCAAGAAACTGAATCTGGACAAATCTGTGCCAGTAAAAATAGCATTTTTATGACTTTAGTAACTGTCACCAGAGAGATATAATAGAGACTGTAACTAAAGATTTCAACAATTGGTTTGGCAAGAAAGTTATGCCAGAGCACTCAAAGTGACTTCCTCTTTGAAATAAGGAGAAATTATGGGCCAGTTATTCTTCTGGTCTCAGTAATCTACTAGGGTTCACAATATACGATGAAGTTACCAAGCACATGGGAAAGCATGAATTGGTCAGTATAAATTTCTGAAACAATCAGGGGTTGTTTGCATAGTGGTGTTTTCACTCAACTAGTAAGCAAGTGATCAAAGTTAAATTTCTGGGGGCACAAAAACAAAAAATTGCTGGAAAAGCTCAGCAGGTCTGGCAGCATATGTGGAGAGAAATCAGTTAACATTTTGGGTCAAGTGACCGTTCCTCAGAACTCAGTGTTAACTCTGAGTCCTCAGTACACAGATGCTGCCAGACCTGCTGAGCTTTTCCAGCAATTAATGTTTTTATTTCTAATTTGTTAGCATCTGCAGTTGTTCCAGTTTTTAGAAAGTTCTGGGGACATGGTTTTGAATCCCACCGCTGCAGATAGTGAAAGGTGAATTCAATTAATGAACCTGAAATTAAATAGATAGTCTACTAGCTTAGTCTAGAAATATAATCCATCATGTAACCTTTGTCAACTGTTGTAAAATCTCATCTGCTTGACAATTGTCTTTTGGAGAAGGGAAGACTTCCATCTTCACCTGGTCTGGCCTACATGTGATTCCAGACCCACAACGGGCCTCTGAAATGGCCTAACAAACTAACTACTACAATATCCCATATAAGGAATGAAACCAGATGGACCAACAGGCATCAACCAACCACCAAAAGAGACACACAGCCCGAAGACCTTACACAGTCCTCCTTACCAGCACCCAGGAGCCTGTCCAAAATTGCAAGCAGATCCACAGACTGGTCAAGCAACTGTCTGACATAGTCATTCTCATAGAATCAAAGCTAACAATTAACACAGAAGACATCACCAGCATCATTTTTGGGTATGTCCTGTTCGACCAAGAGACTTAGCACCGTCATGGGATACAATTGGGAGTAAGTTCTTGGGAATCCACAATATTGACTACGGACCACATGAAGTTTCAGATCAAAGATAGGTAAGGAATGGTTCTGCTAATAAAGCCCCCATCAACCCCCACCTCAACTCCCCTCACAGTTATTTTCCATTAAAGTCGTTGCATCATTTTATAATGTGTAGCATCTGCGTGCCTGAGCAAAACTGGAGTGAATGGGATCATGGGAAAACTCTCCATTGGTTGGAGTCATACCTGGCACATAGGAAGGTAGTTGTAGCTGTTGGAGGTCAGTCATCTCAGCTCCACATGGGACTCCTGACATGCAGGAGTCCCTCATGGTAGTATCCAGGACCCAATCACCTTCAGCTGCTTCATCGATGACTTTCCCTCTATCATGATGTCAGAAATGGAAATGTTTGCCAATGATTGCACAATGTTCAGCACCATTCATGACTCTTCATATACTAAAGTAGTCCACTTCCAAATGCAACAAGACATTGACAACATTCAGGTTTGAGCTGATGAATGGAAGGTATTACTTGTAGCACACAAGTACCAGCCAATGACCATTTCCATTAAAGAAGAATCCAACCCTTTTCCCTTGACATTCAGTAATACTACCATTCCTGAATCCACATGGAATAAACATGCTAGAGATTGGACATTTATATAAATACTGTGGCTGCACGAACAGGACAAATGCTGGGAACTTTGTGGCGAATAACTTACCTCCTAACTCCTCAATGCCTGTTCACCATCTATAAGGCACGAGTCAAACAGTGTAAGAGAAACAGCAAGTGCTAGAGAAACACAGCAGGTCTGGCAGCATCAATGGAGAGAGGAACAGAGTCAATATTTCGAGTCCAATGACTCTTCTTCAGATTATGACAAGTCAGGAATGTGATGGAGTATGCTCCATGGATCTGAATGAGCATGGTTCCAACAGCAACTCAAGAAATTCAACAGCATTAACATGAAAGCAGTTGGCTTGATTAGCACCTCAACCACAAACTTTAACATTCCCTTCTCCACATATATACAGTGACAGCAGAGTGTACCATCTCCAAATGCACCGGAACTGCTCACTAAGGTTCCTTAGACAGCACCGGCAGTCGCCAATGACCTAGTGTGGCACAGAGCAGCTATCCTCTAATTGGTCAGAAAATTGATGAGGTGGAACTTCCTCTTCAAAATGGACAGAAGTCCTGCCTTGTCCTAATTAAAGAGCCTGAAACATTAAAACAGAGTAAAGGAGCCAAGGGCTGGAACTTAACCTGAAATGTATATTGGGTTGCAAGAAGTATTGTCACAGCATATAATTCAGTCATAGTAACGGCAGTAGCTTATTTGCCCCTTAAATCTGTTGCATACTGCCATTTAATCCTGGCTGAACTGCATGTTCTTGCTAAGAATGAGTCCTCACAAGAGCTTACCACATATGCTGTAAGGGGAGGAAGTATAGATTTGCAATTAAAATTATCGCATCATGCCACATTGTATCTGGTGCACATGAGTGAAGACAATCCTAAGCAAAATACAGAAAACTATTTGCTGTGTTCTCAATTATGTACATGAAGAGGACAGACAGGGAAAACAGCCAAAAAGACATTTTTTAGTGTGGTGGACAGGAAATTATGTGGGAGAACTGCTATCATAATCAAGACTTATTATAACACTAGTTATAGACATTCTAAAACTGCGAGAGGGAGATTATGTCTATTTCAGTTTAACTGTGCAAGAAAATGTCCTGCCTTACAAAATAGCTTTACACAAGCAAATATTATCATGCAACACATTCTTTGGTACACAGAGAGCATTGAAATGAGTGAGTCAATTATCAGCCTGCGATTGGGGTTTTGTTTCTTTCCAGTATTCTGCATCCATCCAGTACTGAGATTTGTCAAGCACAGTATTCTCTAAGAAATTCAAGATGATTGCCAAGACAGCCTTAAACAACATTGTGGTTGAAACATCCCTCCGTCCCTGAGGTAAAACTTATGCAACATTGAAAGTCTGGTGCCATCAGAGAAAATAATAAAATCTTGCCAAGAGACACGCTAAATTGAAATACTCTCCAAAAACACTGTGTCAACAAAAAAAATGCAAAATAATCTATCTTTATTCAGACTATGTGGGGGTTGGGTTGGGAGGATGACAGGGAGGAGAGGGGGTTTAATCGAAAGAAACACAATGGGTTTCAAGGTTGATATGCTAAAAATCTGTTTTCAAATCAATAATCTGCCCAATTCTCACTCTGAAACCGTTGAGTCTATGAACCTTTTCAAAGGAAGATGGTTGTAATTTTTAATACGTCACTGGTATTCTGATTTTCAACTGAAGCCCTTCTATGCCAGATTACACCAGGAAGTCCCGGAGCAAAAAAACAGAAATTGCTGGTGAAACTCAGCAGGTCCGGCAAAATCTGTGGGAAGAAAGCAGAGTTAACGTTTCGAGGCCAGTGACTCTTCATTAGAATGAAGGGTCACCAGAGTCGAAACGTTAACTCTGTTTTCATCCAACAATGCTGCCAGACCTGCTGAGTTTCTCCAGTAATTTCTGTCTTTGTTTCAGATCTCCAGCATTCACAGTTCTTTTGGCTTTATTTTAATACAATCCTGTAGCTTCATCAAAGCTATGACAGACTTGGAGTTGAGTTCACTTACATCTATTTCCTGGATCCAGATGCCTGCCTGATGAGCCTTTACAATCTACCATTATCCAATGACCATTAACTCACATTCCACAATGGTCCCAAATTCTCACCCCTCCACCAGACCTTGACCTCTTTGCATAACAAGATCTCTGACTTGTCCAATGATCATGCTTGTTCTCTTGCAGCTTTGTGGCAAGTTCAAGTCACACGTTATTCATCTTTTAAATAAAATTAATGTTTTCCTTACCTCAGCATACTCTGTATATATTCTTTAGCAACACATCGAAACCAGGGATGTTCACAATACAATTTACTATTCTCATTGACTACAGTGTTACACATCAAAAATTAATTATTCATGGTGCATGGATAGAAGTTCTAATTACTAAAAAGGATTTTGCCCCAAACAAAGTTGTGGCTAGGACTGAATGCATGCAGCTGTTGTATAAGGAATTCTAAATCTTTATTTTATACAAATCTCATTCAGTTTGTAGTTTGTTGTTGGCAGTAAACTGGAATCTACATTAAACTGAAGTCTAACAGTAGTTGCTAGTTTTAGGCAGTGTTATTTCAAGGGTTTTAGTGAAAGAGGAGCTTAATTGAAAACCAGCTGAACCTTGATCCTCACTAATAGGTCTTTTGCATTATGAGTATGCCCCTTCAGCCAAGCTCACAGTATTGTTTGGTCTTTTAGCACAGATATAAAACCAAGTAGCTTGTCACGGTTGGCAGCTGTCATCAGTAAAGGGGATGGACATGTGGCTGAATGGTTTGGTACACTGACAATCTCATACCTGCAACATATGCCAGCAGCTTAGGAGTCAAACATGTTGCACGTGCCTCAAACAAAGAGCCACGTCTCAAAGTCTAAGTCTCTGTCAACTAAGCCAAGCGACACGATACCGGCAAGGTTCACAAAGTCAATGACAGACTCCGATATCAATCCAGAAGGTTAGCTCTGCTTGGGACATTCACAGTCAGGACTCTTTCCTCACTGGGGGTGAAGAACTGAATGTCTCCACTATACAACCCTTTCTTGCTCTTTCTAACTTGCTCTTCGATTGACAGAAAGGGAGGGATTGAGTGAGACAAAAGTGGGTGGCATGGCTGTTTGTGCTGGGTAAAAGTGGTGAAGAGTCCTAAGTAGGCAACACAGAGGGCACAGAGTTAAGTGGGGAGTTTGGGGAAATGAGATCAAGTGAGGGAAGATACTGCATGCAATATTGAGAGGTGTAGAGAAGGGGTTTTGGTTGGAGGTGCGTATAGTACAGAGATAGAGTAAATGACAGGTGGTGAAGAGAAAATGATGGCACATACCCTGGTGGAGCACAGGAGGTCACTGACCTTCTTCCTACATGGCTCCCTGTTTCTCTGTACTGGCCAGGAGGCAAACCCAAACCAGAGTGGTAGGGTTTGGTGTTTTGGCCTCCAGTGTCAGTTCTGGGTGAAGAGCATTGCCCTCCTCTGTACCACCCCATCCACCAAGCCTCCAGGTCCCTGTCTGCAATTTCCCCTTACCTGTCACATCCACACAAGTGTCACAACCAAGCAGGTTAGCTTAAGACTGAGAGTGCTTGACTTTTGAATGGACTTTGAAAGTCAACATCAGTGCCAGGGATTTCAGGATATCCTGACGACATCAAGGACAGCTGCCAATGGCGAGATGGGAGAATCAGGTCAGCATGGAAGCTATAGGGGTGTGGTGGTAATCTGTACTATACCCATCTCCAACCAAAACCCCTTCTCTATATCTCTCATTATTGCATGCAGTATCTTCCCTCACTTGGTCTCACAAGAAAACCCATTAGGTCTTGCAGAGTGAAAGCTTCCATGAAACTTGGTGAAAGTGACATCTGATGACACCTGATGGGACTCCTAATGAAGGGCCTTTGCCCGAACATCGATATTCCTGCTCCTCGGATGCTGCCTGACCTGCTGTGCTTTTCCAGTACTACTGTAATCTTGACTGAAAGTAACACTTAGCCTACTTCAGGTAGGAATCAGTGAATTAATATCAATTATTTCCAGGAAACTAGTGGCATAAACATTGTCAGCTACAATAGAAATTATTCCTTTCCTTATAGATTTCAATGAAGTGTTATCTTTTGACCCTAAAAGTTCTAAAAGCACTTACTTCTAAATACTGCATGGCAATTTTGAAATGATCACATTTTTTTTTCTTCTTGATTGCAGTGTCCTTATTAAGTACTTAGTCCTACAAGGGCTTTGATCTCCTCCATGCTGCAATGGGTTCCCTCTCCCAGTGCTGCCTCAGTCTCTATATTTAACAGAAGAAATAGGAGCAGATGTAGGATATTCGGCTCCACAAGCCTGCCCTGTCATTCTGTAAGAACATGGCTGAGCTGCTCCAGGTTTCAACTCCTCTTGCAGACCAATTCCTCATAGCCCCCAACTCCTCCATATTTCAAAAACATACTTCCCCCTCTTCAAATATTTTCAGTGATCTAGCCTCCACAAACTCTGTTGACTCTATGTTCTAGACATTCAGTACCCAATGCGAGAAAACATTTCTTTGCATCGTTGTTTTAAATGAATGTCCACTTATTCTGCTACTATGTTCTCAGTTCAAAATTTCCCCACTTCTGGGAATATCTTTCCAACATCTATCCTGTCATTCCCCTCAGAATCTCCTATGTTTCTAATCTCTAATAAATAAAGGCCTAATCTGTTTAACTGTTCTTGATAAGTCAACCCCTTCTTAGTCCAAGACTCAGCCTAATGAACCACTTTTTAACAGCTTCCTATACCAGTTCATTCTTTCTTAAATATAGAGACTGAGGCAGCACTGGGAGAGGGAGCCCATTGCAGTAGAGAAGCCCAACACGGAGGAGATCAAGCCCTTGTGGGACAAAGCACTTAACAAGGACTATGTTGCTGAACTTGTAACTTTATTTCTTATTTTCCTACTTCATAACTAAGATTTTGTACCCAGATACCTCTGTAACTAAGATGGCCCCAAGAATGGTGACTGTGTACACTTTTCACTGTCCTCCTGTATCCCTGTACTTGAGTACACATGACAATATAACCTAATTCTAATTCTAATTCTAGAACTCTGCTCAGTACTCCAGATGTGACCTCACTAACACTTGGTCCAGTTGTTACAAGACTTTCCTATTTTTTAAAATCCAACTGTCCAGCAATAAGGCCCAACATTCTATTTGCCTTCTTAATTACTTGCTGCACCTGCATGTTAACTTTTTGTTTCTTGCTCAAAAACACCCAGATCCCTCTGTGCTGCACTGTTTTGGAGTCTCACCATTTAAATAATAGTCTTCCTTTTGGACTCTTCCTATTAGAGTGCATGACCTCACATTTTCCTACATAGATCTCCATTTGCAAGATTTTGCTCATTCACTCCACCTTTCTATATCCTTATGCCCTCATCACAGCAAGTCCTATCTCCTATTTCTGTAGCATTCGCAATTTGGAAACAATATACTCTGCATCCTCCTCCAAGTCATTAACAGAAATAGTAAATAATTGCGGTCCTAGGACTGATCCTTGTGATGCTGCACTAGTTATGTCTTTCCAAACTGAAAAGTATCTGTTTTCTATGTTAACCAGTTTTTAATCCGTGCTAATACATTACCCGCAATACCACAAGCTTCTACCTTGTGCAATAAACTTTTGTCTTGAACTCGCGGGCATCCAGCTAGAGCCTGATTTAAGAGGGCAGCTGCCCCATATGACCGCTAGAATTCAAGTGGGTGAAAGAGGGTGAAGGTTTCTGATAAGTGATTGGGCCATAATCCAATTGTTTGTAATTGAAGAGTATAAACAGCCAGAGTTCATACAGGGTCAGGAACCTACTGTAAAGGAAATCAAGCATAGGCGAGTACAGGGTCGGGGGGTCTGGAGAAAGCAGAGACAAAGAAGCTAAATAATGGACCAATGAGGTCGTGAAAAGCCAGATATTGGGTTTGGGGACCAACAAGAATATAGAAGAAGCCAGAGCAGGGTCTGGAATCTATGAGGTAAGAGAGATTCATAGAGTTAGTCCAATTAATCCACGCCAAGAACTATGTACCTGCACTCCTAGGTCCCTCTGTTCTACAACACTACCCATGGCCCCCCATTAATTGTATAATCCAAAACATTGGCCAAAACATTGTTTGTTTTGTCAAAATGTAACACCTCACATTTATCCAGATTGAACTCCATCTGCCATTTTTCAGCCCACAGACCCATTCAATTGAGATCACTCAATTGGATTGTGGACCCAGGGTCACAAAGAAGCAAAAAAGCAGCTAATATAGGGTCAGTGATCTAAAAGACAAAAACAGCGAGAGCAGTAAATTGAAAGCAAGCAATTGGAGAAATGGGACAGTGCCCAGAGTGGGACGAAGTTCTAAGGAAGTACATCAATAATAAGTGGGTGGGTTGACCAATGCAGTGAGTAAATATCAGATCCGTGACCGTAGGACAAAACTGCAGGGAGGCAGCACGGAAAAATGAAGGGTATCATGCCTTAAACTCTGCAAGGCTACAGCTGCATAGAACAACTGAGAGGTAGAGAAAGGGAGAAGGTGAAGCCAAAGAAGCAGCTGGAGGAAATGAAGCAAGAACTGGAGAAAGTAACAGTCAAAGCAGCAGATCAGGAGCAGAAGAACCAGGTGAACATGGTACGCTGGGGGCAGTTTCAGACTCAGTGTGCTAGAGTGTACGAAGAGGCACAGCGCACACTGAGTGATCAGAACGCTACTCAAAAAGCTGTGGGGGAGCTAGTTTTGAGAAGATTTGTAGCTCAGGTTGAGGTTCTGGATGTAGGTTTGCTCACTGAGTTGGAAGGTTCATTTCCAGACGTTTCATCACCATACTAGGGCGAAGCACTGCTGATAATTCCTGCTTTCTATTTATATGTTTGGGTTTGTTCAGGTTGGTGATGTCATTTCCGGTGATGTCATTTCCTGTTCTTTTTCTCAGGGGGTGGTAGATGGTGTCTAACTCAATAGATTAAAAAAAGAATGGGTACCCAATGAACACAGTTCGCCAATTTCTCAGCAACAAACCCAAACAAGCAGACAAAACAAGTCCAGAAACCCTAGCCACTCTCCCCGACATCAAAGACATCTCGGAAATGACTGCCAGACTATTCAGACCCTTTGGCATTATGGTAGCCCATAAACCCACGAACACACTAAAACAGCAGCTAATGAACTTGAAAGGCCCTATACAGACAACAAGCAAAACTAATGTCATTTATAAAATACCATGCAAGAATTGTAACAAACCATTACATTGGATAAACAGGCAGAAAACTAGCCACCAGGATACATCAACTAGCCAAAAGGTGACATGACCCTCTCTCACTAGTATCCTTACATACAGATGAGGAAGGACACCACTTCAACTGGAACAACACATCCATCCTAGGATAAGCTAAACAGAGCCACGCACAAGAATTCCTAGAAGCATGGCATTCCAACCGGAACTCTATCAACAAACACATCAAGTTAGACCCCATCTACCACCCCCAGAGAAAAAGAACAGGAAATGACATCACCACAGGAAATGTCACCACAGGAAATGACATCACCAACCCAAACAGGAATTATCAGCAGTGCTTCGCCCAGAGGTCCACTAAAAATGTTACCTAGTATGGTGAAGAAAAGTCTAGAAATGAACCTTCCAGCTCAGCGAGCAAACCTACATCCAGAGCTGTGGGGGAAATGTAAAAACCCACAGGTTACGCTCAGAGTGCAGAATCAAGCAAGCAAAGAAAACAGATCCCATACTGTGGACCACTCAAAATGCCAGAGTAAGATTGAAAAATTAAAAGTCTCGACTTTCCATACAAAAGGGATATGTGTATTTGGAACAAGAAAATCAAATGGGCAAAAGCAATTATGAGATTGACTGGGAGAAAATGGATGACTCCATATGGCAACCCAAGATGACTCAGGAGAAGATCCACCCTGAGACCAATCTTCATGGAAGAGATCCAGCTTTACATTGGAGAGGGAAGAGATTACAACCACTCAGCTCAAATACATGGAAGTTGCAAGTAATATTCTTTCTCAGACTAATAGATCTGGATAAAGAGTAAATATTGTGGGAATTTGAGAAATGCTCACATGGTGCATTTAAGAAGGAATATTTTGTTAATAAAATTGAGTTGAACTGCAAGCTAAGTTCTGTGGCCCTTTGTCCACCTCACCAACATCAGTGGTTGGGTAAAGAGTTTTTCAGACATAAACTGGGCGATGTGTTCAAACCACAGACAACAAGTGTTGAAAAGAGCAGGTCAGATGTCAGGCATACTATGGTGAGTAACTCACCTCCTCTTGACTCCCCAAAACCTGTCTATCATCTACCTGGGCACAAGTCAGGAGTGTGATGGAATGCTCCCCAATTATCTGGTTGGGTACAGCCCCAACAACACTCAAGAAGGTTGACACCATCCAGGATGAAGCAGCCCATATGACTGGCATCACATCCACAAGCATGCACTTACTCCACCAGTAGCATGCACTTCCTCCACCAGAACTGTCGACAAGATAACATGGCTAAAAATACCAAAGATCCTTATACAACACCTTCCAAGTCCAAGACCATTTTCATCTAGAAGGACAAGGGCAGCAAATATATGGGAATACCACTATTTGCAAGTTCCTCACCAACCCATTCACTATCCCGATTTGGAAATATATTGTCAGTCCTTCATTGGTTGTTGGGGCAAACTCCTGGAATTCTCTCTCCAACGACATTGTGGGCTTACCCACAGCAGGTGGACTGTAGCCATTCAAGAAGGCAGCTCACCATCACCTTCTCACGGTAAGCTAGGGCTGGATAATAAATACCGGCCAGCCAGCGACACCCAAATCCCTCGAATGAATTACAAAAAACTACAGCAATATGCTTGACTTTTAACTGCCCTCTGAGCAATTAAGGATGGGTAATAAATGCTGGCCTAGCCAGTGACATCCAAATCCATGAATGAATATGGAAAAATTGGCATTTTCCCAACAACAGATATGAGCCTAACTGGTTAAAAGTTTCCTGCTTTCAGTCTCCTTTCCTTCTTGAAAAGGCCATGACGATTGCAGTTTTCCAATTTATAGGATCATTCCCAGAATCCAGAGAGTTCTGGAATATTTTAACCAATACCTCCACTGTTTCTACAGCCACTTTCTTTAAAACCCTTGGTCCTAACAGGTCATCTGCCTTTAGTCCCATTAATTTGTCAAATAATCTGCCTTTTATCATAGACACTATTAAAAGATCTGTCTTCCTATTAGCACTTTGTTTATCTATTATATTTGGGATGCTTTCGGAGCCCTCTACCATGAAGACAGATGTAAAATATTGATTTAAATTATCTTCCAATTTTGTGTTCCCCATTATCAATTTCCAGTCACACCCTCTAAGGTCTCACATCATCTTTAGCTACTCTCATTCCTTTAATACACCTTTAGGAACTCTTGCTGTTTGTTTTTATATTACTTGACAATTTACTTTCCTGAAGAAGGGCTCATGCCTGAAACGTCGATTCTCCTGCTCCTTGGATGATGCCTGACCTGCTGCGCTTTTCCAGCAACACATTTTCAGCTCTGATTTCCAGCATCTGCAGTCCTCACTTTCTCCTAATTTACTTTCATTAGCAATTTTCTTGTCTTTTTCAGCTTTTTAGTGATCCACTGTCTGTTTCTGAAAAATATTCCAAATCCATGAGTTTTTGCTGCTTTGTATGTCTTCGTTTTTGATTGGATACTCTCCTTGACTGCCTTTATTAATCATGGGTGGTTCATCCTTCTTATCAAGTCCTTTTTGGGTCCAGAATAAATTTTTGCTGAACATGATGAAATATCTGCTTAAACTTATTCCATTGCTCACCTACTGACCTTCCCTTTAGTCTACTTTCCTAGCCCGCTTTAATAACTCTTTTTCTTGCACTTCTGTAGTTGTATTTATTTATTTTGAAAACATTGGTTTGAGACTCCAATTGCTCTGCCTCAAACTGAAATTGAAATTCATCTAAGTGGCAATCGTTACCCCCTACAGAATCCTGAACTATGAGAACGCTTATTAATCCTACCTCATTAGACATTACTAGATCTATAATAGTCAATTCTTAGATAGGATGTACAACGTACTGCCCTATGAAACAATTCCTGATGCACTCTATAAATTCATCTTCCATGATACCCTTTCTTATGTGACTTGCCCACTCAACAGAAAGGTTAAAGTCATAGCAATTGTATACACTTCTTACATACCTCCATTATTTCCTGCTTTATAACTTTACTAGTGAGGCACCTTTTTGGGAACCAATTGACAATTCCCTGTGACCTCTTTCCCTAGCTATTCCTTATTTCTTTCCAAGCTGATTTCACATTGTGATCTCTTGCACCTACATGTCTGCCATGATTAGAATAATCACCTTACATGAATGGTTGCACTGCACTCTAGTGATCCTCAGCCCTTCAGAATTCCAGTTACATGTGCTACATATGCAGGTTGTCTGGTCTATAAATTATCAAGTTTCTAATCAAGACAATGCATTAGATAGAAATTCTGTTATGAGGTCAGACACATCCTCACTGACAGATAGAATATTGTTCAGCAACTTTTCTGAAATGTTCCAACTCATATTTCAGGGTTTTTCAAGGCCAGCATCAGAGAAATAGAAATAGAAGTTTATCAGCTTCTGGAAGAGAGAAATGTATGAGGAGATTAAAAGAGACAGAAAAAAGATGTACAGCTGAGGAATGTTGTAGAAGGTAATGATTCTGAAGTGTTAATGTTCATGTTATATTGACTTCACCCAATCTCATGATGTCACACATAATTGGTGGGTGTTCTACTCTAACTTTTGAAGGGAGCCAATGTATATGTACCAGCTCCCTAAGTTCCTGATAATTATAAATCACCAAATGTATTTGCACATTTTGCCTTTATGCAATAAACTGCCTTGTTGTCTAAGAACAGTGCCTCTTCTGTAGACATTGTCCAGTGGTGTATACTCTGCCCCTGATCACTAGATGGCAATAACAGAGACATAGGAGGATTGGTGGCAGTGAACTTCCTCAGTTACCATCTATCCAGTACCATACATCGATTGAGGCGAGAAATACCACAAGGTACCAACTGTCATCATCTGGAAAAATACCACAGGCCAAAAAAAAACTTAAGTGTTATACTTGTGAAACTAGGAAAGTGTGCTCATTTTGGAGGGAGTCTATTAGAATTAGTAAATTTTTGTTATATTCCAAGCTCAATTATTAAATCAACAAAAGAGGAATTAATAAATACTGCAAAATTAAAATGGCAATTTTATTTGTGCCAATAATAATTACAATTTGGAGATGCCAGTGTTGGACAGGGTGTACACAGTTAAAAATCACACAACACCAGGTTATAGTCCAACAGGTTTAATTGGAAGCGCTAGCTTTAGAAGCGCCGCTCCTTCATCAGGTGGCTGTCGAGTACACAATTGTAAGACACAGAATTTATTGCAAATGTTTACAGTGTGATATAACTGAAACTATACATTGAAAAATACCTTGATTGTTCGTTAAGTCTCTCATCTGTTAGAATGACCATGTTAGTTTCACTTCTTCCATATGTAAATCACAAAACTTTTTAAAAACTTACCTTCTCAGGTTAACTATAACAATTGGTGTCAGCCAAGATAATGTGTTGAAGGTGTTAGCCCCCTGTGTACTATTGTCTGTGCCATAATGTTTCGACTGATTCTAATCCAAAAAATGAATTAACAGAGTCTTACATGGATTCATGCAGTCTTAGAGCAAAGTACAATGTAACTCTGCAAGTACAAATTCACCCCAAAAATGTATAGGTTTGTGTGAATGTGTGCACCTGGGGTGGGGGGTTGTGAGTGCCTGTGAGAGAGAGAGTGTATATGTGTTTGTGTGAGTGTAAAGGGATCTATGTCTGTGAGAGGGTGCATGTGTGTGGGAGTGTGTGTCTCTGTAGGAGTGTGTGTGAGTGTCTGTGTGTGAATCTGTGTTTAGGAGTGCCTGTGTGTGTGTGTCTGTGTTTAGGAGTGCCGCCGTGTGTGTGTGCACATATGCGTGTGTGTGTGTGTAAGAGAGTCTGTCTGTGTGTATAATGCAATGGTGGTCACTTGTAATGTGACATGAACCCAAGGTCCTGATTGAGACCCTCCCTATGGGTACGGAACTTAGCTATCAGCCTCTGCTCGGCCACTTTTCACTGCTGCCTGTCCCGAAGTCCACCTTGGAGGATGGTCACCCGATCGTTGTTCGGAGCAAACTGCCCAGCTTTCAGGACAACTCTATACAACCCTGTCATGGTAGGCACTGCAAGACATGTCAGAATGTGTACGTGGATACCACCTTTACGCACGAGGACACCTCCCACCATGTATTTGGCAGGTACTCATGCGACTCAGCCAGACTGGTCTATCTCATACGCTGCAGGCAAGGATGCACTGAGGCATGGTACATTGGTGAAAGTGAGCAGAGGCTATGGCAACAGATGAATGGGCACCATACAGCAATCAACAGACAGGAGTGTTCCCTCCCAGTTGGAAAGCACTTCAGTGGTCAGGGATATTCGACCTCAGACCTCCAAGGCGGACTTCAGGGCAGGCAGCAGCAAAAAGTGCTGAGCAGAGGCTGATAGCTAAGTTCGGTACCCATAGGGAGGGCCTCAACTGGGACCTTGGGTTCATGTCACATTACAGGTGATCACCATTGCACTATGCACACAGACTCTCCTGCGCGCGCGCGCACACACACACACACACACACACACACAAACACAGACACTCACACACACTCCTACAGAGACACACACTCCCACACTTTACACTCACACACACATATACACTCTCAGATACTCACAACCCCCCCACCCCAGACACACACACACAAACCCACATGCACATATACACATATACGTTTGTGGAGTAAATTTGTACTTGCAGAGTTACATTGTACTTGCAGAGTTACATTGTACTTTGCTCAAAAACTGCATGAATCCATGTAAGACTCTGTTAACCCATTTTTTAGATTAGAATCAGTCTAAACATTATGGCACAGACAACAGTACACAGGGGGTTAACACCTTCAACGCATTATCTTGGCTGACATCAATTGTTAATGTTCATCTGAGAATGTAACTTTGTAAAAAAGTTTTGTAATTTACATATGAAAGAAGTGAAAATAACATGGTCATTCTAATAGATGAGAGACTTAAGAAACAATCAAGGTATTTTTCAATGTATAATTACAGTTACATCAAACTGTAAACCTTTGCAGTAAATTCTGTGTCTTACAATTGTGTGCTCCACAACTACCTGATGAAGGAGCAGCACTCTGAAAGCTAGTGCTTCCAATTAAACCTGTTGGACGAAAACCTGGAGTTGTGTGATTTTTAATACTAATTACAGTATTCTTCAACTCCTTCAATATTTCCATAAACTTTCTCTGTTTCTGCACTGGCTTGTCTGGTGTTGGCTCAATAGAGCTGTTTGGTCTTTGAATCAGATGACTGAGATTTGAAAGACACATTCCAGAAACTCAGGCACATAAGCCAATCTGACATTTCCATTTAAAACTGGAGGATTGTTTTTTTGAGATGCCTATTTCATGTGAGGCATTAACCAAAACTCTACTAGTCCTATCAGATTCATGCAAATTATAAAAGCAATGTTGTTTATTGCAATATTTGAAATCTTGCCATGTGTATTTTAGCTATCATGTTTGCCTTTATAATTGCTTCACATTTCAATAGTATATCATTGGCAATGAGAAAATGGTTGGCATTGTTAGAAAAGTAAGTATTTCTTTCTTAGGATAACTTTAATTTGTTTTATATAAGGAAGGATGCAGCCATTGCAGAATTATTATCTTCCATTACCTATTTGGTTAACTCTGGAAACTCTTAATTGTTGATCTTTAGAGCAATTTGTCTTGGAGAAAATAACTTGTAATTAATATAAGTACCGTCATACACAATTCAACACACAACCACACTGACGAAAGATAATTACTGCAGACATTTGTCAAAAGTTGGGATTAGTCTACATATATTGACACAAGCTTGATGGGCCACCTTGGCAATGAATGACTGTACATCAATCAGGCTTTGAAAGAGTTGAATTTAAGCAAACTAATTTTGATAATACGCTAGTGAATATTTGTTGGACAATCTGCCAGTGATATTATACTAGTCTAACGAGTATCTCTACTATTTTTATATTCTTCTGTCCCTCTCTTCCAATGCTCAAGAATATTGTCTCTGTTCTCATGTCTGATCTTCCTTTAAAAAGCAATACACTTATTAAATAATGCTGATTTAACACTAAATTGCTATTCAAAATGTACTTTCTAAAAATATAACACACATGAGCTACAATCTAAACAACAAAAATGGAAAATGCTAGAGAAACTCAGCAGGTGTGGCAGCATCTGTGGAGAGAGAAACTGAGTTAATGTTTCACATTCAAAGACTTTTCTTCAGAACATTATTATGTCACATGTCACTGTATTGATATTTTTCTGTGCTTTTCTTTATTTGATATTCTGCATGATAAAGTTTGCCAAATGGAAAAGGGCGAATCCACCAATTCAATCTGAAACTGATGTTACAAAAGCAAGAACATAAATGATCATTGGATCATGTTGCTTTTTAACCAGATTTTAGATACTTTAAGAATTATGAACTCATTTACTAGGTCTTGATGCCTGCCTGTGTAAGGTGATATGGCAAGGTTTGTAATGCAATTCACTAAATTCTCAATGGATCAAATGGATGGACCATGATCTTATCAGTAACTATGGCTCTATGCCTGACAATTGGAGATCAACAAGCATGGTGGGAAATTATGCTAATTTTACATACACACAGATCAGCTTGCTGTGAAAATTAAAACCAGACTGCCAAGTAGGCAAAGTGCTAATGGGAGGTGATGGTCTCGTGAAACTATCACTCGGATATTCATCTATAGACCCTGTATTGTCCTGGGGACCTGGGTTCACTCCCACCATGGCAGATAGTGGAATTTGAATTCAATAAAAATCTGGAATCAAAAGTTTGGCAATGACCATTAATTGATTGTTGGAAAGGTCCATCTGGTTCCTTATATCTTTCAAGAAAGGAAACGAACATTCTTACCCTACATGTGACTCCAGACTCCCAGCATTGTGGTTGACTCTTAAACTACCCTCTGGGCAATTAGGGATGGGCAATAAAAACTGGCTGAGCCAGCAATGTCCTCATCCTGTGAAAGAATTATAAAAACTAAACATTATTGCAAAAAGGGAGGAAATTAGACTGATAAGAGGAACCATGTAGACCGATGTCACCTATTTACATGAACCCTTAGAGTCATAGAGATGTACAGCATGGAAACAGACACTTTGGTCCAACCCGTCCAGGCCGACCAGATATCCCAACTTAATCTAGTCCCTCCTGCCAGCACCCGGCCCATATCCCTCCAAACCCTTCCTATTCATATACCCATCCAAATGCCTTTTAAATGTTGCAATTGTACCAGCCTCCACCACTTCCTCTGGCAGCTCCGTCCATACACGTACCACCCTCTGTGTGAAGATGTTGCCCCTTAGGTCTCTCTTATATCTTTCCTCTCTCACTCTAAATCAAAGCCCTCTAGTTCTGGACTCCCCGACCCCAGGGAAAAGGCTTTGACTATTTACCCTATCCATGCCCCTCATAATTTTGTAAACCTCTATAAGGTCACCCCTCAGCCTCCAATGCTCCAGGGAAAACAGCCCCAGCCTGTTCAGCCTCTCCCTATAGCTCACATCCTCCAACCCTGGCAACATCCTTGTAAATCTTTTCTGAACCCTTTCAAGTTTCACAACATCTTTCCGATAGGAAGGAGACCAAAATTGCATGCAATAGTCCAACAGTGGTCTAACCACTGACAAATGACATCAGATAAATGAGCTCAGAACTATGAGGGTTTTGTGCAAGCGTGCAGGAGATTAAACAGGCTGGGCAAAAATGTATCAAGGTTTGCATAAAGATTTGTAGCTTGGGTGGCAGTTGTCATAGTTGTGGGTATGTTTGCCGAGCTGGGAGGGTGATTTACAGACATTTCATTTACAGACATCATCAATGCTTTGGAGCCTCCTGTGAAACGTTGTTGTACTGTGTCGTCTGGAATTTATTTGGTTCCATTCCTGCTGCTTCCGATTGCCAGTTCTGGATTTTTATTGTAGTGGCCGGTATATTGGGTCTAGGTCCATGTGTTTGCTAATGGAGTGCCATGCTTCTAGAAATTATCTGGCTCTCCTATGTTTAGCTTGTCCTATGATTGTTGTATATCCCAGTTGAATTTCTGGTCCTTTTCATCTGTGTGTATGGCTACTAGGGACAGCTGGTTGTGGCGTTTAGTGGCTAGTTGGTGTTCATGGATGCGATTGGCAGTTGGCCGAAGGTACACAAACCAGACATACCACTTAGACCCATTGTGGCACTCTCAGGAACTCCATTGCATAAACTAGCAAAAGAATGCCAACAAAAACTGAAACATCTTATCAGTGGATCCAAACACTCCATGAAATTATCACAGGTATTCCTAGACAACATCAAGAATATCAACATAGACAAGAGCAAAGCAATGGTCTCATGTGATGTAACGGCACTATTCACTTCAATTGACAAAACTCTAGCCTGAGAGACAATAGCTAACCTCCTGCACAAACAGAACAGACAGCACAATGGGGAACCTATCAACAAGGACTGCATACGCAAACTACTAAACCTGAACTTGACAACACACTTCACATTCAACAACCAAATATATGAACAGATCAATGGAACACCTTTGGGCTCACCCATCTCTGGGCTCATAGTAGGAGCAGTGATGCAAAGAGTGGAATAAACAGCCCTCCCACAAATCCAACACAAATCTGCATCAGATACTTGGACCGACACTTTTGTTCTGGATGTAGGTTTGCTCACTGAGCTGGAAGGTTCACTTATAGACGTTTCATCATCATACTAGGTAGCATCTTCAGTGAGCCTCCGGAAGAAGCTCACTTTCTATTTATTTGTTTGGGTTTCCTTGGGTTATCAGGGGTAGTATGGTGATGAAACGTCTGAAAACGAACCTTCCAGCTAAGCGAGCAAACCTACATCCAGAACATCAACCTGAGCTACAAATCTTCTCAAAACTCGTTGACACTCTTGTTATCATTAAGAGAACAGAAGTGGAGAACACACATGAATTATCAACACCACGCTCACAGGGATCAGATTTATGAGAGAGGAGGAAACCAACAATCAACTCCCATTCCTGGATGTGATGGTAGAAAGAACACAGAATGGTGAATGCATCACAAAGGTGTACAGGAAAGCCACACACATGAACCAGGTCCTGAACTACAACAGCAACCAACTGAACACACACAAGAGAAGCTTTTCAAAAGGGCTGCAACATACTGCAGCACTCCCGACCTACAAAGAGAAGAACACTTCCACAGACTCTTCGCCAAGAACGGATATCCCTATAACCTCATCCGCAGATGCCTAACAGACAAACAATGTGGAGAGGACATGCCACAACCTACCTTCCTAGCCATACTACTTTACATTAAAAAAATCTCGAAACTGACAGCCAAATTTCCCCAACTACTGGGATTACTGACAGCATATAAACTGACAGTCACATTCAGCCGACAACTCACCAGGACTAAAGACCCAATACCCATCATGTGCAAGACTAACGTAATTTACAAGATTCCATCTGAAGACTGCATGAAACACTTTATAGGACAAACAGGCAGATAACTAGCAATCTGCATCCACAAACACCAACTTGCCACTAAATGCCACAACCAGCAGTCCCTCGTAGCCACACACACAGATGATAAGGACTATTAATTCGACTAGGACAACACAATGACCATAGGGCAAGCTAAACAGAAGACAACCAGAGAATATCTAGAAGCATAGCACTCATACACGGACTCTATCAACAAGCACATTGACCTGTACCCAATATAGCTGCCACTACAATGAACAACTGGAACCGGCAACCGGAAACAGCAAAAACTAAACCAAATAAACTTCAGAAGACCCAGTACAGCAGCGCTTCAACTGGAGGGTCCAAGGCACTGTAGACATCACCTAGTCAGGGGACGAAACGTCTGCAAATCAACTTCCCAGCTCGAGCGAACATACCCACAACGACAAAAAAATGTATATCAGACACTACATCAAAAAAACAATGACAGTGACAACACATTCATTGAGAAGAGGACACCCTGACTCTGGAGGGCAAAAGTGAGGATTGCAGATGCTGGAAATCAGAGTCTAGATTAGAGTGGTGCTGAAAGTTTGCCTGAAACGTCGATCTTCCTGCTCCTCAGATGCTGCCTGACCTGCTGTGCTTTTCCAGCACCACTCTAATCTAGACCCTGAGTCTGGAACTGACTGTCAGACTGAAACTGATCAGTTCTTCACAGATTCTAATGATATCTTAGTCAAACAGTTAGATAATGTGTTGATTGTGTGCATTCTAAGAACGAATGAGTTAATAAAGAGGAAGTTGTATTATATTCTAATTTGGCTGCCTGTCCTTTGTCTGTCATGAAATTTGAGACCCTAGTGGTAAAACTGCCAACAATATGATGTACTCAGATTATTGACCTGACATATGAGCTGTACAATTATTCTAATGTTGAAATAAATGATGGTAAACCATAAATTTCTGCAGTTCTAAGGAAAAAACACTGCTCACTTGTTGACCTTATTAAGTCTAAGGAGGAAGCTAGGTGAAATTAGATTGGATGATAACTCATTAAGTCTGTCTTGGCAGCAGTTGTAAACCTGTGCTTGAGTACTCTGCACATTAGATGATCACAATCTGGTTGTGAAAACTGGAGAAGAATGTGAATAGACAGGTTAAGTCTGGAGGGTGAACCAGAACAAAAGAATTCTGAGCTGGAGAAGGCCATTCGGCCTATCAAGCCTGCTGCACCATTTAGATCTGGGTTCTGAGCTCCATTTTCTTGTCAAGTCCCCATACCCCTTAACTCCTCTGCAATCAAAAAGCCCAATTCAGCACCGAACATATCCAATGACCCAGACTCAACTACTTTCTAGGAAAAGCATTTCCCAGACTCCCTGGGAAAAACAAACTCACCTCAATGTTCAATGGGAGCTCCCCATATTGGTCTCCCCAGAATAATGGGGTTTAGTGGACCATATATGTTTTCTAATTTCTATTTGCAATTCCGTTTTCAATTTAAGTTAACTAGGCAGCTTGAAAATCAGAAACAAACTCCTTGGAGTTTGGGAAGTATAGCAGGATTGATTTCCTCTTCACAATTAAAATACACAGATGTTGCACCAGGGTAGCACTCGCGGCTCCTTCCACTTCTCCCATGGCAATACATAAACTCATAAACTGGGCAGACTATAAGTGCTGGGCACAGCGAGTGCGAAGATTACACTTCTGAGAGTCGAGACGGGTTGAGGATTAATTTGGAGGCTCTTTCCCACCATAAAAGGACAGCTTGTGAATGACGCGGGCGGTGTGGGGAAGACGCCTCCCTCTCAAGTGCTGTCCACATGAGCAGCAGGCGAGAGAGCAAACACAGGAAGGTCTCAGTGAACACAGAACAACACGGCTGAGAGCCCGGGGACCCCCCCCCCCCCCCCCCTTCTCTCTCACACACACACACTTCATTCACTCACTCACTCTCAGCCAAGCTACAGATCAGACCTCCTTTCATTGCTGGATAACCAGGCTGCATCTCTGCAGAGAGAGAGAGGAAGCCAGTGTGGACCTCAGAAACCACTGATCCTTCACAGGCTGACAGCACAGAAGTGCATCTTACTCCTCCTGGATCAGCTGGCTCCCAGCTCCGCGATGCCTCTTTCTCGTTACCGCCAGAGGTTCGGTCCCCGGAGTCGCCTCTTCCACTTACTGTCGCTGTTGGTCCCTGGATGTGTCGCCTTTAACCTGGAGGTGTCCCGGCCGGCGGTTTACAGCGGGCCCCCGGGCAGCTACTTCGGATACTCGGTGGATTTCTACTCGCCTGATCAAAACACGTGAGGAACATCCTACTCTCTCCTGTTTCCTAAACAAATACCGAGAGTTACCAGAACTCCTCACCTCGTTGTCGCGAAGTTTGTTTGAACAGTTTGTCAGATTGTGCCCATTCTATCATGTTGTGGCTCCAATTGTTTGGAGCATGTGCTGGAGACGGTTCGCAATGTGCGTTTGGAGTTGGTGGTAACGATTTCTGATTTTGTCGTAGTCCTGTGTTGTGACTTGTGTTTCTTCTTTCTCTCTCTTTTTGTGGGTCGTGCGGGGGGTGGTATCTCCAGAGTCAGTGTCCTTGTTGGAGCTCCGAAAGCCAACACCAGCCAACCCGGGATAGTGGAGGGAGGAGCGGTGTATTTCTGCAGCTGGGCGGCAGGAGGTGCCACTTGCAGCCAAATTCCCTTCGATAGAAGCAGTAAGTGTGGAGAAGCATCCGGGCTCCACCCCCGTGCCATTTCTTTCCCCAGTGCTTTAACTTATTCCCTCCTCTCCTGCTAAGCGACGGATAACCCTTCAATCTCGGAAGGAACAAATCCCCAGAGAACTGCAATCGCGTGCATGTATTTTATTTCTGCTCACTAACTTTACCTCAGACTATCGCGAAACTATCACTTTAAGAGCTACATATAGGACTAAATTACAGTTTTTAAAGAATATGTGTTGTTCAGCACGGAAAAATGTGCGTTTAATTCCTACTGCGAATACTAAATGTTCCACAGAAAGTTTTAAAAAAAGCATTTGGTTAAGAGTAACACCATCGCTTTAAAGCTTTGATCATAAGATTATGACAATTTCAAAATGAAACGTGTTTGTTCTCAGTTACCTTGACTGAGATCGGAACGAAAAAGAAAATTTATGCCAGGAAATTTAACCAGTAGAATTAATTCAAGGTTATTCATCCTAAATGAAAATACTGTAGATAAATTATTCTTGCCATTGCCTAAGAATTAACAAAACTAACTGCTATATATATATCTGCGCTGAATTAAGTTGTATTTTGTGCTAAAATAAATAAAATGCATTTTTGGTTTTAAATGTGGATCTCCCTTTTAATAACAAAAACAAAAGTTGCTGGAAAAGCTCAGAAGGTCTGGCAGCATCTGTGCAGAGAAATCAGAGTTAGCTTTACCGTCCCGGTGACCCCTCGGACCTGAAACGTTAACTCTGATTTCTCTCTTCACGGATGCTGCCACACCTGCTGAGCTTTTCCAGCTATTTCTGTTTTTGTTTCCGATTTACGCCATCTGCAATCCTTTCGGTTCCCTTTTTAATAGTTGAATAAAAATTAAAATTTAAGTAGAAATAGCTGAAATGAGTGCTTACATAAATCCACATGGTCGAGCCTTGAGAAGAAATAGTTTAGAAATATATTAAACGATCAAAAGCCACTGCTCACTCAGTCTTATTTTATAAATATCTAGGTATCTTGTTAAAAGATCTGTAAATATTTTGGCAAAGATGTAACTGTACAGAGCAGCTTGTGCAGGATCCAGGTCTTAGGAACTGGAGAGGGATGAGGTGCAGGGATGGGAGATTGCTAACCATGATTCCTCATAGTCGTGAAACAGCAGAAGCAAGCAGACTCCTTAAATTGAATTTAACATCTGTTGACAACTTTTTTTTATGACATGTTTGAAGTAAAGCTATAGAAGGGCAGTCAAGCACTCCCCTCCTTAACAATTCATAAAGAAGTTCATGGACAGGCAGTGAAATTGGGGAGGGATGAACATGTGGGAAATCAGTTTGCTTCAAAAAGAGAGGGGGTGAAGAATTGTCTGCTTTTTATTAAAGACTGAGAAGCATCATAATTGAGCTGATTTTAAAAACAGATGGTTCCTTTTATGTTGACATCTGCAAAGTATATGTTAAACAAAGTTGGAGAGATGTCTCCGGTTGGGTGTACATATAATTAAATCACGAACCAGTTTTTGCTCCATTTTTAAAAATAAAACAATTAAATAAATTATATTCTTTTAGCAGGAATTTAATGGCATTGTGTTGTATAACTTATCATCAAGCATTTTAAAAATCTAAAATGTGAAAGTTTGTAAGTATCATCACAACTGTAAATAGAGGAAATTATCATCAAATAGTTCTTTATAAATTGAGTACAATAAGGAGCATGGATTATAAAAAATATTACTGAGAAAAACAGATTTGTACCTTTTCCTTTGTCACTCTATTTGGAGTTAGCTAATTCATTGTGAAAACAACTCTAACAAATTACTAAATCATTATGCTTTGCTATTGATAACCTTCAATGGTATACAATTAGTGTGGTAATGCAGATTAAATATAATTACAAGGTATTAATGAGCAACTTGCAATTGATCTCAATATGACAAAATGTGAAACACTGTAATTTTATTCCCTTTTTTGCTGCCTATAAATGAAAAGAGGATATTAAAACATGCATAATAAACTTTTTTTTAATATTAGGTAACAGAAGCATTAGAATTAATGGCACCAGGGAACCTATTGAATTTAAATCCAATCAGTGGTTTGGGGCAACGGTCAAATCGCATAAAGAAAAGGTTGTGGTAAGTCCTTAGAAATGATAAGGCTCAAAATCTTGAATCAGTTCAATATGGATATTTTTTAATCAACCTGTTCAGATCTCTGAAGCAGGTGGGACTTAAACCCAGACATCTGGACACCACCAGAGACGGTACACTGTACCACAAGTACTCTTGAGTTAGACAAATACCTGGGTATTTTGTTTTAAAAAGTGCCTATTTTACTGGTGCCTGACATTGAAATTTGTAAATAATATATAACAATATAAGTAACAGCTTTTTTAGGTTTACATTGTAAAAATGTAAGATGCAATATGGGCAATAACATGCACCTCACTTGACTTTTGTACACTTTCCAGCTTTTTTTTAAAATAAGCTTTATTTATATAGTGTAGTAATTGTGCTTAGCTTATATCCATTAGGTAAATGAATTACTAATTTGCGGGAACATATACTCCCTGAAACAATAAACCATAAGACGTAGGAGCAGACGTTGGCCATTTAGCCCATCAAGTCTGCTGTACCATTCAATGAGATAGTGACTGACTTGATAATCCTCAAACCCACTTTTCTGCCTTATCTCCATTTCCTTTATTATTAGAGATCTGACTACCTCAGCTATAAATATACTTAATGACTCAATTTTGACAGCCCGCTACAGTAAAGAATTCATAGATTGAGTACCCAATAAGAGAAGAAACATCCTCCTCACTTCCATTTTAAATGGGTGACTTCCTACTCTGTGATTATGCCCTATGATCTGAGACTCTCACGAGGGGAAGCAACTTCCCCACATCAACACTGCAAACCCTCCTAAGAATCTGATGTATTGCATTAAGGTAGCATCTTATTCTTCTAAACTACAAAGACTGCAAGCCTAATATACTCAATCTTTCCTCTTAAGAAAATTCCTTCTTTCACGGGTAGTTAGTGAACTTTCTCTCAACTGCTTCCAATATCAGAATATCTTTCTTATAAGAGGGGCCCAAAACTCTTCCAGGTGTGGTCTGACTAGTACAACATCTCTATTTTTATACTTCATTCCTTTTGGAATAAAGGCTAACATCCCATTTGCCTTTCCTATTACTCACTGAATGTGGATGCTAGCTTTTTGTGACACATGCACAAATCAACTTTCTGCAGTCTTCCCACAGTTAAATAATTTTCACCTCTTCTATTCTTCCTGCCAAAATATATAATATCGTGCCTTCCTACATTATATTTCATCTGCCAAATTTTGCCCATTCATTTAGCCTATCTATGTGCTCTGTAAACTCTTATGTCATCCTCACTACTTGCCTTCCAACCTATTTTTGTATCATCCACAAACTTGACAATAATACATTCACTTCAAGCATCCAGGTATTAGTATATATTGAAAGTAAATGATCCCTGTGAAATACCAAAAGTTACAGCATGTCATCCTGAAAATTTCTCCTTTATCTCCATTCTCTGATTTCTATGAGTTAGCCAATCCTCAATCCATGCTAATATACCACCTCCAACACCATAGGCTCTTAAACAAAAACATATTTTGCTGGAGAAATTTAGCACATCTGGCAGTATCTATGTAGACAAAGCAAAATTATTTTTTGAGCTTTGAAGAAGGATATTTCTTCAGATCTTCAGCATCTGCGGTTCTTTGTGTTATTACTGTGGGCTCTTATCTTATTAAGTAGCCTAATGAACAGTAGATTATCAAATGTCTTTTGGAAATTCAAATGCATTACATCCTCTCTCCTGCTTGTTACCTCCTCAAAGAGCCATAATAAATTTGTCAGGAATGATTTCTCCTTATGAAGTCATGCTGGTTGTTAGATTGCATTATGTTTTTCTAAATGCTGTGTTATTAAGTCTTTAACAATAGATGCAAACATTTTCCCAAAGCCAGATGTTAAGCTAACTGACCCATAATTAGCTGTTCTTTTGTCTCCTCTTTGTTAAAATAAGAGTGTCACACTGGTACTTCTATAATCTTCTGGGACTTTTCCATAATGAATGAATTCTTGGAAGATGACTATCAGTGCATGCATTACCTCTACGGTTACCTCCTTTAAATTCCAAGTATGCAACCCATCAGATCCAAGTGAGCTACTGGTCTTTAATCCCATTATTTTCCCTAGCCCTTTTTCTCTAGTTCAAGTTATTTCTATGCCCCTTTTAGTGTTGAAATGTTGTTAGTATCCTGTGCCATGAAGACTGATAGAAGGCTCTTGCTATTTCCTAGCTCCCATTATTATTTCTCCACCCACATTCTCTAAGGTCTTTACACACACTGTTGCCTCTGTGTTCCTTTTGATATATTTAAAGAAATAATCTGTTGTGTGATGACTAACTCTAGAATATATTACATCTAAAGTGGGATTATATGTTATCAGTTGTTTTTATATTCAAAAAAAGGTTGCAAACATTAGCTTTTTTATATAGATCAAAATTCAAGTTATTTGTACTATTTGTAAATAAATGGTTGAATGAGTGAAAAAAAACAACTGAATTTCGATGTAATTGAAGCTCAATGATTGTGCAATCTTGACAAAAGATGTTTCAAGTGTATTTTAAGTAAAGGAAATTATTGTTTTGTTGATTGATTCATTTTAAATCACTAGGCTTGTGCCCCTCTATATCATTGGCGAACCCTGAAGTTGACTCAAGAAAAAGACCCAGTTGGCACCTGTTATGTGGCAGTTCAGAATTTCAGTGTTTATGCAGAATATTCTCCATGTCGTTCTAGTAAGTTGATAATTGATGAGAATTTCTGTGTAATTTATGTAATCTACAATATTCGCCTGTTCCTTATTCCTTGTTCTTATAATGTACCTCCTTTGTAAGTTAAACTTACAAATTAAAGTTTTCAGGTAGCCCATATCCAAAGTTGGAAACTAGTAACATGTAAAGTAAGACCACTTCGTAAAAATATGCAATCATAAATTCTCAGTTACATTCCAGTGCTTGACTTGGAAAATATTTTAGAAGAATGTAGTGCAACATGCTATTTTAAAAACATTCATAGCATTTTATGGAATCATAGAGTCATAGAGTTGTACTGCTTTGAAGCAGATCCTTTGGCCCAACTCATCCATGCTGACCAGATATCCCATTTGACAGCAGTTGCCCATATCCCTCTAAATTCTTCCTATTCATATACCTATCCAGATGCCTTTTAAATGTTGTAATTGTACCAGCCACCATCACTTCCACTGGCAGCTCATTCCATACATGCACCGCCCTCTGTATGAAAACGTTGCCCATTAGGTCCCATTTAAATGTTTTCCCTCTCACCTTAAGCCTAGGCACTCTAGTTTTGGACTCCCCTTGAAAGACCTTAGCTGTTCACCATATCCCCATGATTTTATAAACTGCTATAAGGTCACCCCTCAGTCTCTGATGCTCCAGGCTAGTTAGCCTAATCTATAGCTCAAACCATTCAACTCTGGCAACATCCTTGTATATCTTTCTGAACCCTTTCAAGTTTCACAACATCCTTCCTTTAGCAGGGCGACCAGAAATGAATGCAGTATTCCAAAAGTGGCCTAACCAATGTCCTGTACAACGGCAACATGACCTCCCAACACCTGTACTCAAAGCATTAAACAATAAAGGAAAGCACACCAAATGCCTTCTTCACTATCCTGTCTACCTGCAACTGCACTTTCAAGGAACAACGAACCTGCACTTCAAGGTCTCTTTGTTCAGCAACACTCCCCAGGACTTACCATTCAGTGTATAAGTCCTGCTGTAATTTGCCTTTCCAAAATGCAGCAACTCACATTTATCTAAGTTAAACTCCAACTGCCATTCATCAGTCCATTGGTCCATATGATCAAGATCCTGTTGTACTCTGAAGTAACCTTCTTTGCTGTCCACTACAGCTCCAATTTTGGTGTCATCTGCAAACTTACTAACTATACCTCCTATGTTCACATCATATGCTTACAATTAAAAAGTAGT
The DNA here is from genome assembly GCF_047496795.1 of Chiloscyllium punctatum. Classification (NCBI taxonomy): domain Eukaryota; kingdom Metazoa; phylum Chordata; class Chondrichthyes; order Orectolobiformes; family Hemiscylliidae; genus Chiloscyllium; species Chiloscyllium punctatum. The sequence continues at coordinate 76,177,152 of NC_092746.1, forward strand.
GAACTATGTTGTTTGAAAAATTTTGGGTAGTACATATAAAGAATAAATATGCCAGGAGAATAAAACAAGAAATAATGTTTCAATGTTGTTAAAGTAGCTTTGCTATCAATCTATCTTATGCTCATAAATGTTTCTAATATTTTAATATAATTGCTAATGAGAATGCAGTTCCATTCATTACTATAGACACTGCAAACATTTTAGAAATATTATTCGAAATGTGAGATTCAATACACTAATTTCATAGGAACTTATGCTGCATAAGATAGTAAATCACATATGATGAAACATGTACACTAGCATTCTATATGGTGGTGGTCAAATCCTCTGCAGTCAGCATCACTTAGGAATGTAAAATATTGAACTCCATGGCAATTTTTCATGTTTTCCACAGATCCATGTGTTATGTTTTCTCTTCTAATTTAACATTCCTCAACTTCCTAGATCTTCAGGTGCTAGGACCCAGGCTAGGTAATCCCATGATTTGTTTGATGGAGTCAAACATGTTAATCAAAGCTATGGTTTAAATTGCTGGTACTCTGCTTTGGCCTCTAAGTCAGAAGTCACACAACACCAGGTTATAACTCAACAAGTTTATTGAAAATCACAAGCTTTTGGAGCACTGCTCCTTCGACAGATGAAGTGATGTCACATGATAACGCAGCAGTGCTCCAGAGGCTTGTGATTTGATATAAACCTGTTGGGTTATAACTTGACATCATGTGGCTTCTGATTTTGTCCACCCCAGTCCAGCACTGGCATCTCATATCATGAGCAATATGCTAACCACTGTGATGAATCAGGTTATTCAAAGAACTGAAGCTGTTGCAAAAAAATCCCTAATCTGATATATGCTTAGAGATGCATTAGAGTTTTTAGTTTAAGTGAAGAAGTCACTGCGATGAGAATTTACACTAAAATGAATCAGGTATAATTTCCTACACTGCAGCATTTATTAGGAGTAACATTTTAATGAATTTAGAATGATAATGTACTAAATGTGATGGAGTGCTCAAAATTTAAACAGCTTTGAACAGCAATTTGATTTTTAACTTTGCCTAATCTCATCAGAAAAGCTGTGATATTTTTCAGTCAGGGTTCTGGTGGATAGATATCTTTGCTGTAGAGGAGTGGATTCTAAAGCCAGTGCACATGAAGGTAGTTTAGCTTGTCAGACCTAAGTCAACTCAGATCCAGGACTTCTCTATAGCAGTTCCTCAGGCAATGTCCTAGGTCCAACCATCTTCAGTTGCTTCATTAATAACTTTCCCTCCATCTTAAAGTCAAAATTGGGGATGTTTGTTGACACAATGTTTACAACCATTCATGACTCCTCAGATACTGAAGCAGTCCTTGTCCAAATGCAGCAAGATCTGGACAACATCTAATCTTAGGCTGACAAACAGCAAAGAACATTTGCATCATACAAGAATGAGGCAATGACTATTCCCAACAGGAGAGAATCTAACTATTTCCTCAATCATTCAAATTTAATGCCATCAATATCTTAGGGTTCACCATTAACCAGAAACTGAACTGGATGCTACATAAATACTGTGGCTAGAAGAGTAGGTGAGGGTTTAGGAGTCCTGCGGTGTGTAACTTCCCTTCTGACTCCTCATAGCCTGTCCACCACGTACAAAGCACAAGTCAAGAGAGTGATGGAATACTTCCCACTTGCCTGGGCGAGATCAGCTCCAATAGTACTCTAGAAGCCTTGACACTATCCAGGAAAAAACAACCCACTTGATTGGCACCATCTCCACAAACATCCATTCCTCCCACCACTAAGATGCAATGCAGCAATTTAACAAGGATCTTTAGAAAGTACCTTCCAAATCCACAACCTGTACCATCTTTAAGGACTGGACAGCTGGTAAGTGGGAACACCACCACCTGCAAGTTTTTCTCCACGCAACTCGCCACCCTGACTTAGGAATATATCTTCACTATTGCTGGCTTAAAATCTTGGACCTCCCCCAGTGGCATTGTGAGTTTACTTACATCAAATTGACTGCAGCAGTTCAATTAGGCAACTTACCACCAGCTTTCTAAAGGACAACTAGGGATAAGCAATAAATGTTGACCCTGTCAGTGAAGCCCACATAGCATGAATGAATAAAGAAAATGATAGGGAATACATTGGATGACCCTGCCTTAGTCTAGATTGTTTTTTATATAGCAGACAGCATAATATTTGTACCAAACACCAGCAAAATAGGATTGCTCGCTGGTGCACCTGTATGTTTTTAAACATTTCTAGAAGCTATTAATGTCATATTATGGAGGCAAAAGGTAATAAAATCATGTGTGATTTATGCAAGTAATGTACATTTTATACCAATTTCAGATCAACCAGATCCTGAAGGTCAGGGTTTTTGTCAAGCAGGATTTAGCCTTGATTTTACCCAGGTAAACATGTCATTGCATTTTACTTTGTTTAATGTAGAAAACCTAACAGAAATCTTGAATTATATACCATTTGTGTATGTAGATGAAAAACAATGGCTTGCTCTGCAAGGTATATTCAGCTGCCTGCACTGAGAAGGGGTCGTGCCATTTAAATACTTGCTGACTTTTTGTTTTCAACTGGATAAAACTTCAAAGGTCAGATGATAGTGACACAGACAATCTTTGTTGACTTTAGTGGTGATATCATTTTCTGGTTAATGCAGGCCTTTCCAATAGTAATATAATAACTATGCTTGGATGTGAAACAAGACATAACACTGAGTATTAAGAACAAGTGTGAGGTCAAGGAAACAACATCTTGTACATATTTTGAAACAAAATGTGATTACCAAAACTTCATACAATTTTCCTAATACCACAATACTGCAGCATTTATTGTAATTTTAAAAATAGATATTATTTTGAATAGCATCTGGTTAGTCACATTATCTCTACAGTGTATATTGATAAGTGTTTAATAACAGAATGAATTAACAATCTGATCAAGCCCAATTTACTTGAGTAAAGTAGGTTTACAACAAAGTTTGCTACAATAACAACTCAAATCCATTGATTCAAAACAATATTAGCCATTGTTTCTGCAGTTTGAAAACAAAACAGAACAACATGAAGTGATGAAGTATTTCAGGACAGTTACCAAAGTGTGCAAGGGCAAGTGATTTTAAATTAATTCAAGTGCAGACGTTTAAAGCAATTGAGTATATATAGGTCAAGAAGGTTAACTTGGTTGAAAAGGAATATCTTAAACTGAGGGTAATGTGGGAGGTTTATGAGAGGGTGTGAAATTTGTGCTAAGCACCTGCCTGCAGTAAGTAAAATGAGTAAATTGAAAATGAAATCGCATACCACAGACTTTCAATATCCATGAAATACCCAAACATGAAACTTTGGAAATTACAGCATGTCCAGGCAGCTGTTAGAAAAGAGCATTCAGGAGTTCTGAAACCCTGATGTTTTAGATTCAATTGATTCACAACTTTTAGCATTATATAAGTCCGATGTTGCTCATATTTTTCAAGCAATTTCTGCCAGTTTAAATAGAGAAGAGCATGATACTATTATGATGCAGGGTTATAGAGTTGGCCTCATACAGACATCTGGAGCTTTTTTTGTGAAATATTGTGTTACTGTGCATGTCCCTTAGAACATATTTAACTTTCTGTGTTATGATAGCAAGCCATATAAACCTTATAGACAGGGTTATGATCAGACTTGAACTTTTTTCATTGCATTTAATGATATTCTCAATATCTAACGATATTCTTTAATTTATGTATGATTGGTCCACAACATATCTGCTTTGTAAATATTGCCAGCTAATGTGTAGAAAAAAGCTAACTTTGCACAATTTGATGATTTTTCTAGAATGGGTACCTGGTGCTTGGAGGACCTGGCAGCTTTTACTGGCAAGGTAGGTCAACAATATCTTTCACAGATTTAGTTCAAAATGGGGAAATACAAGCACAGCTGTGAATTAGGCAGTGTAATTGCAGAACAACAAAGTCACTATTAATTTAGCATGGTTGCCAATCATCCAAATTTCAATATACTTTGAGGGTATAATGTGATTTGATATTGTTATGTATTGATATGGCTGCTCAGTATTAGCCTCTTTAATTATTTTTATGCATAAATGTCCATTATGAGGAAACTTGATTACATTCTTTTTGCAAAGGCACAGGATAATGAGTAATGTTGAAATGTAAATCAAAGTGTGATCGAAAATATTCTGCACAGAGTAATTGTTTAATTATGCCATTCATATAATAGGAACATCTTAATGAATAGTGCAGTTCCCATTGTGTAGACTCAAATCAACCTAATTACCAAATGTTAGGTTGGACATGCAGAGGAGTCGAAGTAAGTCACTGATCATTCATGGGGCACTGCAAAATGCCAAAGTGTTGAAGATGATCCTAAGGTGTGCTGTGCACACGCTTTCCTCAAAATCCGAACTCAACTGAGCCAAATCGTGTCATGGCGCCAGCATGTCTAATTCTGATTTTCAGTTGAATGTGATTGGATCAAAAATGTCCCCATCAAGATTGTTGTGATATCTGCTTCATAAGACCATAAGATTCACTTTCAGAATTAAGCCATTCAGCCCATCAAATCTGCTCTACCATTCAATCATGGCTGATATGTTTCTCCCCATAACCCATGATCCCCTTACCAAACAAGATCTAGCTCTCTCTGTCTTAAGTACACACAATGACATGGACTCCACTGCCTTCTGCAGCCAACAGTTCCATAGATTAACCACCCTCTTGCTGAAGTTCCTCCTCACCTCAGTTCTAAAGGGTTACTTATTTATTTTAAGACTGTGTCCTCAGGTCTGAATCTCTCTTCTAGTGGAAACATTCACTCTGTCCAAGCGTCTCAGTATTCTTGAAGTTAAAATGAGATTCCCCCCTTATCCTTCCAAACTCCATCAAGTAGAAATCCAAAGTCCTCAACTGCTCCTCATATGACAAGCTCTTCATCCTGGGATCATTCTTGTAAACTTCCTCCAGAATCTCTGCAATGCCAGCACATCCTTCCTTAGATACAGGGTTCCACAATATTTCAAATGTGGTCAGCCTCAGCTGTATATCCCTGCTCTTTTATTCTAGCCCTTTCGAAATTAATGCAAACATTGCATTTGTCTTCCAGACTGCCATTTGAAACGTATATGTTAACCTTAAAATAATCCTGGACTAGGACACCAAAGTTTTTTTGTGTTTGAGATTTCTGGAGCCTTTTCCTACTCAGAAAATCGTCCATATCTCATTCTTCCTACCAAAGTGCATAACTTCACGTTTTCCCAGCTGCCACTTCATTGTCCACTCTCCTAGCCTTTCCAAGTGCTTCTCCAGTCTCCCTGCTTCCTCAACAAAATCTGTCCCTCTACTTATCTTTGTGTCATCTGCAAATGTAGCAACAATGCCCTTAGTTGCATTGTGCAGATCGCTAATGTAGAATGTGAATAGTTGTGGTCCCAACTCAGACCTTTGCAAGACTCCACTAGTCAGCAGATGCCATCCTGAAAAAGACCCTTTTATACCTACTGTCTGTCTTCTGCCAGTCAGTCAATCCTTGCCAATACCTTGCCCCAACACCATGGTGTTTTATCTTATTTGGCAGCCTCTTATGTGGCGTCTTGTCAAAGGCCTTCCAAAAATTCAAATAGATCATGCCCATTGGCTCTCCTTTGTCTAATCTTGCTCATTACTTTCTCAAAGAATCCTAATAGATTTCTTAGACAAGACCTCCCCTTGATGAAGCCGTACTGACTCAGTTCTATTTTACTGTGCACGTCCAAGTACAGCATCCACTCGTCCTTCATAACCACTTTAAAATCTTGGCAAGGACCGAAGTCAGGCTAAACAGCCTTAGTTTCCAGGCTTCTACCTCCCTCCCTTCTTCATAGGAGGTGTTATGTTATCCATTTCTGGGAACATATTTGACTTCAATGATCCTGAAAGATCACCACCAATGTTCCACAATCTTCTAAGCATGCTCCTTCAGATCCTTCCGTCTGGTCCAGGTGATTTATCCATCTTCAGATCTTTCAGCTTCTCCACTATCTTCTCCTTAGTGATGGCTACCACACTGACTTCTGCCTCTGACTATCTTGAAGTTCTGGTATGCTGCTGGTGTTTTCCACCGTGAAAATCGATGCAAAGTACTTACTTAGTTTCTCTGCCATTTCTTCATGGCCCATCACTATTTCTTTCGCTTCACTTTCCAGTGGTGCAATATCCACTCTTGCCTCTCTCTTACATTTTAGATACCTAAAAAAAACTCATACAATCTTATTTTATATTGCTAGCTTTCACTCATATTTCTTTTCATCACCTCTTCCCCTTAATGCTTTTTAAAATTATCCTCTGCTTTTTTTTTAAGGTTTCCCAATCCTTTGGCGTTCCACAAATCTTCACCACATTGTATGCTTTTTCTTTTGCTTTTATGCTCTGTCTGACTTCCCTTGTCAGCCATCATTGCCTCATCCTCCCTTCAAGTTTATTTCTTCATTGGGATGAATTTCTGCTGTGCCTTCCAAATTACTCCCAGAAACCCCTGCCATTCTTGCTCTACCATCTTCCCTGTTCTGCTCTCCTTCCAATTAACTCTGGCCAGCTCCTCCCTCATGGCTTGGTAGTTACCTTTACTCAATCATAATATTGTAACATCTGATTTCATCTTCTCCGTCTCAAACTACACAGCGAATTCTATCATATTATGGTCACTGCCCCCAGAGCTTCTTGCACCTTAAGCTCCCTAATCAAGCCTGCCATGTTATACATCACTAAATCCAGAATTACCTGTTCCCTTGTGGACTCTACCACAGGCTGCTCCAAAAAAGCATCTTGTAGACATTCCACAAATTCCTTTTCTCAAGATCTGGTAACAATCCAATTTCCCCAGTCCACCTGCATATTGAAGTCCCCCATTGTTATTGTAATCTTGCCTTTCTTACATGTCTTTTCTATTTCCTGATTTTCTTCCCCACATCATGACTACTTCTAGGGGGCCTGCACAGAACTCCCATCAGGTTCTTTTTCCCTTTTCAGTCCTTCAACTCTACTCTTGCAGATTCTTTACCTTCTGACTCTGTATCACTTATTGCTATGGATTTAATTTAATTTCTCACTAATAAGGCAATCCACCCCTCAATTTTCCTTTCAATGGGACACATGTCCTTGGATATTTAGTCCCCTGCCCTGATCCCCTTGCAGCCATGTCTCTGTGATACCCACAATATCATACCTGCCAACTTCAATCTGTGCTACAAGATCACTTACCTTGTTTCGTATTCTGTGTGCATTTAAGTACAACACATTCAGTTCTGCATTGACTGCTTTCCTTCACATAGGTGTCTCCTTAACTGCTAAGCTTGAAGTTAGATTCCTGACCTTTTCCATACTGTCTGTCCTGTTACTTGTTCTAGAAGCTTTAATAACCTCTGCTGGACCTGCCTCCATGTTTAACTTTTTCCAAGCAATTGAACCTATTCTTCCACTATTCAGTTTAAAACCCTATCCATATGGCCAGTGATTCGCCAGGATTCTGATCCCAGTATGAATCAGGTGGAGCCCGTTCCTTCAGAACAGCTCCCTCCTTCTCCAGTACTACTGCTAATGGCCCATGATTCTGAACTCATTTCTCCCACACCAATCTTAGCACCACACATTTATTTCTTTAAGCGTGCTGATCCTGTGCCAAATTATTTTATGAATCAGTTACTAATCCAGAGATTATTACCTTCCTGTTTTGCTTTTTAGTCTAGCCCCTAGCTGTTTATATTCCGTCAGCAGGAGCACTTTCTTCCTTCTGTCTGTATTGTTGGTGTCTACATGGACTACAACAACTGAATCTGTCCCCTCCCACTCCCAAGTTCCTCTGCAGTCCTTTTGAGAAATCCTGTACCTGGGCACCAGGCAGGCAACACAGCTTGGAGACTCTCGATTCTGGCTTTCGAGAACAAAGACAACTCCCCAACTTAAAAACTACATTTCTCTTTTCTTCCCCTTTTCACATATTTGTATTTTGCAAGGAATGTTGACTCAGATTTCAAAGAAATTAACAGCAAAGCTGGAGGATGAGACATACTAATCCAATTCATCTTGTATACTTCAAATGGAGGACCAGTATATTTATTTATTACTTTTTTTTAAGCCATTCTTTCCCTCTGGAAAGACAATAGCACATCTTATGTCATTGCTAAACTGTTCAAATAACATGATAGCATCTCCCTCCTTTTGTATGCTACTGCATTCCAATCCACTATACCTGTTTATTACCCAAGATAAAGTTTAATCATTATAGAATCTCACTGAAACTTCAGGAATAATATTATATTTGTTTGGTTTTCCCACTAGCATTTTAACAAATTAAAGGCACAGAGTGCACTATCACTTGTCTTGCAGTATCAGCATAAAAAGAACCTCCAATAAAATAAATCATCCAACAAAATAAATGGGTGTATATTTAATTACAGATACCAGGCTGTCACCCCAAATGATTCTTTCAGGATTTCAACACTGATTATAAAGACACCATTTTTCTCTCTTTGTCATGCCAAATGAGCCTGATGATTAGATTACTCTTGTATTACCATTTACTATCTATTATAATTTTTGATCATCCACGTAGAAGTAGATCAGTATTTTAATCATTTTGAAATGCTAACTTCAGATCTAAGCTTTAATTTTAGTTCCAGTTTTGTCAATTTGGATGACCATCTACCTAAACACAATCGGAGAAGATAGCAGGCCTGGTGGGGTATATAACTAGCCCTGTAATTTTGTGACAGCTTGTCATACAGTTATACAGCACAGAAACAGGTCCTTTGGTCCAACTGGTCCATGTCAACCAGATATCCAAAATAGATTTGGCCCCATTTGCCAGCATTTGGCACAAATGCTTCTAATCCCTTCATATTCATATACCCAGCCAGATGTCTTTTACCACCACTCTGGCAGCTCGTTCCACACACACACAACCCTCTGCGTGAAAACGTTGCACCTCAGGTCTCTTTTAAATCTTTCCCCTCTCACCTTAAACCAATGCCCTCGAGTTTTGATCTCTCCTAGCCTGGGAAAAAGACCTTGGCTGTTCACTGGATCCATGCCCCTCATGATTTTATAAACCTCTGTAAAGTCACCCCTCAGCCTCCGACTCTCCAGGGAAACTAGCCCCATCCTATACAGCCTCTCCCTTTAGCTCAAACCCTCCCAACAACATCCTTGTAATCTTGTCTGAACCCTTTCAAGTTTAACAACATATGTTCTATAGCAGGGAAACCAGGATTGAATGAAGTATTCTAAAAGTGGCCTCACCAATGACCTGTAGAATGCAACATGACATCCCAACTCCTATGCTCAGTACACTGACCAATGAAGGCAAGTGTGTCAAATGCCTTCTTCACCACCCTCTCTATCTGCGACTCCACTTTCAATGAACTGTGCACCTGCAACGCTCAGGCTCTTTGTTTAGCAACACTGCCCAGGGCCCTACTGTTAAGCATGTAGGTCTTGCCCTGATTTGCCCTACCAAAATGCAACACCTCACATTTATCTAAATTAAATCTGGCACTCCTCGGCCCATCTTGCTCCCTCAGACTCCTACCATTACTATCACTGCACTTCCTCGAACTGTACCTATTGTAGGAACTTTATCCCATCTCTCAGATTTTCTATCTCTACACCTGTTCAGATGGTACAACCTTCCACAATAGGGATCCTGTTATATGTGCCTTCCACACCACTCGGCTGCACCATTCTCACCATTTCTGACACCCCCAGTGTAATGCCACCAACAAGCGCCCCTTCCCTTCTGCTGGTCTTTTCAACATTCCAAAAGACCATTCCACCTTTGACGCCACGGTCTGCTTCTCAATCACCTCCTCCCCTTCACAAACCGTCTTCTATGCACTTGAGATGCAGCAACTCCATTTTTACATGCTGCATTGCCACTGTACAGTGCCTATAAACGCACCTTACACTAGCTTCCTTCAATTTTATAAATTGGATTTGCTGCTAATAACGCAATCTCCTGTAGACTGCAGAGAGACCGAACACAATTTTAATTACAGATTTGAGGGGCACCTCTGTTCAGTTTACAACTGTGCCTCAAGCATCCATTCACCTATCATTTTAATCCTTGTCTGTACTGTCCTACTGGCCTGTCTGTTGGAGCAAAGAACAAAGAGAAGTACAGCACAGGAACAGACCATTTGGCCCTGCAAGCCTATGCTAATAATCATGCTCTAACTAAATTAAAAACCAAACTTAGTCACTCTATATCCCTCTATTCCCTCCCTATTCATATAATCATCCAGATGCCTCTTAAATGTTGCCGATGTGTTTGCTTCCACCATCTCCTGTGTTCCAGGCTCCTACCACTCTCTGCATGAAAAACTTCCTGCACACATCTCCCTTAAACTTTCCCCCTTCCTTGCACCTGTGTCCCCTTGCAATTGAACCTTTAACCCTGAGCAAAAGCCTCTGACTATCCACCCTATCTTTATCTCATGATTTTGTAGACCTCGATCAAGTATCCTCTCAGATGCTGTCTTTCCAGTGAAAACAATCCCAGCCTTTTTAACCTTGCCTCATAGCCATGCAACCCTTGAGACCAGACAACATCTTAGTGAACCTTTCCTGCACTCTCTGCAAAGCTTCCATGTCATTTTGGTAGCGTGGCGACCAAAACTGCACACAATACTCCAAATGTGGCCTAACAAGGGCATATATAGCTGCAACATGTTTTACACTCTTCAAATGAAACTCAACATAAGTTTGAGGAGTAGAGCTTCAGCTTTTGATTAATCACTTTAGAGGCATTCACGTTCAACACTGATTTCAATTATTTTGGATCATCCTCTCAGCTCCCTTTTTTTAACTGTACCTATTGATACTGATTCTGCTATCTTAGTTTATTAACTCCTTCAGATGTATCATTTGTTTCTTTAACTGTCATATTCCTGTCTCCACTTTGACAGAGTTTTATTCCTTTACTTTTAATCTCCTGTCTTCCATCCTATTAGTAGGTTTCTCATTTATTCTTCCCTCTTCCCCATTTTCCTGTCTCTGTTCTTGCTTAAATCTATTACATTACTACTGTTTTTCAGTTTGGACAAAAAGATTATCAACCTGAAAAACTGGACAAAATCCTGCTTCAAGATTGACGTAAGGGCTAATTGTGTTGCTAACAGTAATAGCAAAACAGTATAGGCATGAGTCTGAAGTCTTTGCATTTCATTCCAAAAACATTGCCAACTGCATCAAGTCAACCCCAAAGTAATGACCTCAAAGATTGCTTCACTGTCCACTGTTGGAATTTTATTACAGAGTGCTCTCACTGTTGCTCAAGTGAATGTGGAGGCCAGCCCCTCATCTGTTCATAGACTGAGACACTGCCATGTTTATGACAGACCTTCAGGGAACATCTGAAGCGGTCATAGGCTCTATTATTGCCCTCTGCTGCTCCACCAACATTGGACCTGTTAAGAAGAAAACACATCAATTACTCAACCTCCACTTCTTAGTAACTGGTTCTTCAGATATCTGGCTGATCACCAGTTATAAACTACTGAAATCAACAACATAAATGCAGAAGTGTTTCAAAACACTTGCAGGCCAGGACAAGTAGATCTCACCCTCTTTCTGCCAAATATCCATCCCGAGTTCAGCAGTTAATGTCAAAAGCCTCCCCTCCATCATTGTCTATACTGTTAGAGTCCCAGGGTTGTACAGAATTTGAGCATGAGGCACATCAGGAGGCACATTCCTGCGTACTGATTTTGGCAATTCCCTTCCTGTGGATTTAATCACTCATTCGAGGAGTTGACATGGGCACATGTTGTAGATGTTCCAGGGCAGTGCCTGCTTGAAAGGCCTTCTGCTCAGAATTGGATTGGTACGTGGCTGCCAGCTAGATGGGGCATCTTAACCAAATTGTCAGATCTCAGAGAATCATTAACAACTTTCTCAATGGGATCCCTGTCCTGCTCACCACACAAAGCTGCTGATCTTATCAGGTATCTGCCAGTCATGCCGTATGCCTGGCTTCTTCCTGCTACTTTCAGGAAATAAATCATTTCTGCAGGCTCTTACTGCCTCTATCAGGACCTCATGGGATAATGATCATGGGGCAGCTTGACATATTTGTCATGTTGATGCTCTCTACTCTTATACATTCTGTAGAATTAGAATTAGATTTATTGTCACACATAGTTAAGTACAGAAGTGTAAGAGTACAATCAAAGTACCTAAGTACAAATCTTAGATACAAAATAGAAAAATTTTGAAAAGAAAAAAAAGTTGCATTACCTTACAGTTATTCATAGAATAAGTATGTTATTGTAATATATGTAGTGATACAGTTTACCTCGAAACATCTTGATGACTGACACAAGCTCTCAATGAGGTGGGCTCCATTTATTGTTCTTGCTTCCTGACCATGCCTGCTGACCTTTAACCCACAGAAGTGAGCCACTGATGAGTCACACACTGCATGTTCTGCTGGATGTTGCACAGTGACCATGAGCGGGATGTGTTTAAGAATGACGTCCCTTTAAGAAATCCAACATGGAGATGAACCTGGACCTGACTATATTCATGTGACCAGAGGCCACAAAGACTCTACATTCCAGCAGCCTGGACATTGGCCGTGACTTGAGATCACTCTGTGATTACTGTTCTAGTTTAATTCTGCATTGATGTAACAGAAGGCTTCAAGTAAATGGAGTCAATGCACTTCATTTGTGTAAGACATAGTAAAAGATGATTACTACAGGGTCAGGACACTAAAATGGTCTCAAAATCAGGTTCACAGTTCAGCTGGTAAAATCCAGCCTATGAAGTCTATTTCTCTCTCTCTATAGATCCTGGTAATCTGCTGGGTTTCACAATTTTCTGTCTGTATTTTGGATACTTTACATTTATTCCAGAGAAATTGGATGTAGGCGCCATCCTTGCATGTCTAATATATGTCTCAGCAAATCTGGCTTTAGAAGCTTGACTCGGATTTTCATTTGAAAATCTCAAATCTGGTCATATTCTAAAGTGAAAATAATGTCTGTAGCCTATTTTGACAACTTAATTTTGATTACTTTTCTAAAATACACTGTAGTCTAAATAGTAAATAATTTCCACCGCAGTTTATTTTATTTAAGCTGGATAAAATAAGTAGTTTCCATTTTAAAAAGCAGGATGGTAAAGGTCAGTGCATTTGATTCCATCTATTTGTTGGAAAAATAGTTTCGTTTTTCTTCCGTTTCATCTGAGAACAGTCCAAAGAACACGCTTAGTGAACTGAAAATAAATGTGATTATCTAACTTCAGTTCATAAATTTCTGCCAAACGAATTGGATGGAGAGGAAGATGGAAATTGCATTGAATTTGCTGTTTATGGTTCAACAAAATCCGGTAACAACTCAGGGATGCTCAGCTGAGATTTATTTTTTATTGCCTTGTCAGCATTTTGTTTTTTCTCCCCTCTCCCAATTTTATTCTCTTTTTACATAAGTGTTGTTGTACAGTCACACAGGCAGCTGTCAAGATCACACCAAATGGTCACCCTCCATGTCTCAGTTTAGGCTGTGAGGCAATTTGTCCATTTTTTTAGCTGATCTTGTCTGCTTTCCGTTTTCCATTTGTGCCTTTTTTCCCCCAAAATAACTGACTGTCAAATGAAGATAAAAGATTGAAGCTGTTTTGAAAATAAGTATTAAACATGCTGACCTTTATCATCCTTTTTTAAAAAAAATGGAAACTACTTATATTAACCAGCTTAAGTAAAACAAACTGTGCTGGCGTGGCGTGGAATGTGTATTTTAGAAAAGCAATCCAAGTTAGGCAGACCCAAATATGATAGAGACTTCAGTTCCATTTTAGAATGCTACAAACTGCTTTTCCCTCAGAAGTATACCTCCCAACACCATAATTGTGACCAACTAGAACTTATATGTTTTTCTCAATCACTGTTGTCCCCATCCCACTCACAGTCCTGTTCCTCTCAGCTTCCATCACCTTACCCACAAATATTTATCCCCTTCCCCCTGCCACCCTCCTTTATCACAGCTGCTTACGCTGTTAGAAACGTAGGGGATAGGAGCAGATGTAGACCATTCGGTCCTCCCAAGCCTGTTCGGCCATTCAGTATGATCATAGTTGATCACCTGACTCAGTATCCTGTTTCAGCCTTCCTTCCATAACTTTTGATCTCTTTAGCCCTTAGAATTATATCTAACTCCTTCTTGAAACATTCAGTTTTTTTGCCTCAGCCACTTACTGTGGTAGAGAACTCCTCTTCTGATTTATTAGCAGTCACCACAAGCCAATTTCTGTTCTATTTTTGCTTTCTAAACATATACTATGGCATGCATTTCACTAGCTGTGATTTTTCTATTCATTGCTTTTTATTTAAAATGTTAACATTTTCATGAAAGACTGGAAGGAAAACTGTATCAAACCTGCTTCTCATTATTGGTAAAGGAAAGCCTTCAGTTGACAATGGGGATGAGTCTCCTCAGGAATTCCCAGATTTTTCCTCTGTAACATTGATAGAAAAATCATAGAAATCATGGGAAAATTCTGTTCCTGCTGGTTTATCTGAATCTTCCATTGTTCATCCAACAGTGTAGCAAGCAAGCTAAAGAATCCTGTAGAAATCACTTCCTGTATATTTATATGATAAATGGAAAAACATTCTTTAGATTTCTTTCAACATAGGGATATAGGATTTAGGTGTAAGGATGGACCTTTGAGCCTATCTACTGTGCGGTAAGATCATGGCTGAGCTGGTTATGGTCTCAATTCTATTTTCCCAGTCCGCTTACTCTAACCTTTGACTCCCTGATCAATTAAAATAAAAATGGACTTTGAGGAACTTCTGCATTGGTGCCTTCGGGTTGAGAATTTGAAAGGAGGGAGAGTAACATTGCAAAGCAAAGCATTTCTCTTTAAGATTGTTGATTCATTAGACTCTTTAGGATTGAAACGCGAATAATTTAAAAGAAGTGAAAGCACTAGAGATGTGTTTTAGTTACTGATTATACTTTATTAAAGCTTATATGTCTAGACTGTATTGTAAGTGAAGACATTTTATTTGTGGTGTAACTTGGTATCATGTTAAAATTGAAATTTCTGTCGTGAATCTGTGGAATTCTTTATGAAGAGGGCTGTTGAGGTGATGTTCTTACGTGTATTCAAGGCTGAGACAATCAGATTTTTTTTTAGTCAGTAAATGAATCAATGCTTATGGGGAAAAGGCAGTAAAGTGGAGTTGTGGATTATCATATCAGCCATAATCTATTGAATGACAGAGGAGACTTGATGGACTGAGTGGCCTACTTCTGTTCCCTTCTCTTATGATCGTTTTGTCCCATGTAATAGAAAGTAGTTTCAGAAAGAATGTAATTTCATCAATATGGATAACAGTTGTGATGACACTTTCGATTTAAGAGGTGTATTTTGTCCTTTTTTTTTGTGAGAGAAGGTTGAGTGGGAGGTGATGAACCATCTGCTCAAAGCTAATAAAGTAATTGGCTTGTAAGGCCTTGGGTTTTTTTTTATGTGAAAAAATAGAAGCAGCCTGAATGGGTGGGGTGAAGCTCCCACAGAACCAGGACTTATTGTTTCATCTTTCTGTAGTTGCTGGGATATTGAAGCTGGATGTGAAAGCTCTTATTCCTCTCTCAGTTACAGCTAAAAGCTGAGATTCTCTTCCTGCTCCTAGAATTGCATATCAGACAATCTATTTTACTGAATTTGCCTTTGCCAAGAGTGTGTTTATGGAATGTTACTATATTGGAACAGTTAATTAATAGCAATTAACATATATATTATTTTGTTAAGTATTTTGATAGTGTCAAAGTTAAGCTAATTCTTTTATTTCTATTTTATCTGAATTTTAACTGTAGTGTAAAGTAAAGTATGTTTGTTTAAAATTGGATAGTTTGACCAATCGAATTGCATCTGGAATGCAACCTCCTACACTTGCCTTTAAAATAAAAAAGGTTAGGGTCTAGGCTATCTTCTTAATATATTTTGAGGGGATTTAGTCTGGTCCATAGATTAATATATATAAATATTTGAGGTGCACACATGAAATTCAGCCAGGTTAATGTTTAGAGTAATAAATCTTAGCTTTTAATTAATATTTAAGCACAGCAAGCATTACACTGACCCCAGTTTTTCCTTGCCCAAAGCTCATAAATGTATTAAAGAGCTTTACAGAGATATTAGAAATTGTCTGTCAAACACATAGATCTTCTTCTATGATGTGCATTATAGCATTTTCGCCATTTATGTAAATTATTTGAATGTGAACGTGGGAGATATAGTTTGTAAGTTTGCAAATGACACCAAAATTGGAAGCGAAGAAGGTTACCTCCGAATGCAGTAGGATCTTGATCAGATGGACCAATGGATCGAGGTGTGGCAGATGGAGTTTAATTTAGATAAATGTGAGATGCTGCATTTTGGAAAGGCAAATCAGGGAAGTAACACTTAATGGTAAGGTCTGGGGAGTGTTGCTTAACAAAGACCTTGGAGTGCAGGTTCACAGTTCCTTGAAAGTATAGTTGCAGGTAGATAGGATAGTGAAGAAGGTGTTTGGTATGCTTTCCTTTATTGGTCAGAGCATTTAGTATAGGAGTTGGGAGGTCATGGTGAGGCTGTACAGGATGTTGGTTAGGCCACTTTTGGAATATGTGTGCACATCTGGTCCCCGTCCTACAGGAAGGATGTTGTGAAACTTGAAAGGGTTAATAGATTTACAAGGATGTTGCCAGGGTTGGAGGGCTTGAGCTATAGGGAGAGACTGATTGGCTGGGGCTATTTTCCCTGGAGCATTGGAGGTTGTGGGGTGACCTTACAGCGGTTAATAAAATCATGAAGGGCATGGATAGAGTAAATAGACAAGGTCTTTTCACTAGGGTGTAGGAGTCCAGAACTAGAGGGCTTAGGTTTAGGGTGAGAGAGGAAAGATTTAAAAGGGAACTTAGTAGCAATATTTTCACACAGAGGGTGGTACGTGTATGGAATAAGCTGTCAGAGGAAGTGGTGGAGGCTGGTACAATTACAACATTTAAAAGGCATCTGGATAGGTATATGAATAGGAAGGGTTTAGAGGGATATGGGCAAAGTGCTGGTGAATGAGACTAAATTGGGTTGGGATATCTGGTCGGCATGACAAGGTGGACCGAAGGGTCTGTTTCCCAGCTGTACATCTCTATGACTCTATTTGTTTATGACAACATAATAATTTAACAAATTTTAATTTCATGACTGGTTTATAGCCTCTACAGAAAAATACCAGATTTAGCTCAATCTTGGTATAGATCGTTGAAACAATTTGAGTAACAATTTGACGTATTAAAATACTGAATAAATAGACTTAGTTAGCAGCTAATAAAACCTATCAACAAAACCTATTTAATGCGAATACTTAATTGATTCCATGATTCAAAGGATGAGGCAATAAACAGTAATATTGAGAATATTCTATCTAAGCATCAATATTCTTTTCAAATCGTGGTTGCACTGCATGATATTTTCAGTTGCACTTTTCTAGAGTTTGTGATCTGTGGGTTTATAGATGGTCTTTGCCTCGGCTTTTGAGAACCCAATCTTATGAGCCGGATGTTCGGAGAAGTGCAATTTTCTTCACGTAGATCATAGAGATATACAGCAGGGAATCCCTTCGGCCCAACCCATTCCTGCTGACCAGGTTTCCGAAACTGAACTAGTCCTGATTACCTGCATTTGTGGGACACATGCCTCTAAACTTTTCCTATCCAAGTATCTGTCCAAATGTCTTTTAAATGTTTGTAATCATATCTGCATCTACCTTTTCCTCTGGAAGCTCATTCCATGTGTGCATCACCCTGTGTGTGAAAAAGTTTCCTATTAGGTCCCTTTTAAATCTTTGCTCTCTCACCTTATTACTATGCCCTCTAGTTTTGGGCTATCTCTTTCTTTTTCTCTGAGGAACTGCTTGACATTCCTGGTAACATAAATGAACTTGACTTACTTATTTAGGATTAGAGGTAGTGTGTTATAACATGTCATGGATCCTTTGGCACTGATATCATCTCATTTCTTGTCAGATTACCTTGTTACATGGTCGGGTTTAGTTCGTTGGCAGCACATAACTAGAACCCATCTTGTGGTCGGTTGCCTCAGTTTCCCTAAAGTACAACAAACTGAAATTGTGCTTTTGTTTAAAAGAGTTCCAAATAAAATTTATTTGCAAAATCCAATCCGAAGCCAGCCAAGATGTAATGAAAT
The DNA here is from genome assembly GCF_047496795.1 of Chiloscyllium punctatum. Taxonomy (NCBI): domain Eukaryota; kingdom Metazoa; phylum Chordata; class Chondrichthyes; order Orectolobiformes; family Hemiscylliidae; genus Chiloscyllium; species Chiloscyllium punctatum. The sequence continues at coordinate 76,195,403 of NC_092746.1, forward strand.
CATCCAGTGGTTTTGAACTTTTGAAGTATTTTTGTTTGAGAAATATCTGTTGATATATTTCATAAAGATAACTTGGTTCTGCTTGGTTAATACAGCTGAAAATAAGCTTATTACAAAAAAAAAGTTGCGTTTTAGTCAAAAGATGAAGTCCACCACCTGTGAGTAACTCCATTTTAAGTAACTTTAAATGGCTTTTAAACACTGCCTAGAATCATTTTATGGTTATATTGCTGTACAACAGTTGGGTTCTCAGTGAATTAAGAAAGAAAATCAAAAGCTTTTCAAATTTTCCAACTGATGTCCTGAAAAAAACACTTAGTTTCCACAGCCTCCTGAAGGTCCACAAATGACTGTAATTAGCAGAAACTCACAATAGCAACTTATTTATCCTCAAGAATGTGGATGGTCAATAGATCTTATGTGAAATGTACCAAACATAAAGTACAGTTGAGTGGAAAGCTCAGGCTGGTAAGTTTACCAAATGAGCAATCAAAGAGACTTATCTCAGTGTTTTAGTGTCTATAATATCTTTCCACACCATACATCTGGTAGGACAAGGGTGCAGCATATCTGAGGGTCTGGCAATGAGGATTTGAACACAATTGCTAAGTCCCATGAGAAGAGTTCAGGCTCATCACTGTTGATGACCTTTCCCACATTATGATGACCAGGATGGTATTCAACTTGTTCAGTACCTGATTTGATATTTCATTACTTAGGCAAAGTGGCATCTTGCAAAGTGCTTGCCCAGAGGAGTTTAGATATGCACAAAGCTTAAAGTAATACACTTGATAGATCAATTGTATTAATACCTTTTGTGACGTCCAGCTGTTGCAATCAATTTATAACCGATTAGATATTTTTGTAGTATAGTCATAGTCTTAATGCATGAAATGCAGAAGCCAAATTATACACAAGCGGATCACACATAAAAACAACACTCAAATAATGTATTTTGGTAATGGTGATTAAGATATAAACATTGGCGAGGACAAAAGACAAACTTCCCTTCTCTTCTTTGAAACAGATTTTTTTGTACATTGCAGTGAGACAGAGCAGATGGAGCTTCAGTCCAGTAAAACTTCAAAGCATTGTACTTTGCTGCATCCGTTAGTCAAGTTGTTTTGCTCCAGAGTTAAAATACTAAAAGATAAATAAAAATTCTAAAGTCTTACTAAGGAAAGATGCCAAATGGAGAGGGATATATCCATGAGTCTGAGTCTTGCTGGTAAAGCATTGTTCAACTGCATTTATATTATTACATTTGCCCATTCTTCTCTAAGAAATTACAATGAATAGCAAGCAAGCTCCACAACTCATTAATAAAACGAAGAACATCAACATTTATAGGGACTGAGGAATTGGTAGAATGTAAACCTAGAATAAATGATCAAATGTGAAATTGTTGAAGAGCTGTTTGGAGCCTCACATTGGCACTGTAATGCTCCGCCTCTAAATTTGACACAGATTGGTGGTGTTGGAGGCTGGAATCATTGTTTTGTTGCCACTCCACTTCTACGTTATTGAACTACAACTAAGCTCTGCATTTATGGCCTGGGCTTCTTCAGAAATGTGGAGTGTTCCTGAAATCCAGTTGTTCTTTTGTAGTGTAAGATAGTCAGAGAAGGTTTGAAACCTGTGTCCAGGGGTTACATTGCAGGGTTTTTTGTTGGAACTCTTGCTGCTTGTTGTGCACATTAATAATCTAGATGCAAATGTAGGAGGTTTGGTCAGAAAGTTCACATGACACAAAAATTAATGGTGTGGTAACAAGCAAGGAGAAAGCCTTAGACTACAGGATGATATAAACTGGCTGGTCAGATGGACAGAACAATGACACTTGGAATTTAATGCTGAAAAGTGTGAGGTGATGCATTTTGGAAGGGCTAACAAGACAAGGGCATATGCAAAGAATGGTAGTGCCCTAGGAGAAATATAGGATCAAAGGGACCTTGGTGTGCATCTCCATAGGTCCTTCAACGCAACTGGACATGTGGATAGGTGGTCAAAAAGGAAGTCAAGCATTGACTACAAGAGCTAAAAGATTGTGATAGAAGTGTGTAAGGCATTAGTTAGATTACAGTTAGAGTACTATGTTCTGCACCGCACTATAGGAAAGATGCAATTAAATTAGAGAGTGCAGAAGTTCACCAGGAGATTGCCTGGGATTGTTTTCCTTTAAGCAGAGATGGCTAAAGGGATGCCTGATTGACATGTACAAAATTATGCGGGGCATAGATAGGGCTGATAGGGGGAAATGTTACCCTTCATGGAGTAGTCAATAAACAGAGATTTAAGTTAGGACGTTTAGGGGAAGACTTTTTCACTCAGATGGTGATAGCTTTCTGGAACACACTGTCTGAAAAGGTATAGAGGTGGGGATTGCATGACATTTAAGAACAAGGCTACAGACCAAGTACTCAAGATTTAGATTGGATTAGAGTCGACAAGTGCTTGATAATCAGTACAGACATGATGGGCTGAAGGGCCTCTTTCAGTAATATAGTAGTCTATGACTCTAAGATATGACATACTTATTTTTATGGCAGTAGTTTACACATTCTCTGACGAATTTGTGTCCCAAACTGTGTGTTAGTTGTGCTATTTCCAGTTCTATTTCAAAGTAGAAAGTATTTCCAAAAATAGTCTTCACAAGTATTAATGATCTCATGCTGAGACTTCATTTACTGTTAACACCCCTTCAAATCCCACTCCTCTAAAAACAGTTACTCCACTTCTTCAACCCCGACAATGTGACATTATTCATCCTCCTCCCTCTGCCCCTCATTCAACCTTCCTCACCCCACCCCACCCCCACCACCACCACACCCCACCCTCCCAGCAGTGTTCAAAACATTCTCTCAACCACTTAATGATCCAGAGAAAGTGAGGACTGCAAATACTGACGATCAGAGTCAAAAGGTGTTGCACTGGAAAAGCACAGCCGTTCAGGCAGCATCTGAGGAGCAGGGGAGTCAACATTTCAAGCATAAGCTCTTCATCAGGAATGTGAGGGTGGGGAGGGAAAAGGGGACTGAGAGATAAATGGGATGGGGGAAGGTGGCTAGGAATGTGATTGGTGCATGAAGATAGAGTGTGATGATGATAGGTCAGAATGGTGGGTGGAGCGGATAGGTGGAAAGGAAGGTGGACAGGTAGGATAGTTCAAGAGGGTGTTGCTGAATGGGAGGGCTGGATCTGGGATAAGATGGGAGAAGGGGAGATGAGGAAACTGGTGAAATTGACATTGAAATCATGAACTCGCTGAAACCCCTGTTTATCACTGTCAACCAAGGCTCCCTGATTGGCTGTGGACAACAACCCCATTCAAGATTCTCGTAATGAATTAAATCAATCTGGCCCTCATACTGATCACTGCAACTGCTTCCCCACTCCCCAGGCCCAGTTCCTCTGACTCTGATTTGGGCACAGGCAGCATTGAATGGACTGTAGCCCATCTCTTGCGCCAGGAGCATCTCAGGAGATTTTCCTCCTCTTCTTCCAGCAGTAACAGTAGTGAGGCTGCATTCATTTCAGACTCTGAGACTTCCTTGACTTGAGACAGAGGGGGAGAACCCACAATTTCTGACAGACAGTTCTGAGGGACAGGTATGGTTTGCTCCTGCCCTGTTTGCAAGGTAGTAGTTTTCATATGATCCACATGCTTGTTCATGTCCACCACATCGACCCAATCTTCGTACGTCACAGTGCCTGACCTCGGGTCAACCTTGCCTTGTACCCATACAGGCCATTTCCGTGGTTTCAAAACTAAACTTTGTTCCCTAAAAGAAACAGTCTCTCAGCATCTCACTCAGGGTTTGCCCAAAATCCCATGCCTCTGCCAGCTGTCTTGGTCAGAAATCCTGGTATGGATTCCCTTCATTCTTGAACAGCCCAATAAAACTGGAAATATCTCAGGATTATAGGAGGCTTGGGGATCGTAATATTCTTTAACTAATTCCATTAACTCTTGAAAGGTTTTAGTATCTGGTGCCTTAGGGAATGTTAGACACCTATTAACCAAAAATGCTATGGGTCCATAAGCAGGATTGCTTGTTGCTTTTCATCTGTCCCAATGTTATTTGCCCGGAAGAAAATAGCATATTCTTTCCACATTCTGACCCCAATCCTCAACAACAGTGTTAAATGAGTCAAGCTTCCCAAATAAAGGTATGTTGCCAGAAATACTTACTCCAACTCAAGAAATGACTTGCAACCGAGCTTTGTTCAGGTGCCTGTTGTTTTCTCTCATTGCCACTGAAATAATTGCAAAAAGGCCAATAATCCATCACCAAGTCACCCTTTATTTATGTGCATACAGTACATAGATCTCTGACCAATCAGCTCAGAGCCAGTCCCTGGCATGAGAAGATTCTCTGAATCTCCTGATTATATCTGTCAGCCAGAGCTCCCAGATTAACAATCCCATTCACGGATCGCATAATCAATGAGATCCATCTGGTCCATGTTCGAATTACTACAGGCAGGGTGAGTTGATCAGCACCATTGAAGGGGTGGGTGGGGAGTAAGCATTGTTGAGGGCTGGGTGGGGTAATTTTTTAGGAGAGAAGTGAATATTGCTGTGGGAGATGGAAGGCTTTACACATCAACTGTTTAACTTCGAGTTATATCTCTCAGCTGGTTTTGTAACTACTATGCTGAAGTGAATCCATATAAAAAACAGGGTAAGTATAGGGCGAACAGTCTGTACGGTTCTGGACTTCAGATTCCACTGTCATGTAATCATGGATTTTGCAGTTTAATCTTCCTATACACACTGTGTGGATGTGTTTATTCAGAGGCCTCCTTTGGATTCTGACATTAATCAGCAACACGTGTTGGGTATGAGGCCTTTCCTCATACTGGATGATGTGGGCCATTATTTTGCTTATCCCTGAACATCTGAGGTCATTATACAAGAAGTCTCCCTGAAATTTGCCATTTATGTCATACATTAATAAATGAGGAGAAATCGATGATTTCTATAGTTACAGCTTTTGGTGAAAGATCTCATCTTCATTGCTTTAGCACCAGTTTAAAGAAAACATGCTTAAGCAGATGGTTCAAAGAGGATTTTTTTGGTACAAAAGAATAGATTAATTCTCCAGAATGCCAGGTGTCATGTATAAACAAAGATGTCACTAATCCTTTTTACAATGTTGAACCGATAAATTCAATTTAGGTAAACCTGTTAAAGGGTTCTGGTCTAATGTCATTCTACTGAGCAACTGTGACTTTAGCTCATCCTTTTTGTGTCATAGACTGTGTTCCAGTTACCAGTGCTAGCTTTGAATAAAGATGTATTGACCAATTATTTGTTAAGTGTTCAGGAAAGATTCATATTCATTAATAATCCAGGTTAATGTATTAAATTGCAAATATGACTGATCACTTCTGGCATCTTTGATTTGCTCAGATTTTGCCAACTGATCAACACAAAATCAATATGACAATTGAGGGCAGAAGGTTGAAAATTATGTTGCAGAAAAATTTTAATAGCTTCCCTTGTGGTGAACAGAGTGTTTGTTTTGTGCAGTAATTTCCATTCTATAAATAATATAGAAAGTCCAAGGGATTAATTGACGCCAAATAATTGGCCTGTTTTTCCCAAAGCAAAGTGCCCCATTAGCAACCTGACTGCTTCCTGCTTGCCTAAGGCCTCTTAACTGTGATTCTGTGGTTTGCTACCAATGGGCCACATTTATCTTGGATCTGTACTGAGTTGCTATTCTCACCTAATGATCCAGGGCATGCTGAGCTCAGCCCTATATCATTGATGTACAACTGGCTTTAAAAAAGGGAGTCTAAAGTTTTGAGTTAATGCAAGTTTTACTCCCAAGAAAGCAAAGGTTTAGACCAGGCAGCAATTGTGAGCCACAGCATATGTGTCCCGAGGCTAACTTAATTTTAGGAAATAATTACATCCCTGACAAATTAATCAGTTTAAACCCCAGGATTGGTCCTTCCTACCTCAATGGTGAGCTAGCCCATTTGCAGAATGTCTGTGGCCCTATTTTGGGCAGGAATTTTGTGTCCAGGTCAGGTTGTCAACATCAGGAGATCCATTTCCATAGTGTCAAAGTGTGAAATTGGTCAATATAATGAAGGAGGGTGGGTAGCTTTCTGAAGCTGGAGGGCCAATATCAGCTCAATATTGTAAAAAGAACTGGTGATGTCTTTGTTTATAGAGGAGTTTGTTTTGTGGCCACTACAACAGAGTCTGACTGCCAGTTGGAAAATCCCAGTTAGTGTCAGTGCCCAGTGTCCTAATGGATCATTTAATAACCTTCTCTACCTGCGACTGGTATTCTGCCAATGGTGGATTCCATAAGTGGCAAGCCCTCAAATTCCATATTGTCCCTGTGATTGGGCGATAGCTCTCTCGAGGTTGAGTTTTGTTAAAAAGGCCCAGAGAACTCAGATCGAAGATAATTAGGTGCCTGATAGGATTGAATTTCATCGAGGGTCCCAGAAACCTCTGCAGTGGCGCTGTGAGCATCAATTTTAGGCTGTTGTTTGGAAATGCTCGTAAATCCATTTCAGACCGTTCCCAATACCGAGTACGTTGTACTGCACACTCTGAATAGCTACAAATACATAGCTGTTTACTGACTTCTTGCTTTTATTTGAGAAAATGTTTATGACAAAATTATACCATTTATGAGATTAATTGAATTGTGTTATCATATAATTTGAAATACGGCCTGTCAAGCATTTTGCCAGTGTGAGTATTGTCGGTTGCTAGGACAGAGTTCTAGTTTTCATGTTGCACGAATTGACTAAAGCACATATAATCCCTGCATTGGAAGGATTCCTTCATAAAGCAGAATGAAAAAAGGCAATGGTTGTTATTGTGTGTGAATTGGCTTTGTTTGTTTTACAACAACTGAGTCTTTTAAAAAGATTTAACATTGTTTACATTTGTATCAGTGGTGAATTATGAGTTTGAATCCTGTGTGCAGATGCAATAAATAAATTGCAGATTAACAGAGTAATTTTCCTTGGGATTTGTGGCAGCCATTTGGTTTCATCTCACTTGAAGTAATGAATTAAAAAAAGTGTTTTCATTGGTTTTTACCTTTAGTCTGCAACAGTGACTTTGTTTCATGTCAAGTGATCTGTGCTAAGATGTGAAATCTGGGTATTCATATTACGTTTATGTTGTAAATGGTAAATTATTATGATAAACATTTGTGGTTTTATATATATTACTTTCGTGGTTTACTTTACATCTTTTCCGTGTTTCCGGACACAGGTCAGGTGATCACTGCTGGTATCTTTGAAATTTTAAATGGATATGACTTCAGAGATATGCAACGGACAGTAAATGGAGAACGACAGACTGGAGTGGCTCCTGCTGATTATGATGATAATTACTTAGGTGAGATGTTTTAAGTACCTTCTAAAATCTAACAATAAGCAGAACAAAGCGTAATATAGTACCCTTGGAGGGCTATCATCAAAGATTCTGTGACTCAAACTATAGTAAAAGTTGATTTCAAAAGGGTTCAATAGCATTTGAAACTTTGTCTAGTTAGCCACAGTTGTCACTGTCTCCTATATGTAACTCAAATAATCCACCCTATCTCAGTATCTAATCTGTGTTCATTCGTTTCCTCAGTGATCTATGTTCAGTTTATTTGGTGTTGTTCCATTTAATCTAATAAGGCAAGAAAATGGAGTTGATGCAAAGACTATAACCCTATTGAATACAAAGCCAGCTTCATGGGCTATATAGTTGACTGCTGTTCATGTTTGTTGTATTGTACTTGCTTGGAATAATCCTTATAACAATATAGAGAGATCTTGCAACCTGCCATAATTCTGGGATTTGATGGAATGTACAATTTTTTAAAAAATTTACTAATGGAAAGTGGCATCTCCGGCTAGACCAACAATTATTTTTCAACCCTTGTTGCTCCTGAGAAAGTGGAGGTGAGCTGTCTTCTTGAACTACTGCAGTTGATTGTATAGGTACGCATACAGTGGAGTTAGGTAGAGAGTTCAATTTTTCCCTAGTGACATTGAAGGAACAGTGTTGTATTTCCAAATAAAGAAGGTGAGTGGCTTCGACGGAACCTTTATAGATGATGGTGTTCCCATGTACCTGCTGCGTTTGACCTTCTAGATAATAGCGGTTGTGGTTGGCATGTACGATCTCACCAAGGAGTCTTGGTGAATTTCTGCAGTACATCTAGTAGACTGTACACATTACTGAACTTCAGTTGTGGAGGGATTGGTTGTTTCTGGCTGTGATGCCAACCAAGTCGCCTGCTTTGTCCAGGAAGGTGTCAGCTCCTTGAGTGATGTTGGAATTCCATTCATCCAGGCAACTGGAGAGTATTCCATCAATCTCCGATGATATGTAGATGGTGGTCAGGATTTGGGGAGTCAGGAGTGAGTTACTCACTGCAGGGTTCTTCGTCTCTGAATAGCTGTTATAGTCCCAGCATTTACATGGCTATTCCAGTTCAGTTTTTGGTCAATAGTAACTCTCAAGTCATTGATTTTTGGAGATAGAGTAGTCTTAATGAATGTCAAAAGATAACAGTTAGACTCTTCCTTGTTGGAAATGATCATTACCCGGCATTCAAGTGACACAAATGTTATTTGCTGCTTATCAGTCCAAACCTTGTGCATTTGGGCATGGACTGCTTTAGTATCTCAGGAGTTGTGCAACTATCATTGAACAGTCCCACTTCTGACCTTATGATGAAGGGAAGGTCAGGAACACAGGAACAAAGTGTAGGATATGATTAACCTCACTCAATAAGATCATGGTTGACCTGCAACCTAAATCCATTTATCCACCTTTAATATATTTTTAATATCCTTGGTCAACAATTACTTATCAAACGCAATGTAAAAAAGTAACAAATTCTACCACATTATTATATGTAGAATGTCCTAGAAGCCTTCGAACAACTTTGACAAGGTTTGCTTTTCAGGCTTTCCACATGGTAAATCTCCTACCTTTTGCTGGGCGAATATCAGCAGCAGCAGATGAGGCCTTTAAAGGAGCATTCATTACCTATTTAAGATTCCCAATTCACAGATTTAATCAGGGCAGAAGCCAAAAGGGAATAGATTTCAAACTCCCCACTCTCCCACCAGATTAAATGTCCTCTTGACACCAGATTGACTGTGGAAGCATTCTTTAAATTCAGCCCCAGGTGTGCTCTAAACAAGGCTTTTATAGCTCTAGTACAGATTTTACACTTCTATTCGAGTCATCGCAATATAAAGGTTAGAATTGCATAAGCCCTTCTGTTTATTTTTTTATAAATGTTTATGACATTTTAATGATTAATTTACATGAACTCTCTGGTCCCTTTGGCCCTCCACTGTTTCTTGATTTTCACCATCTGGAACATACTCTAGTCTAACTTTTTAATTCAAAAGTGCATGAGTTCACATTTTCCCATGTTGAAACCTATTTGTTCATTCAATAAATCCTCCACAATTTTATGTTCCCATTAAGATTATTTACAATGCTATCTTTGAGTCAATGGCAAACCTAGATATATGGCTTTTTATCCTATCATGTCCATTTTTTATATTATCTATTCACAGATATGGGTGTCTCAGGCTAGGTCAGAATATATTGTCTATCTCTAATTGTCCAGGGGTCAGTTACAAGTCAGCCATATTATTGTGGGTCTGGAGTCATATATAAGCCAGGCCAGGTAAGGATGGAAGATTTTCTTCTCTGAGGACAATAGTGAACCAGATAGTTGTTTTTAATGACAAGCAACAGTGTTACCATTGAACTGGCTCTTTATTGAATGCAAATTTCAATATTTACTATGCTGGGATTTCAGTCCATGCTCTCAGAATATAGTGGAAGTCCATGCTCTCAGAATATAGTGGAGCTACTGGTGTTGGACTGGGGTGGCAATGTCAGAAGTTAGATGACACCAGGTTATAATCCAACAGGACTGTGCACCTGTTGGACTATAACCTGGTGTTGTCTGCCTTCTGATTCAGAATGTTAGTCTGACCTTCTGGATTACTAGTTCAGTGACATTATCATTACGTTACCACCTCCCCTCTAGTTATGCATAAATATGGTGAATAGTCTACTACTCAAGACATTCTACTATTTAGAGTATCTGCTTAATTATTCCTACTTACTTTTTGCTGTCACTCAGCTGAGTTTGTTTTTATTTACTCAAGCTACGCAGGGCTCTTGTGATACAGTGGGTGATGTCCCTATGTCTGAGGCTCTGGTTCAAGTTCCCTCTCCTCTCGACATGTGTAATGACACCTCTGAACAAGTTGATTAGAAAATATCCATACAAACTTCAATTTTAGCTAACAATCTCTGATGATGGGCTAAATGCTTTCTGGACATCCATATATACTGCATCCAGTGTCAATCCTCTTCCCACATTTTAGTACTGCCTCAACAAATTTAGTTAATTTACCAAGGTGACCAAGCTTTTACAAACCAATGTTGACTGTCTCTGATCATCTGAGATTTCCAGGGTCTTTGGCTGCCCCTGTTATAGACGCACATACTTTCCTGAGAGCAGATGATTGGCCAGCTGACATATAGTTCCACTCTCTTACTTTTCTTAAAGAGCAAAATAATTTTTTGCAATTTTTCAATCTGAAGAATTGATTCCTAAATAAAGAGAACTCATAAGATTACAATTAGGGTCTGACAATTGTTGTCGTTTCTGTTATTGTACATGTATTAATTTTGGTAAGTACCTGATTTAATATTAGTTTCCTTGGGAGATCCGGCATGTTCTTCTTCTACTGTAAATATTGATGCAGAGTAATTATTCATCATGCCTTCCATTTCCTTAATTTCATTGACAATGTCACCACTAGCAATTTTTAAGAGGATCACATTGCCCCTGTCCAAACTCTGCTGAAAAATAACTGTAAAATTAACTGTATTCATTTTGATATCTTTTGCAATGTTGTCTTAAGTCTATTTTTGTAAATTCATTAGCTTTTTAATTGGCCTTCACTATTCTGTGTATTGCTCCCATTTGGCAGGATCACTGCTATTTTTGTGTGCTATATACTTAGTTTTGTTTTTGCACTTTTTTTTGTGTTTGGCCAATGTATTTTTTACCCCAAGGGTAACTGGTCTGAATCACATTAAATTCTTCCTTGTATATCTCACACTGATCTTCTGTCAATGTAACCAACAACCAATTTACCCAATTAATTCGGACAGCTTCTATCTCACTACATTGAAGTTAGCCTTACCCAAATCTAGAATCCTAGTAGCTGTTTTCATGTCTCATCCTCTCAAATGCTGTTTTCAACTTGATCATTTTATGATCTCTATTAGATAAAAGTATTTTAGCTGGCCACTCATTGAAATCTAATTTGGCATGTGTTTTAATGGTTCTAGGAAATATTGTACAGGATTTTAATGGAGTCAGCAGGTTTCCACTCAGCTGTCAGCCCTATTAGGGATGGCTATTCCACCACCTTAACCCCAGAGCTGCCAGCAATCAGAAAGCCTACATTGCAAACAGACTCACTGATACCGCAAAGTGTTTGAAAAGATACTGCATGTCAGATACATAAGAGAAGAAACCATGGTGTTGAGTGTTGATAGATTATTAGCATTGAGTATAGGAGTTGGGAGGTCATGTTGCGGCTGTACAGGGCATTGGTTAGGCCACTTTTGGAAAATTGTGTGAAATTCTGGTCTCCCTTCTATTGGAAGGATGTTGTGAAACTTGAAAGGGTTCAGAAAAGATTTACAAGGATGTTGCCAGGGTTTGAGATACAGGGAGAGGCTGAATAAACTGGGGCTGTTTTCCCTGGAGCATCGGAGGCTGAGAGGTGGCCTAATAGGGACTTATAAAATTATGAGGGGCATAGATAGGTAACTAGACAAGGTCTTTTCCCTGAGTTGGGGGCGTCCAGAACTAGAGGGCATAGGTTTAGGATGAGAGGGGAAAAATTTAAAAGGGACCTCAGGGGCAACATTTTCATGCTGAGGGTGGCGCATGTATGGAATGAGCTGCCAGAGGAAGTGGTGGAGCCTGGTACAACTACAACATTTAAAAGGCAATTGGATGGGTATATGGGCCAAGTGATGGCAAATGGGACAAGGTTAGGTTAGGATATCTGGTCGGCATGCTTGAGTTGGACTGAGAGGTATGTTTCTGTGATATGCATCTCTATGACTGTGTGATAGATGATTAGTTAACATATAGAAGACAGAGAGTTGGGATAAATGGATATTTTCAGGATAGCAGCCTGTGGCTAGTGGACTGCCCCAGAGATCAATGCAAGGATCACAATCATTTAAAGTACATTTTAATGACTCAATAAGGAAAATGAATGTCCTATTGCCAAGTTTGTGGATTACCTCAAAATAGGTGAAAAGGGCAGTGGTGAGAATGACAGAGTCTGCAGAGGGATTTAGACAAGTTAAGCAAGAGGGAAAAATTTGGCAGAGGGAATATAATGTGGGTAAATGTGAGGTTTTGCATTTTGGCAGGAAGCAGTGAAGCTGCATGTTATTTAAATGGGGAAAGACTGCAGAAAGCTACAAAACAAAGGATATGGGAGCCTTTGTACATAAATGACAAAAAGCTAGCATCCAAATTCAAAAGTAATACGGAAGGCAAATGAACTGTTAGCATCTAGTTCAAAGAGAGTGGAGCAGTCTTTTATGTATTTATGAAATGAGAACTTTGCTGGCTAGTTAAGAGTTAACTACATTATTGTGGGTCTGGAGTCATATGTAGGCCAGACCAGGTAAGGATCAGGTAGATTTCCTTCCCTGAAGAACATGAGTGAACCCAATGAGTTTCGATCACAATCAACATGGTGTCATTATCACTATTAAGCTAACGTTTTATTCCAGACTTCTATTGAATTCCAATATCTCTCAAGACGAGTGATTTTGTGAAATTCTCTACTACAGAAGGTTGAGGCTGGTGTATTAAGTATATTTCAGATGAGATAAAAAGATTATTCTTCATTAGGTGAAAAATCACATGACATTGGGTAGCAGTCCAACAGGGCGAAAGTGAGGACTGCAGATGTTGGAGATTAGAGTCTAGATTAGAGTGGTGCTGGAAATGCACAGCAGGTCAGGCAGCATCCGAGGAGCAGGAAAATCGACGTTTCGGAAAGGAGCCCTTCAGCAGCCCTCCTGATGAAGGGCTCCTGCCCAAAACATCATTTCCTGCTTCTCGGATTCTGCCTGACCTGCTGTGCATTTCCAGCACCACTCTAATCTTGACTATAGTCCAACAGGTTTATTTGAAACCACAAGCTTTCAGAGTCCCTATTCTTTCCTCAGGCAGCTAATGAGAGAAACGACAGCAGGAACAGAATATATAAGTAAAAGATCAAAGGGTCATATAACTGATAGAAATGTATTGGACAAACCTAGATGGCTATTACATCTTTTAATCAGTTAGAATGGAGATGCAGGTTTCGATTGATTAATATGTAATTCCCAGAATTTCTTTGAAGTCATTGCCACAAGATAACTTCAGGTATTATCAGAATAAAGGTAACACTGTGGTCATAAAGTGTATTTTAGGTGTAAGGCTATGTTGCAAGTCTGTTTGTATCTCTCAGACTGGTTTTATTTCCAAAGTAAGAATTTCTAAAATGCCATATTGATTAACTGTTTATAGATAGCGTGCTTTTTGGACAAAATAGAATGCATCTGCAAATACAAATTCACCCTGTAGATATAGCTGTTTGTGTGTGTGTATGTGTGTGTGTGTGTGTGTGTGTGTGTGTGTGTGTGTGTGTGTGTGTGTGTAATGTAGTGGGGTCGCCTGTAGTGTGACATGAACCCAGAATCCCAGTCGAAGCCATCTTCATGGGTATTGAACTTGGCTATCAGCCTCTGTTTGGCAACTCTGTGTTGCTGTGTATCCCGAAGTCCACCTTGGAGGACATTTACCCAAAGACCTGAGGCGGAAAATGGAGTTGAGGATTATTGGATCAGCTACGAACTAACTGAATGCTGGAGATGATTCGGTGGGCTGAATCGCACCCTTCTGCTCCTACATCGTATAGTCATACTGATATACCCAGGAATGGTGATGGTTTTGTCTGGAACTTTGTGTATGATATGAGTCAGTAAGCTAGCATTCCCAATTCTATCACTAGCTGCAAGATCTTAGAACGGAGACCTTTTCAGTGTCGACATCCTGTTTTTTGCAATTGTTATTTTGAATGCCTAGGCTGGGTTATCCTATGTCTTCTCCTCCTACTCTACAGTGTTTTTTTCACTTTTCTGGTAGACATTATATATGAAGTAAAAACTGAAAATGCTGGAAACACTGAGCAGATCTGACAGTACTTGATGAGAGCAAAACCGTTTTGAAGAGGGAGGTCATGTTGCAGCTGTACAGGACATTGGTTAGGCCACTGTTGGAATATTGCATGCAATTCTGGTCTCGTTCCTATGGGAAAGATGTTGTGAAACTTGAAAGGGTTCAGAAAAGATTTACAAGGATGTTGCCAGGGTTGGAGGATCTGAGCTGTAGGGAGAGGCTGACCAGGCTGGGGCTGTTTTCTCTGGAGCAACGGAAGCTGAGGGGTGACCTTATAGAGGTTGACAAAATTATGAAGGGCATGGATAGGGTAAATAGGCAAAGTCTTTTCCCTGGGGTTGGGGAGTCCAGAACTAGAGGGCATAGGTTTAGGGTGAGAGGGGAAAGATATAAAAGAGACCTAAGGGGCAACCTTTTCACACAGAGGGTGGTACATGTATGGAATGAGCTGCCAGAGGAAGTGGTGGAGGCTAGTACAATTGCAACTTTTAAGAGGCATTTGGATGGGTATATGAGTAGGAAAGGTTTGAAGGAATATGGGCCGGGTGCCGGCAAGTGGGACTAGATTGGTTTAGGATATCTGGTCGGCATGGACGGGTTGGACCAAAGGATCTGTTTCCATGCTGTACAGCTCTGTGACTCTAAGTCACTGACTTATATGCTGAGTTTCTACAGCATTTTCTGTTTTGTTTCAGAATTCCATCATCTGCAGCATTTGCTTTTATTTGTGATCTTATAACCTGGTATATCCCGTTCCCAATCTTGATTCTTAAGCAGCCCTGCCTCAGTAATAGCTACCATGTCACCCCTCATGTTGAACTGCATCTGCAACTCATTCAGTTTGTTCCTGATATTATCTGAGTTTGTATAAAAAATGTTTATTTGGGCCACATGCCCGAACCTGTCCTTTCTTTGTAAGTGTTTCACCACAAATTTCATATTTCTGTCTCTTGGTTTAATCACTTCAGATCTTTTCCTTCTATCTATCATCCTAAAGCACAATGCACGATTTTTACTTTGCACTCATCCATGTTTTTTTGTTTTCAAACTGTTACATAGACTACCTCTTTCACCCAATTTCTCCTTTCTACCGATTTAGTGGTATAAACTTCACTTTAGTCTATTTATCCTTTCTAATGTCACCCCAGCCTTTAACCATTTAGCGTGGAATTCCACCAAGCATGCCTTGTGGATAATTTTAATCAGCCTATCCAGATAGATTATGATGTACTTCTGGAGCAGATGGGATGTTTAGCCAGGCCTCTGGGTCAGATGTACGGATGCTATCACTAAGAGAGCGCCTTATATCGTGTCTCAATTTGAAATGGAATCAAACTCCTCATCTCCTCCTTTACCCAGATGTTTAACTCTCTAATCTGCCATTACAAATTGCTCATGTAATAATTCAAAGATTAGAACCTTTTGAGATCTTATTATTTAATTTAGCTTCTAGGTCCTGGTATTCGCTGAGACAGGTCATTTGCCTGTTCTTCCACTATATTGTTCGTTCTACCATGGATCCCAAGACTAAATTCTCCACCTACTTCCTAACAGCTTTTTAAGTCTGTTTGAAATATCCTTCAATCTGGCACCAACTAGGCAGAATACTATGTGGTAATTTTAATCCTTCTTACTAAAGGTGCTTTTACTAAAATCAATATTTTCCTTTGAATATATGCTTTGGGGATCTTGCACTATGCATCCTGTTTCTGTGACCATTTCTGTTTTGAGCTTTTAGATTCGATTAGATTCCCTACAGTATGGAAACAGGCCCTTCAGCCCAACAAGTCCACACCGACCCTCCGAAGAGTAATCCACCAGGACCCATTTTTCCTGTGACTAATGCACCTAACACTATGGGCAATTTAACATGGCCAATTCACCTGACCTGCACATCTTTGGACTGTGGGAGGAAACCAGAGCACTCGGAGGAAACCCACACAGACATGGGGAGAATGTGCAAACTCCACATAGACCGAAGGTGGAATTGAACCCAGGTCCATGGCGCTGTGAGGCAACAGTGCACACCACTGAGCCACCGTGCTGCCCTAGAGAGAGTCTTCATAACTGAGGCTAAAGAATCTTTTGCTCTTCAATAATATGCAGCCTGTACTCTAAGTACTCCTTTTTCATTATTTTAGTTTACTCTTTCTTGGGTATATGGGTGTTGCTGTTCAGGCCAACATTTATTTTTTTCTTATTGCCCTTGAGATTTCACGTCCATACACATCTTTTAGCACTGTCATTCAAGGACCAGGTGTCTTTCTTTTGTCCTTTTTCCTCTACTTTTGTCAAGGTAATTCATAAATAATATGAGTAGCTAGAGATCCTAGTAGTCATAACTAATCAAGCTAAATAACATGTATTCATTACTAGTATCTATTTTGTATTGTGAAACGATGGCTCTATACAGTTTATTTTCCTCCTATAATTCCATAATCGTTTAATGTTCCTGTGTCTGATGCAGGATGTTAGATATTTTCTGAAGGGCAAAATGTAAAATATAAAATATATTTCCTTTAATCATCATCTTTTAAGAAAAGAAACAAATGGAACTGCTAATCTCCAGTTATAAAGTTTCAGTTTGGAGGAAATTGATTTTAACAGAAAGTTTAAATAGATCCTACATTCTGATTGTACCATAAATAATATGAACAAAATCATTTTATTATTCGCTTTGTGAAACTTCCTGAAATATTCCTAACCAATCTGTTCAAGATGTAAATCAAAAATTCACATTAAAATGATTTGTACTAAGTTAACAATACATTAAAACCACAAGATTTTTCATTTACACAGCAAAGTTGAAATTAAGCTGGCACAGCTGTTGCTTGTTTAATTACATAGAACAGTTCAGCACAGGAACAGGCCCTTCAGCCCACCATGTCTCTACGGACCATGATACCATTCCAGACTAATTCCACATGTCTACACGTGGGTCAGCATGGACGAGTTGGACCGAAGGGTCTGTTTTTGTGTGTACATCTCTGTGATTCTATTCCCATCCTCTTCAATGCTCCATCTAAATGCCTTTTTTAAAATAATGATCTAGACCATTCCATTCATTGCAAGTTGACCTGCATTAATGGTGTTGATGCTTATTATTATCAATCTCAAAATACTTCAAATTTAGACATGGAGAAAAATAAATATGAACTTTATTTGCTGACACTAAGTTGAGTCATTGCTCCATGCTCAGTGTTTTCATGACAGAATTAACTGGAAATGTGAGTGAAGTGCTCTGTTGAGGCCATTGTTACTAGTTTACTAGTCCAGGAACTAACTTGTACAGTTTGATTGTTCAGTGGTGGAAACTGTTAGGTTATTGTGGAAGACTGGAACCAGATCTGCTAAACTATAAAATAGCAAGAATTTGGGGCCTTGTGACACAGTGGCAGTTTCGCTACCTTTGAGCTGGGAGACTTGAGGAGCGAGTCCCACCTGCTACAGGGATGTATAGTAATATATCTGAACAGGTTGATTAGAAAGCGTTAAAAAGAATTAAGAATTTTGATATGTTACCAAGCCTGCACATGTCAGCCAATGGCATTTATATGTTTTTAAATTCTATTTATTCTTCCTTGTTTTCTCTGAGTGGAAGTTTATATTGTGAATGTGCAAGCACAGATTGCTGCAGTTATGGCTGTAGATTGCATTCGGCAAAGTGTGTCACAGAGTGTCTGCAGTCACCAATCTGACCTTTTATTAGGTTACTAGGAGATGTCCTGAGAGACTGGCATTATCTCCATGGAGCACAAAGCTTCATTTGCCTGTCAAGGAGATACCATTCATCCTTCCATGGAAAACAAACCATTATTGCCCTGTTGCAACTACTTCTGTCAGGCAGCAAGCCAAGACTGCTCTTTTTCATTCTGAAGTAGAGCAACCTGCATCCAGATCTTCTATAACTTGATCTTCTATGGCCATCAGAAGTCCCCTGATGCTGAGTCTGTGTTTGGCTGCAACTTAACAGGTGACAGTAACTGGACCATTGAGCTCATAAAACGCTGATTCAATGTTGCAGACTGAATAATGCCATGCTTGCCTACTCTGTATACTTTAGTGCATGCACACTCATGCAGTCAACAAGATGATAAGCAGAAAGATTGTCCATTGTATGTCTCAGATCAGCGAACTCAGCAGAGCCCAGGTGCCCTGAGCTCAGGAACTGGTCTTGTTACTTGTATTCTCAATAGCTCCCCATTATTCCCAGCTGAAACATTCAAGGAGCTCAGTGGTACTTGGGTAGACTCATCATGTAACAGTCCATAGTTCACTTTATCTTGCAATAACTATACATTGTTCTAAAGTAAACTTTCAACCAAAAAGTACATTAATTATCTAAATGTATTATAATTCTTCTGTGGATCATGAATTCTATGGAAAACTGTGCTGCAATCATTTCCTGTTGGAACTTGCAAAACATCCCCTACTTATTGGCCCTAGTTTACTGCCGCAATACTAGCTGAAGCTTTAAAAGAATTTTTAAGGTAAATATGAATGGTGTCCTGTCATAGGTTCCTACAAGATGCATTCTGCAAAAAAATGCGAAATAATTCAAATTTTCAGTTTCCTAACTAAGATATTCAATAACATTTACTAATTTAAAGAACCATTTATTTCAAATGAGTGCATTTGTCCACTGAATTATGCATCAAAGCCCTGCTCCTGAAAAACCAGCTCCAATGGTAGGGCCTTTGTATCCAGATGCCTGATAAGTGCCTCCATTAGCAAGTTCTCTTCTTCCAGCTTCCTCTTGGCCAACATTCAAATGTTGGTCAAAGTTAAAAGGTATAAGAATACGTTCATAGTAGGTCTGAAGCATGGAGGCGTCGACACCACCGAATAGGAGGAGGAAGCTGCCAACTTTGAGGCATGGCACTTCCTGACTTGGACTAAAAATTTACACCTAAAACTTTGATACTTTTAGCTGCTTTTAGAGCAGGCAGTCTAAGCATGTGCAATGTATTTAGTTTCTGCAGGAATATATCAATACCAATAAGTCACTTGGACATTTTCTCTTGCCTGTAAATTTAGTAAAGTTGTCCTCTGATCACAAAGTTAAGGAGTAAGTTTGGATTACATCTTGATATTTTAAAGTTTACTAATGTGCTAATATATTTTTACAGCATTGATAATAAGGATAAGCTTTTGAGGTAACATGGGTGATATCTAATCTTGATGAGATTCTTCTATCTACAGTTTCCATTCTGAGAGCCTCATCAGCTGGTAAAGCAAGGTTATGAGCCCTTACACAGTCCCAATTGCAGTACTTGAGACTTGTCCTGCAGAAATAATTATGCCCCCGAGCCCAAGCTGTTCCTACATCAGGACTAGAAGACCTTGGTTCAAGTCCTGCCTGTTACTAAAGTGTGTCAGAACATGTCTGAACAGGTTGATTGAAAATATCGACACAGTAATAATCTCTCACTAAGCAGTTTAGTTTCTGTCTGGGTTACTCAGCCCTGGACCTCATTACAGCTTTGAACAGAACTGTGCCCTTCCACATGCATGAGGCCCTGTTCTGTGTCATGGATGATATCAAGATCATGTTTTCCATCCAGAATTGTTACCTTTAATGCCAGTTCCATCATAATCAATGGAGAATGGGATGAAAACAGGATTGAGCGTAACATTTGCTTGATTCGTGATGACATCTTTTCCCCCAAACACTAATAGTTCCACCAACTCAATTCACAGAAGTAGGTGGAAAACACTAGTTACATTTTTGTTGTAGAACTATCGCTGTCAAATTGCCAAATAATTCACTGAGAGGTAATCTGTAAGCTCCAAATTGGATAATTAACAACTCTACTTTCACCAGTGATTTTGCCTGATCTAATGTATGTCTTGGTAATCCTCTTGGACCTAAGAATTGTCAGTCATTTTGTGTGACATAGATGCATTTGTAGAAAGTTTCCAAGAATTATTACTATACAGCTGTGAGGCAGCTCCCAAAAGGTCAGGAGGAAATCAATTATGTAATATTGTAATTAGAATCTCAAATGCTGGAGAGTGTATCTATTTCAACAGGAAGAATTAATACACTGTTAGCGTCCAAATAGTGTATAATGCCAAAATCATTTACTTTTATGTCCTGAAACATTGTGTCTGCTACTATGGCGTCAGAAGGTCATTTACATCAGTGTTACCAAGTATAGACAGCGATTACACATATGGACCTCTCTATAATTTCCTGATGCTTAGAAATGCTTAACACAAACAACCAGAAGTCTGTGCTGTTACTTTGCATTCTACTTTCAGTTTGATTGTGAGGAATAATCTATCATCAAAAATACAAACTATGATGCAATTGGAAACTTGTTAAATAAAAAAGATGAACTGGAAATACTCAGCTGTGGAAGGAGGTGGTGTTGGATGAACAAGACTTTGTGTGAGCTAAGACTTGGGCAAAGAGATTTCAGTGATCTTGAGTTTGTAGAAGGTCTAATGCCAATCATGAATGTGTTGGATAAATCAATTGTGAAGACAATAATGTGGGATGATGATCCAGCAGCAGATAATTTGAGGCAAGGATGGACACTGGCAATATGATGATGGTGGAAAAAGCTATTTGGTGGTGGTAGGGACATGTGGTTAGAAGCTCTTTTCAGTGTTAAATATGACCCCAAACTTGCATACAGCCTCGTTCAGCCTCAATCTGTTCCACAAACATGGAACATCAGGAAGATGGGTATGCGCTTCAGATGGGAGGACACACTTAGTGACTTTGGAAGGAAAGGAGATGTAGCAGTAGTTTGCAAGGATTGAGGATGAATCAAGACTTTATTCCTTCAGGAGAGGAGTAATCCCAACAGTACTGAAGAGAGAGAACTGTAAGTAAAATCAGCTGGCTTGGGGTCCAGGAAGATAAATTAGATGGCCAACAAAATAAAAGGAAGTAAGTCAAGGGAACAGGAGGTACATGTGGTGGACAAAATGAGCTGCAAGTGGACACAAGTGTGTAAGCGACAGGGAGGGGAGGCTTAAGAAGACAATTTGCATTTGAGAAAGGAAAGTGGAAGTTACTTTGCAATAGAGGATAATCCTGAAAGAGTGAGCAGTTTCGGCAGATGAGAGCAAACCCAACAGTGGTTTAGGTAAAGTGAGTCATAATCACAAATAATTTGACTGTGACAAAGGTAAGCTATCCCTCCTCATCTGTCTCAACCTGTGTGCAGATGTAAGAGCTGAGATTGCAGAAGCTCTAGCTGGGTGCTTTCAACTCTCCTCAAATACAGGAATGGTGGCAGAGGGTTGAAAGGTTGAAAAATGCCAGTCCTGTTTGGAAAGGGGGAGAAGACTAACCCAGCAACTACAGGTCAGTCAGCAATGAAGAAACTTGTAAAATAACAATCCAGGTCAAAATGAATTGGAATTTAGAAATTCATGAACTAATAAATGAAAGTCAGCGCAGATTCCATTGACTTACTTGATTTTTTGAATTAGTGGAGAGGATTTGACAAGGTATTGCATTTGGTTTTGTGTATATGGACTTTCAATTGTTATTGTCAAAATGCCACAAAATGTAAGGAAACTTAAAACCCATGCAAGTAAAGTGGCATTGGAAGCATGGATTCAAGATTGTCAGAAGGACAGAAAGCAGAGAGCTGTGGAGATTGTTTTTCAGATTGGTCGGAAATAAACATCAATGTTCCCTTGAATTAGTATTAGCATCACTTGTTTTTATATAAATTAAGGACCAGGACCTGGGTGTGCAGAATATTGGTTTGAAACTTACAGATGATCCAAAACCTGGAAATGTGAACAGCTAGGAAAATAGTAACAGGCTACAGAGACATTGGCAAATGCTTGGAATGGGCAGCCACGTGAAAGATGAGATTTAATACAGGAAAATGTGAAGTGATATATATTGGTAAGAAAAATGAGGAAAGATAAGTTGAACTAAATGGTATAATTTTAAAGGAGGAGTCATGAAACAGTTATACACATTGATATGGGGGTATATATGTACAAATATTTAAAGGTGACAAGATAATTTGAAACACAGAAAGTATGAACTGAGGTAGACAATTTGACCCAAGGCATTTATTCTACTGTTAACATGGCTTATCCTCCTTCTCAATGCCATACTCCAACCCATAGCCCTTGACATGGCACAGTGGCTCAGTGGTTAGCCCTGCTACCTCACAGCACCAGGGGCCTGGATTTAAATCTAGCTTGGGCCACTATCTGTGTGGAGTTTGCACATTCTCTGTGTGTCTGCATTAGTTTCTTCCAAGTGATCTGATTTCAACCCACAGTCCAAAGATGTGCAGGTTAGGTGGATTGGCCATGCTAAAAATTGCCCATTGTGTCCAGGAAGGTGCAGGCTAGGTTGGTTAGCCATGGGAAATTCAGAGTGATAGGGTAGGGAGATTGGGTCTCAGTGGGATGCTCTTTGGAGGGTCAATTGGGCTGAATGGCCTGATTCCACAGTGGAGAGATTCTGTGACACCTTTAATTTATAAAAATCTATTCCTTACTTCAATATATTCAGTGACTTCACCTCCACAACCTTATAAATAAATAAATTTCACCAGTTCATAACCGCTGAGTGAAGAAATTTCTGCTCACCTCAGTCCAAAATGGCCCGAAATAATGACACAATTTTCTATACCCTCTCTGGTTATGGTTAACATCACCCTTGTGGGCAGTCTGTCTAGTCATGTCAAAATGTTACATGTTTCAGTGAGCTCCCTCTCATTCTTCTACATTCCTGTGAATATAGACCCATACAACCCAACCTCATTTCATATGACAAACATGCCATCCCAGGAATCATTGGTGAACTTTTGCTGCATTCCCTCAATGGCATGTATATCATTTCCGAGATAAACGGGCCAGAACAGTGGACATTACTCCAAGCATGGTCACACCAAGGCTCTGAGAAGAGAAGGCTTTTTTAAAAAAAAAAATCTGGGTCCGTGGCTCAATTAATAGCGTGTAGAAGCCAGCAAGTTATCTGAACACTTATGAAATACCACCTCAGCCTTTTCTCTGGTATTGTGCTCCGTTCAGGACTGTACATTGAGAGAAGGGTCTAGAGGCCTTGGTGACAGTGTGGAACAGATTGATTAGAATGCCCCCATTGGTTAGGGTGATTTAATTTGCATTCAGAGCTGGGGTCGTTTTCCTTAGAACAAAGAAGCTTAAGATGCAATTTGCTTAAAATGTTCAAAATCCAAAATCGTATTGATTTGAGTAAGTGAAGGGAAACAGATTCCAGTGCCAGAAGAGATGGAAACCGAAAGGACAGAGATTGAAGGTGAGTGGTAAAAGAATCAGAGTCAACACAAAGAAACTTTTTCTTACAACATAAATTGTTTCGATCTGGATTCAGAGCATTGCCTCAATTCCTTGTGTATCTGGCCTCTGCTCATACTGAAAAGGGCAGTCACTTAATCCTTTGTGGATTCTGCAACTCTATAATCTGTATAAACTCCCTCTCTATAGATGCTGCTTGGTCTGTTCTGTATTTCCTGTATTTACATTTTTATTTCAGATTTTATGCATTCATAGAATTCCTACGGTGGAATTTATTTATCGGTTAGCATAACAAAATGTTCATTGTTTCTGGTGTTTGTAGGGCATTTTTAAAAATAGATTTAAAAGCTATACAGGTACAAGTGCATTTGGCTGGGTTTCTTTAATTTTTATTAAAATTGCACAGACAAAATTGACTTCAAAAATCATCTGGATTGCCAGTCATTAAAATCTGCAATACAAGGATTATCAGGTTTTTCATAACAGAAGAAGCCATAGCTCAAAGTTTCTAATTAAATCTACTGAAGCAGGGTTTTAATCTGAAGGTTTATCAACCTGTCTAGACATTTACCTTCTCATGCTTATTAAATAGAAAAGGACAATTTTATATAGGGGAAAGTTAACAGATTGGAGCACAAACATTACATTATGTTATTTACTCAAACTACTAAATTTACACATTGCACAAAATAGATCTGTCATGCTGTGGAAATAAATATATTTACAATATGTGGTCTTCCAAAACACACACATTTGGTGTATCATTTTAATAGAGATTTTAGAAATACAGTAGATGCTGAATGATACATTTTTCATAAAAATCTGTTTCTCTCTAGTAAAAGAATGAAAAACATTTAATTACTTCTTGGGTTTTGAAGGGAGAAAGGTAAATAAAGAAAAAGGCAGACAGGGAAAAGAGTTGCCAATGTTATAAGTTCAAAAAGTAACTCGTGGCTGAAGTGAAACAAAAAGTAAATAAAAGGACTTTTTTTTTTAAATGCTCAATGAAAATAGTAAATGTAAAATCAATTGCTTTTCAGAATATTAAAACATGCATGCTGAAAAAAAATGCCTGCCTTTCGGTGGACTTATGTCATAGCTCTGGCCAAAATTCTTTGGCATTTGGGGAAATTGGTTGGAACCCAGATACTTTAGTGCCTGGAACTCCACTGGTAATTTCTAGGGGGTCTTGTTTGTTTGGAACTGTTGTCCAACCAAAAGATGCATGCAGGAACCAATCCCTTGCACCCTGGGATGGTAGCAGGTGGCAGTCTGTAGGAGCTGATGAATGTCTGGAGTGTGCTTAAAATGTTGAGGATTACCATTGGTAATTGCACATAGGTGTGATCTCCCAAATGCTTTTCATTCACCTATGGGGTGTGGGCATCAGTGACTGGCTGGCATTTATTGCCCATCCCTAGTTGCCCTTGAGAAGGTGCATTGATCTGTCTTGTTGAACTACTGCGGTCCACGTGTTATAGGTAGACCCCCAATGTCATTAGAGTGGGACTTCCAGGATATTGACCCAGTAACACTGAAGGAATAAAGATATATTTCCATGTAAGAGTAGTGAGTGGCTTGGATGGGAACTTTTAGTTTGTGGTGTTTCAATGTAGCCGCTGCTCTTATCCTCCTAGATGGTAGTGATTGTCATTTTGGAAAGTGTTGTCTAAGGAGCCTTGGTGAATTTCTACAGTGCATCTTATAGATGGTGCACACTGCTGCTGCTAAGCGTCAGGGGTGCAGGGAGTGAATGTGTCTGGGTACGACTCGAGCATGTCACTTTGTCCTGAATAGTGTCAGCTTCTTGACTGTTGGAGCTGCCCTTTTCAAATCAAGTGAGGTGTAATGTATCATGTTCCTGACTTGTGCGCTGACTTTGAAAAGGCAGAAGGTGAGATTCCTAGCCTCTGACGTGTTTTTGTAGCCACTGTATTTATATGGGTAGTCTAATTCAGTTTCTGGTGAATACTAACCCCCAGGTTGTTAATAGAGGGCATTCCTGCAGATGAACATCATTGCTAGTTGTGAAACAAACTGGTTAGTGGAACTGCTAGGATTACATCTCTCAGTAATTTGGGGCATTTATGTTTCCATATGAAAAATGTGTTTTTGATGCAGTATTTACTACAAGTTGACCATATGTTGGTACTTAATTTTCTCAATAGGATACTCAGTTGCTGTGGGGGAATTCACAGGAGACTCTCAACAAGGTAAGCAGCTTAATTGATCAGCAAAACATGTGCTCATTTATTATGTATTTATTAGACATTTCCTCCTCTTTAAAACAGAGTATTTTAATCTCTACCTAACCTAGTAAAATTACTTGGTTTTCCTGTCTTTTATCTTGGATTAGAATTTGTTGCTGGAATTCCAAGAGGTGCTGAAGCATTTGGATATGTATGTAATAACCTTATTTTCTTTAGTCTTGTTTTCAAATGGATTTCGCTGTTTGTTTTGTCTTCATGTCTTTCTCTCATCCTATCCTAAACAAGCATGTGTTTTTGAAATGCTATATTTCATTTCATTTCTTCCATTTCTGAAAGTCACACAATTGCACTACAACCCTATTTTCTCCTCAGCAACAGTATCAATGTGGATACAAAATTGGCTGCAGGTTCGGAAACAGAGGGTAATGGTCAATGGATCTCTTTTGGGCTGAAGGAAGATTTGTCGTTGAGTTCCCAAGGGGTCTGCATTGGGACCCTTGCTTTTCCTGATATTCATAGATGATCAGGGATTGGTGTGCTGGGGATAATTTCAAAGTTTGTATTGAATGCTTATTTGAATAGATACAGTGTGCAAGGATGTAGGGATAAAGCAGAAGAGTGGTATTAGGTAATGATGCTCATTTGAAGAGCTAATGAAGACATGACTGGTTGGACAGCTTTATTCAGTGCCATGAGAATTCTGTGATTCTGTGAAAAATAAGACAAAATGGAGATAATTTTCAGTGACGCACTGAAAAATGGATTCCTTCCAAATAAATGTTGAAACAGCACACCTCCCTTTTATGGGTAACAACTTTTCAAATATGCAAATTAAATCCGACATATCTGGTGCCGATTTGTGCCAAACTCTTGAGTGTTGTAAGCAATGCCCTTCAAATTGTCCTACATCATTTTGCTCTTTTGTGGGATCAGAGAAAGAAATGTTGTTCCTGATTCCAGGCTGGTGGCTCACGTTCAAACTCCCCCAGAATTGCTTCCCTCCCTTCAAGGTCAGTTGGTTCCACATGAGAACCCTTCCTCAGGAGGTGAGCTCCAATGGAACATCTGTGTGATGCCTGAGGCTCAGCTGTCATATTCCAAGGGTGGCATGTGAAAGTGGTAGGAGCCTCCTGAGATTGCTTCAGACAGTTAGCATGCAATCTACCAAATCTGCCCCTGTTTTGGGCAGACATTGAAAATTGAGGCTCATGATGTCATTTGGTCTCAAGCCCCTTCTCTCTTGGTCAAACCCACTGCAGTATTGAATACTGAGAGTAGTATGACTCCAAAGTAGCCACTGGCACAATATGGCAATGAGGTGATCTGCCATATTAGACTGAATACTTTTAAAACTGATGGTTCATATCTTTTTCATCAACATTTCATTCATCATCTGATTGTGTTGTCAGGAACCAAAGCAGATGTAAACATACTTTTGTTTTCATAGGTTGCCATCATAAACGCAACAGATATGACATTCATCTTGAATTTTACTGGTGAACAGGTAGGATTTTGTTATATTTGATCATTTTAAGAAGCCTAAAAAGCTGAATAAACCATTTTTTTTTTACAAAATAAAGATGTCAAATATTTTGCAAGTTCAGGTAAAGTTAATATCAGTAAAAACAACAAAATCACTGCTGAAATCTTGACTCAGTAACAAAAATTAGAACAATACACATTAGGAACTAAAACTGTTCAAAACATTAGTGAAAAAGTAGGCTTTCTCACTCACATTGAACTTGACCAGAGGTTAGTCTCACATGTCCAGGTTTCCTTGCATTGCTGTGGTTTCATCCTTTATTTTGTCTTTGACTTTGGAAACAATATTATTATTTCAAAAACATATGTGTAATATGCTATCATGGTGTCACATAGTACGGAGTTTCCATACTTTGAGGTAGGTTTGCATTTGACTTTGATAGTGCTTGTTTTGCCCACAAGAGACACAACTTCTTCTAAAGCCTCTCCAGAAAATTTATTGCTGTCCAACATCAATATCTACATTTCATGATTTTTTAAAAATAAATTCATTTCAAAACATAGCTTCAATATTGAGTGTACTAGCTCTAGTGATGTTTTCTTGCTATTTGAAACATAATATCAGTTTCAGTGCTACTTGTGGCATTTTTCAAATCCCTTCACAACCCCTATCATATTCTTGTGCTGAGTAGATATACCACTAAATGATTAGATTAGATTACTTACAGTGTGGAAACAGGCCCTTCGGCCCAACAAGTCCACACTGACCCGCCGAAGCGCAACCCACCCATACCCCTACATCTACCCCTTACCTAACACTATGGGCAATTTAGCATGGCCAATTCACCTGACCTGCACATCTTTGGACT
The DNA here is from genome assembly GCF_047496795.1 of Chiloscyllium punctatum. Taxonomy (NCBI): domain Eukaryota; kingdom Metazoa; phylum Chordata; class Chondrichthyes; order Orectolobiformes; family Hemiscylliidae; genus Chiloscyllium; species Chiloscyllium punctatum. The sequence continues at coordinate 76,223,513 of NC_092746.1, forward strand.
GTGGGAGGAAACCGGAGCACCCGGAGGAAACCCACGCAGACACGGGGAGAACGTGCAAACTCCACACAGTCAGTCACCTGAGGTGGGAATTGAACCCAGGTCTCTGGCGCTGTGAGGCAGCAGTGCTAACCACTGTGCCACCGTGCCGCCCAAATGTGAGTCTAAACACTCTCTCAATGATTTTGACTTCTCTGATAGTTTGTGCTTTCTTATTGTTACAAATATTTGTTCACTCACAGTCATAGAAACAGGCAAATTTGCCCATGTCATCTAGTTTTGTACTTTATGCTCCAGATAACTGAACTGATGTATTGTAGCTAGTTCTATACTATCAGTGAGAATGACTGGTGGAATATATCATTTACTCAATGCCAAGTATGACTTTGTTTTCTCTTGGAGACTAGAAGTTCCTCACAGCTTTAGAGAATCAATGGTGGATCATCTGAAAAAAAAACAATCTTTAGGTGAAATCATCTTTAGTGGACATTACTTTGCATTTTATCTTGGTGGATCTGTTCAATTTGTAGGACAAAATTCAGAGGAAATACTGAAGATATAGATTGCATTAGGCTTTAACCTTCACCTTCCTAAACAATCTCCAGCAGACACATGAAATACTACGTTACTTAAAATGGTTAATCATGATTTCAACGTGATTCATTTGGGATGGTGACAGCCAAGTGGTATTATTGCTGGACTGTTAATCCAGAGACCCAGGTAATATTCAAAAGACCTAGGTTCAAATCCCACCATGGCAGATGGTGGAATTTGAGGTCAATAGAAGTCTTGAATTCAGAGGCTAATAATGACCTCTTAGAAAAAAACTATCTGATTCACAAATACCCTTCAGGGAAGGAAATCTGCCATCCATACCTGGTCTCTGGATAGGCAAATAAACACTGGCCTAGCCAGCGATGCCCACATCCCTTTACAAATAAAAAAAAAGACTCCAGTAATTTGTCTCCCATTTTTAAATTTACAGATGGCTTCCTATTTTGGATACACCGTGGCTGTCTCTGATATAAACAATGATGGGTAAGCCTTTCAACTTTATCAATAGCAGCAAATATCAGAGAAGAGCATTGAACCAGGAGGTGGCATTTACTGCATCTTCTAACAATCCTCGATGTGCAAAATATCTTATGACCTTCTGAATTCTGATGAAGATGTTAACTTCTAGTTAAAATTTGTAGATCCACACTCACAACCTAGGGAATGTAATTTGTTTACTTTTTTATCAAAATTCCTTATAATTTTGAATTTCTTTATTAGGAAGTCTCTTAAACAAGTGAAAAAACTCCCACATTATCTAATCAGACCTCATAACTAAGATTCCATCCTTGGCTTCACCTATTAGTTGTATACAATAAAATCTGTGTGTTACAAATAAGGTTGAATTTTGATTTCATTAACCTGCCTTTACTATGTATTCTTAGAATTATAGAGTAATAGAGCACATGCAGCACAGAAACAGACCCTTCGGTCCAACTTGTCCATGCCAACCAGGTATCCCAACCCAATCTAGTCCCACCTGCCAGCATCTGGCCCATGTCCCTCGAAACCCTTCCTACTCATATACCCATCCAGATGCCTTTTAAATGTTGCAATTGTACTAGCCTCCACCACTTCCTCTGGCAGCTCATTCCATAAACGTACCACTCTCTGCGTGAAAAAGTTGTTCCTTAGGTCTCTTTTATATCTTTTCCCTCTCACCCTAAATCTATGTCCTCTAGTTCTGGACTCCCCCACCTCAGGGAAAAGACTTTGTCTATTCATCCTATCCATGCCCCTCATGATTTTGTAAATCTTTCTAAAGTCACCCTTCAACCTCCAATGCTCCAAGGAAAACAGCCAGAATTGATCTTTGTCTTCAACAATATAATTGATCCAGTGACCTCCACATTTTAAATAAACAGGGTTCCATGTTTACAGTGCTTAATGTAAGATGAAATGCTTCTTGGCTTCTCTGCTTAATACTTTAGTTCTCAATTTAAAATAGTGGACTGAAGTTATCCGTCCCTGATGTTAACGAGAATAATAGTAAGCATGGTGACAAAATAGGGTGATGTCAGATTCTTGATGCTGAGAAGAATTTCAGCCTTCAGCAACGTCAGAACCTCATCTTAAAGTGGAGAACAGTGACTATGTTATTTTCATGCATTTGCATTACACTAAGCCCTCAATTTGCCCGACATGCATTCCATGTCCAATTCTTGCTTTCACCACTAAGAAACTCGCTGGAGCAAATTTTGGAGCGATAAGAGAGAGGTTACTGAGTACGTGTCTCAGGCATCATGCAATTGCTTCTTCTGACAACATCTCTGTGTGCTTCTTCTGACAACATCTCTGTGTGCTTCACAACCACCATCCTCCTCAGCCTTCATCCACTCAACTCTGCTTCAGCAAACCATCAATCCCACCACATCATGCCTTCTCACCAACTCAGACACTATATCAGCTCTTTAACACTTTACTTTGAGTGGACAGACAGCTACAACTTGCAAGTTTCTGACTTGTTTCTTTGCAGGCTGGCACAGTTGCAAATCTTGTACACCTGAACAGCCTGACATTTTGTACTGACATAGATACTCACATCTTATGACTTTTGTTTCACTTTCTTACCAGTTGCTCACCTTGGCATGTAACTTTAAGGCTGACAGCCACTGTCTGCTTTGTAGCCTTTTCTGAGCACACACTGACCATGACACTGAGTTCACCTATGACCTGTGCCTGCCGTTTAGCTTGTTTTTAACACCGAGGGTGAGGCAAGCAGCTTGTGAGAGCACTGAACAGTCAAGCTGTCAGTCAAAAGGGAGTGCATAACTGGCTGTATACATCGTGGTGTGTCAGTGTCAAACTGCAGCATGTGCCAGCAGCTTATGTGGTAAACCCATTGCAAACAAATAACAAAGGTCAAAGGGGAAGAGTTCTTAGTGGAGTGAAGAGGGACCACTGACAGTCAAGGGCTCATTCTATTAGACTACAGGAGATGGGCCAATGGTGATGCATGAGCAGGACAGGTGGTGAGTGCCCTCAGTGGATGAGTGGGAAGTGCAGACGGCAGGCAGTATGTTATTAGTTTGTGAAGGTAAGGTGGTCTGAGCACTTAAGTGGACATGATACACCAAAACTGTGGGTTGTTGTCCATGAGCCTTGATGAGAAATGTGTGCAGTGCACAGTCAGAGAGAATGCTGGCACTGTAAATATGAGGGAGCATCTTTAAAATGATTTAACCAAATCTTCAGTCACCTCCATTACCCCTTTCTCTATCTCTCCATTCCTGTATCAACGTCTGGTTTCTCATACACCTACTGTGAAGTGACGTGAAACCTTTTTTTATATTAAGGACACTATATAAATGCAAACTATTGTTTGTCCCTTACCTCAGCCTGGCATGTTTTTGTTAAATATGCATCTTAGTTTAATAATATGTAGCAGACTTTTGTACTCCAGACAATTCTACTAATTTCTGCCTTCAATAATGCTTTGGAAGACTGAAGTTATGCACAGCCATGACAGAAGTAATACCCAGTTCAATCTGTTGTATGCTTATAACAGAGAGGAAGATAGAAAAGTTCAAATATAAGATTTCCACATGCAAGGTTTGAAATGCCAGTTGAACCATTAAAAAGGAAATGTTGAGCAGTATTTGACATTTGATGCCCCACCTTTCTCAGGAAGGAAGGAGTGTTTGAATGTCACACCCTGACCAATTTTCCTATTTCCGAGTAGCTCTTGTTATTTGAAGAGGCCGATAGCAGGATGGCCTTCCACTCCCTGACCTTAAAATTGGCACAAGGCTATTGAACTCAGAGTACAAACTACATATAGAAACAACTAAAAGAAAATCAAACCAAGACGTTTCTACTACCACAGTGTGCTGTTGGGACTTCCAGTCACACATAAACTTCCTTTTGCTTGTTAACTTATTCCAAGGCCTTTAAAGGAACTGTTTGTCTCATTACTTTAATCCTTTGATGCAGTGTTTTAACTTACATGAAAAGGGGATGACCTGGATATTCTGGTGACCAGCTAGTTATTGAACCAGTGCAGACTGGAATTGTACATCAGGACAAGATGGAACCCCATGTGTAGAATAGAATAGAATAGAATTTGCTTTAATGTCACATTTACTCAAGTACAGGAGTACAGTGAAAAGTTTACAATGGCACCCCACATGGCACCATCATATGTACAAAGTTACCTAGGTACAGATCGAAGATGCAAAATAGAGAAATAAGGCAAATATGATATATTATCTTATTTATTCATAGTATGAGTTAGAAAAATGGGAAATAAAGTTAAAAAGATAAACATTACAGTTTTTCTATAAAGGGCCTGCAGTAAATTAGTGCAGGGAGCTTCCGCACATCCTGCTTAGCCTCCAGCCCACTGGCCTCCCCTGCAGCAAGGCTCCCTGTTAATTGCCAGGGAAATTCGAGATTCTGATGGGTAATTCCCCAGCAGATGGAACCCTGTGGAAGAATCCATCTGAGGCAGAGAATTTAGAGAGTTCCATGTGTGACTTGGAGAGCTAATCGTTATCCAGGAAACATTAGACAATTAAAAGCCCACTCTAACTCCTGAATAACTGTTACCAAAAGACTTATGAGCAGAACTTAGGCTGTTCGACCCATTGAGTCTCCTCCGCCATTCAATCATGGCTGATAAGTTTCTCAACTGCTGAAAATGTGTTGCTGGAAAAGCGCAGCAGATCAGGCAGCATCCAAGGAGCAGGAGAATCGACATTTCGGGCATGAGCCCTTCTTCTGGAATGAGGAAAGTGTGTCCAGCTGGTTAAGATAAAAGGTAGGGAGGAGGGACTTGGGGGAGGGGCTTTGGAAATGCGATAGGTGGAGGGAGGTCAAGGTGAGGGTGATAGGCCGGAGTGGGGGTGGGGGCGGAGAGATCAGGAAGAAGATTGCAGGTTAGGAAGGTGGTGCTGCGTTCGAGGGTTGGGACTGAGACAAGGTGGGGGGAGGGGAAATGAGGAAACTGGAGAAATTTGAGTTCATCCCTAAGTTTCTCAACCCCACTTTCCTGCTTTCTCCCCATAATCTTTGATCCCCTTAGCAATCAAGAACTTATCTATCTCTGTTTTAAATATACTCAATTACCTGGCCTACAAAGTCTTCTGTGGCAATGAATTCCACAGATTCACCACTCTCTGGCTAAAGAAGTCTCTCCCTATCTCTGTTTGAAAAGGTTTTCCATTTATCTTCGGCCTGTGCTTTTGGGTCCTCTTCTCTCCTGCCAATGGGAAAATCTTCCCAATATCCACTCTGTCTAGGCCATTCAGTATTCTGTAAGTTTCAATCAGGTACCTCCTCATCTTTCTAAACTCCATCGAGTATAGTTCTAGAGTCCTCAACATTCCTCATCTGTTAAGTCTCTCATCACTGGGACCTTTCTCGTGAACCTCCTCTGGATTGGGTCCACAGGCAATACATCCTCCCTGAGGTATGGGACCCAAAATTGTTCACAATACTCTAAATGTCTTCTGACCAGAGCGTAATAAAGCCTCAGAAGTACATCTCAACTTTTATGTTCTAGTCCTGTAAGGATGAATGACAACATTGTATTGCCTTCTTAACTACAGGCTCAACCTGCAAATTTACCTTAAGAGAAACCTGGACCAAAACTCCCAATCCCTTTGCAATTCAGATTTCTGAAATTTCTCCCCATTAGTCTATGCCTCTATTTTTCCTACTAAAGTGTATGGCCTTTCACTTTCCCATGTTGTATTTCATCTGCCACTTCTTTGCCCACTCAGCTAACCTGTCTAAACCTTTCCACCTCCTCAATACTACCTGCCCCTCCAACTATCTTTGTATCACCTGCAAACTTAGCCAGAATGCCTTCAGTTCCTTAATCCAGATCATTCACGTATAAAGTAAAAAGTTGTGGTTCCCAACACCGATCCTTGTGGAACATCACTAGTCACCAGCTGCCATCCTGAAAAGGACCCTTTTATCCCCACTCTCTATCTTCTGCCAAACAGCTAAGCTTCTGTCCAAGTTGGTACGTTGCCTCTAACACGCAACACACACACACACGTGTGCACACACACACACACACATACGCAAGCACACACATGCATACACACAGATGCAATCTGTCTGACTGATTACCCCTTCTCAGATTATCCACTCCATATAACTATTGTAAACAATGTGATTTTCTAATTCTGTACATAAAATTAGAATAATTTCCATGACCATAGGTTTTTCTTAATTTAAAGTGTTCTCTATAGAAACAGTAAAAACTGTCATTATGATTTTGGCAATAAAAATATTCCTTTATAATGCATTCCTTACACTTAATTAAAGTACAAGAAGGATAAATAGCTATTTCCATCCCACTGAAATCTAGTTAGTGTTTTGAATGCATTCTTTTTGTAGCCATAATGTAATTGCTATTCTCAACTACTAATGTAGTTGAGAAACTAAAAGAAGGCAAAGATAATGATTTCTAACCCTTGCATTTCCATGTTTTTAAATGATGTGTTTCACAGATTGGATGACGTGTTAGTCGGTGCTCCGCTTTTCATGGACCGTGAGTCTGATGGAAAGTTGAAGGAAGTTGGGCTGGTTTATCTTTACTTGCAGGAGGAAGAGTTCCTTTTCAAGGACCCTCAGAAACTATTGGGAATGGAAGTATTTGGAAGATTTGGAAGTGCAGTCGCACCTTTGGCAGATGTGAATCAAGATGGATATTATGGTGTGTTGCATCTGTTGTAGATAATCATTGGCATATAATACTGAGAAGTACCTAGCTCTTTCTGAATGACCAATTAATTATATATCATTTGAACAAAAATAGTTATGTGATATCTCCATTAAAGAGAGGTTAGAGGAAGCAAGTACTTTATGTAATTGAATCTATAATATATAGTAAATATCAGTTTTCAAGATTATTTTAAGCATTATGGAGATATTCCCAGTGTCATCTACAACACACTCTAAAGAAGTATGTTTAAATGTTTCTTAGAGCAGCTCTGTTAAAGACAGTTAATTTTTCTGACTGAGCTGTAGGTGCTCTTGATGCTGGTTATGTTTGCTTTCTAAAATTTAATTTTTAGAATTATATACAATGTGTGCTTCACGAAGGTCAAATGCTTTTAAACCTGAGATGTGAAAGAGTCTTTGAAAATATACTAATAGTCATGAGAGTGAACAAATATAAAATTTGTGAGAAAAACAAAGATGGAACTAGGAAAGAGAACTGTTTGATAAAATAGTTGTATTGCACAGCTTACATTAATTCAAATTGTTTTTGGCATTGTTTCAGGAAAAGGTTTACACTGTAGTCCAGATATGCAGTCAGCTAAATTAAATTTAGACAGGCAGTGTTAGATGACATTGAGGAAGTAATCTTACAATCATTTGGCTTCACGCCAACAGCAGTTTAATATGAAGAAAGCATTTCTAAAGAACTGACTGTTCTGTTGATTTTTGTTTTGTTATGATTTAACCAGTATCTGGATGCTCTGTGCATGCGTGCAAGCAGATATTTACAGGACATTATTATTCCTAGCTAAAAGATGACTGGAAGACAGTTATGAATTGTGATTCTCAATCTACGATGCAGCAAACTCAACTTTAGGAAATTTGTGCACAATTTTAAGTTTACCATTGCAATCATAAGGCTTTTTTTTAATGTCAGTTATCGAGACAGTAAAGCCAGAACCAGTTCTGTGCATAGCATATTTAGATAGTACATTATACCTCCCTTCTGTTCCAGGCCGCTGGAGATCCTTGTTGCATGTGCTCAGAACTGGAACTTCATTTCCTGTTATGGCTTTTCACACCGTTTTCTTTATTAGTTGCCTTTCTTTGTTTAATTGTCACACATGGGCCACTAAACAGATGTTGACCTAAACCAGAGCAAAATGTGATCTTGTGTGCTGGACCAGTTTAGTACTTCTACAAAAAAACAAGAATACCAAAGAAAAATCAGAGCAAAAAGAGTTTATGTTGTCGGTGGCAATCAAGTTATTATGTTATATATCCTCCAATGCCATTGACTGGATGGAATCAGCAGGTGGCCAGTTATAAGTCTGAAATGAGATCAAGATCCTTAAATTGCTAAAGAGCCTTTAAAATCAAATAAATTCCTGATAATGTCCGGTCACTAATTATAATAAAAAGAGGAAAGTAAAAAAAATCTGCACTTCTGTCCAAAATCAATCTCTATGTATGCAATATCTTTAACATGTAAGGATATTGATTTTGATTTGATTTATTGTACCTAAGTACAGGGAAAAGTTCTGTTTTGCGAGCAATACAGGTAGATCATAATATGTAAGGACATACAGATCATAGAGTGTTTAGACAGTGCGAGGCATACAAGGTTATGGCTGTACAGGAGGTGCACAAAAGCAAGATCAACATTAGATTTGAAATTAGCAAGGTTCATTCAGCACTCTAATAACAGTCGGGAAGACGCTGTTCTTGAACCTATTGTACCTGTGTTTAAACTCTGTATCTTCTGCCTGATGGAAGAGGTTGAAAGAGAGTATTACCAGTGTGAGAGGGGTCTTTGATGGTGTTGGCAGCCTTTCCACAGCAACGAGAAATGTAGTTGGAGTCCAAAGCTGGGAGGATGTGAACACAACCTTCTATAGTTTCTTATGGTCCTTGGCAGAGCAGTTGCCAGACCAAGCCATTATGCACCAAGATAGAATGCTTTCTCTGGTGTATCTGTAAATATTGCTGAGGCATCTTACAGAAATATAACCAGAGAATTGTGTGGGAGAGGTATTTGGAGATATGGTTAAAAACACATGGTTTTAAGGAAGATCTTAAGGCGAAGAAGTCAGTTAAGATATTTAGGTTGGGAAGTCCAGAACATAAGATTGCTGAAGACAGTATTTTTGTGATAAAGGTTTGTAAGGCTGGAGGTGGTTACAAAGACAAGATCAAGATCACCCAGGAGTTTAAACCAAAGGATGCTTATTTTGATTGATGGATGCACATTTGGGCCAGAAAGCTTCAGAATGATGAATGAATGGTATATAGCATAAAACAATGCATGCAGAGTTCTTTTGATGAATTAAGTTTATAGAAAGTAGGATGAAGGCTGGACAGAAATGTGGAAATTCTTTAATTTGTCAGGTTTAATAATTTTAATAATAAATATTAAGTTCAATTTGGAATTATTGAGTCTGCAGATGATAAGGGCACAATATGAGGTTTTCAGTCATTGGTATGCAGAAGTGGAAGCTTGTTTGGTGAGATTAACACCAAGCATTATGGGAGAGATGGGCACAGATCTAGGAAGTGAGAACATATTCAACGATGGTGATAATATGCAATTACAGTGAACTTCATGAACTTATCAATGAATTATAGACTGATACAGCATGGAAGGGCAGCCTATATCCCAAACATTACTTTATGTCTACCAATAGTAATAAGTATAAATTCAGTTCTGGTAATAAAAGATGTTTGTGACCTATGATGGGACCTGGTAGAAATATAACATACGGAATATTTTTCACAATATTAGAATGGGGCTAATTTGTACCAAACCGGCGATACACTGTGTTATGTGATATCACACATCATTATATTTAAAGAGAGATTCAGGGAAATAAAACCTCCACTGGCCATTTTAAATATTTAATACTGTTTTATTTATTTCTCCTCATGTAGATATCGCAGTGGGTGTACCTTTTGGGGGTGAAGATAGGAGAGGCAAAGTTCTGATTTACAATGGTCAGAGCAGTGGGTTAAATTCCAAGCCATCGCAGGTCCTGGAAGGTTTGTGGCCCTCAGAGTCCATGCCTCCTGGATTTGGCTTTACCTTAAGAGGAGGCTCAGACATAGACAGGAATGAATATCCAGGTAAGAATTCAAATTGAGGAGTAATTTAGTTTTGCAATGGTGCATTTTTCGGGAACAGGGTTTGGATGAACAATAACATTCTATTAACATGATATAATATTTTTCCTCTCATTGCTTGCATGTGAGCTGTGTAACAATTAACTTTATAGAAACATTTATTGCTATTAGAGAATCAACTTCCGCTGCACATGCATGCAGATATAACTATCTAATTATTTAGATGACACATTCAGTTAGTTTATTCATGATTCTTATGTTGGCTTCTCAAAAATAAGCACGGCAGCATTCTGAATTGCCCTTCAATTCATAATGATAAAGTCTTGAATATCTTAGAACCTCTTTCCATCATTGCTATAAATCTCACTGACAATCAAAAACAATTAGTGTCCTGTGTGAATATGAGTACTTGGACAAGAGACTCTGCCTTCACCCAATTGAAAATGATACATGAAATCATTATAATTGCATCCAGATTGTCAACATCATATTGTCATTAATTCACTAATGTTGTGCATCTAACCTAATGGGCATATAACATTAAGAACAAAAGCTTGTAGATATTGTACCATTTCTGACAGGAATAATTATGCTATTATTGAAATGTGTTAGCAAATGGCTGAATTCAACAGTAATGCTTCATTTCAGTTCAGTTCTGAATAAATGTCACAAACTTTATACAATAATTTAAACATGGTTTATTTTATTATCCTTCTTAAATTGTTTATTTCATCAGAGCTATTCTGTAATGCATGAGGTTCCACATGTAGCTGTGAACTATTATTATGAACTGCCAATGGCCAAAATTCTCATTGTTCTGTGCCTGTTCCAAAAAAAAGGAAATTCGCTTTTCACTCAGTTAACATTGACAAAGAATCTTCAATGGTTTTGGTAGAAGTCTATCTGAAAAAGTTAAACTGGTGCGATGGGTTCTTTAATGACATAAACACTCTTGATCTGCTTCATTTCCTTTGATTTTCAGAGAATAGACATTGCCTCTGCTGTCATTGAAATTAGCTTTTGTGATGGTTTAAAGCCTGAACTGTTTATTGATCCTATAAGTTTTAATTTTCAAAGCTGTATTATTCACAATCATATTTTACAAGTTGCTTGATTGTCTTTGAAAATAAGTATCAGGAAAAACACTTCAAATTATACAACAACTATAAAACCTCCCATTGGTTTGAGCACAGCACTTCTGGACTGTTATAGCTACTGAACAACTAATTCAAGATCAGAAATGCAATTGGATGTGAAAATTTGAGTCCACGATTTGCTTTACAATGGCAACTATTGTTTTAAAAAACCGATTTAAGATGGGCTTAATTCCTTGGAACATGCAATGTTCACAAAGGTCCTCGATGCCTTTAGAGAGAAGTGGGCACTGTGGGGGATACACTGCTTTATTTCCCTCTCCAATTGAATTTTGATGTAGCCCTTTTCCCCTCTTCCTTACCTCTCCATCCTACTTTGGATAGTTTGCATTGCCATGAACAGGTTTTTCATGTAAATATCTAATTGGCTGCATTGGTGATTTACTGGTGACGGTTAGTATGAAAAACAAAACAAGGTCATGGTGATGGGTAATAGAAATGATCTGTTTTGTGCAGGAAGACTTTGGGGTATAATAAAAAGAGGTCTGATAAAATAAAAAAAACAAAAAGAGAAGAGTGCATTCATGAATAATAAAAACAGAGTGCTTTGGAGACACATATGATTTGATGGTGGAGAAAAATGTTCAGCATCTGTGGATAGAAAATTTAGAAACGGATTTCTTTTATACCATTCTGTTGGATACCAGTTGAAATTGAACCTGTGAAAAAACGATACGTAGTTACAGAGCTGAGATCACCTTTAAGCATTGAAACAGATTTATAATAGCTATTGATTATGTAAAGAAAAATACCAGTCCTTGAAAGAGATACAAAAGTAAAGATCCTTCAATCACTGGACCTCAATGTCTTGCATATTTTGTAAAGCCTTCATCAGACTTAAGCCCAAAACATCAGTTATTGGTTTTGCTCCTTGGATGCTGCCTGACCTGCTGTGCTTTTCCAGCATCACACTCTTGACTCTGATCTCCAGCATCTGCAGTCCTCACTTTCACCTATATTCTGTAAAGTGTAATGGTGACAGTACACTGTCTGCAAACTGCAAACTACATGTTGAATCTATTGTAATAGGTCAATCATTTATATAAATTGTACGTTGATATTAGCACTAATTGTTAGGTAGGACCAGGGAGAGAGGTGTATACAATGCTATTCACTGGGGCCTGTGTTTTCAGGGACCCAAGCTGTGTTGGTGGCATCTGACTGACAGTGAGAGGGAATATTTGTGGGAAGCAGGAGAAGAGGAAAAAGGAGAACGTGGAAGCAGAAGGGTTGGAGGGTGTAGAAGGAGCCGCAAGGGGATAAGAAGAAGAATGAAGCTGCATGAGGAGTCAGAGGAGGCAGATCCTAGAGAGATATTGTAGCAGAAGGAGGCTGTAAGTGAGGCTGGGGAAGAACTGGAAGCTGAAAGGGGTGAGAGAGAGAAGAAGACTGCAAAGGCGAAGAAGAGAGAGAGAGAAAAAAAGAGCAGTAGTTCGAAAAAGTACGATAAGAAGAGTGAACAGTTTTAAGTCTATCAAAAGGAATTTTCAGCTGACTGGAAGGCAGGAAATCTGGAATCACTGAGGTATTTAGTTACTTGCAAATTAAAGTGATATATCTCATTTAATGCTACACACATTTAGGAGCTACAATGTCAGGAAAATGCAAGGGATGGTAATTAAATTTCTATCTGAGATTTGAGATCTGAGATGCAGTAAAAATAATCATAACTACCTGGTTGAAATGTGACTATGTATTGGAAACACAATGGCTTTGACATCTTTTTGGGGCCCTAAGCAGGAGAAACACTGAAGCCCCATAACCTCTCTCTCTCGGCCCAGTTGGTAAGATGTGGATCATTTCCATGTTTACCAAATCACTGTTGATTTTTTTCAAAAGCTCTCTTTTGAGTTGAGCAAGGGAGAGGTTGAGGATAACGTTTCCCACTTGATTTACCATGTCAATGAAGTTCTGTACTTCACCATCACACTTTGGTGTCAGTAGTTTTTTGATGGCTCTTGTCTTTCTTGGAATCACCATGATATTTGGACAAGAAGACCTACAAATGTAATTCTCAAGAATTGACTTTCTCGATTGCTTGTAAGGCTTTCTATAATGTTTCTTTAACTTGCTCCGAAACCTCAGATCATGTTTTTTCTTCATTTTACCATGCACCAGGATATCATCCATATAGAAAGTTGTTCCAGGAATCTAGACATGGTCCTATGGAAAATCTCTGCTCTACAGGAGATCTCAAAGGTAGACAGTAAGACAATGCCACCTTAACAGTGTAATAAATGCAGTAAGCGATCTTGACTCTTGGCCTAAGGTGAAAATGTGTTGCTGGAAAAGCACAGCAAGTCAGGCAGCATCCAAGGCACAGGAGAATCGACATTTCGAGCATAAGCCCTTCTTCAGGAATGAGGAAAGTGTGTCCAGCAGGCTAAGATAAAAGGTAGGGAGGAGGGACTTGGGGGAGGGGCGTTTGAAAGGCGATAGGTAGAAGGAGGTCAAGGTGAGGGTGATAAGCCGGAGTGGGGTGGGGGCGGAGAGGTCAGGAAGAAGATTGCCCATTAGGAAGACGGTGCTGAGTTCGAGGGATTTGACTGAGACAAGGTGGGAGGAGGGGAAATGAGGAAACTGGAGAAATCTGAGTTCATCCCTTGTGGTTGGAGGGTTCCTAGGCGGAAGATGAGGCGCTCTTCTTCCAACCGTCGTGTTCTCCTATTCCTTGGATGCTGCCTGACCTGCTGCGCTTTTCCAGCAACACATTTTCAGCTCTGATCTCCAGCATCTGCAAGTCCTCACTTTCTCCTCTTGGCCTAAGGTACCTGCCAGAACTCACAGCTAGCATTCAGCTTAATTAAAAACATTTTGTTGTCAATTTGACCAAGTCATCAATGAGAGTCAAAATATAATGGATTTCCCTCCTTAGTCCTTTGTTCAACTAGTGAGATTCAACAATAATCTTAGTTCTACATTTGTCTTGGGAGCAGTTACTAGTCCTGAGCACCATTCTATGGTATCCTGTCACTGGTGATATGAACCACAATCAGTCCTGCTGTTGAACTGAGATTTTACTTAATCTCAGCTGTAGATCAAGAATTTCCTCAAGAGTGGAGAAGCAGATGAATTTAACATTTTCTTGCAGAGTAATGTGATATTTCTGCTTCAGTTTTCCTAAACGTTTGTAAAGTTGTGCAAATTCTTGCCAAAATTCCTCCTGTCTTCACTTTGAAGTACTGTATTCACTTTCCATCAGAGCGCTAGATGAATACATGCATTCTGTTCAACAATGAGATATTTCAATAGTGCAGGACAGTTTCAGCCCCATCTTAATTGAAATGATAGACATAAATTCATGAAGCTAATATCCTCTTAGTATACCAACATCCTATTTTGGAATGCTCTACATGTTTCAAGCATATTCATATTAGTAACAAGCAATAGTTTGCTCTATTGTTGTGTATTGTAAATGCTCCTCCAACTAACAACATAAATTTGAAATGACAAGATTTATTGAAGAAAAAGAAATGTTGGCACCACTTACCCGTGTCAGGCAGTATCTGTAGAAAGGACAAGCTTGGTTAATAGTTTGGGGGAAGACTCCTAAAAGTCTTTATCTGTCTCTTTTGTCAGTGGTCAGGGACAGGAGGGTGTGAGTACAAGCGAGGCAGGCAGACAGGTCCAGCAGGTAGTGCTGAAGGAGCCTCACCTATGCATTTGTCTAACAGGTTTGAGATTCTTGCTACTTGTATGGATGAGACTGGGACTATAGGATGGATGAAGAAAGTGACCATAACACTGTGGTATGGGCAGCCATTCAAAAGTGGGGGAGGACAGAGAAATGCATTTGTAATCAGGGATAGTATAGTGTGGGGAACAGATAGTGTTCTCTGTGGCCAAGATCCCAAAGGCTATGTTGCCTGCCTGGTGCCCAGGTTCCGGATATCTCGCCTAAGCTGCAGAGAAACTTGGAGTGAAAGGGGAAAGATCCAGTTGATGTGGTCCATGCAGGTACTAAGGATATAGGTGAATGAGGAAAGAGATTCTGCTGAGGGAATATGAGCAGTTAGGGTCTAAATTACAAAGCGGAAACCAAATGGTAATGATATCGGAATTACTACCTGAGGCACAAGCAATTTGACACAGGGTCAACAAGATTAAATTGGTAAGCGCGTGGCTCAAAGATTGATGTGGAAGAAACGGGTTCTAATTCACGGGAGCTTGGTATCAGTACTGGGGAAGGAGAGACAGGTTCCCTGATTCATGCTGGGACTACAGTCCTAGTGAGTTGCATATCTAGGATAGGGCTTTTAACTAAATAGTGGGAAATTGGATTCAGTTGCATGGAAAATGATAAAATCAAAAGTATAGGAAAACATTGGATTGCAAGTTATTGATAGGGTTGATTGTTACCAGAAATTAAGAGGAAGGGACAGAGTTACTAGGAACCATAAATGTTCAGGGAAATTTGATAGTAGGCTGGATATCATAATGCATGAAGCATTCGGAACAAAGTAGATGACCTGCCCCACAAATTGAGGTAGATAAATATGAGAAAAATCTCATAGCCATTACAGAAATATGGTTATAAGGAGATCCAAACTGGGAACTTAACACTGAGGATGTTTGACCTTTAGGAGAAACAGGAGGGATGGAAAAGGTGGTGGGTCGCATTGTGAACAAGAAATGAAATGAAGACAGTTATAAGAGATCTAGTCTCTGATGTAGAGTCCATTTGGATGGAAGTTCAAAAACAGCAAGGAAAAGAAAACATTGGTGGGAGCAATGCAAATTCGTAGAGTGCATTAGGAGTAGTTTCCTAGAGCAATATGTTATGGAGCCAAATAAGGAGCAGGTTATCGTGGATCTGATAATGGGCATTTGAGGCATTTAACAAGATGGCTCCCAAAAGGTTAAGTCATAAAGGCCTACGGTGTTGGAGGTAGTATGTTGGCCTCGATAGCGAATTGGCTCATGAGCATGAAACAGTGAGTGGGGATAAGGGATTGTTTTTCAGGTTGGCAACCTGTCAGTAGTGGGGTTCGCAGGGACCACTGCTAGGACTGCAACTATTTACAAGATATATTAATAACTTGGAGGAAGGAAATAGATGAATTATAGCTAGACTTGCAGACAACACAAAAATAGTTGGAAAGACAAGTTGTGAGAATTATTTAGCATGCTACTTTTAGATCTCCCACAAACGAAGGTTGTATTTGTGTCCACTTCCACAGCAATTAAAAGGTCTGCAGTGATAAATTGGACAGCACCACTCCTTCCCTCAAACTGTAGTGACAGATAACATTAGAAATTGCATAGTAAGGTTAGAATTGTAGGTGGAAAACAATTTGAAGCATTTGAAGCAATAGGGAAAGGAGATAAATAAGAATATTGTAATTGCAGTGAACTGAGGCATTTGAGTACAATAGCAGTTTACAAGACAGAAAGCAGCCATGTGGCCTGTGGTGGCTATGTGACACTTTGCAAAAGCAACATAAAGCCATTTCCAGCATTTCAGTTTTTAAAAGTATTTATGCAAGTTTCTCAAAAGAATGCAATATTTACTACTTCAACCACTCAGCATTCGATGCGTCAATGACTCTGCGTAAAGAACTTTATAAGGTAAAAACAATGACTGCAGATGCTGGAAAGCAAATACTGGATTAGTGGTGCTGGAAGAGCACAGCAGTTCAGGCAGCATCCAACGAGCAGCGAAATCGACGTTTCGGGCAAAAGCCCTAAAGAATTTTATTCCTAACCCTCTGACTTCTGTAGTCACAATTTTTATCGTAGTTCTGCTGAATGTCCAGCATCTCCCTATTATTATACATGTTGTATTTTACCATTTAAAGGCCAAATCTTCTTTGTTCTGAAGTTTAGAGGGGTGATTGCAGATCCAAAGGTCAGAAAAGTGTAGAAAATTCCAGTTTTAAGATTTCTACTTAGAACACACAAATACATTTTTAGGAAAAAGCTTTTTAAATTCCAATTAATAAATCTTTAGAATAAAACTTACACTTTGTGCTAATATAAAGAAATAGTTTAAAAAATCATCATTAAGGATCCAATAAAATGTTCCTATTTAACACCTGCCTATATGTACTTATGGGGAAGAGAGTACCAGAATTGTCTGATTCCAGCATTTTCTAGTTTTGTATCAGATATTCGGCATCCATAATTTGTTTCTTTTCTACCCACTTATTGGCTTGGTTTGATGAAATTCAGTCCAGCAACTTTTTTTATTACCCCAGCTGTGCCCAGGCAGAAAGTTCCTAATTTGAAAAATTCAGAAGCTGTTTCACTTTCATGTTTCCATATGTTCATATAAACACATCAATTGCAATAAATAGGAAATGGTTACAGTATAACCTTTAACTCGACACAGGAAATGTTACAGAACAATGCCCTAAAAATAAGCATAAAAGAGATTGTGAAACTTACGTTACGTTAATCTAGAAATCCAAGGTGAATCACAATATTTGAAGCCAGCAGCTTACTTCAATTAGAGTAACCAAAGTAGCCTCAGTATTTAATTTATTTTCATTGTCATTTTGTCTAATTTCTCTCCTGGAGAAGTTCACCTAATTTTCAATAGGGACTACAATTCTAGGGTACTTAGTCACGCACTCAGACTTTTCAGGTAACCTGAGGATCAGAAAGCTGTTATATACATTTGAAGATTTAATTTTAGATTCTGATAAATAACTTGGTTTTTGGTTACTTAGGAGATATTATCAGATGTTCACATAGGACTAATTATTTTCATCCAAATTGGCGGCATATGTAGGTCCCATCTCATTCTGTGACAAGCTATTTTAATCACATGAACAATGGGGTAGAGTTTACAGAGTCAGGAATTTTCCCAACTCTGTATTCCCAAATCAGGCATAATGTGTGTATCCTGATCAATAATATCGTCCACCCAATATATTGTGACTGTGAACAGAGTGGCTGAAATTTTAATAAAAAGTAAATACGCATGCTGTCAACGCTTCCAATTCCACAGCAGCTTTCACGACTTCAGGACTTCCCAAAGCACTTCACAGCCAGCAAAGTGTTATCAACTGGTGCATTGTAGGAAATGTGGCAGCAATTTCATGTAGAATGAATCCCCGTGAAGAGTTTCATCAGGTAATCTATTTTTTTGGGAGTTACTTAGGGTCAGAGAGTCATAGAGATGTACAGCATGGAAACAGACCCTTTCGTCCAACTCATCCACCACTCCCTCTGGCAGCTCATTCCGCACATGCACCACCCACTGCATGAAAAGGTTGCCCCTTAGGTCTCTTTTATATCTTTCCCTCTCACCCTAAACCTATGCCCTCTAGTTCTAGACTCCCCCACCCCAGGGAAAAGACCTTGTCTGTTTATTCTATCCATGCTCCTCATGATTTTATAAACCTCTATAAGGTCACCCCTCAGCCTCCAACACTCCAGGAAAACAGCCCCAGCCTATTCAGCCTCTCCCTGTAGCTCAAATCCTCCAAGCCTGGCAACATCCTTGTAAACCTTTTCTGAACCCTTTCAAATTTCACATCCTTCCGATAAGAAGGAGACCACAATTGCACACAATGTTCCAAAAGTGGCCTAACCAATGGCCTCCCAACTCCTATACTCAAAACTCTGACTAATAAAGGAAAGCATACCAGACGTCTTCTTCACGATACTATCTACCTGTGATTCTACTTTCAAGAAGCTATGAACCTGCATTCCAAGGTCTCTTTGTTCAGCAACACTCTCTACGACCTTACCATTAAGTGCATAAGTCCTACTAAGATTTGCAGCACCTCACATTTATCTAAATTAAACTCCATCTGCCACGTTTCAGCCCATTGGCCAATCTGATCAAGATCCCATTGCAATCCAAGGTAGCCTTCTTCACTGTCCACTACACCTCCAATTTTGGTGTCCTTTGCAAACTTACTAACTGTACCTCTTATGTTTACATCCAAATCATTTATATAAATGATGAAAAGTAGTGGACCCAGCACTGATCCTTATGGCATTCCACTGGTCACAGGCCTCCAGTCTGAAAAACAACCCTCCACCACCACCCTCTGTCTTCTACCTTTGAGCCAGTTCTGTATCCAAGTGGCTAGTTCTCCCTATATTCCATAAGATCTAACCTTGCTAACCAGTCTCCCATGGGGAATCTTGTCAAAAGCCTTACTGAAGTCCATATAGATCATGTCTACCGCTCTGCCCTCATTAATCCTCTTTGTTACTTCTTCAAACAACTCAATCAAGTTTGTGATACTTGAAGGAAAATCATTGTCTGCCTGGGACAACACTTCAGGTATTCCTTGAAAAAGAGCATGGGTTCTTTTACAAATATCTGGACCAGTCAAGTCTTTAATATTGATTTCTTCCACCTCCGCTGCACAGTGACAACAAAGTGCAGTACCTACCAAGATGCACTGCAACAACTCATCAAGGCAGCACCTTCCAAGCTCATGACGTCTGCCAGCTGGAAGACCGAGAGCAACAGACACATGGGAACAGGTCCAAGTGCACATCTCTCTCCAAATCTCACAACACTCTGAGTTGGAACTTTGGTATTGTTTCCTCATTGAGCAAGAACAATGGCTCAGAATCCTAAAACTCCCTCCTTAACAGAATTGTAGGCGTGCCTACACCACTTGGACTACAGCAGCTGAAGAAGTCAGCTTGTCCTACCTTTTGCAGGACAATTAGAGATGGGCAATAAATGCTGGCTTTGCCAGCAACGCCTACAGTCTATGAATAAATAAAAAGAGAGGTCTTCAGTTTAGCATCACATGGAAAAGATAATTGTAATGAGGAGCTTCCTCAGTCCTGGAGTTTCATTGTAGATTTTGAACTTAAGTCATTGAAGTGATACTGCGCAAATTAATAACAAATCATCAAATGTATCAGCATTCGTGTAATATCATGACATGCTAAATTTCTTTGAGTGCTTTAGTTACATTTTAATTCATTTTTAGGTTCGTTGACTATTATGTTGGTAAATGCAGCATTTTCCTCCAGCAACATTGCACAAGTTGCAATGAGATGAATGCGAAATTAATCTGTTTTTCCAATATTAGTTTAAGCGGAATTGTTGATTAAAACACCGGGAGGGCAGCCAGATCTATTTTTAATAGTGTACAGGGATCTGTGACATCAACCTGAACCATTTGAGCAGGCAGACAGGAGCTCAGTGCAATATCTCAACTGAAGAGTAATCAGTTTGAATGATTTTACAGCTCCCTGACTAATAGATGAGAGCTTTACTGCATCCTGTTTTACATTTCTCAGGACCAGACGCTACTAGTATTTCTCTTTCTGATTTGGCAGTACATAGGCATTGAATGTAGGGGAAGTCAGAGAAAGTATATTTCTCAGCTCGACTCAGATTTTCTCTTCTATCTGTGCAAAACCCACTTCATTTGAGCTAATCTACATTTAATGATTTCTCAATTGTGTGATGGTTGTTGAAGTTACCGTGAGCTTGCACGTTTGTTTGTATATAACCCAATTGACATTTTGGAAAGGATGATAAAGTAAAGGTTGTGGAGTTTTGATAGAAGTTAAAAACATGGCACTGCCCAAAGTGAAACAATGGAATTTTATTTTTTGCAAATGTTTGGTAATAATCTTCAGTTAGGGACTAAATTTTAATCCATTAATGTAGGGTCAGGATGGGATGGTAGCGTGTTATTTGGGAACAATTGGACCGTATTATTTGGGAGCAATTTGAACTGTTTCTGCAGTTGATGTTTGAGTTGTACCTCAGTCCTGAGCGCTCACTGTTGTTCCCAAGTTCATTCCCCAGGCTTCTTGAATTCCAGTGTTTCAAAGGTTCTGCATCACTGATGCCATAAGTGTGTTTCCCACTGGCCTTGAAAAGGGCCAGTCACAAAGATCTATCCATCTCTGTGTCTGCGGCAGAAATTTCCCCTTCCCTGAGATCTGACACCAAGTCAAAAGACCGCCACATTACCCAGCACAGTAATATTGTCATACACATTAATCAACCAACCACATTGGAGGGAGTTTGGAAAAAATACTTCAGTCTAAAAATGTTCTGCCCAGGCACAGTACAAAAAGACACTCCAAACACAGACTGGCTGATAGTCTCTCACTATCCCCACCACCAGCATAAACAAATACACTCTAAGAATAAAGCTCTCAAGATGATAGACACATTAATCAATAAAATACTTCAAAAGAACAAAAAACCCATAAACCTGCCAGCTGAATTCGGCCAGCCCCCTATCATACTTGAATCAGCCACGAGTACATAGCATCCTCGTTCTTCTCTCCTCTGGCTAATTGCCTGGAATACTTGTGCAAGCAAATAATGTGAGAACAATAAAAGATAGAGAGCAGAGATTTTATGAGAAGCAGATTGAAAGAATATCTTTAAAATAGGATGTTTTTATTCCAGCACCTTAGCTGGATTTCTTCATCGGAGGTTAATGTTATTTAAAAATGCAAAACGAGAAAGTTCCTCTTTTCCCTGCAGCTTCCTAGGCCCCTAACTGGATCTTACCATTGTTAGTTCCTGACTCCACATACCCTTCCTGATCTGGCCAGCCTCTGTGCTGGGCGTGCTGCTTTACTGGATTACTTCAAAATGAATCTAAAAGTTACAATCCCTCCCTTAATTTCTAATCTTGTGTCAGCCCCAATGGAAACATTGGGATGAATCTTATGTCTTTTGATTTTTGGCTAAGCATCAGTTTCTTCAAATGTCATGTATGGTCTGTCTCTATGAGGCCAAGTGAGTTTTCCTGCTGCATCTTAGCAAACTCACTTCATTAACTACCTTCCCTTCCCCCACTGGCACCTATCTCATCCAATTCTAGACTTATTCTACCACTCGTCGTGCCCAGAACTACTTACTAGTTTATTGCAAGTGGACTGGTATTCCTGGTGCTGGTGCTACCTTTAAATGGCCAGAACAAGCACTGCCAACCCAGAGATGCCCTGCACAGTTCCCGATATTAGCCCTGGGCATGGGAGAGAAGGGAAAGTTGACATCCCGCTGTGGACAGGGACCTGATGTTCCTGCCAGATGGGGTGGTGCATAGGTGGGACCTCCTCTTCCCCAACACCTAGTGGATGCCAAAACAAAAACTGTGCCAACCTGGCCAAAAGTTGCCAGCCAGGTTAGTGCAACCTCATCCCCCTGCGGAATGCACAGGAACTTCTCCACTCCACCAACATAAATGGGGAAGTTAATGACAGGATGGGCAGTGGGTTGACTCCTCCCTCCTAATGTGGACAGCATTCTTATTCTGACAGCCTGAAGTGGCTGTCTGACCATTTCCAAGCCCCTGGACTAGTATTGGAGGCTGCTCTTGACCTTACTATGCCAGACTCTCCTGACCAAAGGCTAACTCCCTCAACCTGACTGAGGATTGCTGACAAACTTCCAAACTTCCTGTCTGTGCTAAATGCACAGCAATATAGAAACACTGATATTTCTGGTTGACGAGCAAGGTGCAAAAAGGCAAGACAAGGCAGAACTGTTGTTAGCATCTAGCTAGGCTCAAAGTGCATATACCAACACAGTAAACAAACAGTCTGGTGATGCAGCCTGGTCTAGTCCATGATCTGGGTGCTGGATCTTGCATACACAGTCCTTGTTGCATCATTACAACAACAGTAACTGTTGCACCTGAAGTGTTTGGTAAGTGTATTGGAAATGTGTCATAAGGGTTCTTAGAGGCTGGCACTTATTGGTGCCAAGGCCAATGGGCATGAGGTGGATGTAGTTCTTTCTCATGGAACGTGCTCTGAGATGTAGGTGTCCAGTGTCCAATATGCGGGTCCTTTGGTGCAGAGTTGAGGAGATGAGGTACTTGCGGTGGTTTTCATGTCAAAACTTCTCAGTATCTAGTGTGTTTGTGGTACAATAGAAAGCTGTATATTAATGACAGTTAACAAGGTTGTTAACAAACAATAAGCCCCCTCAATAGACAGTTTCTGCTGCCAAGTCTCACTTCAACATCTGGAACTTCATTAAAAGATACAGCAAGCTGCCAGAGGAAGTGGTGGAGGCTAGTACAATTGCAACATTTAAAAGGGATCTGCATGGGTATATGAATAAGAAGGGTTTGGAGGGATATGGTCCAGGAGCTGGCAGGTAGGACTAGATTGGGTTGGGCTATCTGGTCGGCATGGATGAGTTGAACCGAAGGGTCTGTTTCCGTGCTGTAAATCTCTATGACTCTACAAGTTGCCCCCAATGGAATTCTCATGTGACTCTGCTACATTTGCTGTCTTCTTGACGATTGCAGCAGTAAATTTGATATAGGTAGACCCACCGTGCTATACAGAGGGTGTTCCAGGATTTTGATCCAATGACACTGAGGAAACAATGACATGTTTCTAATCAGGATGATGAGTGACTGTCAGGGGAACCTGCAGGGTGACATTCCCACCTATCTGCTGCTCTTATCCTCCAAATGGTACTAGTTGTGAATTTGGAAGGTGCTGTTTAAGGAGCCTTGGCGAATTAGTGAATCCAGCTGGTTGTGGGGGGGGTTGTAGACTTACACTGGATATCTGAAAAGAGCTGATCACTAGAGAGAGAGATGGATTTCAGAAGGAAATTAATGAGTCTGAAGTTGACCATGTGGAGCCCTGAATGAAATTATCATTATAAAATTAGGAAACAGCGTCTAAATAGACTGTAATATTTTGGAGAAAGGGATGAAGGAGGCCGAATAAAATATAGAACTGAGAGTATCCATGTAAAAAAAAAGACCTGCTTAACTTGAATACATGTGGATTATTGGAGTAGAAGGTTCAAGTACAGAGGCATTTCTTTGACACATTCATCTAATTTTTTCCAAGAATACACAGAGCTAGTTTTCAACTTCACTATCTGAACAGTAACCTGGCCAAGCAGATTGACGCCTCTTCACAGAATTTGCCCAATTCAGTGAAATGAAAATGAGATAATACAACACTACACAGTACAGCACAGGAACAGGCCCTTTGGCCCACCAAGCCTGCGTTGATTCCTAGTCCTTATCCAGACCTGCTATGTATTGCACATGCCTGGTTTCTGACCCTCTGTTCGCCTCCTGTTCATGTGTCTATCAAGATACGCCCTAAACGTTGCCAATATGCCTACCCCCACCACTTACACTGGTAGTGCTTTCCAGACACTGACCACCTTCTATGTGAAAGATTTTCCCCACACTTCTTCACTAAAGATCCCCCTTCTGACCTCGAACCTGTGCCCTCTTATGGTTGATTTTTCAACCCTGGGAAAAATTCTCTGACCAAACACCCCATCTATGCCTGTCATAATTTTGTAGACCTCTATCAGGTTGCCCCTCAGCCTCCATCTTTCCAGTGAAAACAATCTGAGTTTATCCAACCTTTCCTCATAACTAAAGTCCTCCAGACGAGGCAACATCTTGGTAAACCTTTTCTGTACCCTCTGCAAAGCATCTATGTTCTTCTGGTAGTGTGACAATCAGAACTTCATGCAATATTCCAAATGTAGCCTAACTAAAGTTCTGTACAGCTGTAACATAGCTTGCCAACTTTAATATTTAATCCTCCGGCCAATGAAGGCAAGCACGCTATACGCTTTCTTGACCACCTTATCCACCATTGTTGTGCTGCCACTTTCAGGGATCTGTGGACCTGTATACCCAGATCCCTCTGTGTGTCAGTGCTCCAAAGGATTCTGCCATTTACTGTATAATTGCACCTAA
Source organism: Chiloscyllium punctatum (assembly GCF_047496795.1). Taxonomy (NCBI): domain Eukaryota; kingdom Metazoa; phylum Chordata; class Chondrichthyes; order Orectolobiformes; family Hemiscylliidae; genus Chiloscyllium; species Chiloscyllium punctatum. The sequence continues at coordinate 76,248,159 of NC_092746.1, forward strand.
ATTTGATCTTCCAAAATGCATCAGCTCGCATTTGTGAGGGGCAGGTGACTAACTCTGTAATTTGTGTAACCTGCATTTCAGAGAGTTCACTTTAAGGACTCCATATGCTGAATATATACAATGTAGTGGTTCTGCCTGGCAATTAACCTGCTGTGGGTCTGCACTCTACACTCACAGAACTCATATACTGGATTAGTGGTGCTGGAAGAGCACAGCAGTTCAGGCAGCATCCAACGAGCAGCGAAATCAACGTTTCGGGCAAAAGCCCTTCATCAGGAATAAAGGCAGTGAGCCTGAAGCGTGGAGAGATAAGCTAGAGGAGGGCGGGGGTGGGGAGAGAGTAGCATAGAGTACAATGGGTGAGTGGGGGAGGAGATGAACGTGATAGGTCAAGGAGGAGAGGGTGGAGTGGATAGGTGGAAAAGAAGATAGGCAGGTCGGACAAGTCAAGGAGACAGTAACTGAGCTGGAAGTTTGATACTAGGATGAGGTGGGGAAGGGGAAATGAGGAAGCTGTTGAAGTCCACATTGATGCCCTGGGGTTGAAGTGTTCCGAGGCGGAAGATGAGGCGTTCTTCCTCCAGGCGTCTGGTGGTGAGGGAGCGGCGGTGAAGGAGGCCCAGGACCTCCATGTCCTCGGCAGAGTGGGAGGGGGAGTTGAAATGTTGGGCCACAGGGCGGTGTGGTTGATTGGTGCGGGTGTCTCGGAGATGTTCCCTAAAGCGCTCTGCTAGGAGGCGCCCAGTCTCCCCAATGTAGAGGAGACCACATCGGGAGCAACGGATACAATAAGTGATATTGGTGGATGTGCAGGTGAAACTTTGATGGATGTGGAAGGCTCCTTTAGGGCCTTGGATAGAGGTGAGGGAGGAGGTGTGGGCACAGGTTTTACAGTTCCTGCGGTGGCAGGGGAAAGTGCCAGAATGGGAGGGTGGGTCGTAGGGGGGTGTGGACCTGACCAGGTAGTCACGGAGGGAACGGTCTTTGCGGAAGGCGGAAAGGGGTGGGGAGGGAAATATATCCCTGGTGGTGGGGTCTTTTTGGAGGTGGTGGATGATTTGGTTGATGCAAAGATTTGTAGGGTGGAAGGTGAGCACCAGGGGCGTTCTGTCCTTGTTACGGTTGGAGGGGTGGGGTCTGAGGGCGGAGGTGCGGGATGTGGACGAGATGCGTTGGAGGGCATCTTTAACCACGTGGGAAGGGAAATTGCGGTCTCTAAAGAAGGAGGCCATCTGGTGTGTCCTGTGGTGGAACTGGTCCTCCTGGGAGCAGATACGGCGGAGGCGGAGAAATTGAGAATACGGGATGGCATTTTTGCAAGAGATAGGGTGGGAAGAGGTGTAATCCAGGTAGCTATGGGAGTCAGTGGGTTTGTAAAAAATGTCAGTGTCAAGTCGGTCGTCACTAATGGAGATGGAGAGGTCCAGGAAGGGGAGCGAGGTGTCAGAGATAGTCCAGGTAAATTTAAGATCAGGGTGGAATGTGTTGGTGAAGTTGATGAATTGCTCAACCCCCTCGCGGGAGCACGAGGTGGCGCCAATGCAGTCATCAATGTAGCGGAGGAAGAGGTGGGGAGTGGTGCCGGTGTAATTACGGAAGATCAACTGTTCTACATAGCCAACAAAGAGACAAGCATAGCTGGGGCCCATACGTGTGCCCATGGCTACGCCTTTGGTCTGGAGGAAGTGGGACGATTCAAAGGAGAAATTGTTAAGGGTGAGGACCAGTTCGGCCAAACGAATGAGAGTGTCAGTGGAAGGGTACTGTTGGGGACGTCTGGAGAGGAAAAAACGGAGGGCTTGGAGGCCCTGGTCATGGCGAATGGAGGTGTAGAGGGATTGGATATCCATGGTGAAGATAAGGCATTGGGGACCAGGGAAACGGAAGTCTTGGAGGAGGTGGAGGGCGTGGGTGGTGTCTCGAACGTATGTGGGGAGTTCCTGGACTAGGGGGGATAGGCTGATTTTTACCTTACTCACAGAACTCAGTTGATTTGCTGTAACTTCTCCTAATTAACTTATAATGTTTTTCTGATTGAAATAAACTATCCCTGATGAGGATTGACCATTAGAGCATTACCATTTATATTGCAGACCACTGGATTACTTTACAGAGAGTGTTGATCTAAATCCAACTCTGTATGTCCCTGCAGAAAAAAAAAGAGTAGAGCTGGAGAAACTGAAATCTTCAAAGCCACAGAAGGCAATTTGGTTCTGTGCTAGTTTGACAATTGAATGGTAATAAGAAGAGATATAGTTTAATAGGGTTAACCTCTGATACAATAATCAATCAAAACACTGGTTGTCACTGTTTATTTTGTGTCTATGGATTTTGTTTTTACACTGCAGCAAATGAGAAGGGTGACTTCATGAGACAAGCAGTACACATTGTGCTCAAATAGACATCATTACTTTGAATCATCCACCAACAAAACAATTGTTGGTTCTCTGCCATGTTAAACAATTATACCACTGCATTAATATTCAACTGGCAAAGTGTCATAGCACAGACTTTATGTTGCATATATACTGTGATCCACTCCATGTAAAAGAAAGTTAGGTGAACATAGAAAGTAGGAGCAGGAGTAGGCCATTCAATCCTTTGATCCTGCTCCAGCATCCATTTGATCATGATTGATCCTCTATCTGAAAGCCATATTTCCGCTTTCTCTCTATACCCCTTGATGCCTTTAGTATCTAAAAATATATCCATCTCTTTCTTGAACATATTTAGTGACTTAGTCTCCACAGCTTTCTGTGGTAAAGGATCTTATAGGTTTGCCAACCTTGGAGTGAAGAAATGTTTCCTCACTTCAGTTCTAAAATGTCTACCCCATATCGTGAGACTATGACTCCTGATTGTAGACTCTCCAGCCAGGGAAAGTATCCTCTCCATATCTCTTCTGTCCAGCCCTATTAGAATTTAATAAGTTTCAATTGGATCTCCTCTCTTCCTTCTGAACTAGTGAATAGAAGCCCAATGCAACCAAACTCCCATAGGTTAGGCCTGTCATCCCTGATATCAGCCGTGTGAACTTTTGCTGCATTCCCTCAATGGCACGTATTTCCTGTGTTAGGTAGGAAGACCGAAACTATACGCAGTACTTCAGATATGGTCTCACCAAACTTAGAAATCTCTACTTCTGAACTTAAATCCTCTTGCAGTGAAGGCCAATATAGAGGAACCTTGATTATCCAAAGGACACAGGCGGGGAGTATTTCATTCGGTTAATTGAATGCCGGATAACCGAATGCCAGATAACATAGATTAGCCAAGCATCAGGACCTTGCAATCGTGCCGGATTATCCAAAATTCGGATAATCGAATGCCGGATAATTGAGGTTCCTCTGTACATCACTTGCCTTCCTAATTGCTTGCAACACCTATCTGATTGCTTGTATTGACTGTTATATAAGGACACCCAGATCTCTTTGCACAACCACACTTCCCAATATATCGCCATTTAAATAATATGCTTCTGTTTTAATTTCAAAGTATATAACTTCACATTTAGCCATGTTATACTGCATCTGCAATATGGTTACTACTCACTCGATGCATCTAAATCAATTTGAAGCCTCCTTGCATCTGCCTCACAACTCACAATTCCTACCAGTTTTGTGTCATCAGTAAACATGAGAAAGAACAAAACTAATCAAAAATATGAACAGACACCATGATGGGAGTGAAGGTGAGGCAGTGCTTTTGAAGTAATATCGGTATGAAATAACCACTTATTTACACAACCGCCCAATATCATCAGCATTACATCAGAGACACTCCTGTTAAGCATCCTTTATGCATTAGCACTTGTAGCTTGGAATGGTAATAAGACAATATCAGCACTAAACCTTTGTGATTCCTTTAGATGAGTCTTGCTTTGTGGAACAATTTTTTTTATTAAGTTATTAGTGCCTGTATTCTCTACTTGTTGGTAAAATGGTAATGTATCGGATGACTTCAGACCTTTAAAATTTATTCAGGTCAAGTCGTGCTATTTTTAAGTCATGGAAGTCAGAATTTAAACATCGGATTCAAGTTTCAAGAAAGTCATTGTGGAATAGAAAAATGAGATTGTGTTCAAGCACAGTAGATTACTTTTACAGACTTCCCCACCAGTAATTGAATACAGTACTCAAATTAGCTGTGTTGTCTTCCTTCTACTTCTCCCTTCCTTCAGGTCTGCTGTAAAAAATCTCACTTAAACAGGAATCATCTTGTTACTTGAAGTGCTTTAGGGGTTTTGCTTAATTGTTTTAGTCTCTTATTAGCAGATTTCCTTGACATTATAACTGAATAACAGATGCAAGAACCAGACGTGGCTCTGTGGAATTAAATTAGCCAAATTTAATTCTGTTAAAAGAGATTTTAGAGACTTGCCTTGTAAAGTAGATCGTTATCCGTTACAAAGAAGTATTGTATTTCTGTTTTATTAGGATGTATCACTTTAAAAATAATAGAAAGCAGAATCCCATTATACTTAAAGAAAAATCTACCTTGCCCAAATACTTTATATCCACTTCAATTTCAACTCCACCACAAATCTTATCACTTAATTTTCAACCCAGTGCTATATTCAGTTGTCAAAGTCCCACTCAGTTTAGGTATTAATTAACACAAAGAATGCTAGAGAAACTCAACAGGTCTGGCAGCAACTGTGGAGATGCTGAGTTTCTCCAGTATTCTCTGTGTTTGTTTCAGATTCCCAGCATTTGGGCATTTTGCTTTTATATATTGGCATTAATTAATTCAGAAATGATGTTTGTTTGAAAAATATCAAATGCTGTAAATAATGTTGGCTTTTAGTTTTTAAATACAATGATATAATATCGGTGTGCTATTCGCTAAATAGATAAATATACCATAAGGTATGTTCAGGCATTATAGTGAGGTGCTGGTCCATAAAGCAAAGAAAGTTTCAAATCTGATCCTTTATGAATCTATACAATCCAACAGGTCCTGAGATGATATTTTTCTATTCAGATCTCAGATGCACAGCTCACACCCTGTTCTAAAGAATGCCATCTCCTGTGGTAGTATCTATTGTGTACGGTCTGTTGCACACACTGACTGCTCCTTATATACATCTTCACAGTCCTGAAAGCTTAAAGTCAAATTCTTTGGTAAGGTGGGGACCTGAGCCTTCAGCTTCATGTCCATCAGCAGCTCTAGTGCTGCTGGACCACTGGAGTGGGGTGGATTGATAATGTAACAGTATTCTTCTTCAAAAGCAACCTAACTGTCCTGACGACATACTCAAATTCCTCATTTGATTGCGGGTATCTCCACCCACTTGAAACATGATTGTAAGATCCAATACTGGCTGCAATTTGGCTGAAGAACTCATAAATGAACTATCCCCCAGTTTTCAACACAATGGAGATACATTCTAAGAACAAATAGATCAATCTTCACACGTTCTTACAGGCTGGTGGGGAATGTGGTGGATATCAATTGCTTTTGTTCCTCCAGTAGGTGGATGGCACAAGTGTTACCATCAGTGATGAGATCCTCAATCTCCATGCAAATAGAGGACCACTGCACTGCTGTGTCCCTGGTGCACCTTTTCCTAAGTGAAGAGGTGTCTTCCCAAAAGTAAAGCTAGAATGACCAACTATTTATCAAACAGTAACATAATAAGGCCATAAGAAATAGGAACAAGCGTTGACCATTTGGCCACTCAAGCTTGCTCCACAATTCATGAATCATGGCTGATCTGACACTCATAGAATCCCTACATGTGGAAAGAGGTCAATCAGCCTATTAAGTCTGCAATGATCCTCTAAAGAGCATCCCATTCAGACCCAGACACTGACCCTATCTCTGCATTTCATATGGCTAATCCACCTAGCCTGTACATTTTTGGTCTGTGGGAGGAAACCACAGCACCTGGCAGAAACCCACACAGACACAGGGAGAACATGAAAACTCCCCACAGACAGTCACCTAAGGCTGGAAATGAACCTTGGTCACAGGCACTCTGAGGCAGCAGTGCTAAACATTGCGCCACCATGCCACCCTCACCTCCTTACATCCACATTCCCAGTATTTTACCAATAACCCTTGATTCCCTGACTGATTAAAAAATCTATCTATCTCAGCCTTAATTATACACAAGGACTCTGCCTCCACAGCTCTCTATTACAAGAAGTTCCAATGACTCTCAAACCTCTGAGAGAAGAAACTCTTCCTTACCTCAGTCTTAGACTCAGAATAAAAGGATGGCAATTTATGTCCCATGAGGGGAAACATCCTCTCAGCATTTACCCTGTCAAGCCTCTTAAGAATCCTGTATGTTTAATGAGATCATCTCTTATTCTTAACTCTAGTGCACACAGTCCCAACCTGTTTGTCCTTTGCTCACAAAACAGTCCATCCATACAAGGGAATAGCCGAGTGAACCTTCTCCAATTTGCATCCAATGAAATACTAACTTTTCTTAAATAATTATAGAATACTTTTGGCAGTTAGACCATGTTTTCATGTTCAACCTGTTGGGCATTTGTTCAATCTTCATCACAACACAATGTGTTGAGACATCTCTGGTCCCCTAACTGTTCTTGTTAGATCCAGCTAAGCCAATTATGGCTTGTGGGCCAGTGTACCACCTTGAATTGAATGTATAACTCATTTTTGGGAATAAACTCAAAATCATGCCTGGCAAGGCTGTCAGTTGTTTTACTAGAGAGCATGTCTGACATCTTCTGCAGTTTTCCCTGCATGTATATAGTTTCCTAAGTCAAAATCTTTGAAGTTTTGGAGTCATCCTTGCTTGTTTCTTCTTATCCACTGGAGACGCTAGAAGTTTCTGATCCATTTTTCTGATCACTTTGTGTCCAAGGATGTACACTATAAATTGCTTGCAAACCTGTGCAACTGAGACAGCCTCTTCCATGCTTCTATGTGAGATGATACGCATTTTATAGACTGGTTGGCAACACCTATCCTGTTGCTTCTAGCACAACACTGTTTCTAACCTTATAACTGAAGGATCAGCTGCTATGATTATTGGAAAGAATGGATCAGAGTGGACTAAAGCAGTCATGGATATCAACATGTCCTTTATCCTCTGAAAAGCATTCTCTTGATGTAGGTTCCAACACAATCCTGTGTCTTCCTGAGGAGTTGTCTGAATGTTAATGTGGTAGTTTCCTGTGAGGCAAAAAATTCTCATCTGGTTTACCATCCCTAACGATTTTTGGAGATTCTGAACCAAGTTCAGAATAGGATACTCTTTGTTGGCATTAGTCTTATGAGGATCCAGCATTAAACCTTCACTGTTGACAATGTCAAAGATTTCATAATTATCGTTAAGGGCAAGTCTCGTTTGTAAACATTTTGAGACTGCATGCACTCTCCAATTATTCTCTTCAACTGTTTCCAAATTTGTCAACATGATATCCATGTGGTATTTGATTCTGTTAAAAAAATCTTAAAAGTATTGGAAATAGTCTGTTAAAAAATCTTTGGGGATGATGTGATCCCAAATGATAGTCTGTTGGAGAATATTCTAATTTATTAACTTCCTTCCGACAAAATTTTAATTTTGTTAATTTAAATTTGCACCCTTAATTTCTGTCAGTGTTTCATTATGAGGTGAGCACGGTTTTAATCTGGTTCAATTTGGTTTGATTTGGCTTACTTAATATAATTTGATTTAAATTAGCTGCTTTTAAAAGAGCTAGCTCATTTCAACCATTGCCCCTTTAAGAGCTGGCAGTTTGCTTTAATTTAGTTAATTTGTTTCCTTTTGTTTTTAAAAGAGCTAGAAATACATTATGAAAACAGTGAATTTGGACCAATTAGTTGATGTTCCCTTTTCCCCTCCATGTGAGAATATCTGCATGAGGAAATAGTCCAAATCAAATTTGCCTGTTCCTATTTCATCTTTAATTTGTCAATCAACATCACACGAACAAATTATCTGATTATTACCGCACAGATGCTTATAGGAGCTTATTGTGTGCAATTTGGCTGCTGTATTTTCCACATTTTAACAGTGACAATACTTCAAAAGCATTCACTGTAAAGCATTTTGAAACAATCTATAATCAGAAAAGGCATTAAATAAATACAAACCTCTTATTTTTGAAATCTGTGTTGGCTACTTCAATCTATTTTCTATTTATCAAGTTAAATGATATTTGGGTACTAATTAAAATTTCTAAATTATTTTCCTATGAAAATATCAAGATAAACTCACTTATAATTACCAGAATTATCTCTACATTCTTTATAAAAATAGGTGCTGTATTCTTCTTCTCATTATACAAATCAACATTTAATAATACACCAAAGCCTATTTGTAAGGACCTCATGGACAGCCTCTCCATTACTTTTTGGAACCTAACGTATCTCGCACCAGACTTGGGTGTTTTCTCTTCCGTTGGTTTAAGTAATTTAGCAAAACAAAAATCCTTTTAGTGATCATAATGTCACTCATCTCTTATTTCAGAATTACTTCCTCTGTGATATTCGAGGGTGATATAAAGTACTAAGAATAAGCACTATTTTATAATCTTTAGCTACAAAAAGACAATTTTCTCCTCTTAGAGATCATAACTCATATTTAACAAGCCTCTTTTAACAGTCTTATTTATAAAATGCTTTATTCATCCTTTTGATTTTTAACTAAGTCTTCATACTTGCTCATCACTTTCCTTGTGACATTCAATATCTTATGTTGTAATTTCCTGTTCTCCTTAAGTATTTTTTCTTTATGTTTCTTTATTATTATTGTATGCATTTTAAGTTTTCTAACCCCTTTATTTATCCATAGCCTCCTTAAAATTCCTAACTATTTTCCATCTATCGTTGAGGTCCCACTGTTTCCTCGCAGATTCCCATTGTAACTAGCTCTTTTGACTAGCCAGGCATTTAAAATCTCACAAGCCTTATGACTTTGATATTTGGATGATCTTGCACCTACCTTCCATCAATATTCCCTCTAGGCTACTTGGGTATGGAACATCCTTCAATGTGCCAGGCAGGGACGAAGAGACAAATAAGCAGGATGTGTGCATGCACTGCTGTGCTGCAATCTTAACAGGACCACATAGTGCAACAGGCAGACTACATAAGGTTAGCAGAAATTAGAGGAAATTTAGCATTAAATCTCTCCCAGACAACCTTACCCATGTCACTGCTGTCCAGTTCAATTACTTCAAAGTGCTCACCACATTTAGCTGATTTACCAAATTTACTTTCAGGTAAAATTTTGCACCTTTTCAATTTTGAATATAGTATATTACTGCAAGAATTTCCTTTATAACAGCATTGAGGGGTTACTTACTGCCATGGACTGCAGTAGTTCAAAATTCACTTCCACCTTCACAAGGTCAATTAGGGTTGGGAAGTAATTACTAGCCTGGCCAGCAATGTGTGCATGTTGTGATCAAAAAGAAAAAATATACTGCTTAAGGCCAGAAAGTACATAAAATCATAATCTCCCATTTTTCTCAGACACTAATGGAATTATCGTCTTTTCACAGACTTGGTGGTTGGTGCCTTTGGAGCAAGTAAAGTTGCACTTTACAGGTAGGTGACTAAAATTATTAGGTGTTACCTATTTGAAGGATTGACCAAATAACTTAAAATGTAATGGAGTAGGCTCCTCAAGCCCACTTGACAATCAATAACATCATGGTTGATCTGACCCCAAGATTCAATTGCTCTCCGGGCCAGCTCATCATTGCCCTCAATTAGACCATAAGACCATAAGACATAGGAGCGGAGGTAAGGCCATTCGGCCCATCGAGTCCACTCCGCCATTCAATCATGGCTGATGGGCATTTCAACTCTACTTACCCGCATTCTCCCCGAAGCCCTTAATTCCTTGTGACATCAAGAATTTATCAATCTCTGCCTTGAAGACATTTAGCGTCCCAGCCTCCACTGCACTCTGCGGCAATGAATTCCACAGGCCCACCACTCTCTGGCTGAAGAAATGTCTCCGCATTTCTGTTCTGAATTTACCCCCTCTAATTCTAAGGCCGTGTCCACGGGTCCTAGTCTCCTCGCCTAATGGAAACAATTTCCTAGCGTCCACCCTCTCCAAGCCATGTATTATCTTGTAAGTTTCTATTTGATCTCCCCTTAATCTTCTAAACTCCAATGAATACAATCCCAGGATTCTCAGCCGTTCCTCATATGTTAGACCTACCATTCCAGGGATCATCCGTGTGAATCTCCACTGGACACGCTCCAGTGCCAGTATGTCCTTCCTGAGGTGTGGGGACCAAAACTGGACACAGTACTCCAAATGGGGCCGAACCAGAACTTTATAAAGTCTCAGTAGCACAATGGTGCTTTTATATTCCAACCCTCTTGAGATAAATGACAACATTGCATTCGCTTTCTTAATCACGGACTCAATTCCCTGATATTGTACTCTGTTCATCAAGGGCTAGATCGTTTAAATTTGTCAGGAAGAGCTGGGGTCCCAACACCCACCTTGCTACAAATCGTTCTGCACTCCAAAAGACATTATCCATGATCAGCTACTCTCTCTTTCCTGGCACTCAGCTAATTCTGTATACATATTGTTTTTTATTGCCCAAGGTATGACTTTGCTCACACGTCTACTGTGTGGCATTTTATCAAATACCTACTGGGCATCCAGGTGTGCCACATCAACAGTAGTGCCCTCACCAACATTCTGTTACCTTGAAATTGAAAATTTCAGTAGTCATTAAAGATGATTTGGAGATGCCGGTGTTGGACTGGGGTGTACAAAGTTAAAAATCACATAACATCATGTTATAGTCCAACAGGTTTCATTGGAAGCACACTAGCTTTCGGAGCATCGCTCTTTCATCAGGTGATTGTGGAGGGCTCAATCCTAACACGCAGAATTTATAGCAAAAATTTACAGTGTGATGTAACTGAAATTAAACATTGAAAAATTGATTGTCTGTTAAGTCTTTCATCTGTTTGAATGCCATGATTGTTTCACTTCTTTCATGTGTAAATCACAAAACCTTTTTTAAAAAGTTGCATTCTCAGGTTAGCTGTTAACAATGGTGATAGCTAGACAATATGTTGAAGGTGTTAGTCCCCTGTGTTCTCTGTCTATGCCATGATGTTTAGATTGATTCTAATCTAAAAAGTGAGATAACGGAGTTTTACATTAATTCATGCAGTTTTTGAGGTCAGAGGTCTACATGAATGCATGCAGTTTTTGAGCAAAGTACAATGTAACCCTGAAAGTACAAATTCACCCCACAAAATATATGTGTGCATGTGTGTGTGTGTGTGTGTCTGGGTTGGGGGCTGTGAGTGTGAGAAAGTGTATGTGTGTGTGTAGTGAGTGTAGAGTGTCTTAAGTCTGTGAGGGGGTGCATGTGTGAGTGTGGGAGTGTGTGTGTCTGTAAGGATGTGTGTGGGTGTCTGTGCGCATCTGTGTATATGTGTGTCTGTGTGTATAGGAGTGCCTGTGTGTGTGTGTGTGTGAGAGTGAGAGTGTGTAGGAGTATCTGTGTGTGTGTATAGTGCAATGGTGGTCACCTGTAATGTGACATGAACCCAAGGTCCCAGTTGAGGCCCTCCCTGTGGGTACCGAACTTAGCTATCAGCCTCTACTCAGCCACTTTTTGCTGCTGCCTGTCCCAAAGTCCACCTTGGAGGATGGTCACCCGAAGGTCCGAGGTCAAATGTCCTGGATCACTGAAGTGTTACCTAACTGGGAGGGAACACTCCTGTCTGATAATAGTTGTGCAGTGCCCGTTATTGTAGCCTTTGCTCCCTAATGTACCATGCCTCCGGGCATCCTTGCCTGCAACATATAAGATAGACAACATTGGCTGAGTCACAAGAGTACCTGCCATGTACAAGGTGGGAGGTGTCCCCACGCGTAAAGATCATCAAAGATAGCAGCTTCCTAATGATCAATCTTGCTGCATGACAACTTTGTTTAGGCTTCTAATTTGTAACAAGATCATAATTTCTCCTTCCTATGTCTGAGTCTATGCAGAGGTCTATTTATTTGAGTTAGACTGTGTTGAAACCCTGAAGAATATAAATATCCTCTTTGTCTATAGAATTACTGCTGATGCAATTTTTTAATTCACTTGACCAACCTTTCTAAAATCTTTTATCATTCAAATCTAGTGAATTGCCATTTTTAGCACCAAGAACTTTCAGAATAGCGTTAATCAAGAAATTGTCCCCCACTATTTTGCCACTCCTAACCAGCTTAATTAGCTCAACTACCCCCCACTCATACTGGAATAGCTCCACAGAGGCCAATATCCTGTCACCAAGCCAACCTTTACGTACACGTGAAAAGTTTTTGACAGCCTCTACAGAGTCGGTGCTCAGGATGCCAGAATCTCCAACACTCCTCTTTTATCTGTTAGCCAGGGCTCCTTGATTGGACCAGATTAATGGCTCTAATCAGGGAGCTCATATTCTATGAGATCTGTCTGGTTGACCTCATTATAGTCACTACACATTCTATCCACTCCATTCTTCTCAAATGCTTCCCATTTCCATTCATCACCAACTCGTTCCATCCCACTCTGCCATCCCCATCTCTTTTAATCTCATCCCATTCCTCCTGGAAACAGTCTATTCAGCCGTTGTTGTCAATTTCCCATTCTCTCCACTGATATTGTTCTACACTAAATGTCACGACCCCATCCCCCCATCTCATTGCTACCTCCAACAACCATTGGCATCTCTATAAGTGTCTCATATTCCAGATTCCTGCACACCTCGTGTGTCTCTGTGTGCATCAGACATAGTCCACCATATCGACACACAAAACATGTGCCTTTTGCACTTAGCTAATGAACAGTTGGGACAAATTCAGAGTTGTTATTTTGGTAAAAAAGAAGTTTTATTTACATTTTCCAAGACAATTTTGTTGTCTAAACCTGACATTGTTGCACTTTTTCCTATCAGATGGAAAACGATGAACTTTGAAAGAAAAGCAGCAAAAGTATCAATGAATCCATTACTGTCTTGACTGTGTATTGAATGAGATGTCTTTTGCAACCTATCAAGGTTTCCTTTGACAGAGACTCTAAGATCTTTATTCTTCACATACAGGGCTAGGCCTGTTGTTACTGTGGATGCACAACTACTCCTGAACCCTTCAATCATAAACCCAGCAAATAAAAGCTGCCAGCTTTTGGGATCCGAGACCTTGGTGTCATGGTAAGGAAGTGATGATGACAGAAAAAATGATTTTGCACTCTGACATTGTACAATTTGTTTTACCAATTGATATTTGACCTGGGGATGTTGCCATTTTGTGTAATGTTGAGATTTTATAGCTATGTCAACTTGTTTCATGTCAGAAGTGAAATGTTTAATGTCAAGGCTGCAAAGCGCTTGATTGTGACCCATTCCAGAGTCTGAGATTCATGGGTAACCAGTGCCATAAAAAATATAAAGTTCTACTGCATTAAACCTGATTTTTGAAAACAAATTAGAAAAACAAATACTGCAGATCAGATCAAAATGTTTGCAAGTAAAGCATAAGAAGGATTATTTGCAGAAATTAAAGTAATTGTTTCATTTCTTACCCAATTCCATTTTATAATAGCAGCTGATGCGTGCTATGTAGGGTGCTGAAGAACACATGAAAATGATTAGTAAAAAATGTGCAATGGTGAATGCTTTTCTGATCTTCTAAGATAAATTACAGCATCTCTGGGGCCACCAAGGCCTTGCGCTGAGAATCTGTTGATGTGTATTTCGAGAGTTATGGAATGGGCAAAAGAAATTATGTTGATTAAATGCCAGAATGGAAGAGGCAGCTAGTGGGATTTCTCTGACATGGAGGTAACGAAACGTTCATTTTGAAAGGTATGGAGAACATGCCCTCATATAGGTTTGTTAATTTATAAAATGAAGTATAATTGGCGTTAGGAAGAACTTTCCAAGGGTTTCATTTGAAACCAATTTTCAGAACCAACTACTGTATTATGTACACAGTAATTTTCAAAACAGTGATTGCATGTTTCATGGAAAAATAATATATTGATCATGCAGTCCATCGTATATTTTAGCGCGTATTGTGCTCCTATGTACCATAGTGTACACACAGTTTGTTAAAGTCATTTAAGTGAATTACTGAAGCTGCGTGAGCAACATGGATGTATTCTGTGCCGTTCTGAACAGCACCAAAAGAAACCATCCCCTTAAGGTGGCATTTGGCACCCATAATTCCCCTTGGTTATAGTATTTATTGCAAATTGATATCTCACCAATTTCAGAGTAAATTTGACACATCAAATCCACTGCTACCAGAGTAAAATGTTGTTTGCTTCTGGTGATCTTGTATCTTTCTGGATAGCTTTCTGGGTGAATGAATATTGAGTCAGCACTTGTAATTGCCTCGAGGGAAACTAGGCTAAATGCTGTGAACAGACCCGAGAGTGCCTTTTAAACTTTTGTAAATGGAATGTAACAAATAGTTTCCTCTAAAGGGAAGTGATTGATGAAGGTCACAAGTCAATGTAGACTCCGTGTGGGTTCCAGCTGAGGCAAATTTCAGTCATACGTTATGCACAAAAAAATGGTCACAGTACATCTCGAATAAATGCGACACCACAGGAAGTAATTCTTATCTGATTTTGCCCCACTGAGGATGTGAGATTTGGACTGGCAGGATATTTGTCAGTTGGAATAATCTGGGTGGCTTGGTCTTTGGGAGAATAATTTATCTATAATGTAGAATTTCATAACATTTTTCACATTATGAAAAAGCAATCTCACGAAAGAGCTTTGGCAAAGACTAACTGATCGATTGATTGTGTTCCATCCTGGTATGATGTAAACTTCTCCATATTGTCACCCCTCCCCCACTCTGCTACCTCCTGGGAAAAGGGAAAAGAGAGGGAAGAAAACCTTTCAGCAAATTTAGGAGAAAAAACCTCTGGGAATTTTTCTGTGAACATTGAAAGTAGTTAACCACTTCCCAGGAGAGTGCTGTGACCAAGTGACACAACAACAGCTACAAAAGCTACCTTCTATACACAGATACTTTTTCACTCTTATGAACTCTTTCATACCCTATTTGAACATTTGCAGAAAATCCTACTCCTTTCGACTGGTTGTAATCCAACCGGTTTATTTGAAAACACTAGCTTTCGGAGCAACGCTCCTTCATCAGGTGGTAGAGAAATATGAAGGAGCAGCGCTCTGAAAGATAAAGTTTTCAAATAAAGCTATTGGGGATTATAACCTGGTGTCATGTGAGTTATGACCTTGTCCAACACCTGCACATCCACATCATTGCAACTGCTGGCAGACGTTAATGATTCTGTGTGGTAAGAAGCATCCCACAGTCTCGAACCTAGGTCTGTGTTCTTACACGTAAGTCCTCTGATGCTCCGAAAAATGCCTAGCTCATATAGCCTTTCCACTTGGAGAAAATCAAATCCATGTTGTATTTTAGTGACTTCAATTATTAACATGAAGTCAATGTTTTTCAAGAGTAAAGCACTCAGTTCTTTTATCCTGTTTCAGTTACTGGGATTTCAAACTCGTGATGAAAAGAGAAAGTGCTAGAGAAACTCACCCAAGGAGAAAGAAACAAAGTTCACATTTTGAGTCCATTCAGACACTTCCTCAGAACATTGTCACTGTATTAAAAAATAGCTGGACTTGGAATGTGAACTCTTTTCTCTCTGAACAGAAGTTGCCAGACTTCTCCAATACTTTTTATTTCAGAGCTCCAGTAGGTGCAGTATTTTGTTTTTATTTTTGTGTCAGCCTGGTGACCTACTTTGAATCTTTTACAGGCCCAACATGCAAGGTACTGGAACTGTGCAATGTATTCATGATATGGACATATTTATTCCCGCAATTCATCCTAACACAAAATAAATTAATGACTTGTAGGAAGGCAGTGAATGTACTGTAGCCAAATTTGCAGATGACACAAAAATAGGTGGAAAGGCAAGTTACGAGAGGGGATACAAATAATTTACAGAGAGATATTGAGAGGTTAAGTAAGTCGACAAAAAGTTTGCAAATGGAAAAATGTGAAGTTATTCAATTTGGAAGGGAGAACAAAACAACTATTTGAATGGAGAAGAACTGCAGAAAGCTGCAGCACAAAGGGACTTGGGGGTTACTTGTACATGAAACCCAGAAAGCTCGCACACAGGTGCAGCAGGTAATCAGGCAGACTGATGGAACATTGGCTGTTATTTCAAGTTGGGGGGGTGGGGTGGTTGGAGTATAAGAGTTGAAAAGTCTGTCTGAAACTGCATAAGGTGCTTGTGAGACCACATCTGGAGTACTGTTAGAAGTTTTAGTCCCCGTATTTAAGGAAAGATATCATGTTATTGTGGACAGTTCAGAGAATATTCATTAACGTGATCCCTGGAATGGGGGAGTTGTCTTATGTGCAAAGGCTAAACAGGCTGGGACTCCTCTCTCTCTATCTCTCTCTCTCTCTCTCTCTCTCTCTCTCTCTCTCTCTCTGTCTCTCTGTCTCTTTCTCTCTCGCTCTCTCTCTTTCTCTCTGTGCCATCTTGTCTCTTCATTTGCTTCAAAAGAGTATCTCCTTGTTCCTTTAATAGTTTAGAAGAATTAAAAGTGATCTCATTGAAACGTATATGATTCTTAAAGGTTTTGGCAGGGTAAATGTTGAGAGGATGTTTTCCCTGCTGGGAGAGTCTTCAAGCAATCTCAGAATTAAGATGTGCCAATTTAAGACTGAGCTGAGGAAGAACCTCTTCTCTCAGAGGATTGCACATCTTTGGAACTCCTTGTCACAGAGAGCTGTGGGAGCAATATCCTTGTGTATATTTAAGGCTGAGACAGTTAGATTCCTGATCATTAGGGAACAAGGGTTTCAGGAAAATGCAGGAAAGTGGATGTGAGGAATGTCAGATCAACCATGATCTTATTGAATGACAGAGCAGGCTCAAGGGGCCAAATGACCTACTCCAGTTCCTATTTCTTATGGTCTTGTGGTTTGATGGTTACCCTACTCATTTCATAAGAATCTAACAACACTAACCTTCAAAGAAGCATGCATAATAAAATCTGTAAATCTTTCCCTCATTCAACTCCATATAATGGATCTCTGCTTGAAGCTGCCCTATCCAAGTTTAAGAGGTTTCATTTGCCTATGTTAAATGGCATTTTTTGGGTACAGTTCCATTGCTGCATCTCATCTAAATCTGCATGCTGTCTAAAAGACTATTTGCATAATTCGTATTCAGTCTTGCCTTTCTTTACATAGGTTGCACCATGACCATAGAACAAATATTGTTGTGTAGTATGGCTATCTGAAACCATGTACTTGGCAAGCAATAATGCAGTTGCAAGACTTGGACCAGTTTGAAATTTGAATCTCATGGCCAAGCATATTCCACAGCAATAAGGCTTATCCTTATTGTTTCTGCATTGTTGTAGAATTATGAAATGCATGTATTTGCTAATAAAAATTATATTAAACATGATAGAATATTAATGTAATGATTAGTTATGTTTTTGATGCATCATGGCACAAAGGTGTGAGTTCACATCGAAACTTCTTGCTGTGAATGGCTAGTCTTGGTCTAGCTGCCAAAAAGGCTGGTAAATGGAGGTAAGGTGCTGTCTTGTGTTAACAGCAAGGCAAACCAGACAAGCTGTTCCGTAGAGCTTTCTTTGGACCTTCTGTCCTTTTAATCTCTCAATTTAGTGAAACCTTAATATTCCTTATCTGTCAACATTTAGTTGTGAATGATGTATGTCATGGAGGAACCTAAACAAATTACAATAGCATAACAGTAGGATGGAAATATGTGGGCTGCCTCTGCCTTTTCATTTGTTTTTAATAGCAGAACCTTCAAACACATTGAGATGCTCTTTAGTCCATTGCGTCTGTGCTGATTTGTTTCCTGGAGCAATTAAGATTAATCCCACTGTTATAGTCTTTTTTTCTCTCTCTCTGGGATTTACATATTAAAGAACAGAAACCAGCAAATCCATTCTAAAAGATGAAAGCCTTAACAATCTAGATTTGTTCACTGTATCATTGTATCACTGTAATATTTTGCTATGAAATTCTTAGGCATCGCTTCACAACCACCTGATGAAGGAGCAGTGCTCGGAAAGCTAATGCTTCCAAATAAACCTGTTGGATTATAACCTGGTGTTGTGTGATTTTTAACTTTGTTCATCCCAGTCCAACACCAGCTCCTCCAAATCATGTTTACATGTAGTGAATGGTGTTCTCTGTGTTACGGAATCAGATTGGAGGGTTGGGAGAGTTTGGTGGGAAGGTGGTGGGCTGGTCACCCCAACAAAACATGCCCACCCCAACGAAAACACCTTCAGAGTGACCATGTAAAATCTAGCCAGTCTAGAACTCTCTCTCTGCCACCTGTCTCTTCAACTGCTTCAAGAGAGTATCTCCTTGTTCCTTTAATAGTTTCTGTGGCATAGCAAATGGACCATTGTTGATTATTACAAGCGACATGGAGTATAAAAGTGGGGAAGTTTGCTACAGTTCTAGACTAACTAGATTTTACATGGTCACACTGAAAGTGTTTTCGTTGGGGTGGGCATGTTTTGTTGGGGTGATCAGCCCACCACCTTCCCACCAAACTCTCCCAACCCCTCCAATCTGATTCCATAACACAGAGAACACCATTCACTACATGTAAACATTTGGAGGAGCCGGAGTTGGACTGGGATGAACAAAGTTAAAAATCACACAACACCAGGTTATAATCCAACAGGTTTATTTGGAAGCATTAGCTTTCCGAGCACTGCTCCTTCATCAGGTGGTTGTGAAGCGATGCCTAAGAATTTATAGCAAAATATTACAGTGATACAATGATACAGTGAACAAATCTAGATTGTTAAGGCTTTCATATTTTAGAATGGATTTGCTGGTTTCTGTTCTTTAATATGTAAATCCCAGAAATTCTTTTAAGTCACATTCTCAAGATAATTTAAGGTTTTATAACAAAACGTGACATCGCAGCTCGGACATTGCCTTAAAGGTGTGAGTCAGACCAATCTTGAGTCTATTTCCAAAGTGGAATTTACAAATATTACATGGATTCATTGACTGCATTGACTGCTTTCAGGTTCTGCAATTTTTGAGCAAAATAGAATGTATCTACTAATATAATTCTGCAAATACACGTTCACTCCATAAACTTATATATGTGTGCATGTGCAGGAGAGAAAGACAGAGTGAGTGTGTGCATGTGAGTGTGTGCATGTGAGTGTGAGTGCACGTGAGAGAGTGTGTGTTTGCGTGTGTGCGAGTGTGATGGGGCATAAGCCTGTGAGAGGGTGCATGTGTGGGTGTGAATGTGGGAGGTGTATGTGTGAGGGTATGAGAGGGAATTTGTGTGTGAGAGAGGGTCCGTGTGATTGTGTGAGTATATAAGAGTGTGTGTCTGTGTGTGAGAGAGGGGTCACCTGTGGTGTGACATGAACCCAAGGTCCCAGTTGAGGCCATCCCGTATCAATCTCTGCACAGCCACTCTGCATCATTGCCTGTCCTGAAGTCCACCTTGAAGGATGGTCACCCGAAGGTCTGAGGCCGAATGTCCCAGACCGCTGAATTGTTCACTAACTAGGAGGGAACACCCTTACCTGGTGATTGTTGTGCGGTGTCCATTCATCCATTGTCGCAGCATCTGCTTGGTCTCGCCAATGTACCATGCCTCGGAACATCCTTGGCTGCAGCGTATGAGATAGACAATGTTGGCCAAGTCACATGAGTACTTGCCGTGTACGTGGTGGGTGGTGCACCCAAGTGTAATGGTGGTCTCCATGTCAACACTCTGACACATCCTGCAGTGGTTGCCATGATAGGGTTGTACGGTGTCGTGGTTGATGTTATCCTGAAGGCTGGGCAGTTTGCTGTGGACAATGATCTGTTTAAGGTTTGGTGGTTCTTTAAAGGTGAGAAGTGGAGGTGTAGGGAAGGTCTTAACATATATAAACAAACAGTGAAGAGCCAAGTGGGCAGACATTTTTCAAAACAAAATTAAAAATCACACAACACCAGGTTATAGCCCAACAGGTTTATTTGGAAGTACAAGCTACTGGGGCAGGATCATAAGACACAGAATTTATAGTAAAATATTAAAGTATTTTACAACTGATGCAATTTATTGAACACATCTAAAATGCTGTTAAGTCTTTAATCATTTAGAGTGGGTTGCGAGTTTCGATTAATTAATATGTAAATCCCAAAACTTCTTTCAAGTCACATTCCTGAGATAACTTAAGAAGTTCTGGGAGTTACACATTAATGAACTGAAACCTGCAATCCATTCTAAAAAAATGAAAGACTTAACAGCAGTCTAGGTTTGTTCAATGTATCACATCAATTGCATGACACTATGACCTTGTGTTATAAATTCTGTGTTTTATGATCTTGCCCCACTAGCTACCTGACAAAGGAGCAGTGCTCTGAAAGCTAGTACTTCCAAATAAACCTGCTGGACTATAACTTGGTGTTGTGTGATTTTTAACTTTGTCCACCCCATTCCAACACAGGCACCTCCTTTACAAAACAAAATTAATTTTTAAAAGTGTGGGAAGGAAGAGGTGGTACTAGAGGATGCCCTTTGCACATCAGGGCACCCCATTCTCCCTGAAGATAGTAACATCCTTGTCCTCCCTGCATAACTTTTAAAATCTACCCTCATTCACCCTACCCCTCCCATCCAACTAGGTACTAGGATCCACTGAGCGACAGAAGTCCTATTATTGATCAATGTTGCCTCAACACTCCCCACAGCACATGATGACCGTGAGTCTGGCTTATTCATTGTACATCAATTTCCCTCTTAGGGATGGTGAGTTGTCCACAGTCCAAAAAGCACATTGGGAGTACTGTGTTTGATTTTGGGCTCTTGATTTCAGAAAGGATATAGTTGTAGTGATACCCTTGAGGATGTCCATTCATCTGATTTCTGGGAACATAGAACATAGAACATAGAACAATACAGCACAGAACAGGCCCTTCGGCCCACGATGTTGTGCCGAACTTCTATCCTAGATTAAGCACCCATCCATGTACCTATCCAAATGCCGCTTAAAGGTCGCCAATGATTCTGACTCTACCACTTCCACGGGCAGCGCATTCTATGCCCCCACCACTCTCTGGGTAAAGAACCCACCCCTGACATCTCCCCTATACCTTCCACCCTTCACCGTAAATTTATGTCCCCTTGTAACACTCTGTTGTACCCAGGGAAAAAGTTTCTGACTGTCTACTCTATCTATTCCCCTGATCATCTTATAAACCTCTATCAAGTCACCCCTCATCCTTCGCCGTTCCAATGAGAAAAGGCCTAGAACTCTCAACCTATCCTCGTACAACCTATTCTCCATTCCAGGCAACATCCTGGTAAATCTTCTCTGCACCCTCTCCAAAGCTTCCACATCTTTCCTAAAGTGAGGCGACCAGAACTGCACACAGTACTCCAACTGTGGCCTAACCAAAGTCCTGTACAGCTGCAACATCACTTCACGACTCTTGAATTCAATCCCTCTGCTAATGAACGATAATACACCATAGGCCTTCTTACAAACTCTA
The DNA here is from genome assembly GCF_047496795.1 of Chiloscyllium punctatum. Lineage (NCBI taxonomy): Eukaryota > Metazoa > Chordata > Chondrichthyes > Orectolobiformes > Hemiscylliidae > Chiloscyllium > Chiloscyllium punctatum. The sequence continues at coordinate 76,269,679 of NC_092746.1, forward strand.
TCCACCTGAGTGGCAACTTTCAAAGATCTATGTACATAGACCCCAAGATCCCTCTGTTCCTCCACCTGACTAAGAACCCTACCATTAACTCTGTATTCCGCATTCTTATTTGTTCTTCCAAAATGGACAACCTCACACTTGGCAGGGTTGAAGTCCATCTGCCACTCCTCAGCCCAGCTCTGCATCATATCTAAGTCCCTTTGCAAACGACAAATGCCCTCCTCACTGTCCACAACGCCACCTATCTTCGTATCATCTGCAAGTTTACTGACCCACCCTTCGACTCCCTCATCCAAGTCATTAATAAAAGTTACAAACAGCAGAGGACCCAGAACTGATCCCTGCTGAACTCCACTTGTAACTGGGCTCCAGGCTGAATATTTACCATCTACCACCACGCTCTGACTTCGACCGGTTAGCCAGTTTTCTATCCAACTGGCCAAATTTCCCTCTATCCCATGCCTCCTGACTTTCCGCATAAGCCTACCATGGGGAACCTTATCAAATGCCTTACTAAAATCCATGTACACGACATCCACTGCTCTACCCTCATCCACATGCTTGGTCACCTCCTCGAAGAATTCAATAAGACTTGTAAGGCAATACCTACCCTTCACAAATCCGTGCTGGCTGTCCCTAATCTGTCTTTCCAGATACTCATAAATCCTATCCCTCAGTACCCTTTCCATTACTTTGCCTACCACAGAAGTAAGACTAACTGGCCTGTAATTCCCGGGGTTATCCCTATTCCCTTTTTTGAACAGGGGCACAACATTCGCTACTCTCCAGTCCCCTGGTACCACCCCCGTTGACAGTGAAGACGAGAAGATCATTGCCAACGGTACTGCAATTTCCTCTCTTGCTTCCCACATAATCCTAGGATATATCTCGTCAGGCCCGGGGGACTTGTCTATCCTCAAGTTGTTCAAAATGTCCAACACATCTTCCTTCCTAACAAGTATCTCTTCTAGCTTACCAGTCCGTTTCACACTCTCCTCTTCAACAATACGGTCCCTCTCGTTCGTAAATACTGATGAGAAGTACTTGTTCAAGACCTCTCCTATCTCTTCCGATTCAATACACAATCTCCCACTACTGTCCTTGATCGGACCTACCCTCGTTCTCATCATTCTCAGGTTTCTCACATACGCATAAAATGCCTTGTCGTTATCCTTGATCCTATCCGCCAGGGATTTTTCATGCCCTCTCTTAGCTCTCCTAATCCCTTTCTTCAGGTCCCTTCTGGCTATCCTGTATCCCTCCACTGCTCTGTCTGAACCCTGGTTCCTCACCCTTATGTAAGCCTCCTTCTTCCTCTTTACTAGACATTCAACCTCCCTCGTCAACCAAGGCTCCCTCACACGACCATTTCTTTCCTGCCTGATAGGTACATACATATCAAGGACACGTCGTATCTGCTCCTTGAAAAAGTTCCACATTTCCACCACATCCTTCCCTGACAGCCTATGCTCCCAATTTATGCTCCTCAAATCCTGTCTTACAGCATCATAATTTCCCTTCCCCAATTGTAAAATCTACCTTGTTATGCGCACCTATCTCTCTCCATAAACCAAGGTGAAAGTCACAGAATTGTGGTCACCATCACCAAAATGTTCGCCCACTAACAAGCCCATCACTTGTCCCAGTTCATTACCGAGTACCAAATCCAATATGGCCTCCCCTCTGGTTGGACAATCTACATACTGAGTTAGAAAAGCTTCCTGGACACACTGCACAAACACCGCCCCATCCAATCTACTTGATCTAATGAGCTTCCAATCAATATTTGGGAAGTTGAAGTCGCCCATGACTATGACCCTGTGGCTTCTGCACCTTTCCAAAATCTGTTTCCCAATCTGTTTCTCCACATCTCTGCTGCTATTTGGGGGGTTATAGTAAACACCCAACAAGGTGACTGCACCTTTCCTATTTCTGACTTCAGCTCATACTACCTCCAAAGGCAGATCCCCCTCAAACTGCCTTTCTGCAGCCATTATACCATTCCTAATTAGCAATGCCACCCTCCCTCCTTTTTTACCACCCTCCCTAGTCTTACTGAAAGATCTGTAACCAGGAACCTCCAACAGCCATTCCTGTCCCTCATCTATCCACGTTTCCGTGATGGCCACAACATCGTAGTCCCAGGTACCGATCCACGCCTTAAGTTCACCCACCTTATTTCTGATACTCTTTGCGTTGAAGTATACGCACTTGAGCCCATCTCTGTGTCCGCAAGTATTCCCTGTCAGTGCTACCTTCTCCACAGCCTCCCTACAGTCTTGGACATCCTGACACACAGCTAGCTTACTTGCTGGACTACAAGTCCGGATCCCATCCCCCTGCCAAATTAGTTTAAACCCCCCCGAAGAGTGCTAGCAAACCTACCCCCCAGGATATTGGTGCCCTTCTGGTTCAGGTGCAACCCGTCCTGCTTGTACAGGTCCCACCTTCCCCAGAATGCAGTCCAATTGTCCAAATACCTGAAGCCCTCCCTCCTACACCATCCTTGCAGCCACGTGTTCAACTGCACTCTCTCCCTATTCCTTGCCTCACTGTCACGTGGCACCGGCAACAACCCAGAGATGACGACTCTGTCTGTCCTAGCTTTTAGTTTCCAGCCTAACTCCCTGAGCTCTTGAATGACCTCCCCACCCCTCTTCCTACCTATGTCATTGGTGCCAATGTGTACCACGACTTCTGGCTGCACACCCTTCCCCTTAAGGATTCTGAAGACACGGTCCAAGACGTGTCGGACCCTGGCACCCGGGAGGCAACAAACCTACCGAGAGTCTCGCCCATGTCCACAGAACCGCCTGTCCGTCCCTCTAACTATAGAGTCTCCTATAACTAGCGCTCTCCTCCTTCTCCCCCTTTCCCTTCTGAGAACACACCCACTCAAATACTAATCACTTACCTTCCCGACCAGCTCTGCACTCCAACCTCACTTCCGCCCAGCCCGCGCCGCTCTCTGCGGTGAAAAGTCTCCCGGGTTCGCTTTTACTCGGCCGCTGCTCCCACTCAAATGACCGTTGGTGTTAAAGGGTGAGTATTTATACTCACTGTTCTCCTTCCCGGCTGCCCCTCTGCTTGCCGTCACTGGGGAAGATGGGGTTGTTTCAGGAAGAAAGGTTGAGTAGTTTGGGCCTGTGTCCATTGGCATTAAGAATAGAGGTGATTTTATTGAAGCATTTAAGATTCTGAGGTGACTTGATACAGTGGTTGCTAAAAGACATTTGGGAGATATTGGAATTATTGGACATTGTTTAAAAGTAAAGGATATCAGGATTTCATATTTAAGACAGAAATGAAGAGAAATGTTCTCTCTCAGAGGGCCATTGGTCTCTGAAGATATAACTATTTTCAACTATGACCCCTCATGTTAGCCATTTCTGCCCTGGGAAATAGTCTCTGGCTATCGACTCTATCTATGCCTCTCATTAACTTGTATATTTCAATTAGGACCCCTGTCCTCCTCCTTTTCTCCAATGAAAAAAGTCCAAGCTCAGTCAACCTCTCTTCATAAGATAAGCCCTCCAGTCCAGGCAGCATCCTGGTAAACCTCCTCTGAATCCTCTCCAAAGCATCCACATCTTTCCTATGATAAGGCGACCAGAACTGGATGCAGGATTCCAAATGCGGTCTTACCAAAGTTTTATAGAGCTGCAACAAGATCTCACGACTCTTAAACTCAATCCCCCAGTTAATGAAAGCCAAAACACCATATGCCTTCTTAACAACCCTGTCCACTTGGGTGGCCATTTTAAGGGATCTATGTACCTGCATCCCTCTGTTCCTTCGCACTGCCAAGAATCCTATCCTTAATCCTGTACTCAGCTTTCAAATTCAACCTTCCAAAATGCATCACCTCGCATTTATCCAGGTTGAACTCCATTTGCCACCTCTCAGCCCATCTCTGCATCCTGTCAATGTCCCGCTGCAGCCTACAACAGCCCTTTTATACTGTCAACAACACCTCCAACCTTTGTGTCGTCTGCAAACTTGCTGACCCATCCTTCAATCCCCTCATCCAAGTCATTAATAAAAATTGCAAACAGTAGAGGCCCAAGGACAGAGTTTGTGGAACACCACTCACCACAAACTTACAGGCAGAATATTTTCCTCCTACTACCACTCGCTGTCTTCTGTTGGCCAGCCAATTCTGTATCCAGACAGCTAAGTTCCCCTGTATCCCATTCCTCCTGACCTTCTGAATGAGCCTACCATGGGGAACCTTATCAAATGCCTTGCTGAAGTCCATATACACCACATTCACAGCTCTACCCTCATCAACTTTTCTAGTCACATCCTCAAAGAACTCGATAAGGTTTGTGAGGCATGACCTGCCCATCACAAAGCCGTGTTGACTGCATTTAATCAAGCCATGCTCTTCCAGATGGTCATAAATCCTATCCCTCAGAATCCTTTCTAACACCTTGCAGACGATAGACGTGAGACTTACTGGTCTGTAATTGCCGGGGATTTCCCTATTTCCTTTTTTGAAGACAGGAATTACATTTGCCTCTCTCCAGTCCTCAGGTACCACTCCAGTGGAGAGCGAGGATGCAAAGATCTTCGCAAGTGGCAAAGCAATTGCATTTCTTGTTTCCCAAAGCAGCCGAGGACAAATCTGATCCAGGCCTGGAGACTTGTCAATCTTGATATTTGACAAAATTTTCAGCACATCAGCTTCCTCTATCTCTATCCATTCTAGCATGCACACCTGCTCTTCAAAGGTTTCATTCACTACAAAGTTCATTTCTTTCGTAAAGACAGAAGTAAAAAACTCATTTAGGGCTTTCCCTACCTCCTCAGACTCCACACACAAATTCCCTATGCTATCCCTGATCGGCCCTACTCTTTCTTTGATCATTCTCTTATTCCTCACATAAGTGTAAAATGCTTTTGTGTTCTCCCTAATCCGTTCTCCCAAGCCTTTCTTGTGCCGGCTCCTGGCTCTCCTCAGACCATTTTTAAGCTCCTTCCTCGCCTGCCTGTAATCCTCTAGAGCTGAGCTTGACCCTAGCTTCCTCCACCTTCTGTAAGCTACCTTCTTCCTTTTGACGAGAAGCTCCACCGCTCTCGTCATCCAAGGTTCCTTTATCTTACCCCTTCTTGCCTGTCTCAGAGGGACATATTTATTCGTAACTCGCAGCAACTTTTCCTTAAGCAGTCTCTATATGTCTGTAGTGCCTTTACCATGGAACAATTGCTCCCAGTCCATGCTTTCATAACACATGGCTAATTGCATCATAGTTTCCTCTTCCCCAATTAAATATCTTCCCATTTTGCCTAATCGTCTCCCTCTCCATAGCTATGTAGAATGTGAGGCAGTCGTGGTCACCATTACCAAAATGCTCTCCCACCACAAGATCTGATACCTGTCCCAGCTCGTTTCCAAGCACCAAGCCTAGAATGGCCTCTCCCCTCGTCAGCCTGTCAACGTACTGAGTTAGGAAACCCTCCTGAACACACCTTACAAAAACAGCTCCATTCAAATCTTCTGCTTGAAGGAGGTTCCAATCATTATTGGGAAAGTTAAAGTCACCCATTACAACAACCCTACTACATCCACACTTTTCCAAAATCTACCGACCTATGCTTTCTTCAATCTCCCTGCTGCTACTGGGGGGCCTGTAGTAAACCCCTAACGAGGTGACTGCTCCCTTGCTGTTCCTAATTTCCGCCCATACTGACTTGGTGGGCAGATCTTCCTCGACAATGGAAGTTTCTGTCGCTGTGATACCCTCTCTAATTAGTAGTGCCACACCCCTTCCTCTTTTTTCTCCCCTCCCTATTCTTTTTAAATGCTCTAAACCCTGGAACATCCAGCAACCATTCCTGCCCCTGAGAAACCCATGTCTCTGTTATGGCAACAACATCATAGCACCAGGTACTGATCCATGCTCTAAGTTCATCACTTGTACTCCTGATACTCCTTGTATTAAAGCAAACACACTTTCACTGATCCCTTGGTTCCTTCCCAGGAAAATCCTTCCCACTAGCTGGTCTTCCTCTTGCTATTGCCACATCTGCATCAACTCTCACCTCCAGTATACAGCTCAGGTTCCCACCCCCTGCCATACTAGTTTAAACCCTCTCAAACTACTCAAGCAAACCTTCCACCCAGGACATTGGTCCCCTTCCAGTTCAGATGCAACCCTTTCTTCTTGTACAGGTCCCACCTTCCCCAGAAGGCATCCCAATTATCTACATATCTGAAGCTCTCCCTCCTACACCAGCTGCGCAGCCACGCGTTAAGCTGTGCCCGCTCCCTGTTCCTCACCTCGCTATCTCGTGGCACCGGAAGTAAACTAGAGAACACTACTCTGTTCGTCCTGCTTTGCAGCTTCCATCCTAACTCCCTGAAATCACTTTTTATATCCTCAATCCTTTTCCTGGCTATATCATTAGTACCAATATGTAATACGATTTCTGGCTGTTCGCCCTCCCCTTTTAGAACCTTATACACCCGATCGGAGACATCCCGGACGCTGGCACCAGGGAGGCAACATACCTTCTGGGAATCCCGATCCTGACCACAAAATCTCCTGTCAATTCCCCTAACTATTGAGTCCCCTACCACGAGTACTTTTCTATTCTGCCCCCTTCCTTTCTTTGCCACTGTGTCAGGCTCAGTGCCAGAGAACTAACTACTATGGCTTTCCTCTGGTAGGTCATCCCCCCTCAGCAGTATCCAAAACAGTATACTTATTGCTGAGGGGAATGTCCACAGGGGATCTCTGCACTGTCTGTCTGTCCCCTTTCCTCCCCCTAACTGTAACCCATCTATCCTTGTCCTGAGCCTTAGGAATGACCAACTCCTGGTAACTTCTCTCAATTACCCCCTCAGCCTCCCGAATTATCCATAGTTCATCCAGCTCCAGCTCCAATTCCCGAACACGGTTTTCAAGGTGCTGGAGTTGGGTGCACTTCCCACAGATGTAGCCAACGGAGACGTGTGCCATGTCTCCCACCTGCCACATTCTGCAGGAGGAGCAAGCAACTGCCCTAGCATCCATACCTGGCTTATCTGAACACCCAATTGGTATTAAAGTAGAATGCTTAGTTCAAGTTGCTATAAAATTATTAACAAATTTATATTCCATAGAGGAAGTTTAGAATGAACCTTACCTTATTAACTAGGTTAGAGGAGGAGGGTGGGTGGGAGACACTACAGTTGTAGAGTCTCGGGTTTAGCCGCCTTGCTGATATATATGGTCACTGCTTTCCTTCCCGGCTGCCCCTCTGGTCCTCGTCACTTCCTCCGTTGCTCCCGCTCCTCCTGTGAAAGAGAAAACACCGCTGCCCACTACCGGTAAGTAATTTTTAAAAACTGCCTTACCTTAGCTGCAGTCTTCCAGGTTCGTCTTACCTCCGCCTGCTGCTCGCACTCAAAGTGTATGTTATTGTAGCAATGCAAGAAGGAAGTTCATCACAATATGCTTGAAGGCAATTAGAGATGGGAATAAAAACTGGCTGAAGCTGAGATAAATAAATGAGACTTTCTCACACCCCACACACCCCCCCACCTCCTAAATTTTGGAACTCTTGTGCATAAACAAGGGAATAAAAGAAACAAGTAAAGTGAAAAAAATTGAATAATTAAAATCTCAAGAATTGAAACCACGCATCTTTAAAAGTTAATTTTCAGTACCAGATTTAACAATTCACTTATGCTGGAATGGACAAGCACTAACTTTTCAGTTGTAAATGTCATAAATTCACAGCCTTCCATGTGTTTGAATACTTATTATTCTGCAGAAGCATGTTTCACAAGCTTTCCTTTATTTTCACGTTTAACTGTACATACTCAGAGATTGTTTTCTAATTTACCCCTTAACAATGTTGAGTACCAATAACCCCATCATTATTTCTTTTGTAAAATCCAGGTAACAATCCTGGAGCTTACCCAGTCAATTGTTAGAACATAGAACATAGAACAACACAGCACAGAACAGGCCCTTTGACCCACGATGTTGGGTCGACCTGTGAACTAATCTAAGCCCATCACCCACACTATCCCATCATCATCCATGTGCTTATCCAAGGACAGCTTCAATGCCCCTAATGTGGCTGAGTTAACTACATTGGCAGGCAGGGCATTCCACGCCCTTACCACTCTCTGAGTGAAGAGCCTGCCTCTAATATCTGTCTTAAATCCCTCAATTTGAAGCTATGCCCCCTCGTACAAGCAGATGTCATCATTCTAGGAAAAAGACTCTCCCTGTCGACCCTACCTCATCTGATCATTTATATATCTCTATTAAATTGCCTCTTGTCATTCTTCTATCCAATGAGAACAGACCCAAATGCCTCATCCTTTCCTCATAAGACCTTCGATTCAGACCAGGCAACATCCTGGTAAATCTCTCCTGTACCTTTTCCAATGCTTCCACATCCTTCCTGTAATGGGGGCAACCAGAACTGTACACAACATTCCAAGTGTGGCCGCACTAGCGTTTTAGATAGTTGCTGCATGACATCACGGCTCTGGAACTCAATCCCTCTGCCAATAAAACTGAATACACAATGCCTTCTTAACAGCACTTTCAACCTGGATGGCAACTTTCAGGGATCTATGTACATGAACACTAAGATCCATCTGCACATACACTCTACCAAGAATCTTTTCATTGACCCAGTATTCTGCCTTCCTGTTATTCTTCCCAAAGTGAATCACCTCACATTTATCTGCATTGAACTGTTTTTGCCACCTTTCAGCCCAGTTCTGCAATTTATCCAAGTTTCCCCTGCAACCTGCAACATTCTTCCACACTGTCCATCACTCCACCAACTTTTGTATCATCTGCAAACTTACTAACCCACCCACTTATGTTTGCGTCCAAGTCATTTATAAAAATGACAAACAGCAATGGTCCCACAACAGATCCTTGTGGCACACCACTAGTAACTGGACTGCAGGCTGAATATTTTCCATCAACCACCACTCATTGCCTTCTTACAGAAAGCCAGTTTCCAGTCCAAACTGCTAAATCACTTTCAATCCCATGTTTCTGCATTTTCTCCAACAGCCTACCATGTGGAACCTTATCAAAGGCTTTGCTGAAGTCCATGTACACCAAGTCAACTGCCCTACCCACATCCTCATAATTGGTCACCTTCTCAAAAAACTTAATGAGATTTGTGAGACATGACCTGCCCTTGATGAATCCACGTTGACTATTTCTAATCACATTGTTGCTTGTTGATGGTTATAAGTCCTATCTCTTATAATTCTTTCCAAAACCTTTCCTACAACAGACATAAGGCTCACTATCCATAATTACCTGGGTCATCTCTACTACCCTTCTTGAACAAGGGCACAACATTTGCAATCTTCCAGTCCTCTGGTGCTAAACCTGTAGACAATGACGACTCAAAGATCAAGGCCAAAGGCTCGGCCATCTCCTTTGTAGCTTCCCAGAGAATTCTCAGAAAAATCCCATCCGGCCCAGGGTATTTATCTACTTTCACGCCTTCTAGAATTGATAACACCTCCTCCTTACTAACCTCAATCCTTTCAAGTCTAATAGCCCATGTCGCAGTCTTCTCCTCTACAATATTCTCCTTTCCTTGAGTGAAAACAGATGAGAAGTATTCATTTAGCACCTCTCCGATCTCCACGGAGTCCACACATTACTTCCCACTTCTGTGTTTGACAGGCCCTATTCCTACCCTAGTCATTCTTTTATTCCTCACATATCTAAAGAAAGCTTTAGGGTCCTCCTTTACTCTTCCTGCTAAAGACTGCTCATGTCCTCTCCTTGCTCTTCTTAACTCTCTCTTTAAATCCTTCCTAGCTATTCTGTAACTCTCCATTGCCTCATCTGAACCATCTTGCCTCAACGTCACATAAGCCTCCCTCTTCCATTTAACAAGAGATACAATTTCTTTCGTAAACCACGGTTCCTTTCCCTTATCACTTCCTCCTGGCCTGACAGGGACATACCTATCAAAGACACACAATATCTGTTCCTTAAACCAGCTCCACGTTTCAATTGTCCCCATCCCCTGCATATTGCTGCCCCATTCTATGCCTCCTAAGTTGTGCCTAATCACATTATAATGTTTGTATGTATGCATTCTGGATAACCGGATAGAATGAACAGTAGTTTAATTGTACATTTTGGAGCTTTTTAAAATTTATTAATGGGATATGAGTGTCATTGGTTGCCTTCCTAATTGCCATGGAACTAAACGGCTTGTTTCAGAGGGCAGTTAAGAGTAAACCATATTGATTCTGGTTTTGGAATAATATGTGGGCTAGGCAAGGTAAGCATGGCAAATTCCTTTCACTGAAGGATGTTAGTGAGCCAGAGGGATTTTTTTTCAGTAATAGCTTTTGATTTCAGATTTTCTTCAATTCAAATACCATTAGCTACCACAGTGGGCTTTGAACCTATGTCTCCAGAACCTTTGCCTGGGCTTCTAGATTACATTAACACTATACTACCACCTCCCCACTATTCCTATAGGGATTGTTGAACCTGTTTAGAAAGACATACACTAACCTTTATTTTCCTCCTTTATTCACAGTTTCACTGTGCAAGTCTCTGCAACTGTGTCAGGCCATGGTATTCCAGATACAGTAGGTAAGCATTATATAAATATATAGCTCACAAACATGAACAGAAATCTGTTTACAATTGAGATATAAATTTCAGTCAGTCTAAGCCAAGGGAAGTTGACTGTTCAGGGCACATCTGTCTGTACAACTGCTTTATCATTTGCATAAAATCCTTATGTGTATTGTTGTAAAGCAATACCAAAAATGCTATTATACAATTGTCTTAAGCATCGTCTTACAAAAAGAGGATAAAACCTATATCCTTATGGTTTTTAATGCTGGTTGTCTTAAACTTGATCTACATTTTTCAGAATTATAGTTGAGAACAGTCGTGTGGCCTTTTGAACTCCAAACTTCCTAAACACATGAGCATTAAGAGCAAAATATTCTCTGTGTGGCTTATGATGCTATCTTTAAAAACATCCACATCTCCTTTTTCTTAAGTTCTGGATGCAAGCCTTCAACTAGACAGACTGAAGCAGAAAGGAGGAATTGAGAGAACGCTATTCCTTAATTCTCATCGACCACAGCACGCATTCCATTTTGTTGTTGGAAAATCAGAACGTTCCAAGTATCAGGAATTCACTGTTTACCTTACAGTAAGTGTGTACTTAATAAATATCCAAACAAAGATTTTTTTTGTGTGAAGTATGATTAGGTACATAAACTACTTGAAAATCTTCCAATTTGTCATTGCACAGACAGATTCAAAAGGTACTGACTGTTTTCTCGGAGTATTGGGGTAGTGGGTGGTATAATCCCATGATTATTATCTGATAACTTATCCCAGCGAGCAGTATACATGAGAAAACCATGCCATTGAGTATCAATATGTTTGTAAAATTGTGAAAGGCATTTCAGGCAAGCTTGTTCCTCACACACATTATGGTGAAGGCACATGAAATATTTGTATTATTTGTAAACTTGGGTTCTGAAGCAGACAGAACCATATGCAGCTTTAAGTTGTTTCATACTTCTATGTTTTGTAATTTAGAGATGCCGGTGTTGGAGTGGGTGTACAAAGTTAAAAATCACACAACACCAGGTTATAGTCCAATAGGTTTAATTGGAAGCACTAGCTTTCGGAGGGCTGCTCCTTCATCAGGTGGTTGTGGAGTCTTCTACTCCACAACCACCTGATGAAGGAGCAGTGCTCCAAAAGCTAGTATTTCCAATTAAACCTGTTGGACTATAACCTGGTTGTGTGTGATTCTTAAATCTATATTTTGTATGTTAAGAAGGATGTTTTAGTTACATTTTGAATTCTATGTGGTGCCATATTGTCTGAAATTTATTTACATGTATTTAGATGAGGCTTTTAAGAAAGGCTTGAGTTGAAGAAGGCATTGCTTTCAAATACAAGAATTAGAAGAGATATCAAAAAAGGCCGCTGTCAAGGACTAAGATATCCTATGAGAGAGACAGAGGTATAAATGGTTTCCCTTTAGAGATGGAGTGAATCATCCAGAAGTTCAGTGAGGATGCAAGTTTCTTTCAGGGGAAAAAAGGCTGACAGAAGCAGTAAAGCAGTTAAGCAATCTCCAGAACAATTATGGCAGAAAAAAAGACATCCAGAGTGGTTTAAGTGGTAATAGGGGAAGTGTTCCAGCAACTGAAGGTTTGGAAATTATAAAAGAAATTGCGCTGGGTTAGCAGTTTGTTTAAGGTTCTTGGGAAGAGACAATGACTGAAGAAGTTTAATCAATGAACCTAAGGTTTGCCAGAAATAAATCAAGAACAAAAAAACAGGTGTGAACTGGAAACAGTGTAATCTTTCACAAAAGTTGTCTACAGAAATTTGCTGTTGAGGGTAAAATAGTTGACTCTTTATTTATTATCAGACCGTATTTCAACTAGATTTTGGAAAGTGTAATAATAGATTGTTTTCCCCTTCTGTGTGTAATGTACTTTGTTCTTTTCTTACAAGTACATAGGCAGTCTCTTGTGAATATGTTCAGTGACTGATCACCATGGTCACCAAAAATAAAATTTGTGGCCTGTCATTATAGAATCTGATGCATCCAGTATTGCCATCAGCTTGGATCATCACAATATATTCTTCCAGAAATAGTTGCTTGGCTGTGGATAATGCAGTAACCCTAAATAATTAACCTCCTTTCAGTAAAAACCCAATGGTACTAAGACCATGTATGGTGCCTGCATAGCAGATTGAAACCAGTGATTGGTGTCTATAGCTCAACTGCTTATTGGATAAACTCACTATGGAAGGTTTTGCTGGTGCCAAGTGGGAAAAAAAGAATTCTAGGAAATCAGATTTGATTGCATTATATTTTGCCATTATACAATTGTCAAAAAAAAACTAGGTCAATCTGACTTTGGTTATCAGAATACAAAGAGAAATGTTTTATTCTTTTTAACAAAGCTTTCCTCTAACAGTTTTGTCATTATTAAGCATCAGATCATGGATAAATGCTATGAGCTGAGAACTATTAAGGGTTAAATAAATTGTCAGTGATTGTGCTTGGAGTAAAATATTAAATAGTTTAATTGCAAATGAAGTAAAACTATGTGAAATAATTAGGCTATGTAGAACACAATTTGCCAGAAAAATCACTGCTCATAGTAGTTATAATGTACTGGAAATCAGGATTTGATTATACAACAATGGTACACGGCCAGGAAATACTTGCTCAATTATAGGTAAGGCTGAAAGGACATGACAAATAAATGCAGATTATTGGTTAAAGCAATATGGATTATGAATTTTGCACAGACAATATGGGTGTGTTTTATGAGTGTGTAGAATTTATTGAATATATGTGAGCACCAAATAAGTTATCATTTTCAAAGATGACTTTTTGAGAAAAGGAAGGTGGCTGGCAGGACTGAGATATTGAACAACTATGAACCTGAATAACTTTCAAGCCTCTATTAAAAATGAAGGTACAGTTTGCATTTTCTGCAGTTAGCTGTCCATTTAGTGTCACAAATTAAGTGTACAGCTGTGGAAATAAGGAAGAATTTTGTCCCTTTGGAACTCTACCCATTTTTCTACATTTTCAGGTGGTAGAACCACCTCTGCTGAGCAACTGGTTTTAAATATGTTTTTGGGAATCTCCACTGCACCTTATTTCCCATTGTTCAAGCACAAAAGACATCTGAAAAATATACAGTAAGCGCCCAGGCTTGAACAGGAATCAAAATTAGGTGGCAAATAATCCAAGTGTTTGGTGTTACTGTCAATGTTTTAATTTTTCTTTGTTTCTATCTGGCACCTTGGTCCCCAAAATTGTTTCCTTTTTGTGAAAAAAATTCCTCTGCCAACACCAGATGGGGTTATTCTCTTTGGCACCAATGTATTTTCCTGTGCCAGCTATGATGTACTTGGAAAAAACTTAATCTTCTGGGTGATTTTAAAATTTGCCGTCGTCCTAAAGGACCATAAAAAACTCTCTCATCATTAAACAACTAACTAACGGTGGTTTCACCTGAGGGTCACCATACCTCAGGTGAGGGGAGAGTTTGAGAAGGAGAGTCCTTCATTGCATCTGGCTGACACATCCTGAAACTTAGGGTGCAGTTTTCCCTCTTTGTAAGTGGAAAGAGAGGATGGGCAGAAGCGGAAGTAATTGAGTAAGCTGGCTCTGAAGAGGTACTCACCCCCTTTTCACAATTCAGCAATTGAGTACTTGATGAGAAGGTCTATTTCCTACATGCCAGCAATTAGAGCATCTAAGTCATCAATTAACAGACACTTAAACGCTTTACCATACAACTCCTCCAGTTATCTTCCTTCATGGCAGACAAGAACAGTAGTTGTTTTCCTAACTGGGTAACCAGGGTAACCAGCCTGGATTAGAGTGGTGCTGGAAAAGCACAGCAGGTCAGGCAGCATCTTAGGAGGATGCTGCCTGACCTGCTGCGCTTTTCCAGCACCACTCTAATCTAGACTCTGGTTTCCAGCATCTGCAGTCCTTGTTTTTACCGAGGGTAACCAGCCTGCTGGATTAGGGGCTTGTCTCCATTTACCCAAATTGAATGTCAGTCGGATGCATGGGTGGGATGTGGTGGGTAGGGGAGTTGCTACTGAAAGCCTTCTACTTTCCCTGACCTTTTCTCCATGTGACCCCCTGCCCTATGAGAAGCAAATGATAAGGCTTGCCTTCTCACTGTTGGATCTTCTGAAGAGTAGGCTTCCACTGATGTTCTTTATAATCCAGAAGCTGTCAGCCTGATTAGCTGGAAGGCTCTAATGAGCTAGAACACTATTATCACAACCTGAAATAGGCCAAGAGACTCACCAGCCAGCCCCTGATCAAACTGATTGGCCTGCAGTTGGCAACCTTTCTTGGCATTGGGGATCATGAGTTAGTTGCCACCTAACATGCCCACCCTCATACTTAACCTGGGAGCATGAAAATCTTAGTGGTATTTCCATCCCCTTACCGATGTTCCATGTTTTTGTGGTACTGCTGTGGGCTAGCATAGAGGTGACCTCTCATACCACTTGTTTCATGCAGTAGTGCCCACACTGTAGCTTTTATGTACCAAACCTGTGCTTGCCTCATGGCTCTCCTGTTTCCCTCCTTTCTTTGTGACATTTTAATACCCCCATCACTTCAGGCTTCACAACAGCTGTAATTGATTTGAAATGCCTCAAATATGTTACAAAACTTTACAAAGGCTTTGTTTTTCTCCCCCAGTTGTGATCCTCCCCTATATATTCTGCATTCTTTAAGGTTTCACTTTTATTTTTACATATTTTGGTTAATGTGTCCTAAATCTCCCATTAATCTGTGGGAATAAATGCCATCAGAAAATCAATGTGCAAACAGCATACAATAATTCTATTTTAGTCTCTAAAAAACCCACTAATTATTATTTGGTCCAAACTATGCCAATAGCAGAAATCTTTGGCCATTTTGTGTAAACAAGCATAGTGAATATTTGAAAACATCCTGTAATGTAATACGCATTAAAATAAAAGTCCTTTAGTTGTTTTTCTTAATTCTTAACATTTTTCACTCAACCCTAATTGCCCTTCAAAAGATGGTATTTAACCACTTTCTTGAACCATTGAACTCTGTTTGGTGTGATAGTGCTGTTAGATGGGGAATTCCAGGATTTTTGACCCAGCAATAATGCAGGAACAATGATGGATTTCCATGTTCTTATGAGTGACATGCAACCATGAGTATAACTTGGCTGTACTGCTGTTTCCAAGTGCATGCAGGTGGTTAATGTCAGATGCTTGGGAGGTGCTGTTGAAGAAACTTTGGCAAGTTGTAGGAGTGTTCATTGTAACAACTGTGCACCAGTGAAAGAGTGAATGTTTAAGGTAGTAAAATGGATCTCTGTCTTGAATGGCCATGAATTTTTATGTGTTGTTGGTGTTTAAGACAAGGAAAGAAAACCTCACACTCCTGACTTGTATTTTGTAGTCAGTGGAAAAGCTCTGGGAAATCAAGGGGTGAGTCACTCACTGCAGAGTGCTTGACCTCAAATCTGTTCTTGTAGCCACAGAATTTATGCAGTAAGTCCAGTTATGTTTCTGGTCAACCTAGCATTTTTGATGATAGGGTATTCAGTGATGGTAATGTTGTTGAGGCTAAGGACTGGTGGTTAGATTCTCTCTGTATTTGGACATGGTCATTTGTGTGTCTTGAATATCACTGTTAGAACGTAACAGAAACAAAGAGTGCAGGAGAAACACAGCAGGTCTGGCTGTATCCACAGATAGAAACAATGTGACCCTTTATCAGCACTGACAAAGGACCACTGGATTCAAAATGCTAATGCTTCTTTCTCTCTAAAGATGCCACCAGACCATTTGTGTTTCTCCTGCACTCTCTTTGTTTCAGATGCCCAGCATCTGCAGTCCTTTGTGTTTATTGTGTTAGAATGCATGTTTAATGTTTACATTACATTTAGATTTTTATAAACAAAAGTATTGAAATTGTTCTAGGAGAATGTGAGGACAGCAGATGCTGGAGATCAGAGCTGAAAATGTGTTGCTAGAAAAGCGCAGCAGGTCAGGCAGCATTCAAGGAGCAGGAGAATCGACGTTTCGGGCATGAGCCCTTCAAGTGTGCCAAGCAGGCTAAGATAAAAGGTAGAGAGGAGGGACTTGTGGGAGGGGTATTGGAAATGCGATAGATGGAAGGAGGTAAAGGTGAGGGTGATAGGCCAAAGTGGGTTTGGGGGCTGAGAGGTCAGGAAGAAGATTGCAGATTAGGAAGCTGGTGCTGAGTTCGAGGGTTGGGATTGAGACAAGGTGGGGGGAGGGGAAATGAGGAAACTGGAGAAATCTGAGTTCATTCCTTGTGGTTGGAAGGTTCCTAGGCATAAAATGAGGCGCTCTTCTTCCAGCCGTCATGTTGCTATGGTCTGGCGATGGAGGAGTCCAAGGACCTGCATGTCCTTGTTGGAGTGGGAGGGGTAGTTGAAGTGTGTAGCCACGGGGTGGTTGGGTTGGTTGGTCCGGGTGTCCCAGAGGTGTTCTCTGAAACGTTCTGCAAGTAGGCGACCTGTCTCCCCAATATAGAGGAGGCCACATCGGGTGCAGCGGATGCAGTAAATGATGTGTGTGGAGGTGCAGGTGAATTTGTGGTGGATGGCCCCAAGGGATCCTTCCATATTCACCACAAATTCACCTGCACCTCCACACACATCATTTACTGCATCCACTGCACCTGATGTGGCCTCCTCTATATTGGAGAGACAGGCCGCCTACTTGCGGAATGTTTCAGAGAACAGCTCTGGGACACCCGAACCAACCAAACCAACCACCCCGTGGCTCAACAATTCAACTGCCCCTCCCACTCCAACAAGGACATGCAGGTCCTTGGACTTCTCCATTGCCAGACCTTAGCAACACGACGGCTGGAGGAAGATCGCCTCATCTTCCGCCTAGGAACCCTCCAACCACAAGGGATGAACTCAGATTTCTCCAGTTTCCTAATTTCCCCTCCCCCCACCTTGTCTCAGTCCCAACCCTCGAACTCAGCACTACCTTCCTAATCTGCAATCTTCTTCCTGATCTCTCCACTCCCACCCCCACTCCGGCCTATCATCCTCACCTTAACCTCCTTCCACCTATCGCATTTCCAACGCCCCTCCCCCAAGTCCTTCCTCCCTACCTTTTATCTTAGCCTGCTTGGCACACTTCCGTCATTCCTGAAGAAGGGCTCATGGCCAAAACGTCGATTCTCCTGCTCATTGGATGTTGCCTGACCTGCTGCGCTTTTCCATCAACACATTTTTAGCATTGAAATTGTTCCCCATTTTTGTAAGAATTTACGTTGATTTTGGTGTTCTTATTCTTTATTCTAGGATGAAAAGGAATTTAGAGATAAATTAACACCAATTATTGTTAGTTTAAATTATAGCCTTAGTGAATCACCTCCTTCTGAGGATCTTAAACCAATAATCAACTACTACAGTGAAACATTTCTTCAAAAACAGGTAAGAACTAATATTGATTACTTTGTTAAATAAATATAGCTCACAATGTAACACTTGGTCTTAATCTTTTTTTATTTCTTATTGTCATTAATCTAAGTCTTAAAGAAGTATTATAAACTGTTTAAGGTCTTAAGGAGAAACACAAGTGATAATTAAATGTGTAACATCACAATATAAGTCATTAGGAACAAGGCTAAGGTTTGAAATATTGTTTAAACTTAATGACATAATTACATGGAATGAAAAATATGCTGCTACATCCCCCTTATTAACCTGAATCCTGCTGGCATCCCCATTCTCACTTAAAAAAATGTATAATTGTTGTATTTAATAGTTGCAATTAGTGATATGATGGCATTGTATTACTAATCATGGACATCTGGAAGAACTATGTTCATTATTTTACCATGACAAATATGTGCCTTTACTGATGATTTATTCATTAGTTGATTAGCTAAACATCATTAGATATAATTCACGGTAGTTAATTAAATCCAATCTAGATGACAGTTTGGGTAATGTTAATACCTATATATACATTGTATCTTTGCCAATAAGCATGTATTTTGTACCGTCTGTAGATAATTATCAAGAGGCAGAGGCCCCTCTAATTCCACTTCCTGGAAACTGCAATTTGTGGCTCCGCAGAGATTTGTGAATACCACCTATATACCAATTTATGATGCTTTGCTGCCAAGTAAATGCTACATTCAATGTTCTGCTAAAATTCTGCACTTAGAAAATGTTTCCACAAGCTTGTTTTTTTTAAATCTACTCTGTAGCAAATCCTTAGACAGCTTTGGCTATGGAACAGTGAACAATTTTAATGTAGTTCAATTAACCAAGGGAATCGAAAATCCTAGTTGTAACCCCAATTTATACATATTTGGTTTGTGTATGATGTAAAACTTTCATATCCAATGTCATTTTCACCTTGTGTTCAGTCTCTGATTTAAATGCCATGTGGTGCCTTGCACGTTCTGTGTATTCAGAGAATTAACAGAACAGCAAAGGACAGGTAACGATTAGACAGCACTCTTATTTTACAGTCCCTTTTGCATTACAAACTGTCTTCCTTTTGAAGTGGCATCTACATAATCTTATAGGTCCCTATCCACTACTCAGGGAGTTCTCCATTTACAAGCACAAAAAAATCTTAGCCAAAAAAAGAGCTTCGAGAGTTTTAAAAGTTTGTTTTACACCCTTAGTTTTCCCTATAAAACTAGTCCAATGATAGCTTCATTTACTTCACTGGAAGCTAAGTTGTATTTTACTGCATGTGTTTGCAATAAGTCAGGTAAACCTATGCAAAACAGATGCAACATTAGTGACACTGCATGCCCTCTATTGTACACTTCTGATATCACCTTTCAAGAAGCGATGTTGTTGTGGTGACCTGTGCAGAAAGGTCCGTTGGTGACAAACCTCCACGCCCTTAGGGAGACAGCAAACTCATTTTGTAGTGAGATACAAGCGAATCGACTCAATTCCCCATTCTACCCAATCCCTATGTCTTGGAGGAGATTGTGATACAAGATTCAATTTGTTCCAGAGTATTTTCAGAGTCAGTGGCGAGGTCCCATAGTCTTGGTTAGCCATTTCAAGAAAATTTATAGAGACTTAATCAGTGGCACTCTCGTGTTCCTTATTTAGCCGTCTACTTAATTTTAGCTTCATGCAGATTGAGGTCAAAGGGGCTAGAAAATTCTTGACTTGTCTAATAAAAAGACATCTGTTTGAAACTAGTTAAAAATCACACAACACCAGGTTATAATCCAACAGATTTATTTGGAAGTACTAGCTTTCGGAGCGCTGCTCCTTCATCAGGTAACCTGATGAAGTTAACCTGATGAAGGAGCAGGGCTTTGAAAGCTAGTACTTCCAACTAAATCTGTTGGACTATAACCTAGTGTTGTGTGATTTTTAACTTTGTCCATCCCAGTCCAACACCGGCTCCTCCACATCCTGTTTGAAATTAGAATGCAAACCAGATTTTGGATAGATTTCTATCAATATGTTTCTTTTAACCATCTAGTCATTTGGTAGGCAAATAAAAACACATTGTCTTGCCTTATTTAAGCCAATTATTACAATGGGAATTCAAACTAATCCAGTTGAAACACATGCACAACTGGTGATAGCAGTAGCAAATGCATTGATGCAGGGTCTTTGCTGAGATCTTCTCAGATCTTTGCAATTAGCCAACAGGGGGGTTTGAGGTTTCTATGGCTTGTTTGGATGAGAGTCAGGGCTGCAGAGTGGCCATGGCACTGTGACAAAGGAAGCTATTCCTGGGGTGGGAGAAAGAAGGAAAGTAATGGTAATAAGGGACGATACTATAAGGGTGATTGACATCATTTCTCTGCAGCAAAGAGCATGAGTTCAGACTGTGGTATCTGCCTGATTCCAGAGGCCGGGATATCAGCGCTTAGCCAGAGAAAAACTCGCAGTGGGAAGCAAAGAATCTGGTCACCATCGTTCATATTGGAATCAATGGAATAGTATAACTAGGAAAGAGATTCTGCTGAGGGAATATGAGAAGTCAGCTCAATTAAAAACAGAATGTCAATGTTAATAAACACTGGATTACTGTCTGAGTCGCATGCAAATTAGTATAGGATGTAAGAGCTTAATGAAGGAGAACATGGCTCAAAGGCTGGTGTGGGAGAAGTGGGTTCTGATTTGTGGGGCATTAGCACTGGGGAATGTGAGATCTGCATCGCTGGAATAGTCTATACCTGAAATGTGCTGGATTGGTGAGCTGCATAACTAGGGAGCTAAAGAGGGCTTTGAACTAAACAGAGGTTGGGTAGGGGGAGATGTTTGAGGAATCAAACTAGGATAATTGTAATAATGCAAGGGATAGAGTTGAGACAGGAGAGCACAATATTAATATAGAAAATAAGATTTAGAGAATGGCAAGAATTAAAAGAGAAGAAAATCCAGCAAAATACCAACAGTAATTTCTAGATGTGACAAAGATACCAAAAAGTGAAAGGATGTCTATCTGAATGTGCAATTGATAGAGCATGTGGAAGTGAATAAACATGATCTGATAGCCATTATGGAGACGTGGCTACATGATAACAAGGACTAGGTCCTGAATATTGATGGGTATATAATGTTCAAGCAGAACAGTCATCGAGGTAAAGGGGGAGGGGTTGCAATCCTAATCAAAAATTGGTTCAATAGTTAAAGACCATAAGATGCAGGAACAGAAATAGCCATTCAGCCCATCAAGTCTGCTCCGCCAGTTAATGAGATTCATGGATGATCTGATAATCCTCAAATCTACTTTCCTGCCTTACCCCATAAGCCTTGATCTCCTTACTGATTAAGAATTTGTCTGAGATTACCTAGAATCAGGAAATCCAGTTATAGATTTGATTAGGGGAAAGAATAATTTTCTACAGGCTCAAACAATAACTGCAATATATGACAAATCATAAAACAAATAATGGGTGTTTGTGATTTAAACAGTATTTGTGGATGATTTTAGTGAACACATTAACAAGAAAATTCAAATTCATAATATTAGCCCAGATGAGAACTTCACAGAATGCTTTCTGGATAGTTTCTTAGTGTAGCACACTCTGGAAACAAAGACAGAGCAAGTTATACTAGTCTTGGGTTATGTAATCTGATAGGATTAACCAATTACCTCAGAGCAATGACCTCTGGATAGTAGTGATAACAATATGGTTGAAATTTTACATCCAGTTGGAAAGGGAGAAGAGTGGGTCTAAGACTAGTATGTTAACTATTAAAAGGACAACCACGTAGCATAGTTGGAAAGCTGAGTTCGCTGAAGTGAGTTGAGATATCAAATTAGCAAATCAGTGGAGAAGAAGTGGCAGACATTTCTCGAAATATTTCAGAATACTCCCAGAAAAGGTGACAGATGTGCCTAATCAAAATCCAACTCATGTGATGTTTCTATAAGGGTAGCCTGTACGTGATACTACCACATCTGCCATTGTTGGCACTTTTGATTCTCCAACATTCCCACCTTAAAGTTGTTGATTCAATGCTGATAAATATTTGCTTGCTGGCATTTTTGGGATCCTGTTAGGGATGCATTTAAGACCAATGTTGCATTTGAGTATGACATGGGGGTCTTTCTACTTGATATTTTTATTCGTAGTCTTTGCTGATGCTTTCTATCTGACATTACCTCCTTCATCAGCACATCTGTTTCTGTTTTCTGCATTGTTAGTGACAATGTCAGCATAATTTTTGACAGGTTTCTGGCAATGATATCTGCATGTGTTGTCAGTAGTAGTCAGGTCTGTGTTCCTGCTGACGAAACTACATCACTGCCTGCGATTGTGACAGATCTGTCAGAAGTAATGAGGCACTTCATGGAACATGATGGTTCCTGTTCAACCGGGACTTAGCAGAATGACTGAAAGGTAGACAATTATTGTGGTGTCTTGCGTAAGTGCTACAGAAGGGCAAAAAGTCAGGGTGAAGTAAGGAACAAGGATGAATATTCTACCATTTCTTTTTGCTTAGCTTCTCCTTGGCAATTTGTACATCTAACGACATTGCAAAAATGAAGAAGGTTTTTTCCTTAATGTAGTCCTTTGGCACTTGGTCTTATCCCTTCCCTTATTATTTTTGGTAATGTTGCAGAATTGGACTAGAAACTAGTTTTAACTATTCAAATTGATTAGCTTCCGTTATTGAACCCATGGTGTTTCTGTTGTGAGAAGTTTCATCAACAGGGATGCTAAAACCTAGTAGCAGTGGGTGAGAAAAATGACCCCTGTCAGCCTTTCATGGCTTCCCTCTTCCATCTTCGTTAATTTACAATTAAGTAGTTGCAATGGGAATTATCAAGAATCTGGTTTCTTTTGGTATAGGTCAAAGTACAGTTAAATAAATATATTTTTGAAAATAGAATTGAGAAAGGAATTGTACAAGTGCCAGCACACATTTTTCTTTTCATCAGAAGGAATTCCCTTAAATTGTGGGAGGGTCCAGACGACTGGCAGCAGGTGTGTTGGTTAGCAATATCACATTCAGCTGTGGACGTCCTCATGTTTGTTCTTGTGGAAGCGCTGACTTCACAGAATTTACAAATATGGTTTTCATTTACTTAGAATGATCTGATATTTACTGCACTTAGTATGGCAAACAAGGTACAATTTGTCCACTTTTATTTTAATTCAGAGTCCATTTGTTTCAATACCGAAGTTGTCACCTTAGAAGCTTCATGTGAGTGAGGGAAGACATGGAGAGCAGGAATTTTTCAACTTCATTGGCTGGCCTGTAACCTGGCATTGTGGATCTCTGCCAGCTCTTGAACATGCCAGATTTTAGTTCCATTGATTGCAATGGATGAAAATGAATAGACAATCTATTCCATTATTTATGCTATCCAAGTAACGACATTGAAAATAATATCTAAAAGCACTCTTGAATGTCAAATGTAGGATATTAAATGGATCCTGGAACAGGCTACTCCCGATAACATGCTCCCCATTGTCCCCTTCAACCTAACCCCATCATCTGTAGACCCTCTTTCTCCAAGACTAGTTCCTTTTTTTGTGAAAATCTCCTTCTTTCTACGGTGTAAGAAATGTGATCCTTCTAACTCTGCGTATGTGGTCTTTGTAACAATGATGTCTCAGGTAAGGAAGCTATTGTTAACTCACAATTGTTGGTAATATTTGCCTCTGTTTGTTACTCTCTTGTTGCTAATGAGCTTCTTTGTGTGGGAAGTTTTCCTCTTTAATGTCTTGATGAATGGTCGTCAATTATCTTGGACATCTTCAAAGAAATTATATCCTAGTTTGCTCTCAAAAAGTTATCGAGTTGTTGATCACTCTTTAGATGCCAACATTCCTCTCTGTTTCTGTATACATCTTTAAATTCCTGATAATTTTGCTTTAATGATATTAACATGAACTTTTCTTGTTCCCTCTTAGTCCTTCCAACCTCTGGCTATACCTCATCACCACCACTTCATACTCTAATCAAGTATTTCCCTGAGGAATGAAAACAGACTGTTTAACCTTTTTATTCCATCATTCATTTCAGTCACGCTGATCTACACCCCAACACCTTTTACCTCTCTTTGATTTTCATCCTGTTTTATCCCTATATCCTCAGTTGATAAAATTCCCTTTCTACTCCAAGCCTTCTCTTTCCTCCTTGCAGATTTCAGAATCTAAAATCTATGTTTGGAAATATAAAGTCACAATTTCTCTTTCATTTTTCTTTTCAATCTTTTCACCTCTGACTGTGGATCTTCACCTTGTTTAACAATGAAAGAAACTCATATGTGTATATAATTCAGAATTTTAAGTCCTAGATAAACAACATGACACAATCCAATTGTAATTTTCTTTAGCCTCAGTAATCATACATTGAATGCCAAATATCTTAGAGTCCTGCATCTTCAGTGTTGTAGGCTGGTGGTAAATCACTTTAATGGTTCTGAAATGGTATCAAAGTACTCATCAGGAAATAGCATTAGTTAACCAGATGGGATTTTACAACAGTTGACACAGGTTACTATTTGGCCAGTTTTTAATACCAGATTTATTAACTGAATTCACATTGCATCATACACCATGTTGGGATTCAAACCTTGTCCTAGCACATTAGTTTTGGTCTCTGTATTACTAGTCCAGTGACATTATCACTACTCCACCACCTCTCTATAAACTTGTTTTTTTTTTCAATTTTCCCACTCCCCTTTATTTCCATAGAAATCCACTGAACAAAAAATATCCTCATGCGTGGAAGTAGGAGCCGTTATACCTAATTCATTACTCCAATGAACTACTGTTTTTTGAGCTGAATTTGAGAGATGGTTATATGGAATGGTCCCATTGAAACTTTGAATAAACCGAAATTGTCCCAAACGTAAATCGTGTTTCAGGGTAGCAACTGTCCCAGAGGAACCAGCTTTTGGCAATTTGGCTGTTGGAGTAACCTGAATTGGGTTGTGAGTCTTGTTTGACTCATCTTACACAGCTGTTCCCATTCTGGGTAGAAGCTGCATCCACATCATCCAAGTTTGTCTCGGAATTGCTTCTCCTGCTTTCTGCTACTGCCCAGACCAGATGCCTGGTACTTCCTCACCTGAATCAGGTGATACCCTGCAAGGGTAGTGATTGGCTCTTGTGTCAGACCTTCTCTGAGGACATGAGGAGTGATAACACACTCAGCACGTGACCTCTAAAGTGAGCTTCATCCCCACCCCCGTTCACCCATTGTACTCTTTGCTACCTTCCCCCACCCTCATCCCTGACCTATCACCTCCATTCCCACCCCCACTCACCTATTGTACTCTATGCTACTTTCTCCCCACCCCCACCCCCCTCTCATTTATCTCTGCACTCTGCAGGCACCCTGCCTCTATTCCTGATGAAGGGCTTTTGCCCGAAACGTCGATTTTCCTGCTTCTCGGACGCTGCCTGATCTACTGTTCTTTTCCAGAACCACTCTAATCTAGACTGTTGGAGTAGCTAATTGGAGTGGGAATGAATGAGATGTCGTGAGGGTAGATGCCAGCCCTATGTCTGAAGCTGCAGGTATTAGAGGGTATTGCCACTGTCCAGAGAGACTTTGGCATCTGTAGCCAGTCCTTAAACACTAAGCTGTTATAAGTTCTAACTGGCATTGAGATGCTGACAGAATTTATAGGCTCTTTTAGCCCTTCTGCAAATTTTGAAAAACTTCACACAATATGCTGCAGATGTAGGTATAGACTCCTTACACTTCCCCATCATCTCAAACACATGTCTGGAAATTGTTTCCACATGTGATTGATACTCCTTATTCAAATCCCTTTTGAAGTCTGGACCGTTAAAGAACTGAGCCTTCAGCTCCCCAGCTGAAGGCATTGACTACAAAGGAAAACCTTCAAAACAAAAGGTCATACCCCTAACTTAGCGAGTGCTCCAGCTATTCAGGTGTAGGCCTAGAAGAACACTGTTGCAGCTTCAGTAAAACTGAATCTCCATCTGAGCACTGTACGATGGTCATTCCACATTAATGTTTGGGCTCTTGGATTAAAATGCTGAAAATTCAGATCATTCTAGCCATCTGCTAGTATACAAGATTGATGCTGTTGAGTAGGTGAGTAGACGATTGTAACATGTATGCAGAGTAACTTCGGAATGCCTGATAATGTTGATGATATTATTGAAGTAAGATATTGTGGCACATTTGCTAGCTCTTTCCCTCAGCAATCTCTGGGTTCAAGCACCACTCCAGCACTTGAGCACAAAGGTAAAGCTGTTACACCAAAGGATGACTAAATGAGTGTTGCAGAGTGGAGGTGCCATCTTTCAGATGGGATGTTAAACTGAGCTGTGCTCTCTCAAGTAGTTGTAGAAGATCCCCAGCACAGTTCAAGAAGAGCAAGGGAGTTATTCCTGGTGTTCTGAACACTAGCCCTTAATCAACACCACTGAAACAGATTATCTTGTCCTTATCACATTCCTTGACATAAAACTTTGCTGCAACATTTTCCACATGACAATAGCCACACTTCAAATGTATATGTACAGTGACCCAACCTGGCACCCTCAGGACCAAAATCATGCTGGATTACAGATTTTTCCAGATTCTGGTTTGCCAATGAATTTGTTACACAAGCTACATGGTGATGGGGGGGGAAATGGCTGATTACTGATTGGTCTTCCTGAAATCTGCCTGGCATGTTGCAATTGAAATGCTCCCACCAGTGGAATAGGCAGCTTTGTTTGTAAACTGTGAATGGGCAGTATTCACCCTTGTTATTCTTTTTTGCCTAAACCCATCAGATAAGGTCATTTTTTTTCTCACTGATTAGAAATCAGTCAGTTAAAATTGTTTTGGCCAGGCTCTCAATAGCTCTGGAACATAGCAATCCTAACCACAGCCAGGGCCATCAGGCTCTCCTGCAAGAAGGAGACAAAGACACAAAAAAGTTAAATCACTCATCAGCTTGAACTCTAGATTTTTATCTCAAAGGTTGACATTAGCCACACTCGGAACCAACACTTTCTCAACCCTTTGGACAGCGAGGGCAGGAGGAAGCAGATTTTAAAATGCTGTGATAAACTCAGATCCTGTATGTGCACGAAAAAGCCAAAAAATCTGCAGATGCTGTAAATCAGAAACAAAAGCAGAAGTTGCTGGAAAAGTTCAGAAGGTCTGGCAGCAGTTCTGAGAAAGGGTCACGGGACCCGAAACGTTAACTCTGATTTCTCTTCACAGATGCTGCCAGGCCGGGTGAGCTTTTCCAGCAACTCCTGTTTTTGTTTCCATATGTGTGCACAACCTTCACTGATTACATCCTTTGGGATGCAGGCGAGAATTGTCTCTTCATTCCCAAACTTACTCTGATCCGGGAGAAAAATGTCCAGTTTTCACACTCCTCGGGTTCGTAAACAGCTGGTTTTGAAAGAGTGCCCCTATCATTCATTGACTGAATTTGTATGAGTAGAGATGTCTGGTGGTTGTGAAATGCACTAAATAAATGCAGATTTTTCTATAATCTCTGAGCTGTTGCAATAAGTGTAGATGTTAGCTTACTTCAGCATGCGGAACTACACATGTCTAGAAGGAACAGTGAAATACTTAGTTGGTGTATTAAGTAGATTTTTTTGCTGCATTTGTGTTGTAATGTCATCAACTTGCACGTGAGAGCTGAGGACAAACAAATTAGTTACTGGAGTCCTTTAACAGATAAAGCTGCTGTCCTGCCTGTCACATCTCCACTCCCCGCCCTACCTCCAGCCAGGTTAAATTACAGCAGTTCCACTTTTTGTCCGCAACTGAGTTTAAAATAGGTGAACTCCACTTTAATTTATCAACATTACAAACATGTACAATTGACACAGAACACAAGCTTGGTTCCTTCAATATATATGAAAGAAAATAAATTATGCCCCAAATGGAATTATTTTAAAACAATATCCCAAAGGACAAGCTACACCATTATTGCATACATTTTTCATTTACAATATTTCATACAACACGCTATTTTTCATAGTTTCTTTTTGAATAATGAATTCTTCCAAGCCTTCCATTTATAAAGCATCTTTCACTTCACTTTTTTTATGTGGCCTCTAAATACAGATCATTCAAGATATTTCTTATTTGTTCATGGGATGTGGGTACCTCTCACTGGGCCAGCATCTATTGAGCATCCATAATTGCCCTCGAGAAGGATATGGTGAGCTCATTGAATGGTTACAGTCCATGTGGTGTAGATATACCATGGTGCTGTTAGGGAGGGGGTTCCAGCAAATAGGATCCAAGTTACATCCACACCTCCACAGCTCAGCTGAGGTGGCTACACTGTAAAAAGATTATGTTTTCAGCATTTGATACCAAGTTGGCACCATGAAGTGATAAGCCATGATTCCTTGTTTGGTCAGAGCCTTGGCTTTGAGGAGTCTTCAGTCTGAGATGGCTGACAGAACAAGTGTCAGCCTCATCACTTAGGACATATTGCACAAGCACAATCCGCTAGTCAAACTGGCTAAATAAGCTACTGCTTTAAAGGATGGACCCGGATTTACTCAATGATCAGGCAGACTACAGAAGACGAACCACCAAAAGAGCACTGCAGCCACGGGCAGCAGAGCACCACAAAGGGTTTGGCCAAGGGGCATAAGACAGAAGTTGGTGCAACCTCTCAGCCAAGGCATTTCTAAGCAAAGGATCAGAATCCTAACTTATTGGAGCTGCAGTGTCAAAGAATGTGTGCCCCTATGGCAGGTGGCTACAGACATACACATCAATTGGAAAAGGACCTTGGGCAGACACCAGCTAGGTCCAAAACCATTTCCTATGTTGCAAAGATTCAATCCCATGTGTGGATAGACAAACAAATTGCTTGTTGTGAGCCAGGTCTTTAATTTAGAAATATTTCCAATATGAACCAAACTAGATATTTGTGTGAATTTTTCTGGAAATATTTAAATGGGATGAAAGTAGTTGCAGCAGCTAATTAGGAAGGTGAATATAATGTTGGCTCTTGTTTCAAGGGGTTAGAACATAAGTGTAGAGAAGTCTTACTGCAATGGTACAAGTTAGTGGTGTGACTACATCTGGAGTACTGTTTTGGTCCCCTTATTTAAGGAAAGATATTATTTCATTGCAGACAGTTCAATAAAGGTTCACTCAGATGATCCCTGGAATGGAGGGATGGTTTTATGAGCAAACATTGAACAGGTTGGGACCCTACTTACTGGAGTGTGGAAGAATGAGGAGAGATCTCATTGAATAATATAGGATTCTTAAGGGGTTGACAGAGTAAATGCAGAGAGGATGTTTCCCTTCATGGGAGAGTCGAGGACCAGAGGGCATAGTCTCAGAATAAAGACTGACTTGCAGAAGAATCGCTTCTTAGAGGATTCCGAATCTTTGGAACTCCTTGTGACAGAGAGTTGTGGGGTGCAGAGCCCTTGTGTATATTTAAGGCGGAGGTGGACATATTCTTGATCAGTAGGAGAATCAAGGGTTATGATGAAAATGCAGGAACGTGAACACAAGGACTGTGGACTCAGCCATGATCTGATTGAATGGTGGAACAGGCTCAAGTGGCTGAACAGCCTACTCCTGTTCCTATATCTCAAATCATACAGTCTAATGAAACAATGAAACTGATACCATAAAAAGCAAGTTCCATGGAAATTCGGAGTTTAATACATTATTTAATACGTTCTGCAGAACAACGGCACATAAATAAAAATTTATTAATTACAAAAATAATTTAACACGCTCAGAAACAGAAGAATTTACACACACAAATTGTTTGATTCATAGACTGAAAAGGTTTCTAGTCCCGTCCTTAACTAGTTTTGTTGAACAGTCCCTATTAAATAGGATGCAAAATAAACCCTCAGGTTCCATTGCAATGAGCAATTCTCCAGAACCTGGAATATCAGATAGCATTTTCTGGTTTACAGGCACAGGTTATACATACCAACTCACATGGTAACCTTCCCAAAAATGATGGATTTTCCACTTTGTGGAAGTTGATGTACTTTGCCAAAATATACTGACGCCTGTCCTTGTGGCCAAATTTGAGAGCAGTATTTCCAATGTTTCCTTTGGTGGGTTTTGTGGCTCTGACAGATTAAGTAACCTTGGTCTTGTGACCTCCTTGAACTGCTGTCCTGAAGTTTGCATTCTGGAACATAACTAGAACATGTGACAAAATGTGCCTTTTCAGATTCAGTTCTTTCAGTATTCTCGCCGTGTTATGAGTGAAATTTATGAGGTCTAGCATTTATGGAATCTGCACAGCAGGGGGCTTTTCCTTCTGGAACATTTTGGTTTCGCTGCGTTTTGCTGCAAGCCAAGCTCATCAACATTCATTTCCAACCTTCTCCCCACTGCTCATTTCAGCGAGTGAGATATTACTTACTTGTGAAAACCAAGCTCTGGGGAGAGAAAGATTGATTTATGCTGAGCTTGAGGAACTGTCTGCTATTAGTAAGGTCAGTTCCCTCTGGTAGTTCTAACAAGGGCTGAGTTGTTTTAGAAAGGAAAAATCTTATGTTGCCTTGTCCTGCTAATTGCAGTGTATTATTGTAGCAGATGAAGAAAAGGCATTGTAGAAACATACTGAGATTAGATGAAGTAATGAAATTACAGGGGTGAATATTAATATGTTGTATTATAGATAGTCAAATGCATTGTTTAGATGTATTTGTTCTAATATTTGGCATTTAGCCAACTAACACATGTTTAAGCAATTTCCTTGCATTATGGAAGGATCAGAGTGCTTATATTCTTACATCAATTTGAGCCTGACTCTTTCTGCTGCTTTGAAAACAATTTAAATTTTTGTTTATGGATCTTATTTACAATATTAGAATTATTCTTCCAGCCTTTATAACTGATACAAAACTTTAAACCAAATGCTAGAGTTTATTATTCTTTTCTCAATAGGCACACATTCTACTAGACTGTGGAAAGGACAATGTTTGCATCCCAGCACTTAAACTTTCAGCTACCCCGTAAGTTGAATATTTTGTATGTATTACATATCACTGAAGCTTATCAGCATGTAAAACTTACAGTCAAGTACATGGGCGTTCATCATGACAGATTTGTGATCATTTTTATTGTCAGTAAGAGACCGAAGAAATGATACCTTTAACATCTGTGGAATGTGTTTATGATTGATAGCATACTGTCAGTTTGACTAAGAGAGGAGAAAGATTAAAATACATTGACACTTCACCTTCTTCTGCTTCACAGTGATAGACAACAGTTAATATTTGGAGATGAGAATCCTCTCACTTTAATCATAAATGGGAGGAATGAAGGAGAAGGAGCATATGAAGCAGAACTCAATGTCATTATACCATCTGAAGCAGATTACATTGGCGTTATACGCAACAATGAGGTAATAGAACTGAAGACACAATGTCTGATTTGTCTGATAGCTGTGGTTTGCAAATTGTCAAACAGTTATTCTAAATGGATTTCTTGAGACAAAAAGCTCGCAAGAGTCTTAAAGTTGGTGATCAATACAAGATGACATTGGGGACCATTTTAATCCAAGATTCTCCCTTATTGTTACTGTTGGATTTGTAACATTAAATTAATTGGATATGTGTGGCTTGAGAGAAGAAATTTGAAGTAGCGTGCAAAATTGAGCAGGAGTACAGATGCTTAACAGAATTGTGCCTTTTTATGTTCAGGAATTGAATTTCAAGAGCAATTATTTCACAATTATAAAGTGACATGGTTTACTTAAAACCATCTCTGTGTATTAACGTATCATGTTTATAGTTTGCACAGGATCAATAATCATCCTCCTTTCAAAATAAAGTTCAACATGTAAGTACAGAAGCAAGGATTGATAGTGCAATGGTTGACAATGATCAACTTTGCTTTTTCCACTGGCGCCCTGTTTTACACAAGCTGTTGTTGAGTTGTGGAAAGAGTTCCACGTTTGTGCTGGATTTTACCAGCCCTCCAGAGACATCTAGACAGGATAGGGGGTAAGAGGAGGAGGTCGGGTAGAGTGGGGCTATTGGCCTGGAAGATGAGGATGGAGTACCCTCAGCCTTCTTCCCTGCCATGAATTTTACAACCAGTGCTCTACCAATGCTCTACCATTTGGAGACGCCAGATGACAGCATGGCTGTAGACTTGTGTTGGGCTCCGACCACCACTTCTTCCCACATTTAGTAGCAATGGCTCTTCCTCTGGCAACACACCTCAGCCCTCACCAAAACCAAACTCGCAATCCCGATCACCCTTCTATTGTCACGGATTGCCTGACAGGCTTCAGAGACCTCTGACACTATGCACCATGCTGTTAGGATAGCGTTCATCACTGCGTCCTGTTCTTCCAGGTGTAGTCCTACCAGAGGCCACTACTCTCAATGAGTCCAAGCTCCCATCCTTTGACAGGATGTCAGCCATAACCTCATGATGGGACATGAAATCCCACAATCTCCAAACTGACCGAGATGGGGTTACGCCCAGTTTTCCAGGCCTCGTTGAGGTTGCTAACACTGTGGGCAATTCACCCCCACTTGTCTGCAAGGCTGGTGGATGCCCTGAAAAAGATGTAAATTGGGATTAGATGTCAGCATACCAATTGAGCACCAGATACTCAGAGCTCATAGAAAACAAATAATCATCTCAGGTTGCATTTTCATTCCTAGTGCAGACAAAAGTTTTTGGACTTATGTGGAAGAGCTGCTGCATTTGTATCCACTATTCCAGTCTTTCTTTGCTGTTTTGTGAGGATGAATGTACACAGCCATTCTGAGAGCTACATACATCCGCTCTCTAAATCTGTTTCACCATTGTTCCCTGTCTGTGGCCTGGATTTAAGGCATCCTTCCATGACTGGAAGTATGATGGCTAGATCAAATCAACCGGGGGGAGCCAGAACGTTACGCCCCTTGCCCTTGCCTGTCAAGCCCCACCACCACCCTCTTGTAAACCCCACCCAGAAATCCCCATTCTGCCATCAGTCTGAGGTTTGGTCTGCAGTCTCACAGCATTCCTAGGCTTCTGATGAGTGCAGCACCACCACCAGCCTTATTCACATTAGCACTGAAGAATATCTGCCAGTCTCTGATTTGGGGTGGCACGGTGGCTCAGTGGTTAACACTGCTACCTCACAGCACCAGAGACCTGGGTTCAATTCCCCCCCCACCCCCACCCCCTGAGGGCAACTGTCTGTGTGGAGTTTGACATTCTTCCTGTATTTGCGTGAGTTTCCTCTGGGTGCTCCGGTTTCCTCCCACAATCCAAAGATGTGCAAGCCAGGTGAATGGGTCATGCTAAATTGCCCGTAGTGTTAGGTGCATTAGTCAGGGGTGAATGTAGGGGAATGGGTCTGGGTGGGTTGCTCTTCGGAGGGTCGGTGTGGACTTGTTGGGCCGAAGGGCCTATTTCACACTGTAGGGATTCTAATCTATTCAAAAAAACCAATAGCTGTTGGCAGGCTGGACTTCTGCCATCTGAAGGGAACTTGATTTTGATAGGGGGCTCACTGCCATTTCTGACTTTTGAAAGAGACTTCTGTTCTTCCCAGAACATTCAGCGTGACATGAGAACTATAATTATTTATACAGGTATCTATCTCTACGTACAGCTTCTGGTGGAGGAGGGGGAACATCTTTGTTTTTGGGTGGTAAAGATAAATAAAAATGAGCCTCAAACATTTTAATTGCAGGCTTTTTATCTCAGGTGAATATTTGTGCAAAACTTCTTATAGTTTGTATATTCTTGTGCTTTCTTCCCAGGCACTGAGCAAGCTCAGCTGTGCCTATAAAGTGGACAATTCAACTCAAATGGTTGTCTGTGATCTGGGAAATCCTATGACAGCTGGAACCAATGTAAGTAACATACCTTTTCTGAATTGTGTAATTTTTTTAAGCGCAATGGAATAACAATGTTAATACATTGAAAAAAAGCTGAAAGTCAATTCCCTTTTGGAGGGTTGTTTTTGAAAGTAATAGTTTGTGTTTTGTCATTTTGTTTAAAGTTGTATTATTTCCTGAAATACCAGAGAGAAGACTTTTGGATGTCTTAAGCATTTATAGAATGCATAGTTTCATGTTTTTAGTATGGATTGCATCATCATATCACTAATGAATGATATCACAAACTAACACACTGCTTCTCTGTTCCTAAACCAAGGATCAATTTAGCAAACACATTTTTTCATACAGTTTTGTCCCTTATTACTGCAGTCATTATGATGCTGTGTCATATGCTTAAAGCTCCATTGAGAGTATGCCATGTGTTAATGTTGCATGCTCACCGCCAGCTTTAACTGAGGCGTTCCAAGGAGTCAGGTTGATACTTTCGATATGATAATGAGACTGTAAATCTTATTGGCAGAATGTTACCACACCTTTAACACCCCCAAACTCCCACCCCTCAACAATCTCCACCCCAACAAGATTATCCCTGGTGCTGCCATATGCAAGAAATAGGGGCAGGAGTACACCATTTGAATACTCGAGCCTGCCCCACTGGCAAGTAAGATCATAGAACCTTAGAACCCCTACTGTGTGGAAGCAGACCATTCAGCCCACTGAGTCCACATGACCCTCCCCAATCCCTGCAACACTGCATGGCTAATCCACCTAGCCTGGAATGTGGGAAGAACCCCGGGCCACCTTGAGGAAACCCATGCAGACACACATAGTTGGTCTGATGGCCTATTGCCCCCTCAACCCTGCCTGCATCATAGTTGACACTCTTGTAAATTAAAAACTTGTTTAGCACAGCTTTAAATGTGGAGTTTGATGAATCAGACTTTACTGTTCTCTGAGGCATTCCAAGAAGTCAGGTGATACTTTCGATATGATAATGAGACTGTAAATCTTATTGTTAGACTGTTAAAAAAATTCCAAAGCTTAACAATTGTTATAACTCCGCTAAGAGAACAAAATTCCTCCTTCTCTGCATCCTAAATGGCTGACCCTTATTTTTAAACTGTGTCCCCAAGTTCTAGAATCATCCACAACAGGACACATTCTCTCAGGATTTATCTTGTCAAATTCTCTTAGACTCTTACAAATTTCAATAAGGTCACATCTCAATCTTCTAAACTCTAATGAATATAGGCACAATCTGCTCATCCTTTCCTCATCAGATAGATATCTCATCCTAAGTGTAGTGATTGTAACAAGGTCAGCCAGGTGGACCTGATAGAATATGAGTTCCCTGATTGGGGTTGTTTATCTAGTCCAATTAGGGGTCCTGGTTGACAGATAAGTGTCAGAGGTTCTGTTCACTCTGAGAGCTGGCTCTGAAGAAGCTGGATCAGTTTCAAGGACCATGTAAATAAATAATGACTTGGTGATGGGATACAGGCCTCTATAGAGTTACTTAACTTAGATTATGTCCTTTGGTAGTAGAATCGTCCACATGGGAAAGCAATTTCTCTGAATCTGTCTAGTTAAGCTCATATTGCAGTTAGGTTTCCTCATATTCTTCTCCTGTCCAATAAGTCCTGGTCCAATCTACGTTAGCTCACTTTATAAGAAAGTCTCTCCAAACCAACCATTACCTAGTGAACATTCTCTGGATTGCCTCCAATGCCTGTTTCTCTTTCCTTACAGAAGGTGATCAAAACTGTTCACAGTATCCAGCTGTGGTCGGACTCATGCCTTGTATAGCTTTAGCAATTTTTTTTTACATAAAATGCCTTTGACAAGCTTTTATACTCATTTCCCTTTGAAATAAAGGCCAAAATTCCATTTGCCTTCCCTATTTCTTGAATGATAGTTTCTGTGATTCATGCACTGAGTCTCTATGCAGCTTTCTGTGTAGTGTTCTAAGGATGGTTCATTGGACCCGAAACGTTAACTCTGATTTCTTCCACAGATACTGCCAGACCTGCTGAGTTTTTCCAGCAATTTCTGTTTTTGATTCTCACTTATATAGCATTGGCAGTTCTTTTGGTTTTTTTGTAGTTACTGACTGTCCAATGACAGACTAGTTTCTTGTCAGTAAAACAGGTAGATTCCAGAAAGAGAATATATCAATGACACTACAAATGGACTGAGGAATTGAATACAATGGACTCATAAGATCCAGGCTATTCACAAATTTTTATTCACTCCTAGCAGGCCAGGTAAAAATCCAGACTAATGTCATAAGTTTGATATATTTAAAATACTATTTAACCTTCAATCTGTGTAACTAGATTATTGGAGCATATTCTACAGATGATTCTGCAACCAACCTTAATAGATAAAAATTAAATGTATGTGTTAGGTATCTTTTATATAAGGTAATGTTGCTGAAGTGATTAATGTTTGTGTTACATTGGTTTCACCCATTCAGCTGATACCACAAACTGTCTGTGGGTCGACACAGTGAGTGCTACCCTAAATTCCACTGGGAGATGGCTCTGTACCAGCTCCTAAGGTCCTAATAATCCCTCCCAACTAGATGTAGCTGCATTTATTACTATCATGCAATATATCTTCTTGGTGTCTAAGCATCGTCCATCTGCTGTGGATATTCTATAGTAGATACTCTGATACCAAATAGTGCAGGCCCACAACAAAGCAAAAAAAAGGAGGATTAATAATATCCAACCTATACCCAGTAACATATATTGATAGGGTTGGCAAGGAACACAAGGTGCCAGCAGTGGAAAAAACTCACAGCTCAGTTTTCCTGTCTCCATGGTAATGATGTTGAGGGCACACTGTCATTTATTTTGCAATTATATCACTAGTTTCCCACCACTGGAGAAGCCATGGAGACATAAGGCTGAAACTGTTTTGAAAGCCTGCACAGTGGTTTTCCCATCCATGCTAATGGCCCTACTGGCTTTGAGCCATTCAGTTATAGATTTCCCTGGAGGCAACTAAGGAGTGCCCATGTGCTTACCTTTCTGACTCAGCTACATGCTATCTCTCCTGATGGGACTGCCAGCCTGATAGTTACTGTGGACCCTTTGGCCGGCCCTAAAAGATCAGGAATCCACTTCAAGTCTTTAATGAAGAAAGATGGCTGCACACAAGTGCACTAATCACCAGAGTTGGTTGTGCATCACCAACATTGACCTGACACCAAGGTCCCAATGCCCACTGGAAATTCTAACTGCATTGGGCTTGTTATTGCCAATTCCCACAACTGGTAGCAACTTCAATGTAGAAAGTGAAAAATTAAGTATTATTGTTGTCACTGAATGTTTCTCTATGTGAGCTGCGCTGATGGTGAAACTGTTGGGCATAATGCTTTTTTTTGTTATTTTTAGTGAATTTGCCTTTTAAAAGAATTGATGCTCCTTTTGAACTATTGGTGGTCCAGTGCTGTATCACTGAACATTTGTAGAACTAGGTCAAAGGGTGAATCACTGATTGAGCTGTTTGATTTCAGTGTGGAGAAATGAATCACTGACCTTTGAACTTTACATTAGTTCCTGAGTCAAATATATAATGTTCGCACAGATCAGTAACAGTATACATTGTGGG
The DNA here is from genome assembly GCF_047496795.1 of Chiloscyllium punctatum. Taxonomy (NCBI): domain Eukaryota; kingdom Metazoa; phylum Chordata; class Chondrichthyes; order Orectolobiformes; family Hemiscylliidae; genus Chiloscyllium; species Chiloscyllium punctatum. The sequence goes on from NC_092746.1 coordinate 76,307,104, forward strand.
CTGCGGAAGTTTTGAAAATCTGAGAATGTTGCACCAAAAGGTCTCCACCAGATAAAATTTACTTCTACATCATAGCACACATGCTGTGGAGATTTTGCTATGGCTGATTGAATAGACAGACTAAGAGTAGGATAGCACAAACACAAGTGCTGGAACCCAAATGAATGGAAGCAAAAGGGGAGCCAATTTTTGTACATGATCACAAAGTACTTTAACTCAAGTGATCATCTATGGATTATCACTTAATTAAGTTTCCCTGGTTATGCCAATCACTGGGGCCATTATTAGATATATAATGATCTGCAGCTGTCTGATCTTTGTTTCCTTAAAAACAATTGACTTAGCTGGGAATTTAGACCACAAGATATTGGAACAGAATGGGGCCATTCAGCTTATTGAGTCTGTTCTGCTATTCAGCCATGGCTAATTGTTTCTCAAATACATTCTTCTGCCTTCTCCCCATAACCCTTGAACCCCTTACCAATCAAGGAGCTGTCTATCTCTGTCTTAAATGCACTCAATGACTTGGCTTCCACAGATTAACTACCCTCTAGGTGACACAGTGGCTCAGTGGTTAGCATTGTGGCCTCACAGCGCCCCCAGGTTCAAATCCAGCCTCGGGTGTCTATCTGCATAGAGTTTGCACATTCGCCCCGTGTCTGTGTGGGTTCCCTCCGGGTGCTCTGGTTTCCTCCCACTGTCCAGAGATGTGCAGGTTAGGTAAATTGGTCATGTTAAATTGCCCAGAGTGATCAGGGATGTGTAGGTTAGGTGCATTAATGGGAGAATATGTAAAGTAATAGGGTAGGGAAATGAGCCTGGGTGGGTTACTCTTTGGAGGGTCGGTGTGGACTTGTTGGGCCAAATGGCCTGTTTCCACACTGTAGGGATTCTAAGAGGTCGTCGCTCTGAGGCAGTGCCCTCAGGTCCTAGTCTTTCCTACTAGTGGAAACAGCTTCTCCATATCCACGCTATCCAAGCCACCTAGTATTCTGTAAATTTCAGTCAGAACCCCTGTCATCTTTCTAAGCGCCAAGCACAGGCACACTCCTCAAATGTCAAGCCTTTCATCCCCACGATCATTCTTGTAAACCTTTGCTGGACCGTTTCCAAGGCCAGCACATCCTTCCTTTTATTCCAAAAGCAGTCTGACCAGAGCCTTACACAGCCGCAGCAGTACACCTCTGCTCTTGTATCCTAGCCCTCTTGAAATTAATGATAACATTGTATTTGAGTTACTAACATCAACTGAACCTGCATGTTAACCTTAAGAAAGTCCTGAACTAGGACTCCCAAGCACCTTTGTGCTTCAGAGTTCTGAAACCTTTTGCTATTTAGAAAATAGTCTATGCCTCTATCCTTCCTACTGAAAATGCATAACTTCATGTTTTCCTATGTTTTATTCCATCTGCCACTTCTTTGCCCACTCTCTTAGACTGGCAAGTCTTTCTGCAGAATCCCTGCTTCATTAACACTACCCGTCCCTCTAGCTATCTTTGTGTCATCTGCAAAAGTAGTGACAATGCCTTCAGTTCCTTTGTCCAGATAATTAATGTATGACATGAATAGTTGTGGTCCCAACCCAGACCCCTGTGGAACCCCACTAGTCATAGGCTGCCATTCTGAAAAAGACACTTATTCCCCACGCTGCCAGTCAGCCAGTCCTCTATCCATGCCTGTGCCTTGCTCCGAACGCCAGAGAAGAATAAGGAAACCACACATTATTTAGAGTCTAAAAGAAAAATAAATCCTTAAAAGTAGTAACAATAAGATCTTAAAGGAAATAAACTAAGCTGTTCTAGAGAAAGCAAACTAAAAAGCAAAAAATTGTCAATTAACTTGTGCTGTGTGCAGTTTTGTGTCTAAATAATAAAAGAAATATATAGGGTGCCGGAGAAGGTGCTAACACAGATACAAAAGATGGTACAGGACTAAGAGGATGGATTATAAGAAAAGGCAGAACATCTAGCGTATGTTTCTCTACAATGCAGAAGGTTAAATAATAACATTTGGAGTTTCTAAAGCCATGTAGGATAATCAGGTAATTGTAACATAAATGCTTTCACTTAGTCAAGAGGCCAAAGGTAGTCGCTAATGAACCTGATAGAGAATTCAGTAAAACAATCATTAACCAAAGAGTGATAAGAAAATGAAATACTATAACACAAGGAAGTTGCATAGGTAAATGTCACATAGATGTATGTCAGGGAAAACTGGGTAAGCACAGCAGGGCAGAAAGAATAGAAGGATGGTGATAAGGTTTGATAAAGAGAGTGGAAGGAAGTTCATATGAAACACCCACTGGCATAAAGCTGTGGTACCACATGGCCTGTTTCTGTGCTGTAGTCTCTGCCAAATTCTAAGTAGAGACAGAAGGTATGATTTATCAGCTCATCCTATAGGTATGGAGCTTCATCCATCAAGCATGGCATTAGGAATTTGGACACGAAATACATCAGGCTCATAAGATGCTTCATCCTGGATGTTACTATTGACCTGAACCTGAATTTGACTAGTCATATAATAGTGTGGCTGCAAAAGCAGGTCAGAAGTTAGGAATATTGCAGCAAGTAACTCACCTCCTGAATCCCTAGAGCCTATCCACTATCTACAAGGCACAAGTCAGGACTGTGATGGAATACTCCCCAGTTGCCTGGATGAGCATTATTCCAACATCACTTAAGAAAATTGACATCATCCAGGACAAAGCAGCCTGCCAGACTGGCACCACACTCACAAGCATCCATTCAATCCACTACCAATGCTCAGGAGCAGCATTTGACAGCACCTTCTAATTCTACTTTCATCGAGAAGGACAAGGACAGCAAATACAAAGGAACACCACCATGTTCCCCTCCAAGTCACTTACCTTCCAGATATGGAAGTATATCGCTGAGTGTCACTGAGACAAAATCCTCAAACTCACCCCAGTAAGTAGCATTTTGGGTCTACCTACAGCACATGGATTGTAATGGTTCAAGAGGCAGCTCACCACCATTTTCTTAAGGGCAACTAGGGACAGGGCACTAAATGTTGGCCCAGCCAGCAACGCCCACAACATCTGAGTGAATGAAAGAAATCCTGGCCAGTCTTTGAGGCTGCCTCTGTACTTAGATTCCTCAGCTTCACACTTAGTTGGCAAAGTTTTGTACCAGGTGTTAAACTTTGTAAAATGTACTCTCTTGTGGCTGGTCGTACAGACTAAAACTGTCCCTGAATTTACAGGTGATGCATAGGATCCCATAATGTATTTTTGTATAAAGTCTGTCAAGGTATTTTAATCTGCTGTTGAGTAATGATTAATAAAATTTTAGAGGAAGCAGGAAAAACAGCTAAAATTAATGTAAAAAGGGATGATAAGGTACCTCATCAGCATGAATTAATAGGTTCACTACTCATTGAAGTAAGATTCTTGGTAAGATTTAGTTTCTTTGGTGCTCTGGCCAATAACTGTTTTCCCCAGTAAGAATTCCATACTGTAACTCCGGCATCTGTTGATGGTTAATGCTTTGATCCATTTCTTTGCCAGCTGTCTATGGGGCTCCGTTTTTCTGTTCAGCACTTGGAAACAGCAGATGCCAGCATCAGCTTTGACCTGCAGATCAAAAGGTGAGTTACAAATTTACTCACGTAGCTGCAGATTTTTGAAAAGAAATCAGTAAAGCGCAAAATAGTCCCCTGTAGATAATTGTGGATGAAATCAGTCAACCTGTTGAAACTGTTTGAAGGATTCTCCTTGTGAAGCGATGTAATATGCCTCACATATCACTGAAGTTGCCAAGTCGCTGAAGACCTTGATTGCATAACCAAATGTAGTGTGTGCAAAGAAGTGCAAATTGGTGCTAAATGGAGTGGCTTGCTGACAAAGTGACATTAGGAACTTGGTGACTTTGGTAACTAATGTGTAAATAATACAAATAATATGCTTGTCAAGTTGCAAATTGGCACGACTTTCTTATGTTACAAATTTTTTTAAAAAGTGGCTAAGACCTTATCCAGTAAGGATATGATCAATGAAGGTGGTCCCTCCATCTACCTGCCAGTCTTCCTCAGCTAAATTCTTACTCAGTTGTCACTAGAGATTATAATGATATAATGTACTTGAGGCTTACTGTAACTAGTTGGTATGAGACTGGTATGTATTGCTGATGTGCAACAATTTGTCTTTGTCACTGATCCATGGAAGAACAGACTGGAAGTTTTAGTAATCACTGCTGAGCCCTCCCCACCTTTAATATTTTCCATTATTTTCCATGCACGTGAACACCCGCCCACTGTTTAATTTAAAATCCTATCCACAGTCCAACTTCTGTGATTCACCAGCACTCTGATTCCAGCATGATTCAGGCACAGCCTGTCCCAGTGCAACAGCTCTCTCCTTCCCCACTTCTGGTCCCAATGTCCCATGAGTTCAAACCTGTTTTACCCACACCAACCTTTAAGCCACTTGTTTACATCCTTAATCTTGTTAACCCTGTGCCAATTTTCCAGTTGGTTCAGGTAGTAATCCAGAGATTATTACCTTTTTGTTTCAGCTTTTCATTTAGGCCCTAGCTGCCCATATTCCCTTAGCCGAACTTCTAATTATATCATTCCTACCTACATGGATCATGACAACTGGACCTTTCTCCTCCCACTCTTAAGTTCCTGCGCAGCCCAGATGAGAAATCCTGAACCAGGCATCAGGCAGGCAACACACCATTTGGGACCAAAAGAAAAAATGCTGGAAAATCTCAGCAGGTCTGACAGCATCTGTAAGAAGAGAAAAGACCTGACGTTTCGAGTCTAACTGACCCTTTGTCAAAGCTGGTTTCAGATTCCAGCATCCGCAGTAATTTGCTTTTACACCATTTGGGACATTTGATCCTGGTCACAGAACAGTGTCTATTCCCTGACTATACCATCTCTGATTACTACTACATTTCTCTTTTCTCCACACCTTGAGTGACTCCATGGTGTATATACCATGGCACTATGGCCAGTTTTCTCATCCTTCCTATAGCTCTCACTCTCATCCACACAAAGAGCAAGAATCTCAAACTTTATAGACAAGTTCAAGAGTTGAGGCTCCTTCACTCCTCAATTTCTCAACCTGCCTTCCTCATTGTCAAACCCTCCTGTCCCTAAGTACTGACCAATTTCAAGGTAATTAATCTCAGGGGTGTGACTGTCTGCTGAAACACAACATCTAGGAGAAAGGACAATGTTGTCGAGGAGAATACAGGTTATTAGACTAGACAGGATTGAGGTTCATAAGGAGGAGGTGTTAGCAATTCTGGAGAGTGTGAAAATAGATAAGTCCCCTGGACCAGATGGGATTTATCCTAGGATTCTCTGGGAAGCTAGGGAGGAGATTGCACAACCTTTGGCTTTGATCTTTATATCATCAGTGTCTACAGGAATAGTGTCAGAAGAATGGAGGATAGCAAATGTTGTTCCCTTGTTCAAGAAGGGGAGTAAAGACAACCCTGGTAATTATAGACCAGTGAGCCTTACTTTGGTTGTGGGTAAAGTTTTTAGCTTAGATTAGATCCAATTGGGAATGATTATAAGAGATAGGATTTACAATCATCTAGAAAGGAATAGAACATAGAACATAGAAAGTACAGCACAGAACAGGCCCTTCAGCCCATGATGTTGTGCCGACCACTGATCCTCATGTATGCACCATCAAATTTCTGTGACCATATGAATGTCCAGGAATCTCTTAAATGTCCCCAATGACCCTGCCTCCACAACTGCTACTGGCAATGCATTCCATGCTCTCACAACTCTCTGTGTAAAGAACCCGCCTCTGACATCCCCTCTATACTTTCCTCCAACCAGCTTAAAACTATGACCCCTCGTGTTAGCCATTTCTGCCCTGGGAAATAGTCTCTGGCTATCGACTCTATCTATGCCTCTCATTATCTTGTATACCTCAATTAGGTCCCGTCTTCTCCTCCTTTTCTCCAATGAAAAAAGTCCGAGCTCAGTCAACCTCTCTTCATAAGATAAGCCCTCCAGTCCAGGCAGCATCCTGGTAAACCTCCTCTGAACCCTATCCAAAGCATCCACATCTTTCTTATAATAGGGCGACCAGAACTGGGCGCAGTATTCCAAGTGTGGTCTAACCAAAGTTTTATAGAGCTGCAACAAAATCTCATGACTCTTAAACTCAATCCCCCTGTTAATGAAAGCCAAAACACCATATGCTTTCTTAACAACCCTGTCCACTTGGGTGGCCATTTTAAGGGATCTATGTACCTGCACCCCAAGATCCCTCTGTTCCTCCACACAGGAATAATTTGATTGAGATAGTCAACATTGATTGTTGAAGGGTAGGCTGTGCCTCATAAGCCTTATTGAGTTATTTGAGATGGTCGCCAAACAGATGGATGAGGGTAAAGTGATTGATGTGCCATATACGGATTTCATAAGGCATTTGATAAGGCTCCCCATGGTAGGCTATAGCAGAAAATACAGAGGTAAGGGATTGAGGGTGATTTAGTAGTTTGGGTCAGAAATTAGCTAGCTGAAAGAAGACAAAGGGTAGTGGTTGATGGGAAATGTTTTTCCTCGAGTTAAGTTACTAGTGGTGGACTGCAGGGATCTGTTTTTTGTCTGCTGTTTGTCATTTTTATATATGACCTGGATGAGGGCATAGAAGGATGGATTAGTAAATTTCCAGATGATAAGAAGGTCAGTGGAGTTGTAGACGATGCCGAAGGATTTTGCAGGTTTCAGAGGGACATAGATAAGCTGCAGAGCTGGGCTGAGTGGTGGCAAATGGAGTTTAATGTGGAAAATTGTGAGGTGATTCACTTTGGAAGGAGTACCCGGAACAGAGAGTACTGAGCTAATGGTATGATTCTTGGTAGAGTAGATAAGCAGAGAGATCTCAGTGTTCATGTACATAGATCCCTGAAAGTTGCCACCCAGGTTGATAGGGTTGTTAAGGCCTACGATGTATTAGCTTTTATGGGTAAAGGGATTGAGTTTCGAAGCCATGAGGACATGCTGCAGCTGTAAAAAAAACTCTGGTGCGGCTGCACTTGGCCTATTGTGTACAGTTCTGGCCGCTGCATACAGTTCTGGCCACTGTATTGTAGGAAGCTTGTAGACAAAGTAAGGGTATGCAATGCCTTACCTGCAATAGTACAGGAAGCATTGGAAAGGGTTCCGAGGAGACTTACCAGGATGTTGCCTGGTATGGAGGGAAGCTCTTATGAGGAAAGGCTGACGGACTTTAGACTGTTTTTGTTGGAGAGAAGAATTTGAGAGGTGACTTAATAAAGACATACAAGATGATCAGAAAATTAGAGGGTTGACAGTGAGAGCCTTTATCCTCAGATGGTAATGGCTAGCACAAGGGGACATAACTTTAAATTGAGGGGTGATAGATATCGGACAGATGTCAGAGGTAGGTTCTTTACACAGAGAATAGTAAGGGCGTGGAACACCCTGCCTGTAACAACCAACTTTAAGGGCATTTAAATGGTCATTGGATAAACATATGGATGATAATGGAATAGTGTGGATTAGATGGGCTTCAGGTTGGTTTCACAGGTCGCCGCGACATCGGTGGCCGAAGGGCCTGTACTGCATTGTAACATTATATGTTCTCTGTTCTATGTCCCCATCCCTGGGGTGCTGCAGTGTTCAAAGCTCAGGCTGCAGCTAATCAACCCTGAGCCAGAGTTCCTCAAGCAACCAACACTTGCTACAGATGTGGTCACTATGAACAAGAATGGGGTCCATCAGCTCCCATCTCATGCAGTTATAACACATCGCCTGGCCCACACCATTTGTAGCCGATAAATATTTCCCCTATTTGCCTTCAATCTGAAAGCAACACATCATAATCATAGTTAAAAATCACACAACAGCAGGTAATAGTCCAACAGATTTATATGAAAGGACAAGCTTTCAGAGCACTACTCCTTCATTAGGTAGCTAGGTGATTGGCTACCTGACAAAGGAGCAGCGCTCCAAAAGCGAGTACTTCCAAATAAACCTGTTGGACTATAACCTGCTGTTATGTGATTTTTAACTTTAATGTTACAATAATCAAATTATTAGTTATCACCAATTAATGAACTTAGGGTTTACCTGTGATGCCATTCTTTTGTTCTGGGCCCCTGACCCTGTGCTTCAAAAACCTTTCAAACTATGAGCCAAAAAAGCAAGCAAAAAACACCCAAACTTGCTGCACCAAATTTCCACACTGCCTGCAAATTTCTGAACGATATACACATTTGAGCTGTGACTCACTCTAGATGTGATCTCTCCTTCCTGACAGCTTACTGATCTTGCTGATATGTCTTGCTGTATATCTTCTGCATTTTCGTTCTGTTTTCACCTAGTCTGCACTCCATGGCTATATTAACCCACATATACACCAAATAAGTGGTAACTTAACAGAAGATTGTTCATCATCGAGAATGTGGTGCTGGAAAAGCACAGCAGGTCAGGCAGCATCTGAGGAGCAGAAGAATCAACATTTCGGGCAAAAGCCCTTCATCAAGAATGAGGCTGGGAGCCTCAGAGGTGGAGTGATAAATTGGGGGGGGGGTGGGGGGGGGAGCTGGGGGCAAGGGAACTAAGAGTGCGATAGGTGGATGGAGGTGGGGGTAAAGGTAATAAGTCGGAGGGGAGGGTGGAGTGGATAGGTGGGAGGGAAAATGGACAGGTAGGATAATATTTTCTCATTGGCTGTTAAGCTGCATGTTCTTAAGAGCTTGTCCTAATGCACCTGAACTTTCAGGAAGTTCTCAAGATAAAATTTGCTTTCATGTCAATATGTGAAGAAAATGTAAACTGTACATATTAAGCTGAAGCGTTTGTGTTTTTCTCGCTGTCATTTATGTTGAGTTTTTTTTGGAGAGATTTTCACTGCAACACCTTGTGAATTTTCTTGAAACAAACTTACCTCATGACCTCAAAAAGTGTGGCACTAGAAAAGCACAGCCGGTCAGGCAGCATCCAAGGAGCAGGAGAATCGATGTTTCGAGCATAAGCTCTTCATCAGGAATGTGGGGGGAGGCCCACCTCTGCCCTTGAACCCACCGCTCCAACTGAAGCAAGGGCTGCCCCCCCAGTCCTCACTTCCCACCTCACCAACCTCCGAATACAATGCATCATGCTCCATCATCACTAAACAACCCCACCGCCCTGTGGCCAACACTTCAACTTCTACTCCACCAAGGGCATGCAAGTCCCGGGCCTCCGCCATCGCCATATTCTACTCGCCCGTCACTGGAGGAAAAATACCTCATCTTCCGTCTTGGGACCCTCAAACCACATGGGATCAATGTCAATTTCATCAGTTTCCTGATCTCCTCTCCCCCCACTTTATCCCAGATCGAAATCCAACCCATCACCACCCTCTTGAACTGTCCTACCTGACAATCTTCCTTCCCACCTATTCACTTCACCCACCACTCTGACCTATCATCATCACACCCCATCTTCATCCACCTATCACATTCCCAGCCACCTTCCCTCCAGCACCAACCCCCCTCCCATTTATCTCTCAGCTCCCTTGGGCCAACCACATCCCCCACCACATTCCTGATGAAGGGCTTATGCTCGAAACATCCACTCTCCTGTTCCTCAGGTGCTGCCTGACTGGCTGTGCTTTCTCAGCACCACATTTTTTGACTCCAATCTCCAGTATCTGCAGTCCTCATTTTCTCCTCACCTCAATAACTACTAATCCCATACCTATGGTTCCTTCTCATCTGAATCTATCCACTTTTTACCATATACTATTCCTAGGACACCGTGTTACTGGTGGGATATCCCAGAATTGATCAGCATCTAAAGACTGTTGTGCACCTGGAAAAGCACTGAGAGTCCAGAGCTGCCAATCACAGTTCTTGAGTCTTGCCCTGGACATGACAGACAGGGGGAATTTGGTGGCCCATTCTGCAGGCAGGGACTTAAACTCCTGCTAATCAAGTTGGCACACAAGCGTGTTGTCCTTCTCCAAGAACAGCATGGGAGGCCATAATATCAGACCATGCCAACTTAGTCAGAGATTGCCAGCTGGGTCAGTACATTGTCAGCATCTGGAGAAATGCCAACAATGTAGGAAGATGGTCAATGATCTTTTCCATTCCACTGGCATAAGTGCCAATATCTTCTCTCCGTTACTTCATACCCACTGTGTCGCTTATCAGCCAGGCTCATGCCCTCCCACTTTCATTGTTGCCATAACATTTACTTTCACTCACTGTCACCCACCCAACCCTCAACACCAGTCACCCTGCCTACCCTCTACACTGCCTACCCACTCAGTCAGGACATCTCCCCATCTGCACCAAAATTAACAGCCAAGCTACCCACATCCATCTCCCTGAATAGCTACCTCTCACTCCAGGAGGAAAGTAGCCCCTAGTAGGACAAAAAGAGTCAAGATCGGTGATGGGCTGTCCAACATTCACTTCTCACTCCTAATGTAGATCATATTCTGACTTTGACCTACCTGAGTAGCTTCCTGACTGGACTGATATCAGAAACTGTCCTTAACTGACTGTGCAATCACCTACTGAGCAAAAGCTATCTCCCTTGACTTGACCAAAAATCACTGACTTCCATTCGAGAATTCTCAATCTCCAATCACTTTTGCACATTTAGTAAGTAGGAATCTGAATATTAAGTCATGGTTGTGCCATCAACAAAGTGTTTTGCAAGTAATAATCTACTTTAATTGACAATATATTGTTGTCTTGTGAGAAATTCACCTCAACATTCTGCAAGTGCAGAAAAGATGCAACAAATTAAACCTAACATCAAGATAGGCCTTCCTAAACTTCTTTCTACTACAAATTTCACTATGGACCTTATCGTTTTTGCCCCTATAAGGTTCTTCCTCTTAATTCTCATTCTCCTCACTGATTATATACTAAGGCTAACTTTCTTTGAAACCTGCATATCTGATTTTGAATATTTTAATTGAACTGCCTTTATTTTTAATTGTGGTACTGATAACTTGTGGCTCATTTTAAAAAAAACTTTTGAAACCAGAGATTAAATGATTATTCTGCACAAGTGATAAATAGGATTTGTTCATTTTGTAGCTTCAGCTTTTCATATTCTGTTGGAAGTAAGGTTGAAAAATGGACTGATTCAAAATGTCAAGATTGGAGGAAATTTGTGACTTCAACCTGTTTCAACCTTCATATTTATAGTTGCTGAAATATAATGATTTAGCAACATAAATATTCTGAACAATAAAAATAACTCGGTCATCTGCCATGAAATATGGTCTGAAGTTCCCTTTAAGGATACAGGGGAGTTAAGTTGAACTCGAGTCATTGTTTTTCTTCCTTCACCTCAATAAATATTAATGACTTGTAATGCTATTTTGGTGCTTAAAGCATTCTTTTATAGATATTTATTCGATAATAAACACTTAATCAACTGACAATTAACTCTCTGAGGTTTTACTTTTTGTGTGTTTTACTGGCAACAAAACTTTCATACAAGCTAAAATTCCTGCAACATATGTTTTTTAATGTTTGCCCAAATTCTGATTTCTGCTGTTCAAAGATAGATTTTCCCTTGTTGAATGAGTTTTATTTTCTGCCTTATATTTCAGTTCAAATAAGGATAATTCAAGCAGCAACTTGGTCCAAGTGCAGATCAATGTCAGTGCAGTTGCTCAGGTCTATGTTCGGGGGTAAGTATATGCTTTCTCTCCTCACCTATTTGGAAACTGGATAAAGGTCATTTGTTCTCGCAGCGCATGCATGCTTAAGCAATGCAAAGCAAGTTTGGCAGAATGATGTAACTGCAGGCTGTCCAATGTCACCATTTTATACTGTTGCCAAAAGTTAACATAGTGTGAAAATATTTAATAATGGAGAATGTGATGAAAATAGTAGCATTTCCATTTCTATAAGTATGCTACTATTTCCATTACTAGATAGTTCAAAATTTTGAAGAAATATTAACTTTAGCATCTGTTGAATTAACTAGCCTTATTTTGTTTGAATTATTTAAGGAAGTAACAGAAGCTCTGCACAGGGACAACACAGTCGATAGGGTAGAGATGAACTTCCTGAAGACCATTGATAAGGTGCTTGGGTGGGAAGACCAATTCTTGTGATAGCAAGAAGGCAGAAGCTATCTCCTCAATGTCACCTGCCTGATTATATTGCCCTCCCTGCACTATCTCGGAAGGAGGAGATTCCACCCATGGTTAAACTTCACATAAGATGATCATTAACTGGGGAAGAACAACATAAATCCTACTTTGGAAGTTCGGACCAAAATGCAAAAAGGCAAAAGCAGGGTTCTAGAGCACTCTTTCATGGAACAAAAATAGCTGCTCATTTAACTACTTAATAGCAATAATTAAGAAATAACTTATTGATTATGATTTAAGATACCTTGAGAATATGAATCATACTATATTATTGCATTGTCTCTCTTAAATGGCACCTAAGGTCCTCTTTTGACCTATGGGCAAGGCCATTCTAAAGACTTCTCATTCCAAGACTAGTCAGAGGACAATAGGATAGTGACCTTCACCTCATATTTCTTCACCTGAGCAGATGCTGCCTGACCTCCAAACAACCTCGAGGGAGTCAGTAAATTCTACGCAGTACTCTAATTGTGACTTGAGAAGCTTAATACAGAAACAAAACCAAAAATTGCTGGAGAAACTAAGCAGGCCTACCAATATCTTTGGAGAGAAAGCTGAAGAAGGATCACCAGACTCAAAGTATTAACTTTGTTTCTCTCTCCACAGATCTGCTGAGTTTCTCCACCAATTTCTGTTTTTGTTTCAGATTTCCAGCATCTGCAGTTCTTCACATTATTCTGTGGTTAATACAGCCTTCAGCATGACTTCCCTACTATTGTACTCAATACTTACATTTGTAAAGTGTTAGTTCTCCAGAAAAAAAGACTTCAATAGGATGAAAGTTTCATGAATAACAAATGTAGGAAGTTTAACACAGCACTGACATCCATTAAATCTGACTAGACACAAATATATGTTTCTATATTTTACAGTAGTATTGATCAATTGATTTTAATTTCAGAATTAACATTCTCCTTATTGCCACATTTAAGCAGCTGTAAATATCAGTAATGTTATTAATGGTTTCAAAAACTCACAGATGTGGAAACCAGATGAAGAAAATATGCTGAAATATAATAAAGCAGTGATTATGTAGCTGAACTCCATTTGTTTATGTAATACAACACTATAACTTTTGGCTTAACCTTCCTTTTATCACAACAAAGTAATAACATTCAACTATTTCCTTTGTAGACTGATCTTTGTAGACTGATCAGTGACTGACCACTGTGTTTCTTTTGGGAAGTGTTCTTATGCCAGTATTTAGAGGGGAAGCAAAGTTGAGGGTGGGAATGAGGAAGATCCTGGAAATCTCAGGACTACAGATGTTCTGCTCAATCAAACTGCAGGATCTCATTATCATTTCTTGCTTGGTTGGTTGGTTGGTTAGCTACTAGGTGGGAAAGTCAATGGCAGTGGGCTGACCCATTACAGCAAGATTCCAGCATCGAAGAGGTTGACGTGGGTGGGTGGGTACTAGTCTTTGGGACAAAGAGCTTCAGTGAAATAGGCCACTAGCTGTGAAGGAAAGAGAAATTATTGTGCATAAGGCCTGGAATCATGGATTTATTGGGTTGGAGGTGTTGGCTGACTGTGACAGTAGGATTTAGTTGAGGGGCTGGGGATAATACTTTTGCCTCTTCTGGCTCATTATATAGCAAGGCAACAAAAGGTATGTTTGTGCTTGAACTAGCTGTTCCTGTCTTTGTATTATGTCTGAGTTTTCCAAGCACTGTGAAAGCAGTTGACCAGTGTTAACTTTAAATCAAGGCCCTAAAGGCACTGTTAGTGTCTGATTTAAAAACATAAAACATAGGAAATAGGAGTAAAACAGATGCCCAACGAAGTTGCTGGACTATTCAGTACCTTCATGGCTGATCGTCTACCTCAATTACATTTTCCCACCAGCTTCCTATTTTCCTTGATTCCCTCAGTACCAAAAATCTGCCTCTCAGACTTAAATAGTCATCCAATAGGAAGACTGAGGAAACTGGGTTTGCATTCTCTAGCATTGTAAAGAATACGAGATTGAAGCTTACAAAATGTGAACAGGGCATGTCAGCTTGAATGTAGATAGCTTGTTTCTTCAAGCTGGTGAATATAGAACCAGGGAATATAATCTTGGAATAGGGGATAAGCCATTCAAGACTGAGATGAAGAGGAATTTCTTCATGCAGAGGATGATCGATCTTTGGAATTCTCTACTATATAGGTCTGTGGAAACTCAATCATTGAGCATGTTCAGTAGAACATAGAACATAGAAAAATACAGCGTAGTACAGGCCCTTTGGCCCTCGATGTTGTGCCGATGCAAGCCCACCTAACCTCCACTAGGCCACTATCCTCCGTATGCCTATCCAATGCCCGTTTAAATGCCCATAAAGAGGGAGAGTCCACCACTGCTATTGGCAGGGCATTCCATGAACTCACGACTCGCTGAGTAAAGAATCTACCCCTAACATCTGTCCTATACCTACCATCCCTTAATTTAAAGCTATGCCCCCTCGTAATAGCTGACTCCATACGTGGAAAAAGGTTCTCATGGTCAACCCTATCTAAACCCCTAATCATCTTGTACACCTCTATCAAGTCACCCCTAAACCTTCTTTTCTCCAATGAAAACAGCCCCAAGTGCCTCAGCCTTTCCTCATACGATCTTCCTACCATACCAGGCAACATCCTGGCAATCTGCACCCGTTCCAGTGCCTCCACATCCTTCCTATAGTATGGCGACCAAAACTGCACACAATACTCCAGATGTGGCTGCACCAGAGTCTTATACAACTGCAACATGACCTCAGGACTCCGGAACTCAATTCCTCTACCAATAAAAGCCAGTACGCCATATGCCTTCTTCACCGCACTATTTACCTGGGTGGCAACTTTCAGAGACCTGTGTACATGGACACCAAGATCCCTCTGCTCATCCACACTACCATGTGCTGTTTGCTGTAAAAGCATAAATGTTGGGCCACAGAAGATATTAAATTTTTGAAAATAAAAGAAGTCCAAGGATTGCACCTGTGCAATAGTTTGGAGTATATTTTATGTTAACTTTAATTATGCAATCCTTTCCCACTTGTTCCAGGACAGGAGAGATAATATTGCAACACGGTCTCAAGTGCTTGTTAACAGTGTAGGGTATTTAGTTGCAATCATTTTTTTTTGTTTAATTCAAGTTGTAACTCTCTGTTCAAGTTCATTTCCAGTGAGTTATGATGTCAGTGGTCCAGGATGTTGGGTAGCTTACTTCAACAATGTAAAGAAAAGGGCTGTTTCAGTTTTAGTTTGATGATTGATTATGCCAGGGTGGGTTGGCCTTTAATTGACAGCTTCCTTTTCCTTTATCTAATTGCAGTAAATCTAAATTGTTATAAATAGTTCCATGGTTATCCCATCCCACTCTGTTCTAAACAAAATCACATCCCAATAATTGGCTTCCACCCAGTTTGAGCAATATCAGCTGTGTGCACCGTTTATTTATTTGATTTTGTTTCAAATCTAGAATTGAAATATATCTCACACAGAGCTCATATTAAAGTGAAAAGCTATTTTTAAAAGACTTAGGTTATGAAATGGCCCGGAGTGCTTGCAGGAAATATAAGTCCTTTTCTTGTGACTGGTGTTATTGGTACTGTTGTTCATGCCTCCTCTCTTTATTCATTTTGTGCGATGTGGGCGTCGTTGGCTGGCCATAATTTATTGCCTGTCCTCAGTTGCCCTTGAGAAAGTAGTACTGAGCTGCCTTCTTGAACCGCTGCAGTCCATGTGCTGGGGCTGACCCACAATTCAGTAAGAAAGGGAATTCCAGGATTTTGACCCAGCAACAGTGAAGGAACGGCGATATATTTTCACTTCAAGATCGTGAGTGGCTTGGAGGGGATCTTGAAGGGAGTGGTGTTTCCATAAATCTGCTGCCCTTGGCCTTCTAGATAGAAGTGGTTGTGGGTTTAGAAGGTGATGTCTGAAGATCATTGTTGAATTTCTGCAGTACATCTTGTAGACAGTGTACGCAGCTGCTACTGAGTGTCGGCGGTGAAGGGAGTGAATGCTTGTGGATATAGTGCAAATTAGGGTCGCCTGCTTTGTCCTGGGTGGTGTCAAGCTTCAGCGTTGTTAGGGCTGCATTGATCCAGGCAAGTGGGGAGTATTCCATCACATTCTTGATTTGTGCCTTGTCGATGGTGTATAGACTTTGGGGAGTTAGGAGGTGAGTTAATAAATCAGTGCAGGATATATACACTTAATGAAAAGGTCCTGGGGAGAGTTGCTGAGCAAAGAGACCTTGGAGTGCAGGTTCATAGTTCCTTAAAAGTGGAGTCACATATGTAGGAAAGTGAAGAAGGTGTTTAGGGGTAATCCAATATGAGGACAGGAAAACATTGTGGCTGTAAGAGTTGCTCCTTTTTTGGGATATTTTCAGTGTTGGAGCCTAGCTCCTCAAATTTTCAGAGCAATAATTACTGTTTTACAAGCTGTTGCATTGTTTTGGAACTTGGAGGGAAAAAAAGGTCAAAACAATGGCACTTTAAACAGGAGGAAGGGAGACAAAGGTAGTTATTCACATGGGCAGTGTTTCATATGCAGAAAGAAACCTACACTGCTGTCTGACCCAGCAGTGAACTTTCACAACTACTCCCTCTGCTGTTTGATTTCCAGTATCTCTGGACTTTGGAGTTCATCTCAAGAAAAATTAACCCAACAACAAAATTCATAACTGATCTTTGAAGAAACCTGTGTGGGAGATCACAGCAGGGGAGTAGCTAAATGGCTAGATTATTTTTTGTAAATCTACAGTCATGAGCAGAGTGGGTTCCTTTTGATTTTATGTTTTATATTGGGATCTGTCTCTTGATTAAACTTTAAAAATATAAAAACATAGGTACTAAGCTAGCTTGGAGCAGTGTTTTTAGAGCAGTAGGTCTGTGCTATTTTCAGTCTGTTAGATTGTTAAACTGTAAAGTTGACCTTTAGTAGTGATGCACTCTTCCTGTTCGATGTGGGAGAACAGGGAGAGTTTCCATATTACTAATGATAATGTCTGCAGGAATTGTGTTTGGTTGTGAAACCTATTAGATCGCATGGATCAATTGGAGAGGCAATTAGAGACAATGAGGAATTTACAGGAGCTAGGGAGTGTCATGGATGGCAGTTTCAGGGAGGGAGATAAACCAAAGATACAGCCAGGTAGATAGATCACCTCGAGGAAAGATAGGAGAGGGAGGCAGGTCGTGCAGAAGTCTCCTGTGGCTATCCCCATCTCAAACAAGTATGCTGTTTTGGAAAATGTAGAGGGTGATGGACTCTCAGGGGAATGTAGCACTGACAGCCAGGTTTCGGGTACCAAGACTGGCTCTAATGTAATGACGGGTATGCCAGGTTCCAAGCGATTGATTCTGATGGGGGACTATCTGTTGAGAGATACAGACGGAAGTTTCTGCTGCCGCCAGTGAGATACCAGAATGGTGTGCTGCCTCCCTGGAGCCAGGATCAAGGATATCTCGGAGAGCGTGTAGAATAGGGGAGAGGGAGAGGGACCAGCTGGAGGTCATTGTAGAACTAATGACATAGGAAGTGAAAAGGATTCTGAGGAGTGAATATAGTAAGTTAGGCAGGAATTTTAAAAGGTGGTCTTCCAGGGTAATAATGTCTAGATTATTCCTGGTGGCTCGAGCTAGTGAGTATAGGAATAGGAGGATAGAGCAGATGAATATGTGGCTGAGGAGCTGGTGGAAGGGAAAAGGATTGACATTTTGGATCATTGGCATGTCTTCTGGGTTAGAAGTGATTTATGAATGGTGGATGTGACCAAATCCCAGGATTCACACAAGTATTTCCATGTTGTGGGATTTTTATGGCCTCAGATTAAGGGAGTGGGTAGTCAGCCTACATGTGGAGCAATCATGCCCTTGCTTATTGCATTGTGATCATTTTAGAGCACCCACCCCTATCGCCCAACTATTTCCATAGAGTTGAGCCTGTTTTGTCAGGAGACAAGGTTTACTGCATATCAAAAGATTGTGAACATTGAGTTTCCTAGTCTGAAATCAGGACTCCTTTGACAAGTAAGTTCAAAAGCCGCTGATAACTTCACCATTCATTATGTAATGATGTTATTTTATTCATTCCCTGGAAATCGGCATCATTGGCTAGGCCAAAATTTATTGCCTATCCTTAAATTCCCTACAGGAAATGGTGGTGAGCTGCCTTCTTTAACCATTGTCCATATTGGTATACCAACAGTGCTATGCGGAAGGGAATTCAACAATTTTAACTATGCAACAATGAAGGAACAGTGATATTGATCCAATTAGGGTGATGCATGGCTTGGAGATGAATTTGCAAATTGTGGTGCTCCCATGAACCTGCTGCCCTTGTCCTTGTAAGTGGTGGATGCTTTGGAAGATGCTGTGGAAAGGTGAAATATTGCCATGCATTTTTCAGAATGGTGCACACTGTTACCAATGTGTGTCAATGCTTGAGGGAGGGAATGTTTAAGATGATGGATGCAGGGCCAAACAAGCAGCCTGCTTAGTCCTGGATGGTGTCCAATGTCCTGACTGTTGTTGGAATGCCATTTATCCAGGCAGATAGACCGTATTCAATCACACTGCTGACTTGAGACTTGTAGATGGTGGACAGGCTTTGAGGAGTCAGGAGGTGAGTTACTCACTGCAGAATTCCCAAACTCTAACTTGAATTTGGTTGGTCCAGTTCAGTTTCCAGCCAATGGAACCCCCCAAGATATTGATAGCAGAGAATTCAGTAGTAGTAAAGTAGTAGGGACTCCAGCTTTTTACAATATACATTAATGATATAGATGATGGTATTAAAAGTAATATTAGCAAATTTGCTGATGATACAAAGCTGGGTGGCAGGGTGAAATGTGAGGAGGACGTTAGGAGATTACAGGGTGACCTGGACAGGCTAGGTGAGTGGACAGATGCATGGCAGATGCAGTTTTAATGTGGATAAATGTGTGGTTATCCACTTTGGTGGCAAGAACAGGAAGGCAGATTACTACCTAAATGGTGGCAAGTTAGGTAAAGGGGCAGTACAACGAGATCTAGGTATTCTTGTACATCAGTCAATAAAAGCAAGCATGCAGGTACAGCAGGCAGTGAAGAAAGCTAATAACATGCTGGCGTTCATAACAAGAGGAATTGAGTATAGAAGCAAAGAGGTTCTTCTGCAGCTGTACAGGGCCCTGGTGAGACCGCACCTGGAATATTGTGTGCAGTTTTGGTCTCCAAATTTGAGGAAAGACATTCTGGCTATTGAGGGAGTGCAGCATAGGTTCACGAGGTTGATTCCTGGAATGGCGGGACTATCTTGCGTTGAAAGATTGGAGCAACTGGGATTGTATACCCTTGAGGTTAGAAGGCTGAGAGGGGATCTGATTGAGATGTATAAGATTATTAAAGGATTGGACACTCTGGCGGCAGGAAGCATGTTTACGCTGATGGGTGAGTCCCGAACCAGAGGACACAGTTTAAAAATAAGGGGTAGGCCATTTAGAACAGAGTTGAGGAGAAACTTCTTCACCCAGAGAGTGGTGGGTGTGTGGAATGCTCTGCCCCAGAAGGCTGTGGAGGTCAAGTCTCTGGATACTTTCAAGAAAGAGTGGGATAAAGCACTTAAACTTAGTGGAGTCAAGGGTTATGGGGACAAGACAGGAACAGGATACTGATTGAGGATGATCAGCCATGATCATAATGAATAGTGGTGCTGGCTCGAAGGGCAGAATGGCCAACTCCTGCACCTATTGTCTATTGTCAAAGAGCAATAGTCAAATTCTGTCTTGTTGGAGATGATCATTGCCAGACACATGTCTGGCATTAATGTTATTTATGATCCCAAATGTTATCTGAACATAGTTTAGTTCTTGCTATGTGTGGTTGTTTCAACATCTGAGGAGTCACAAATCTTGCCAAAAGATATGAGTTAGGGTTCCCTATTACTCACCTACTGAACTGTACTTGTGAACAATGGTAGGCCTCTCATGGCATCTGTACCCTGGCATTCCCAGTTTAGGTCTGATTCAGAAAGTGGCATTCCTAATTCCAGCCCATCTTTGTTATCCTACCATAAAAATAGCATGGGGGTGATCACTGCCAGCAAGAATCATATTGTGGGATCAGGAACTGACCTGATTTACCATTCCTGCCTTGAGAACGAAAATCCAGGATTAATTGCAAAATCTCCCACATCCTGAACAGCAGAGCGAAATATCTCGAATGTTCATGTTTTGTGATTGAAGGCTCTGAGTAATGGAATGCAATTATGTCAAGGGCTCAATAATGTGAAGATGTATAATCTTGACTCCGAAGTATCAGATCCAAAGATAAATTTCCTGGAGTGGGTACTTGTATGTATATGAAGCTGGCCTTTTATTTAGCAATGCTCCACTGCCTCATTTTCCTCCTGGGAATTCCAGTGCAGTTGGTTTCATAATATTTCTGTTGGCTGAGATTGAGAAATGTTGCCCTTTAGGTTGGGAAGGTTAGACATAAAAAAGGTTGTTAAAACTGCTATAGTTGTTGAAATAGTGGCTCTTGTGTTGCAAGTGATTCTGAACTCCAAGTGAATACTGTTTGCATCGTTAATGTTATATAGATTGTCATCCTTTGCTGGACAACAAACTCTGCAAAATTGCAAATGAGAAAAGGTTATGAATTGATCTTGTTGGTTTGAAACAATATTGGAGAGAATGGAAACCTCGAAAATTGCATGAATGGATTGAGCTCATCAGTTGTCTGTCTGTCTTTTACAAAAGGAATTGCATGTGCAAATAACTTGTTAGGGATCCTGAAGGAGGGATGTACCTTTACGCTTGGTATAGAATGTGGCTGTCTGAGTTTATTTACATTAGTGGTAGATACACATTGCTTGTCTTTGTTTAAAGAGGGGGTAGGGAATCTGTTAATATATTAATATACAGGTAGTTCCTCTATAATGCGATGGTTGCGTTCTTGTGCAACCCTGCATTATAGAAAACTCCTGCTTTAGAAACAAATCTGAAAGTGTTGGCAATGTAATCGAGTTCTAGCCAACACGCATTTTAAAAGTTTACACTTTAGAAACAGTGTCCCCAATTTGTCAATCGCATTACAATGAATTCACTTTAACGAAAGATGTATTATAGCAGAACGACATGTATCTAATTAGATGCATATACTGGGTATTAATTGTGGACTCACCTGTGTCCATATAAAAAGGAACAGACCAAAACCATGACTAGTGGGTTAGGATGTCCATATTTTCAATGTATTCTTCCATAAATAAATAATCATTGAAATTCTGTACTGAGTGATTCCAGTTCTGTTGTTCACTCACTGACTTTCTAAGGTAAAGCATAGTTTCTCCCCACACCTCAAGACTGAGACAGCAGGCCTCAAATTTATGGCTTTTCTCTGCCATGCCCATAGGCTTGATATTCAGCTTGAGACTGAAATTCTGAGGAACAATTGGTGGCAAAAATAGTACTCAAAATGCTATCTGACAAGAGTGCTGCACAGTTGAAATAGAACATCCTTTAGCTTATTTGTTTTTTATCCTTTAGCTTCCATGGAAGTGAGCGTATGGCAATATGTTTTTGTTTTATGTTCCCGATGTGCACTGGTGCCTGCAGTGACTCAGTATGTTAACTGACATTTCATTCAGTATTTCCCACACACTCATCTCACTTCTCCTATCACGAATTTGTGGATTTTATAATGTTACTGCAAATGTTTTAAAAACATAGAGATTTGTGGAATGTCAAAAACATATTGCTCCAGAAGCGGTAATGTGACAATGTTATGAGCTTCATAAAGTCATTCTCTGTGAACTTGATGTATGTGAAAAAAGAACATTGCTACACCAAATTTGGTGGCCACCTTTAAGTTTGAGGAAAGATTGAAGTTACAGATGAGGAAATAGCAAAGAAAAAGAACTTCACACCATGCCATGACAGCCGGCCTGAATGGCTAGGAATGCATTGCCATCACTTCAACAGGAAAGACATACCTCAGGGATTCCACCCACACACACAACCGGAGTGTTTATTAGCTGGGAGTTTTGAAATGATCAAAAGTGCATAATTCATGGTGCGTCATTGAAACCAGAAAGAGAAACAAAGCTTTCACAACAGTCTGGAAGCTTTGTTTAAACTGACCGTGGGTAATTTGATGAAAACTGAACCAAATATAGTTTTAGTTACTGTTTAAGAACAAGAGAAAGCATTATTTCTCCGAGTAAAGTGTTTGATGTGCTTTCTGAAGATAGCACGATATATAGAAGGCAAATATGTTGTTTCCATCTGGTTTTAATATTCTCCTAACGGTTTTCGTTTATAATTTGCTTTTCGTTAATGAAAAAAATGCTTTTTCTTCATGTAATCTTACATGTGATGGTCTCTACTAACTTCTAAAGGACCTCAGTTGCGGTCCATCTGACTTTGCCATTGTATTTGTCCCCTTTATGTTTGAAGTATCCATCTTGTAGGTCTTATTCGCTTTTGTGTTTCACATGCTTTCATTTTTTTTCCTCATGTTGCTTTAAAGATTAGGACTTCTGTAGCTTAACCACAACAATTGAGCCACTGTGTTCTTGTAATAGGGTGTCCCATCCTGAGCAAATCTTTCTACCCATCACTGACTGGAAGATTAAAGAAAGACCTAAGAAAGAGGAGCACATTGGACCAGTGGTTCAGCATGTTTATGAAGTGAGTTCTACTTTTTTTTAAATAACATGTTTCTTATATTCTTTGATAGATAGATGAAAGAGTAATGATGGGGTCCTGGAGTGGAATATTTGGTCACAGCAGACTAGTATTCTGGTTTTAAATCAATGGAACCATTTGAACATTTGTGTTGCACATGCTAAATAATTAATTCCAGATTCAATATTGATTTTTTAAATTAATGATTATTAGGAAGCAATCATTGTGCAACTGAAAAAGAATGCCACCATTAGATTCCTCCTTTGATAATAAATAGAGTCAGAGATGTACAGTGCAGAAACAGACCCTACGGTCCAACTTGTCTATGCTGAGCAGATATCCTAACCTCAGCTAATCCCATTTGCCACCACTTGGCCCATATCCCTCTTAGCCCTTCCTATTCATATTACCGTCTAGGTGCCTCTTAAATGTTGTAATTGTACCAGCCTCCACATTTCCTCTGGCAGCTCATTCCATACACGCACCACCCTCTGCATGAAAGTGTTGCCCCTTAGGTCCCTTTTAAATCTTTCCCCTCTCATCCTAAACCTATGCCCTCTAGTTCTGGACTCCCCCACCCCAGGGAAAAGACCTTGCCTATTTATCCTATCCATGCCCTCATAATTTTATAAACCTCTATAAGGTCACCCCTCAGCCTCTGACGCTCCAGGGAAAACAGCCCCAGCCTATTCAGCCTCTCCCTATAGCTCAAATCCTCCAACCCTGGCAAAATGTAAATCATTTTGAACCCTTTTAAGTTTCACAACATCCCTCCAATAGGAAGGAGACCAGATTTGCACACAATATTCTAAAAGTGGCCTAACGAATTCCTGTACAGCCACAACATGACCTCCCAACTCCTATACTCAATACTCTGACCAATAAAGGAAAGCATACCAAACGCCTTCTTCACTATTCTACCTACCTGTGACTCCACTTTCAAAGAGCTTTGAACCTGCATTCCAAGGTCACTTTGTTTGCAAAGATTTCTCATGAACTTGAATTTATTTTTAGTTTGGTCTATCTATCCATAGTTGAAAAATTATTGCTGTTGAATTCACTGTGATACAAGTTAGAAAGCCAAACCTTCTGACAATGTAAAATAAAACATTCATAACAATCTTGAACTTTTGTTTAAAATGACTAATTATAATGGGTATTTGGATGAAGGATGACCTAAATATAGTTTTGGTAAATGTTATAAGAATAAGGAAACATATTGGACCAACTTTCTGAGGACTGGCAATCACTCTCAAAATGCCTCTCCATCCTTTCTTTAAAATGTAAAGGAAGAGCTCCACGTTTCTGACAGATGATCCTGATCAGGGCTGCTCCAGGAATGCTGAGCCATATTTTAAATAAAACTGGTTCCTTGTGATGTAGGATAGATGGGGGTGAGGCTGAGACCCCGTGGCGATAGGGGCAAGGGGGGAGCATCCGCTAGGAAGCAGGTTTCGGAAGTACAGGGAATGATGTCAGGTCTAGTGGCAGAAGCATAGGTGGGGCCAGGAGGCTAGATCTGGCAGAAGGTGAAGGGAGTCAGATCCCATGGGGCAGAGTGTGTCAACTCCCACCTTTTTGAGGAAGTATTAAATCCAAAGGTGAGGGAGGGGGTGTCTGGTCCAAGGGTTAGAGAGGTTGTGTCAGGTCCAGTGGTGAAATGTATCAGATCCCAACAGTAAGGTTGGGGTTATAACTGGTCTAGGACATGTGTAATTGAGGGTATATGTGGCATGTTGTAAGTCAGATAGATACTGAAGAGTTAGACTAGATTTTTAATAGTTTGACATTTCCTGAGTAACTATTCACTGAACTACAGCTGAACCCTCCGAAATCTCCAATTGAAATGGATACTTTTGGAGGGTCTCATGCCCAAGGAAATTGCCCATAGGCATCTTCACTTTCCAGAGCAATTCCCTTGAAGTTTCTACAATCGGATTCTGCAGGTCCCCATGCACAACTTCCATCTGCACTGCTGAAACAAGAAATGATTGGAAAATCTGGGCCTTTATTCCTTCTAAAATATTGTTTGATTTGCTTTCCGAAGATGGTAAGATGGATGGGAGGAAACTGTGTTTTCAACATCTGGTTAGTCTAGTTTTCATTACTTGAAAATAGCAAAAGTCTTTCTAAGGGCATTGTATATCAGAAAATCTCACATCTGTTAGCTTGTTTTGGGACTTTTTAGAGCCTGTTGCTGCATTAAGAATATCAAGGAGACAAAACAAAAGCACAGTTTCAACATTAAGAAAAACATGTCTACCATTGTGTCTTTGTGTCTTTTTAAAAATGATTGTGAAGTAAGGTGTTAATTTTAACTGAGGATTGTTTTCTGATGGATCCTTGCCACAGCTAATTGTGGTGAAGATCCAAATAGTAGATTTGTTGCCAGTATTTTCTTTCCAGGGATGGATCTATTGGGCTGATTGTTCTGGTGTGACAGAGAAAAACCACTTGGTTGTCTCATGAAAGAGGATCTTGTCTTTAAAAAGATGTAGTTTGCTTCATAATAGCAATTAGCTACAATTCGGGTCCAGTTGTGAATGTGGCATGGATAATAAAGTAGAGCACTAGAGGAGGAGACTTCACAAATATTCCCACTCTCAGTGATAGAGGAGCCCAGAACAGCAGTGCAAAAGACAAGGCATTTTCAAGCACTTTCAGCCAGAAATGTCAAGTGTACGATATACCTCAGACTCTTCCTGAGGTTCCCAGCATCATAGTAGCCAGATTTCAAACAATTTGAGCCACTCTACATGTTAGCAAGAAATGGCTTAAATTACTGGATGCCATAAAGGCTGTGGGCTCTGACAATATTCTGGCAAAATCACAAGACATCTCTGCAGGTGTTCCTCAGGGTAGTGTCCTCGGCCCAACCATCTGCAACTAGTTCATCATTGATGTTCCCTCCATCATATCATGAGAAATGGGAACGTTCACTGATGATTGCACAATGCTTAGTATCATTTGCGATTGCTCAGATCCTGAAGCAATCCATGTACAAGTGTAACAAAGTTTAGCTTGGGCTGAAAAGTGGCAAGTAATATTCATGCCACAGAAATGCCAGACTATGACCATCTCTAATAAGATAGAATCTAGCTCTCAACCCTTTGAATTCTCCACTATCAATACCCTGGGGGTTACCATTGACCAGAAACTAAACTGGAATAGTCATATAAAGACTGTGGCTACAAGAGCAGGTCAACAGCATGGAATTCTACAGTGACTAACTCAACTTCTTCCTGCTCAATGCTTGTTCACCATTTGCAAAGTACAAGTGTGATGGAATACTCTTCACTTGTCAGGGTGAATATCTCCAAAACACTCCAGAAGCTTGTAGTAAAGTTGAACATTTGATTGATATCACAACCACAAGCATCCACTCTTTCCACCAACAACATATATTTGCAGCATTGTGTACTATCCATAAGATGAGCTGCAACAGCTCACAAAGCCTTATTAGATAGTAGCTTCCAAACCCTCGGCTTGAACAATCTAGGAGGACAAGGGAAAGTAGATAAATGGGAACATCACTGCCTGCATGTTCTTCCCCAAGCCACTGAGCATCCTGCCTTCAAACTAATTGCCATTCCCTCACTGTGACTGAGTCAAAATCCTGAAATTCCCTTTCTAACAGCATTGTCTGTGTACTGATAGCATATGGACTGTAGCCACTCAAAAAGGCAGCTTACCACCATCTTTCCAAGATCAACTGGGATGAACAACAAATGCTGACCTACAGCCTGTGAATGAATAAAGGAAAAATGTTTTACACAATTAAGTAATTAGATATTGCTGACCACCAGTACTATACCAGGGAGAATGGTTAAGGAGAAACTCCTAAATTTGTTAATTGGAAAGATAGTCATTCCAAGCTGTTTGTTGCACCTCCTGATGATTGAATATGCAGTGGCATAGGCAGAGATATAAGTGCAATTCACCTACTCAGTAAAAGCTGAAGTGTGGTGGAGAAAGTAATTAAAGAAATAAACACATTTTGAAAATTTAACATGAACGGGCTTGGTGTCTTGTTCAAGTGTCAGTGAAAAGTGTAAGAGGTGTTCAGTTACTGACAATCAATTAAGTCATCTAATGAATTAATATTATTTTTGAGCTTTCAGCAACCATTTAAATTTCCTATTGTGTGTATTAACTTAGGAATTGTTTATGATATTACCCTTTTGTAGTATTTTACTGTTCTATCATGTTGACTGTAATGTACGCTATTGACATCCTATTAACAGCTCATAAGAGGAAGGTTTGTAATGTTATCTACTTTGAAAACATTTGTTCAGCTCCACAACAGCGGACCAAGTGCAATCAGGGCTGGAGTCATGGAAGTGGATTGGCCTAGTCACTATCGAGATGAATATCTACTGTACATTTTGCAGATAAAAACAAATGGGCCTTTACACTGCTACACGAATACTACAATTAATCCACTACAGTTAGAGGTAGGTATCACTGTACCCTTCTGTAAAATCATTCATTCAGATCTGTTGAAAAAAAGAGTTTAAATCAAGTACTCTCTATCTTCTCAAGTGAATAGGTCAATTGAATAAGAAAAGAAATATTGAAAACATGGCAACTGTAACAAATTCAGCAGATTGAAAAGTTTTTTTATAAATCAATAAACATATGCTTGTGACAGGAGTTTAAGTAGAATTGATTTTCCATCTGTAACAGTAGGAGAACACAGTGTGCAAGCTATATGAACTGAGAAATCTTAGATTGTGTGGCCAATTGTGTAGACAATTTAGCAGATTTATACTTAAGCACCTTCAACAGGATATAAATCACATTAAATTGATTAGACACTGTTCAGAATACATTTTGCATACTTATCATATAACATGCTGGAATGTAGTAATAATATAATGGCTCAGTGGTGAAAATATATTTCAGACGTAGGCCATGATAAAAGACTAAAAGCATCTGATGCCTTTCTGTCCCACTTCATTTATGTTATTGTCATTGCTGTGGATAATTTATCTTTGAATTTTTATAGTCACAACATACAAGTTTGCTAATTGCCTGATTTTCCTGTCTAAGTATATAGCCTGACTGATTAATAAAGACAATGACTGTGTGCATTGCAATTAATACATAGGGTGTTGGTGTTCCTGTGAGTTAAAACATTTTATTTTTTACCTTAAAACATACAGAGGAACACCGATTATCCAGCATTTGATTAACTGAATTTTAGATTATCTGAACAAGATCGCAAGAACAAGACCGATACCTTGCTAACTGTGTTACGCAGCATTTGATTAACTGAACGAAATACTCCCGGCCCGTATCCTTCAGATAATCGAGGTTCCTCTGTAAAACATGCTAGAAATTAGGAATGATGTTCACCTGCTTAATTGCAGAGATAATGATACATAACTGTTTTTCTTAACATGAATGAGGTGGAATTTTCTGTTCCAAACTCAGGGCCACAGCCATCCGACACATACATAAAATCTGATGTGATGACATTTGGTCATTAACCTGATGTTAATATTGAGTTCAACACCTTCAGATTGTGAACTCATTCCCATTCCTTCCCTTTCTTTTCACTTTACTGGTTGTATTGTCTGTCACCATGTTCCCCCCGCCCCCAGCCCACCACTACTCACTCCAGTGGGACTGTCTGTTCTTTCCAGTTTGGCAGTTAGACACACCATTGTTCTGCCATTCTCACATCCCAGTCACTTAATCCACACCATCAGCATCCTTTTTTCTCCCAGCACTCCAACTCCCACCTCCCACCTCCCCCCTCCAAAGCATTAATGCTGCCCTCTTCACACTTCATCAGCTCTGATGAAGAGTCATCTAAATTTGAAACGTTACCCTGCTCTCTCCATGGATGCTGTCTGACCCACAGTGATTTTCAGCATGGTTTTTTTTCAGTAAAGGGTCTTTGAATAATTCACTGTGGTCACTTACATTTCAAAACATGCGGTCATCCTAACACTGCTTAAATAAATGGAGGGAATTCAAAATTAGTTTTCCGCCTTCTACTTTTAGCACAGATTCAGTTGCAGCTGACACAGTCCAGTGTCGGGGGTCTTTAAATGGGTGATTGTGACCAAACTCTGCCATCTATTTTCCCATACATCCCAACTTTAATGTCCAATTGGGTGTATTGGCCACCATTGCTCACTGCTGTTCATTGGCCTCTTGCTGGGTGAGCATTAACTCACTGCAAGATGCTTTATCCAGTGTTTTCACTCAGAGGGTCATATTACAAGGCATTTAACAAGCAATAATGAGCATCAAATGGGAACTCACCTCTTCCCAGCAAAATAAGCTATACCGCTTGAGAAAAGAGTACAAGATATTTCGAAGCTACTTGGATGCTGCCTGAACTGCTGTGCTCTTCCAGCACCACTAATCCAGAATCTGGTTTCCAGCATCTGCAGTCATTGTTTTTACCTCAAGCTCAAGATGGGCTCACCAAACATCATGCCCGATTCTGCCACTCATCTGGTAAGACTCTTCCAGGAATTAACATTTCTAATCTGATATAACTCTTATTATAGAGTCATAGAGTCCTACAGCACGGAGACAGGACCTTTGGCCTGGTCTGTGCTGACCAAAATGTCCGTCTACGCTAACCCTATTTTCCTGCACTTGGCCTATACCCTCCTAATCACTTCGTATCTATGTATTTGTCCAAATGACTTTTAAATGTTGTTAATGTAGCCACCTCAACCACTTCCTCTGGCAGCTCATTCCATATACATACCACCCTCTGTGTAAAAATGTTGCTCCTCAGGTTCCCTTTTATTCTTTCCCCTCTAACCATAAACTGATGCCCTCTGGTCCTCAATTCTCCAACATTAGGACAAAGATTGAGTGTATTTACCTTTATCCATGCCCTTCATCTTATCCACCTTTCTAAGGTCCCCCCTTCAGTCTCCTATGCTCTAAATAAAAAAGTTCTAGCTTGTCCAACCTCTCCTCATAACTCAGACCGTTGAGTCCAGGCAACATCCTTGTAAATTTTTCTGCACTCTTTCCAGTTTAATAACAATGATGAGGAGGTGTTAGTGTAGGACTGGGGTGGACAAAGTTAAACATCACACAATACCAGGTTACGGTTTGATACTGATGAGGATGGCCTCAACTGGGACCTGGGGTTCATGTCACACTATGCTATATACTCTGACACACACACTCACACACAATCACACATACACAAAACTTTACATACTCACACAGTCACACAGACTCTCTCTCAGACACATACACATACACCCCCAACACTCTCACCCACACGCACACCGTCTCACAGGCTTATACTCCATCACACTCACACAAGCACTCTACCAAGCATGCACACATGAACACACACACACACACACACGTCCATGGGGTGAAATTGTATTTGCAGATACATTCTATTTTATTTAAAACGCACACAATCTGCAGGCAGTCAATCCATCTCACATTTTATGAATTCGTACTTTGGAAATAGAACCAATCTGACTCAAGATTGGAATACAGACAGACTTTAACCTCACACTTTTAGTGCATTGTCTAAGCTGAGGCACCACCTTTTTTTAATAAAACCTTAAGTTATCTCAGGAATGTGACTTGAAAGAAGTTCTGGGTTTACACATTAATGAATCAAAACCTGCAACCCATTCTAAAAGATGAAAAACTTAACAACAATCTAGGTTTGTTCAATATATCGTATCAGCTGCATGACACTATAATAGATTCTGCGTCTTATGATCTTGCCCCAGTAGCTACCTGACAAAGGAGCAGCACTCCAAAATATAGTACTTCCACATTGACCTGTTGGACTATAACCTGGTGTTGTGTAATTTTTAACTCTGTTTAATAACATCCTTCCTATAGCAAGGTGACCAAAACTGAATACAATACTCCCAAGTGCGGCCTCACCAACATCATGTATATTTGCAACATAACTTCTATACTCAATGCCCTGACTGATGAAGGCCAGTGTACCAAAAGCCTTCTTCACTGCCCTGTCTGCATGTGTCTCCACTTTCAGAGAACCATGCACCTGAACTCAAATGTCCGCCTGTTCCACTCCTACCATTCACTGTGAAACTCCTACCTTGATTTGACTTTCCAAAATGCAAGACCTCACTCTTATCTATATTAAACTCCATTTGCCATTTCTTGACTAACTTTCCCAGCTGTTCAAGGTCCTGTTGCAATTTATGATAACCCTCCTTTTCTCCATGATACCGCCTGTTTTAGTATCATCTGCAAACTTACTAATCATGCCTTGTACATTCTCATCCAAATCATTGGTACAGATACCAACCCCTGAGGCACTCCACTAGTCACAGACCTCCAGTCCAACATGCATCCTTCCACTCTTGCCCGCTGCTTCCTATCATCAAGTCAATTGTGTATCCAATTTACCAGCTCCCCTGGACTCCATGGGATCTAAACTTTCAGAGGCATCCTACCATGTGGAACCCTATCAAAGTCCTTACTGAAATTCATATAGACTACATCTACCACCCTGCCCTCATCAACCTTTGTGGTCACTTCATCAAAGAACTCTAACAAATTTGTGGAATATTTTATTTGTGGAATATGGCTCTTCTTGTTTGCATCTTTTTTTTAATATAAAGACTACACATGCAGATAAGAATGTCAAGAAAACTGTAACGATAAATTCATACTAAGTTAAGGGGCCAGTCATACTGAAAGAATGTACTATAAATGAAATTAATCACTGAACAGTTCAAACAACTGAATCACAAAATGCTAGATCCTAATCCTTTATATGGCATCGAAATGTTTCAATTTTTTTGTTAAAGTGTAGGGTTGAGCATATTAAGTGGCAACTAACATACAGTACCCAAAAGCAGAGAAAACTCTTGCCATACAGCTCATTAAGAACTGATGGTTAAATGCGGATGAATCTCTCTGCAAATCACAGGCCCTGACATTGTCTATCTGGCTTTCAAGAATCTGTTAGCCAATCAAAACCCAATGGCTTCTAGGTCCAGAAGTCCACTAGTCCAGGCTAATTCCTGAAAGGTAAAAACAATGACTGCAGATGCTGGAAACCAGATTCTGGATTAGTGGTGCTGGAAGAGCACAGCAGTTCAGGCAGCATCCAAGTAGCTTCGAAATCGACGTTTTGGGCAAAAGCCTTCTTCACTGCCCTGTCTGCATGTGACTCCACTTTCTGTGTATACTTGTATTCAATCTGTTCAGATGTGTTATGACACATCTATGACTCAGGTTGGACTTGAACCCAGACCTGTGGCCCAGAAGGAGAAATACTACCACTGTGCCACAAAAGCCTTTCTGTCTAACATTAAGTGGTGCGAGGATTTTAATATTTTGGAAATTAATCAAAAACTTAATAAGTTTGCAGATGACACCAAAATTGGAGTTGTAGTGGACAGCGAAGAAAATTACCTCCAAGTACAATGGGATCTTGTTCAGATGGGCCAATGGGCCATGGAGTGGCAGATGGAGTTTAAATTAGATAAACATGAGGTGCTGCATTTTGGAAAAGCATATCAGGGCAGGACTTATAAACTTACTTGCAAAGTACTGGAGGGTGTTGAATAAAGAGACCTTGGATTGCAGGTTCATAGTTCCTTGAAAGTGGAGTCACAGGTAAATAAGATAGTGAAGGCAGTATTTGGTATGCTTTATTTGTCAGAGCATTGAGTTCAGACATTGGGAGGTTGTAATGCAGCTGTACAGGACATTAGTTCGGCTACTTTTGGAAGATTGTGTGCAATTTTGGTCTCCTTCCTATTGGAAGGATGTTGTGAAACTTGAAAGGGTTTAGAAAAGATTCACAAGCATCTTACCAGGGTTGGAGGGATTGCTGTACAGGGAGAGGCTGAATAGACTGGGGCTGTTTTCCCTGGTGCATCAGAGGCTTTTGGTGACCTTATAGAGGTTTATAAAATCATGAGGAGCAGGGATAGGGTAAAGAGACAAGGTCTTTTCCCTGAGGTAGGGGAGCCCAGAACTAAAGGACATAGATTTAGGGTGAGAGGGGAAAAATTTGTAAGGGACGTAAGGGGCAACTTTTTCAAGCAGAGGGTGGTGCGTGTATGGAAAGGGCTGCCAGAGAACATGGTAGAGGCTGGTACAATTACATTTAAAAGGCATCTGGATGTATATGAATTCGAAGGGTTGAGGGATACGGGCCAAGTGCTGTCAAATGGGACTAGATTAGGTTGGGATATCTGGTCGGCATGGACAAATTGGACCAAAGGGTCTGTTTCCATACTGCACGTCTCTATGACTCTAAACATGAATGCTGGAAATTATAAATAAAATCAGAAATTGCTGGAAAATCTCAGCAGGTCTGGTAGCATCTGTGGAGATAAAGCAAAGTTAACTTTTCAGGTTTTGTGCACTTCATCAGAACTGTTTTGTAACCAGGAAGTGGAGGTGCCTGTGTTGGACTGGAATGGACCAAGTCCGAAATCACATGACAGCAGGTTATAGTCCTACAGATTTATTGGAATTCGCAAGCTTTCAGAGCACTGCTCCTTTGTCAAATGGGAAAACATTGGTATATATGCTAGAGAAGGGATGAGGAGAGTTGAGGGGGCAAGGAGTAACCAATGGGTGGAGATGAAGTGCAGAGAGAGGGAAACACAGTTGAGCAGACAAGAGAGTAGGTAAATGTCAGCCTGAGGGAATGAACAGCTGCCAGTAGTGACCATTAGTGACTGACAATGTGGTGGCAGCCCATGTGATGAAAGGGCATAGTGTGTGGGGGTTGGAGTAAGGCCTTGGGAGAAGCTGCTCAGGCCCTAAAATATTCCATTTGATATTAAGTCCAGAAGGGTCCACCCTTTAATGGACTTTAACAACTGTCCTTAACCCAACCCTCACACACTGGACCTTGTCATCACAGGGATTGCTACCATACACAATCCATTATCAGCCACTAACAGCCCCCATTAGCAGTGAATGATTCTATAATGCTGACCTTAACCCAATCCTTGTCTGCCCAACTGTCTTTATCCCCACCCTTAATCCATTCTGTAGCATATGTCTTTAGGTGGTCTGGTACCAAGCTTTTCCCGGCTACAATCAGTTCTGAAGAAGGGTCACTAGATCCAAAACATTAACTCTGCTTTCTCTCTCCACAGATGATGCCAAACCTGCTGAGTTTTTCCAACAATTTCTGATTTTGTTTTTAATATTTTGCATCCCCTACTGATGTATGCTGCCAACAAATGCCACTGGTCACATTCACTGCACACAGCAGTCGTTCTACCACACAAAGTTGGGAAACTCCCTGTAGTACATTGACCTTCATTATTCACTCCAAGCCTTTCCCATCTTTTTCATGCTGTCTGCTTTAGCCCCTGTGCACTCTGTTTTCTCTCTCTACAAATGCTACCTCACCTGAGTATTTCCAGTATTTCTTTCAATTTTACAGTCCATATTTATCCTTTTTATGTAGTTTTGCACGTAATTGTTTTGTTTTTGACTTTTCGGTCCAAGACCTCAATTAGAAGGAAGTGTAAACAATGTAACCTCTCTAGAACTTCAGTCATCACTGAAAAATCTGAAACATTTGCAATCAATTAAAATTATTTCAGCAACATCATCAGTAAATACAAGCTGCTTTGGGGCACTTAGTCAGTACATACTAGTGCGCATTTAGCTGAAATTGCTTAACTGATTGAATGCTGAAAGACCATACTTTCAAAGATTAACTGCAAATTTCTGGCACAGAATGTTATAAAAGAGATTAGGGAATTGTCATGGGTATTTAAATAGGACCTCTTACTGAATGATGAGAGTAATCTTGAACCAAGCAACCCTACTACCTCAAAGGCACTGATCAACCAAATAAATGAGCAACAGATATATCTTTATACAGCTAATATTTTTCTTTTAGACACCCATGGGAGAACCAACCCTATCAGCTTAGGCATTTCTGATCCTGGAATGGGAAGAACTATCTAAAATTGGAGCTAGTGGAAACTTACAGTAAAACTGGGAAAATTCTTATACAGTGAAGAATAAATTTTTTTTGAATTAGAATTCCTACAGTGTGGAAACAGGCCCTTTTACCCAACAAGTCCACACTGACCCTCCGAACAATAACCCACCCCCCCACCCCATATTCATTGCTGACTAATGTGCCTAACCTACACATCCCTGAATGCTATGGGCAATTTCACATGCCCAATCTACCTAACCTGCATATCTTTGGACAGTGGGAGGAAACCCACTCAAACACGGGGAGAATGTGCAAACTCCACACAGACAGTGCCCGAGGCTGGAATCGAACCTGGGTCCCTGGTGCTGTGAGGCAGCAGTGTTAACCACTGAGCCACAATGTCGCCCATGTATCGTATTTTCCTTTCCCAAACTAGCAGGAGGTCCTTTGGACGGTAAGCCTGAAACTGTGCTGTGTGATTAGGATCAGAGTATATACTTACTGATAAGCCATCAGATTGGCCACAAAATTTATGAAAGCAGCATTGAGAAAATGCCAGCTACATCCTGGTGCAAAACATTCTCCCTGTTCACCTGGATCTTTAGTCAAATGTGCAACTCATCAGTTGCAGTTGACGTTAATTGAAATCACAGGATTCAGGGTGTAGCAAGTAAGCTTTACCAATTTAAACAGATATGGAAATGTAAGCAATATTGCTTAACAAATCTCAAGAACTCAAAGCAACAGAAAGAATTTCTCATTTTGACCATTTCCTGAAACTCAAATAAAGCTATTCCATGTGTTAACAGGGATCAACTGGTTGTTTATGGTCTTGATGGCCTCAACAGTTGAAGTGGAATACAGATGGTGAATATCCTTTGAGTGAGAGGGAAAGCAAGCCAGAAGGAAAACCAATAAAGCCACACACTTTTCCAACTCATTTTGTAAACCTCACAATGAAGCTCCAGTACATGCATTTCCAAGTATTACAGTTTTTCTATAAATTACATATTTCCACTAGGAAAGGAACATGAGCACCTTTACCCTGAATCTATTCGGTAAAGTATATGTGGACTTGCATCTGCGTTGCTTAATGAGACAGCTCTTAGCAATAAGGGCAAGATTGATATATATCTGTGTGTGGATTCATTTTTTCCAAAGTGTTGAATAGACATAGAAACTTTGCTAGGATCACAGAGAATCCTACAACCTGAAGAGAGGAACAGTTCTGCAATGCAATGTTCCCAGTCAAAAGCTAAGGTTGGCAAGTAGAGCTTGAAATAGAGGTGTTTTTCACTTTTTGATTCCTTTGCACACAACGTTTTTGGTCATAGATTCATAGAGTCATAGAGATGTATAGCACGGAAACACACACTTCAGTCCAACTTGTCCATCCTAACCCAATCTAGTCCCACCTGCCAGCACCCAGCCCATATCTCTCCAAACCCTTGCTATTCATATCCCCATCCAGATGTCTTTTAAATGTTGCAATTGTACTAGCCTCCACCACTTCTTCTAGCAGCTCATTCCATACACTTACCACCCTCTGCGTGAAAACATTGCCCCTTATGCCTCTTTTATATCTTTCCCCTCTCACCCTAAACCTATGCCATCTAGTTCTGGACTCCCCCACCCTGGAGAAAAGACCTTGTCTATTTATCCTATCCATGCCCCTCATGATTTTATAAATCTCTATAAGGTCACCCCTCAGCCTCCGATGCTCCAGGCAAACAGCCCTAGCCTATTCAACCTTTCCCAGTAGCTCAAATCCTCCAACCCTGGCAACATCCTTGTAAAACTTTCTGAACCCTTTCAAGTTTCACAACATCTTTCCGATAAGAAGGAGACCAGCATTGCACGCAATATTCCAACAGTGGCCTAACCAATGTCCTGTTCAGCCACAACATAACATTACAGTGTGACTGTAGAGAACATTTTATAAGCGTATCGTAGCTGTAGCCTCCTTTAGCCATTAGACTGTTGAGTAAGTCACAAAGATGAGATTATATCAAGATTGGGGCTGCTCGAACTCTTTACAAACACTTTCTAAGCACACTTGAATTGGTGGATATGATCTAGCAGATTACCGTAGTGTACAATAGACAACAGGAGTTTCAACAAGCAATAACAATAAATTTTAATGTGTAGCCATAAGGGATCTCAGTAATGACTTCAACGATCCACTTTGTATGAGGAAAAAATGAAAGAACTGTGGATGCTGGACATCTGAAACAAAAACAAAAGTTGCTGAAAATCTCAGCAGGTCTGGCAGCATCTGTGGAGAAAATCAGAGTTAACATTTCAGGTCCAGTGACCCTTCTTCAGAATAGTCACTGAGCAAGGGTCACTGTACCTGAAACATTAACTCTGATTTCTCTGCACAGATGCTGCCAGACCTGTTGAGATTTTCCAGCAATTTCTGTTTTTTATTTCCACTTTGTTTGAGATTTGTTTTTACTAGGCACATTGGAGAGAATGGAGCTGGAAACCAAAATATTGCTGAAATTGATACATTTTCAAATAGGTTGAAACTGTTGAGACCAAGTTAAACTTTTCTTACTATTATCAATGATAAGGCTTGACTTAGAATCAGACGAAGGACTCATTGTTGACCCGAGCATCATAGATAAATTAGATGTGACCCTAACAGAAAGGTATATCAATGGACCAGATTTTGCTACAGCGCGTCATTTTATGGTATCTGCTATTGGACATGCCCCAGCAAACCTCTGGTCAAGTTTTGCTGACAAAAAGATTGCTGGAAGATGAAACTAATAAAGGTGCAGCAAGGGAAATAGGACAACCAGAAACCGAGGACAAAGTGAGCAATAGGTTTTCACCTGAAGTAAATGAGATCTAAGGATTGAAAAGTTATGAGTGGGCCTGAGAAGGAGTGTGGACTAGATTATGTTGGGATATCTGGTCAGCATGGACAGGTTGGACTGAAGGGTCTGTTTCCATGCTGTACATCTCTATAACTCTATGACTCTATGATTGACCGACAGGTTTAGACGGTACATTTGAATCGGCTCAGTCTTGGAGGACAGAAGGGCCAGTTCCTGGGCTGTAAATTTTCTTTGTTCTTTGTTCTTTTCTCTTTGTTCTAAAACAGGAACAGAAAGAGAAATAAAGGATGGTTTAAAATGAAGTGCCAGAAAGGAAAAGTTAAAAGAAGGCTATGTTAAAGTTGACATTGTAAAATTTTCTTTGCCAGACCCATCAATTAGCAGTTACTAACATTTGCTATTAATCGAAGGGTACTTGTGTTCATAATGATGAGGCTTAACTTGCTGTGGTAAGTTTAATGAGCAAGTCATATGGATATAGAGATAAAGTTCCTCAGGAATATAAGTAATTGGAGAGGCTGAAGAGATGTAACTTTCACAAAGTAAGCGGGAACAGACCACACCCTGGTTAGCAACATTCAGATATTTGCATTAATCTACACATCCAACCCTCTATGTACCACTTACTCATAAATAATGGCAAACTCTGTAACTTTGCCCATAAATTCTGCATTATTATGAATACATTGGAAATATTTTTTTCAAGAGAAATGTAGAAGGTTATTGATTTGGTAGTACACTAACTTTCTAAAGAGTGATGGATAGCATCAAGCTGGGCTATAAGTTGCTGTGCATTCATGCTGTTGGACTCATTCAACTTGTGTGACAGTTTCAATAGACTGATTCAATTTAAAGGAACAATACGCCTTAAAAACGAAAGAAAGTGCACATGAAGTAGGTCAAATTTCACGATTTCATGGTTTCAATGGCCATCAGTCAGACTTGTCTCATGGTATGTAATTTTTCTGGTTGTAGACTGTTAACCGGTCAGCTCTGGGAGAACATATCAGCTTGCGGAACCCCACCACGACCACACATTACATCACAAGACGAGAAGTGCGGTTACCACAGCCCCTAAAATATGATTATGCAAGAATGCTGGTAAGGAAAGATTATGCTGATAGGGAAAGTTATTTTATTTATTAATAATTTAAGAAAATGTATTCCTTTTATAACTGCTTTGCCCTCCAAAAGACATGGGATAGATCAGTACCAGAGTTACAATTGCCTCCCTGTCTAACAGAGGTGCTTTTACTTTATTTGTGTATAACTGTTCAAAAGATTACAGACACAGATGTTTTTACTCTGACAACATTGTGACATATCTTTGGAGTGAAACAATCTTTGACTGTCTCAGGTTCCACCTTTGTCCCTGCTAATTTTCCTGTTTCTAGAATATTAGATACTCAGAGTGGCCCCTGACACCTCCCACTCCCCACACTCTTCTCCCTCAAGACCACTCCAGAATCTGCCAGGACTTTAATTGGATTGGCATAATAGATCCACAGAGGATAATCATAGCAACTTGCAATAGTCTTGTCATTATTCGCGACAGTCCCACAATGTAATGGGAAAGCAAATCTTAGGACTTATATACTTAATGGTAAGGTCCTAGGAAGTGTTGCTAAACAAAAAGACCTTGGAGTGCAGGTTCAATAGCTCCTTGAAAGTCAAGTCGCAGGTAGATAGGATAGTGAAGAAGGCTTTTAGTATGCTTTCCTTTATTGAGTATCGGAGTTGGGAGGTCATGTTGCAGCTCTACAGAATGTTAGTTAGGCTACATTTGGCATATCGCTTATAATTCTAGTTTCCTTCCCATCGGAAGGATGTTATGAAACGTGAAAGGGTTCAGAAAAGATTTACAAGGATGTTGCCAGGGTTGAAGGATATTGAGCTATAGGGAGAGGCTGAATAGGCTGGGGCTATTTTCCCTGGAGTGTCAGGGGCTGAGGGGTGACCTTATAGAGGTTTATAAAATCATGAGGGGCGTGGATAGAATAAATAGACAAAGTCTTTTCCCTCAGATGGGGAAGTCCAGAACTAGAGGGCATAGGTTTAGGGTAAGAGGGGAAAGATATAAAAGGGACTCAAGGGATAATGTTTTCATGCAGAGGGTGGTGTGTATGGAATGAGCTAGCAGAGGAGATGGTGGAGGCTGGTACAATTGCAACATGTAAAAGGCATCTGGATGGGTAAATGAATAGGAAGGGTTGAGAAGGATATGGGCCAAATGCTGACAAATGGGACTAGATTAGGTTGGGATATCTGGTCGGCATGGACGAGTTGGACTGAAAGGTCTGTTTCCGTACTGTACGTCTCTATAACTCTACCACTCTAATATATAATGAAACAATTTTCAGAGGTGTGAAAATGAGTCAGACATCGTTACTGGTATCCAATCAATCCAATATATCCTGGTGCTAGGAAAAGAAGCCCTGTCCCCTCAGTTGTATTGATACTATTTTGTTTAACATAACAAGAAATGACTCCTATAGTATTTGACTTAGGACAAATGATCTTTAGAACCCAGCGCAGCGATAGTATGTAAAGGAAAATAAATCAACTGTAGTGGACTGCTAACATCTGAAAAAATACTGTTAAATATGTCTGACTTTTAACCAAATACTTGATTCACTTAGATGAACTGTTAACTTCCTGGAACTTACAAAGCTTATGTTTGACTCCTATTTATGCTCCACTTTTTCTTTTAAATGAATATTGCCTTTTCTATAATTAAATGTCTGACTTTTATGCAATCCCTTCAGCAAGTCTCAGAGGTTTTTCACACCAACCAAGACTATATCCAGGTTTCTGTTTGCCCAATACGCAGAGCACGTTCTTTCTCAGTAGAGAAACACTGCCCTTCAACAAGTGTAGAAAGCTTTAACAGGCAACAGCTGAGTCAAGACATAAGGACATAGAAAGAGATGCACAGTTTGCCAATGTGAACTGAAAGCAGAGAGTCAACATTGCAGTTGAACACAAGACCCACAAATGCCTGATATTGGCCTCAGACTTTATTTACACGAAACCAGCAAGTTACAGATACCTGCTGCTTCCCTTGCAGTTCACTGGAAAAGAGGATTTCACTTTCAGGAGTCAGAGAAGCAGTCTTGCATTCCCTATTTCACATTCAAATTTTACTTTAAAAAATTATCTCTTTGGTCCTGCTCTTCAACAATGCCTTCCTGGTTTTGCTGCGTGAAGATTGTGTTTTCAGTGCCAGCCAGGTTGGTGACATTTAGAGTAGCTCAGTTTAGCAAAGGAGGCCTTAAATAGGTAAAGAGCCTACTGTAAGTACCAAAGGTGAACACTGGATTTGTTTTTTATGTCATCGTCAAGTAATGTTACATCAGGTAATGATGCAGTAGTGTTACATAATGAGTATACCATCCTGACAGCCACACCAAATTTGTAGACACGTAAATGTTTTATGCCATAGCTTCATTTAGTTTCCAGGCCAAGGATTGCTAGGTGTGTACAAAAATGCTTCCAAAATTCAACGAGGTAAAATTTAAAGAGTCTTCTAACATGGTACTCTGATTGGCTTCAGTCAGCCAGCCTTTCTGCTTTAATGGGGGAGTTACCCTATCTCCTTTAGGCTGTTATTATGTGGAGCTG
Source organism: Chiloscyllium punctatum (assembly GCF_047496795.1). NCBI lineage: Eukaryota > Metazoa > Chordata > Chondrichthyes > Orectolobiformes > Hemiscylliidae > Chiloscyllium > Chiloscyllium punctatum. The sequence goes on from NC_092746.1 coordinate 76,348,257, forward strand.
ATTGTAAAGAATCCTAACATGCAGTGACAAACCCATCTGTCCAGATTCCTTTGGTGAGCCAGTATGGCCAGTTAATTACCAATAATGCTTGAGAGTACTGTAGACGCCAGCGTTGAATTAGCAAGTCACACAGACCATCATGATGGAGCCAGACTAACTCTAAAATATTGGAGAATTTCTTGGTTTCACCATCAGCTAATACTCACCGCTAATTCTCTTGGATTTTTAAATCTATGTGCACAAAGTCGAAGGTATGCATGTTGAAATTCACATACCTTCTCCCAGACATATTATTTTTAGTGAACATCATAGATGATCCAGGGCTAAGTCAAAACAAGTGGCCAGAAAAATTTAAAAGCAAAATACTGCGGATGCTGGAATCTGAAACCAAAAGAGAAAATGGCTGCCAGACCTGCTGAGATTTTCCAGCATTTTCTCCTTTGGCCAGAAAAATTAATTGTAAGCTGTACAAAAAAACCCAAAATTAATTCTATATGTTTTTTTTAATCTGCACTAGGATAACAGACAGCTCCTCCACACATGAAATGGACAGAGCTGCCCCAGCTGTTGATCCAGACTGGAGTTTGCAGTTAACTATATATCATTCTGTTCTGTTCTCACTAGTATGGAGCTTGACATTAGGAGATTGAAAGTAGAAGAAAAGAGAGAAACATGTTCAAAAATGCTGTAAACTACATGTACCACGTAATTTTCTGAAGGCAGCTTGAATGTAAATACTGGGACAATGCTGCCAAAAAGTGCAGTCGTATTTAAACATTGATAAAATAATCTGTCTTCAGAAATTGAGGCCTTCAAATGAGGCTGTGTGCTTGATCTGAAAACAACAAAACAGGCACTCTTGGAATATTTGGACTGCCTTTTGACGTGCTTTTCTGGTTGAAGGTACATTTTGCTAATTGTAATGATTTGGAGAATTGCTTGAGAACATTGAGCTATTCACGATATTGTGGTCATGACAGCACTGCAAAGCCGCCTTTCCTAATGTGACCTTGCCTTATTTTTGTCTGACCTTGCCGCTCTGTAATTTGCTGTAAAACATGGTAAGCAAGACAAAGTGTAATCAGGCTGATGGATGTTCACTGAATAATTTAGTTATTTCTGGAAATTAACTTCCTTGATCACCTTTTAAGTGCAAAATGTCCTCTGTTCATTGCAGAACGTGCCATAAGATATACATAACTTCCTTAAAGTGATCTTTAACATTTTGACTCTAAATGTATGTGCATGACATAATGGCCTTTCAAAATGCAACAAGCTAAGTAATTGGAGTGCAGTAGACTTTAAAAGGTTAGCAGCTCTGAGAACTAATGTTGGTTTTTAGAGGCCCTGTGTTTGAATTCATTATGCAGGTATTTAATTCTTAATACCTTTCAAAATTTCCCTTTAAAATTTAGCTTAGTTCCATTTATTCTTGCAGTAGCATTTAACTGGCAGATTATAATTTTTTAGTATATTTATTTAATAGAATTTTATTGTTATCCCCTTTGAGTGGCAGGTCAGGAAGCCCTGGGAAGTGCTGCTGTATTAGCTTTCTTGGAGGATAATTATTTTCATTAAGCGTGTTTTCATTTAGCACACCACTTTTCAGAAATACCTCAGAAGTATGGAGTGTGGAGGAACAGAGGGATCTGGGTGTGCAAGTACATAGATCCCTCAAAGTTGCCACCGAAGTGGATAGGGTTGTTGAGAAAGCATATGGTGTTTTGGCTTTCATTAACGGGGATCAAGTTTAAGAGCCGCGAGGTTTTGCTACAGCTCTACAAGTCTCTAGTGAGACCACACTTGGAATATTGTGTCCAGTTCTGGTCACCCTACTATAGGAAAGATACAGAGGCTTTGGAGAGGGTGCAAAGAAGGTTCACCAGGATGCTGCCTGGACTGGAGGGCTTGCCTTATAAAGAAAGGTTGAATACGCTCGGACTTTTCTCTCTGGAGAGAAAGAGGAAGAGAGGTGACCTGATCGAGGTATACAAGACAATGAGAAGAATGGATAGAGTCAATAGCCAGAGACTTTTCCCCAGGGCAGGATTGACTGGGTATGAGGGGTCATAGTTTAAAATATTAGGAGAAAGGTACAGAGGGAATGTCAGAGGTAGATTCTTTACGCAGAGAGTTGTGAATGCATGGAATGTGTTGCCAGCTGTGGTGGTGGAAGCAGAGTCATTAGGGACATTTAAGTGACTGGTGGACATGCATATGGATAGCAGTGAGTTGAGGGGTGCATAGGGTAAGTTACTTTATTTTACGTTAGGATTAATCCTCGACACAACATGGAGGGCCAAAGGGCCTGTTCTGTGCTGTACTTTTCCATGTTCTATGTTCTAAGTACTGAAAGTAGAGATAGCTGTAAATTGGGAAAAAAAGCCTTAGATGTTAGAAAAATAACTTATGTTGCCAATATTTATACTTTTGTTTAAAGACAGTCATAAGGTGTGGTGGGGTGAATACACATGGAATATTTGAGGCAGTAAGCTGAAACCTGTTATACCCATTTCAACAGAGAACTATCATGATGCTTGTCATAGTCTACTGTAACTTATTGATTTGCAAATGGTAATATTACCTTACCATCTTTAAACTTTTCCAGTACACAGCACATGAATAACTTTTGAAGTACCATTCCATAAGCAAATCTGCTACAACAAAAATTGTTGGAGAAACCCAGCAGATCTGGCAACATCTGTGAAGAGAAAGTAGAGTCAACATTTTGAGTCCAGTAACCCTTCTTCAGAACTAATAGTAGCTCGGAAAACGTGGTATTTATGCTGTGTACAAGGGTTGGGGGAAGACAAGTGAGTGTAGAGGTGGAGATAGAGTCCCAAGAGAGAGGTATTTATAGTTAGGCAGGCAAAGGGATGGTCAGTAGGAAGCCAGGGATAAACAAAAGCTGGTAATGAGGCCCATAGGTAGGTGAAAATGGGTTGGCTGTGCTGAAAGCAGCCTATGCCATAATGAGGCCTGGGGTTTGTGGAAGTGTAAAGGACATGGGAGGAGGTGGAAGTGTAAAGGACATGGGAGGAGGTGGAAGTGTAAAGGATATGGGAGGAGGTGTTCAGGTACTAAAACTATTGAACTCGATATTGAGTTCTGAAGGCTGCAGAGTCCAGAAGCGGATGAAGAAATGTCATCTCAGCTTGTGCTGAGCAAGCCTGGGATAAAATATTGCCAGGGAACACAGTGGTGTGGTGAGTGGCAAGCAACTCAAAGCTTGGGGTCATTTTTACAGACAGAATGAAGTTGATCCACAAAGCAGTCACCCAAACTTTGTTTCATCTCCCCATCGTAGAGGAGACCACATTGTGAGTAGTGAATACAGTAAACTAAATTGAGCGAAGTGCAGTAAAACACACCTTCACCTGGAAGGTGTGTCTGGAGCCTTGGATAAGGAGGAAGGTATTAAACCTTCTGCAATTGCATGGGAAGGTGCCATTGAGGTGGAGGGATCCATTGGGATTGGGGAAGGAGTGGACCAGGCTGTCCCAGAAGGAGCAGTCCCTGCTGAATTCTAAGGGAGGGGACAGAAGTTCTGATGAAGGATCACTGGACTCAAAAAATTGACTCTGCTTTCTTTCCTTAGATGCTGCCAGACCTGCTATTTCTGCTTTTGTTGGAGGGGAGTATGTGTCTGGTGGTGGCATCCGGCTGGTAGTGGTGGATTTGCCGACTTATGATCCAATTCCGAGCAAATCTGCTAACCACTTTGACTTTGTAGTTTTAGTCCTGCTAATCTATTATTGAGCTCACCTCATTAATGTCCGGCTTCAATCAGAGCAGGACTTACACACTTAATGGTAAGATCCTGGTGAGTGTTGCTGAACAAAGAGACCTTGGAGTGCGGGTTCATATTTCCTTGAAAGTGGAGTCGCAGGTAGAGAGGATAGTGAAGAAGGCTTTTGGTATGCTTTCCTTTAGTTGTCAGGGCATTGAGTATAGGAGTTGGGAGGTCATGTTGTGGCTGTACAGGACATTAGTTCGGCCACTTTTGGAATTTTGTGTGCAATTCTGGTGTCCTTCCTATTGGAAGGATGTTATGAAATTTGAAAGGGTTCAAAAATATATATAAGGATGTTGCCAGAGTTGGAGAGCTACAGGGAGAGGCTGAATAGGTTTGGGCTGTTTTCGGGGAGTGTTGAAGGCTGAGGGGTGACCTTATAGAAATTGATAAAATCATGAGTGGTATGGATAGGATAAATAGGCAAGGTTTTTTCCTTGAGGTGGGACAGGTCCAGAACTAGAGGGCATAGGGTGAGAGGGGAGAAATTTAAAAGGGACCTAAGGGCAACTTTTTCACGCAGAGGATGGTGTGTGTATGGAATGAGCTGCCAGAGGAAGTGGTGGAGGCTGGCACTATTACAACATTAAAAAAGGCACCTGGATGGGTAAATGAATAGGAAGGGTTTGAAGGGATATGGGCCAAATGCTGGCAAATGGGACTAGATTAGCTTAGGATATCTGGTCGGTGTGGGCGAGTTGGACCAAAGGGTCTGTTTCCGTGTTGTACATCTCTGAACCTATGACTCAATGTTACTATGTGCACTCACATAGGAATTTGCCACATCAAGTGGCAGAATGATGTGCTATAAAATTCTTTGGGAGTAGGGCTCCCCACAAGAATGTTTATAAGCTTTCTTTTTGATAATGTAAATAAAAAGCACACTTTACAAGCATTACATGCAAGACCCTATTTTGAGTTTCTTTTTAACCTTATGATTGCCTGAGGTGAAAAGGAATCAAAGAATCGTGCAAAGTCAGTTCAGTTGTGTCTCCGTTCAGTTTCTTATCATTGACCATTTTGTTTTTACAGAATTGTAGCAATATTGATTGTACAAAAATAGTTTGCGATGTTGGTCAACTGAGAAGGGGGCAGAGCGCAGTGCTGAATGTTTGGTCTCGAATCTGGGTTGAAACCTTCTTAAAGGTAATGTACAAAGTAATTTATTATGGGCTGTATAGGAAATTGTCTAAAACTAAAAACTTGTTTTTTTTCAATGAACTTCTCATATATCAATCACAAACTGATCTGGGTTAATTTGTTTAGCCTCTACACAATCTTAAACTTTGGCTTATGTTAGAACTAGCGATGTATTTTAAAAGTATGTTTATGAAACATATATGATGAAATTTTTAATTACATATTACATAATACATTGTTTGGGGAAAGTATTAACTGAATAATATTGATTGTAATAAATGCTTGTTTTATCACTGTGTTTAGAAATTTGAATGTGCATTAATTTAATATGCATCCACAGTTCGCTTCATTCTGCACAAAATATTTCTCAGATTTTTGCCACATCTGTTAATCTGTCAACAATCAGGAGAAACTTTTTATTCTTACTACACTCCATGTTTGTTTATGAAAGATAGTTCCCTCGGTGCTACTGAATCTTCTGACTTATTCATCTAACCTCTTAAACTATGTTAGGAAGCAATCACAAAAGCAAATATTGCCTAATAACACAAAAAAGTTGTTTTTGCACATGCTAATTCATGAGAGTGCCTTGTTTCTTATATTCATTCCTGAGATATGGACGGCATTGGCTGGGCCAACATTTATTGCCCATCTCAAATTGCCCTTGAGAAAGTGGTGGTGAGCTGCCTTCTTGAACTGCTGCAATCCATAGTGAGCAGGTACACCCACAATGCTGTTGGGTTGAGTGTTCCAGAACGTTCACTGATGCTGAGTCAAGTACAGTGGTGACCCCGGAGTCCGAACGCCCTATTGTTCGAACAAATTGGAATCCGAACAATTATTTCGAGAAAACCTTGCCCTAAAATCCGGACACATTTTCAGAATCCGAACACCACGTATCGTTCAGGTCGCACATTGTTCAGTTAGTCCCGGGAAGTAGTTGTGAAAGCATCCCTTGTGTGTCCATCACTAGTTTACCTCATGTTTTCACCTTGATTTGTGCTGGTTTTTTAAATTATCACCCTTGTGCATTCACCATGGCACCCAAGAAGAGCAGTGAAGCAAATAAGAGTAAGAGGAAGTCCGTGAGAACGACAATTGAGTTGAAGAAAGAACTTATCGCTAAGCATGAGAGCGGTACGCGTGGGACCAGAAACGGATTCATTCACTTTCCATTATTTCTTATGGGGAAAATAGTTTTGGAATCCAAATTTTTCACAATCCGAACAGCCTCCTGGAATAAATTAAAGTCGGATTCCGAAGCACTGCTGTAATGGCAATATATTTCCAAGTCAGGACTCAGTTTGGATATCTTTCTGTTTAAATTCTTTATCAATTCAGCTATACAAGCATGTTTGCTTCTTTATGTTACTCCTTTTGGATGAAGCAAAAGCTTTCAGCTAGCTGATGTATTGCAAGGTTTCTCACAAATTACCCATGGTTCATATTTCCATTATATAAACAAATTAGTTGTTGAGCATTATATATGCTAATGTTAAGGGCAATGCCATTTTTGTGAAATGTTCTGCAGTACATTAGAGCACAAAATGATAACAAAGTAATTCAAACTATTCATTGAAGAGGTTTTAATTTTGTAATCAAAATTTAGGAATTTTTTTTCAGCTATTACAAGTATCAGTGCTCAGTTTTGTAGCAACATTGTTCCTTTCCTTTTCACTTATGACTCCATTTTGAAAATTTGTAATCACAGTTCATTAACCTGCAACTTTAAGAAGAGAGGCAGATCTAGAATAATTTTCTATCAGTTTTCCATCTGTAAAATAACTAAACTTTATCAGCATACTGTACAGAGTGATTACAGCTAAAAATCCACAGTACCATAATCATCTTTAGTACCATAATCATCTCAATCTAGAATTGTCAGTTTTGGTTAACTATATTCCCAGATATCCAATCTGATAATGAATATTTTAATAACATAATTTGCAAATATTATTGCAATTATACCAAGTAGATCATTCGTAGTTGGGTGTCTTTAACCTATTTTTCTAATCAACCTGTTCAGAGGTGTTATTACACACTTCTGGAGCAGGTGGGACTTGAACCTAGGCCACTCGGTCCAGTGCCCCAGGATATTACCGCTGCTGCACAAAAGGGCCTGTAAAAATCATACATGCAAATAAAGGGTTTGCATGAGCTCTCATCTTCAGCAAAACTAAATCTATGGTGCAAACAGATGACACCAGGTTACAGTCCAACAGGTTGGACTATAACCTGATATTGTGTAACTTTTAACTTTGCTGAAAATGTGTTGCTGGAAAAGCGCAGCAGGTTAGGCAGCATCCAAGGAACAGGAGAATCGACGTTTCGGGCATGAGCCCTTCTTCAGGAATGAGGAAAGTGTGGCCAGATGCTAAGATAAAAGATAGGGAGGAGGGACTTGGGGGAGGGGTGTTGGGAATGCGATAGGTGGAGGAATGTCAAGGTGAGGGTGATAGGCCGGAGTGGGGTGGGGGCGGAGAGGTCAGGAAGAAGAAGTGTTGATGCCCGAAACGTCGATTCTCCTGTTCCTTTGATGCTGCCTGACCTGCTGCGCTTTTCCAGCAACACATTTTCAGTTCTGATCTCCAGCATCTGCAGTCCTCACTTTCTCCTCGTAACTTTTAACTTTGTCCATCCCAGTCCAACAGCACTATCTCCACATCATGAGGCATGTTTTTACACTTAGCTGAACATGAAACCTGCTGCCATACCCCACGTTTAAGGTCTACTCCTCATGCCATCTTTCAAATTCTCAGATTTTTGGACTCCTGATCATAATTCACTGTTCCATGCCTGAGTCGTAGAGTCATACCTGACACATAGGAAGATGGTTGTGATTGTTGGAGGTCAGTCATCTCAACTCCAGGACATCTCTGCAGGAGTTCCTCAGGAAACCATCTACAGTTACTTCATCAGTGACCTTCTCAATATCATAAGTTCAGAAATGGGGATGCTTACCAATGATTATGCAATGTTCAACACCAATCACAACTCCTCAGATACTTAAGCAGTCCATGTTCAAAAGCAACAAGATCTGGACAATATCCAGGTTTGGACTGACAAGTGGCAAGTAACATTTGTGCCATACAAATGCCAGTCAATGACCATCACAAAAAAAGACAATCTAACCACCACCCCTTGACATTTAATGGAATCCCCCATTATCAATATCCTAGGAATTATCATTGATGAGAAACTCAACTGGACTCACCACAAAAATGTAGTAACAAAAAGAGTATGTTAGGAGCTATAAATACTGGAGCAAGTAACACACCTCCTGACTCTCCAGAGGCTGTGCACCATTTACAAGGCAGAAGTCAGGAGTGTGATTGAAAACTCCCCACTTGCCTGGATGAATGCAGCCCCATTAACATTCAAGAAGCTTGACACCATCCAGGACAAAGCAGCCTGCTTGATTGGCACCACATCCACAAGCATCCATTCCCTCCACCACCAATGCTCAGTAGCAGCACTGTGTACCATCTACAAGATGCACTGCAGAAATTCACCAAAGATCCTCAGACAGCGCGTTCCAAACCCACGACCATTTCCATCTAGAAGGACAAGGGCAGCAGATACATGGGGACACCATCACCTTCAAATTCACCTCCAAACCACTCACCATCCTGACTTGGAAATATGTCAGCATTTCTTCACCGTTGCTGGGTCAAAACCCTCAAATTCCCTCCCTAACAGCATTGTGTTCAACCCACACCGCAGTGGTTCGAGAAGGCAGCTGACCACGACCTTCTCAAGGGAAATTAGGAAGGGCAATAAAAGCTGGCTAGCCAGTGACACCCACATCCCACAAAATGGATATTAAAAGAACAAATCCAGGACTGTTGTGACACAATAAGCAGCCTGACAGAACCCAATCTTTAATAGCAAGCTATTAAAGCATTGTCATTGAAATATATCGTAGTGAAGCCCAAGCAACCAATATCTGGAAAACTTTGGGTGTCAACATTCTCTTCACCCAGTCTTCTGACCAATTTATTAAAGAGGAGGCAGGAGTTTTGGGCTACTTTTCCACAAGTAGTTTATACTAGACCTGCTTGATCATACCTTTCAATGCTTTTCTTACATAGCAGATGTAAGCAAATTTTGGGGTGAGAGAGTGAGGTGAAGTTACTGCATAAATGAAAAAATCATCTTTTAATTAATCAAAGCAACAAAATAATATGCAGTTCGATACAAGTAAAACACGCTCCTTCTGGAAGGGTTAGCAAAGGTGGTACAGTAAACTTTCCAGTATATCTGTTTCCTCTACCTCAACCCCTCCACAGACTGGTAACCACTCTTGTATAGAATCTCTCTCCCCATACAACCACTTTCCCACAAAAGTCTCTCCCACTCAAAGTCTGTTTCCCTTATCCCTGCAGGTTCACCTCTCCTAATTCCTTAAAGTACTCCACTAAAGAAATGTGGGAAAATAAGAGCAGAAATAAACTTTTCATGTTTTTGTGTCTACTACTACTTTCAACAGTATCAAGGATGATTTGCCTCTGTAACCTTTAACTCCCTTATACATTCAAAATCTATCTAATTCCATCTTCGTTGAGTTCATTGATCCAGTCTCCATTGCTTTCTGGGGAAGGGAATTCAACAAAGAACCCTTTAACATTTTGAACATATAGTGGAAGATGATGACATAATCATAACATCATTACACCACTAATTCAGTTGCTAAGGCTAATGTTCTTAGTTTCTGGGTTCAAATCCTGAATTTACCCTTGCAGCCCGTTGGTATTTTCACAGTTATCCCCCTCCCCCAAAAAGAATTGAACTTCCCAGCAACACAATCAACTGGTCTTCTCACTGACTAGTAGTTTAAAATCTGCCAGAGTAGGTATATAGAAATATATTTCAGGGCAATCTTCATTCTACACCATCTTTCCCCTCACCAATATTCTGATTCCTTCCCACCCACACCTGCTATGATTACATTTGCACTGCTTCCTGCTCTTCCAATCAGAATGGCCCACTTGTGCACTTACTATTGCCGCTTTTGAGATATCCATCTATCTCACTTTTAAATAAGTTCAGAAATGGAGCATCTAAAATCCTCAGCAACACAGAGTTCCAATGATTCACAACATTTGAAAGACAAATATGTTTCTTCCTCTACCTTAAATGATTCTCTTCTTATCCTGAGACTGTGGCCTCAGGTTCTAATTTCCACAGTCAGGGTAAGCAACCACCCAATGTTCTACCTTTCCATGTCTTTTCAGAATCTTCTGTGTTTCAATTAGATCACCACTTATTCTTCTAAACCTGAGAAAATCTGTCCAATTTTCTCAGTGTTTCATTGTCAGAAAATCCTCTTAATCCTGCAGTCAACCTGGTGACTCTCATTGTACTGCAGCTGATGCAAGCAAATCCCTGCTTCACTGTAGAGATCAAAGCTACATCAATGTGTGGTCTCACCTGTACTATTGGAGCCAGAATTATTTTTCTGTTCTCTGATTCCCTTGTAATAAATGATAATAAACCTTCCTAATTGTTTGCTGGACTTTGTGTTCCTTATACAAGTCCTTTCGAACATCAACATTTAAGTGTTTCATGCTTTTTTTTGTAAAATTCAGCTTTTATTGCTACCAAAGTGAGTAACTTTGCATTACCTCCCAATATTACTCTTGGACTCTGTCTCAGTCATAAACATCGATTGTAAATAGTTGAAGCCCCAGCACTAACCCTTGTTACAGCCTGCCAACTTGAAAAGACTTCACTTATCTCTACTCTCTGCTTCTAATCCTTCATCAATTTTCTACACATACTAATATAATCCACCTCTTCAATAAGCCCTGATATTGTGTATTAACCTTTTGATGTGGGACTATATCAAATGCCATTGGAAATTCAAGTAAATTTCATGTACCGATTTTCTTTCATCTCAAAAAATCATCGTAAAAAAGTCTGTAATAAAGTTGTCAAGGACAGTTAAGTATTTTACACTCCAATTGCTTTAGGGTGTGTGGACAAAAAATTTCCACATGCTTCTCTGAACTAACGGAGTAGTTTGACCATGAAATGGTGAAAAAACTTCTCATTTAAAAAAAAACTGATCTTGTGTCCTGAGGCTGTTCTGAGACAGCTTCAAAATTTGATTGCACAGCACCATGAAAAAATTTCTTACTTCTGTTTTGTTCTGCAGTTCTGTTAATTTCTAGATCTCTCTTTGCAACTGTGGTCATCCTTTGAACATATGAACATTATCACACTTTGAAGTATTTGTATAGACATTTAAGTTCTTTATTTCATTTTTCTTTGCTTATTAATTCATTTAGAGTTATGGCTGCTTGGTCTGACCTTGCTCAATTTAAAGTTGATAAACAAAATAGCTTTAAACGCATTAAAAAAATGAAGGAGAAAGTCAGCAGGCTGGCAGCGTCTGTGGGAATATTGAAAGGCATTCCAATTATCATTTACTGGCGTATTATTGCACAACCTTCTGCAATTATTGTACATAGCTGTTCACTCGTTTCTTTAATATTGACCCATTTAAAGTTATATCTCAAGTGCTGATTCCCAGATCATGTTGAATTTATTCATTCAATACTTGCTGTACATCAGTGGTTGCATATCTTCCATTTCTGTATGTTGTTTGGATCAGTTCAAAATGAACAATACGTCTTGTGGCTTCTCTGACGCAGTGAATCAACAAACAGTCATGCATCACATTAGCAACAAATTAGGGAGGAGTAACATAAAGAGAGGTCAAGAATTTTCAAGAGGAGAAAAGGCAATTAGTTCCAACTGGCATGTACCAGAAATGTGGAAGTGGAGCCAAAAATCCAGATAGTATCAGATTCCCGTAAGAATATTCTGTAAATTGGTAAGTTCAACGTTAAGAAATATGGACAATGCAGTCTATAGCCAAATCTAGCTTTCAGCTCCAAAACAAAACCAGCACACTTTTGCATCTTGCAAACTATTCACCCAACATTTGTATGACTTCAAAGGACAGTTTTGTCTTTCCCACTGGGGTCAGATTACAGTGCAGATTGTCAACTGTGCTTGAATTCATAAGGGGTGTGGGTACAGAGACAGGTTGATTGGAGGACTTGTTTTAGTAATACAATTTTAATTAGATCCTAAAGACCCCCTAAAACGTATCCATCCAGTCTGATCCCACATCTTCATCCCATATTGCCTCATGCCTCCACGGATATCTATTGGCACCCCATGTTATGTCTATGCTATCTCCATAGCAACTCTCCTATGTAATACTTGTAATATTATTAGCTTGTGTCAACAAAAAAGAAACCAGGTCAAAGAAAACAAACTGTTATTACAACTGGGACCTGCCATTATTCTCCAATAAATGGAATGCCTACTGTTCTGACACCACTTAGCACTTGAAACTCAGCCAAGCATTGATAATGACGATAGTTATCCCAACAATCAACTTCTTTGAAAAGAAAAGAACATCGGGTGTTTGTTTCAAATTCAAACCTTACTGCCTGTCTACTAATGTAGGGGAGCATATGGTTAGATTCATGCCTAGATTTTTTTAAGTGTCAAAACCAGCCTGTAAGGCAGTAAGTTAGCTTTCTTTTCTCCAAGTGTCATAATCAACATTGTCTTTATCAGCCAGAACTACTTAAATCAGAGGAGAAAGGATGAGGTTATTTTGCAATACTTTTTTGTTGAGTTATGGTTTTCCTCCATTCAAAAAAAATCATAATGCTTGTGTTTTCTCATACTTGCAAAATGTTGACAACAGTCATTCTTGAGACTGAAACTCAAGCTGTGAGAGAATGAAATGAAAATCAAGTTCAGTAAATAATTACTAGCAGTGAGTGATTTGACTTCCAAAGATACACAAGTGCAAAAGTAAAGCAAAGTGGTAAATGTCATACTTAAACAGGAACAGGGATAAGCTATTCAGCCCCTCAAACATGGTCTTCCATTCACTGGGATCATGGCTGATCCAGCATTCCTCATGTCTACTTTTCTATGTTTTCCCCATCACCTTCGACTTCCCTACTGATCAAGAATCTATCTATCTTAGCTTTAAATATAGACAAGGACTCTACCTCACAGCTCTCTGTGTAAGGAATTCAAAAAACTCTCAACCCTTTGAGAAAAGAAATTCTTCCTCATCTAATGCCACTTTATTCTGAGACTATGCCCTCTGATCCTCCACTCCCCATGAGGGGAAACATCTTCTCAGCACTTACCCTGTCAAGCCACTTAAGAATCCTATTTTTCAATGATATATCTCTCAATTTGCTAAAGTCTGGTGAGTAGAGCCCACCCTGTTTAGCCTTTCGGAAATTCAAATGCAACACATCTACTGGGTCCCCTCTATTCACTACCTTGTTGTGACCACCTTGAAGAACTCTAATACATTTGTTAGACATGATTTATCATGAAGCTATACAGAAGAAATACCCTTTTACTAAAATCCAACATATAGAAAGTAATTTCTGAGCAGCTCATTCCATAATACCAGTAGTTGAGTGGAGGCTGTAATCTGGTCATGTGATGAACAAAGGGGACAAATCTATCCTGGGCTATGGCAGAGGGTCAGTAGTGAAAACAGAGACCAGTATGAAACTATGTGTCTGAGTATGTGGGACAAATAATGCATCATTTCAGATTGTCAAGTACTTCAAGAGGAAAGTAGATCACATCAGTTACAATGTTTCAATATACCTAAAGTTATGTTGAGACAAGAAGTCAGCCTGTTACATTTGTGTTAGTAAACAAAATAAAGATAACATTTCCAATTTAAAGACTGCCATCTCTAAGCAATCAAAACTAGAGACCACTGCTCCTGGTTAGAACCATAGAATCCTGACAGTGTAGAAGCACACCATTCAGCCCACTGAGTCTACACTGAGCCCTGAAGAGCATTCCACCCAGACCCACCCTATCCCTGTAACCTTGAATTTCCTGTGGCTAATCCACCTAGCCTGCACATCTTTGGACTGTTGGAGGAATCCAGAACACCTTGAGGAAACCCACACCGACATGGGGCAAACTCCACGCTGACAGCTGCCTAACGGTGGAATTGAACCCTGGCACTGTGAGGCAGCAGAGCTAACCACTAAGGCACCATGCCACCTGTTAACATCATGCACATACCCGTTTCTTGATCTTTGGCCCAGCAACAAAATAATGTGGAACATCAGGTTCTGAGGAACTATGAACTAGTGTTGGTCAACAAGTCAGCAAAGTCAGGGTTGATAGGGGACAAGATTCAGTTGGGATTAGGATAGAATTCTGAATGTACTGATGTTTATGGAGAGGTTAGACAGGAGATTATTGTAATTATTGAGTCAGAGGTGAAAGTCAAGATAATGGTAGGGTTGGGTTCAGAAACCCTGCTCAGAGTCAAGTAGGATGGTGAAACTATGACCAGCTTTTTCAGTCTAAACCAATAGCTGAGGAGGAGAATGGGAACTGTTGAGGGTATGGAGTTTTCAATGGGAGCCAAAGTCAAAAACTGCACACTTTCATTGTTCCAGGAAAACAAATTTAAAATGTATCCATGATAGTCTATTGGACAAGTAGCCTAATAATACAGACACATGGAAGAATCAATGTTTGTTGTGAAGAGATAGAGCTAAATGTCACACTAATGAAGAAGAAGCTAACCCCTTGGTAGTGAATGGCATTGCCGAGGCTAACATGCAGGAGAGGAGGAGGTTGGGGGCAAGGGATGGAATCATGTGAGCTTCAAAAGCAACAATGTGTGGTCTGCAAGAGAAACTATTACTGGCTCAAATCAAGTGCATCAGAATGGAACTGGGAACAAACCAACGTATTTAGCTCGACATTGGAGGAAAGATTTTGGAGGGGTTGTTCCATAATCCACAACAAAAACTACAAGAGATTACAATGGATGAGGAACGATAATGCACTACATGAGAGGTCACAAGGATGTAATTTGTATCTTGGTCAAGGCCATTTTGGTGCTGTGACAGTGGTAAGACCTCATGAAAGAGATTAGATAATCTATCAGGAGGGATTCAAAAAGAGTTTTCAAGAATCATCAGGATTGAATGAAGAGGTGACAGCCAATTCAATGATTTGGAGATGAAATTAAACTTATAAAGAGTTGCAGTTTGCAGGACAAGAGGATTCTAGGGTAGGCATGTTAATACTGTATGATACGTTTTGCACAACAATAAACAACTCCACTTTTAAAAATAACTTTTCAATGTTGTATTTAAATGGTATCTGCCCATGCATTCCCCCTTCTTGATGGGTTATGATAGAAGGTGTTAAAAGTTACTATAATTTCTAGCCCGGGGTCAATAACATCAACAATTAAGATTTGAAATTGTCACCAAAGTCACTGCTGAGCTGTGTATGCAGAAATAAAGACAGCTCAGACTGGCAACAGTTTAACAAACTTTGCCTGTTATTGACAGAATTTGAGCAGCTATCTCCAGGCAAACAACCTCAGTTGCCATGCAAGGACTGACCTGATGTCAAATAATTTGTGCTATCATTTTCCATAATTTCCTACACAATTGCTAGTGGCCTTATCCTCCTCTCGAACTGAGGGAAATGTTTTGATATTGTATCTGGCACTGATTCATCTGATCAGCAGGAAGAATGCAGTATGCAATAGTTAACACATTTTGGTATGTATCCAAGCAGGGTTTTATTGCTATCTTGTATCTTGAAAGGAATAAAAATTACAGTGTTTGGCTCTTTACATTGGAATGGTCTCAAACAGGAAGCTGATACCTCAGTCTTGCATTCCAACTGCTTTTCATCAAAAAACAAAGCAGACTTCATTCTGGCTCAGACAATGACATTGTATCTAGTGCCGTAGCCCATCCAACAACTATGTATTTGCATTGGCTCACAGACTTGGTTTAGCGAAAGACACATGGCACACTTGCCAGAAGGCAAAAATTGAAAGATTATACAAGTACATGCTTTTCTATACTTTTCCTTCATCAGTCTGAATCCAAGAAAAGTCTATAGTGATCTTGTCAGAGGTAAAAGTCTGAAATTAATGACAACTTCCCAATGTTTGTATAGAAATCAAGGAAGATATTTAGATTTGCTTCTGATATTGATGCGAGTGGCAGTCACGTTTCTGTCTTAGATGCGCATTACATTTTACAGAGATATGAGCTATGGTGTAAAGTCAGATTTCAATAATCGCATCAAAGTTCAGCAGCTCAATCAACCAGATTGAGATCTGGCTCATGCACTTTACAAAATAATTATCTTATTCAGACTGTTAATTTGATTACCTAGATACATGGTTTTTTTTTGTTATATCAAAATTCTTGTTTCATTGCAGTGCTGGAAAAAGGCTCATGGCATTACCAGATTAGGCAAAGTCTCTACAATGTTGTAAATATTTGAAATCCTTATTATGAATATGCATGACACATTAAGATTGTTCTGATCCCAGCTGAAAATAATACTGGACGAGCCAGATTCCAGATTAAAACCTAGTTTGACGGATTATTTGTTTAATTCGCAGTTGGTTAATGTATTGGTTGTTTACTGAAATTTATTCACATGAGGTTGTAGCTATTCTTTAGTAACAGAACACAAGTTTATTACACAAAAGAAAAAGACTCACAAAGTTATTTAAATAAATATGCTGTGGTCAGAAAGACCTTAACACAAACAACTGAACAAAGTTTTAATCTTCTTCATAACACTATCCTTTTACAGATTCTCAATTACAGAGACATTTCCCTCTGATTTCAATTCTAAAACTTTCTCAATTGACTCACAGATTCTTTTCCCTGAACTGCAGAGATAATTTCTTGCTTTCTTTCCAATTTCACTGTTGTGATTCCTTCACAATTCTGATGGGCTAATCCTTTTCAGTTCCAAAGAACTGAAGATTTCTATCCAAACTCTCCTGGCTTGGAGACTCAATAAACTAAGACACTTCATGTATAGTGGTCCTGAACGAAAACTTGATTCTCCTGCAAAATTAAAAAATCCTTCTAAACTCAACTCTTTAAACTGAACCCTCAAACCTTTGGTTCTGAAATCAGAACTAAGCTAATGACCTTGATTTACTTAATCTGACATAAATGGCATAAAGGTCAAAAAAAAGGACATGGAGAAGTGAGAGAAGGTTTGTGATGGTAATCTGCTTCTCTTCCTATTGAATCCTTCATCATTGAACCATTAGTCTTTCGTTTCTATTGAGCAGTAGCGAAATAGAATTTGGTATTAATGATTTTGGAAGATTCTAACAGATATCCAATCTCTCGGGATTGCAATCAAAAGATGTTCGCTAGCCAGACTGCCTGATGACTGCACATGTGACAGAAAAGAAGCTGGACCATACTTACCTTGTAACGTGTGAGGCAGTGTTTCCAATCTATCTCAGACTTTTGATTGTCATGAAACAAAGTTCATCAAAGTCACAAGAGCTCCTGTGTAATACCACTTCCTCAGGCAGCATGTAAACTCCTAAGGGCAGATTTCTATCTGCCATTAATGGAGAGCACCAAGTTTGGATGATTTGGAGAGGTGGGTGGTTAAAAACATAGCTGCAGATGTGGAATGCAGCCTGTATGCAATTACCTCTGCATTTAAGAGGAGTCATTCTAAGGCGAGATATTTAAATATAATATACAGCAACTAAATAGTTTTAATCAATTTACTTAGATATGTTGTAACACTCCTCTGAAACAAGTCGGAATTGAACCCGGTCTTTAGCTCAAAGATAGGGACTGGACCACTGCTCCATGAGAACACACTTCCATTTATCTTTTTTTCTGGTTTTAACTGCTGGTGCACAATTTTCCAAGTTGCCGCAATGTCACCAGTGCATACAAGGTGACAGCACATTAGAAAGTCATTAATCAATGAAGCTGATATTCCTAGAAAACATTTAAATAGAGAAACAGAATGATGAAAGCCATGCCTTTGGGAAAAAAGCTGTACTTTCAATATCTGGTAAGACTTTACTTCCCTTATTGTAAACCTGTCAGTTCCCAGTTGTTGATGCTGAATGGAAGCGGCTACTGCAACTATTATATTCTCCTCGGAAGAGGAACAAGGAGGGCCAGTCACATGTACTTAAGCAGGAGCAGAAAAGGACAGAGTTGTAGCTCAAAGGAGAATGATACTGTCCAAAGAGGGTCACCAAAGTTTTAGCCACCTCAACATGTCAGAACAACAGTGCCTCAAGAAGCTCCTTGCTGACCGTCATTGACCCATGGAGCGGGACCTCCTTTTAAGAGAGCCTGGAGGTGTGCTATACCACTGGTCATCAATTTCCTCCCTAATTTTGTTTTTCATTGAGTACACAGGTAGTTTGCACTATGCCTGTAGATGTTTTGAGTGGCAGTTCAAGCACAATAATCGAAGAGTCTTACTTGTGGGTGGATGGTGTGGAAATGCTGAGAGAAAGCATTGGTCCACCATTGCCTTGAATGACTTCACCTTCAACTTTTGTCAGGCATCAGCTGGTGAGCCGTGTAGGATCTCACAGTCTACAGCCAACAAGTCAGTCTTGCCATTCACTGACAGGCATGCCAAGGCTGCTCAGTGTATGCACTTTAACATTGATCTAGCCAGTCAGACTCACTCAAGGCCTTGCCTTTGCTGCAATGACTGGATGTCCTCAGATTCTGCACATACGGCATTCGAGGGGCCATCGATTAATGCTGCAGTTTTTGTCATCCAGAAGGGATTCTACTCGCATAGAATCCTATGTTCCTCAGGCAGGTATGTGCAAGATTTCTTCAGGCCACCATGTCTCTTCCATCCTGGTCAATGTCTACCAAAAGCATATGGATTTTTGATTAGATTAGATTAGATTACTTACAGTGTGGAAACAGGCCCTTCGGCCCAACAAGTCCACACCGCCCCGCCGAAGTGCAACCCACCCATACCCCTACATCTACCCCTTACCTACACTACGGGCAATTTAGCATGGCCAATTCACCTGACCTGCACACCTTTGGACTGTGGGAGGAAACCCATGCAGACACGGGGAGAATGTGCAAATTCCCTGAGGCGGGAATTGAACCCGGGTCTCTGGCGCTGTGAGGCAGCAGTGCTAACCACTGTGCCACCGTGCCGCCCACGATTTCTGAGCCGATTGAGTGGGTATCAAGGTTGATTCCACCCACCCCCACCGAACAAGAAAACCCTACGAGGAGTCTTCCCAATTATGCCATTAGTCGGTACAATAGGAGCTACATCACACAGGAGTAATCATTGAACACACCACTGAATTCATAGGATCCCTGGCATTGCTGAAAATGAGATTCAGGCCACCTTGACAAATGCGGGCTCCCCTTCACTTTGCACCAGCAAGGATCTCCAAAGTGACGTTGTTCCACTGTGACTTGCACAATGTGGTGCTCCACAGAGGAATTGAACTACAGGAGAAGAGGTCTGCAAATCATCCACCATCATCCAACCAACAGCGGATAGTGCAAGTGGAGGAAGAGGAGGATAATGTGCTCCACATATCTGGCTCCATACCAACCTCACAGAGATGCAAGCCCCATAACCATCAAGCCTAATGCCTTGTGAAAGTGTAAGCCTGAATATTCCGGACTCCCTCTCTCACTCAGCACAAAATATTCCTTTTATCGTAAATTATTCCATCAGAAACACATATTCTTATTGGGCCTTTTGTCCACTGGGAATTCAGGGAGATACATTATAGAGGGTTAAAGATATATATTTTAAAAAAGAGCTTCCTTCAGTTACTATATCATAAATTGAAAATGCACAGTATTCAGAGGAGTTGAGGGGGTCCTACTGTTGGCTGGAGAGCCCCAAAATGTCTCTTTTCATGAAGACCTGCCGAGTTAAGTGCCACTGACAGCCTTTCCCAGGAATCAAGGGCCCTGCAGGCAGAAGTAGCACCCATTGAGAACTGCTGGCCAATCTGATGCCAGCAGCTCTTCATAACTTGGCAGTGCCACTAGGAGAGGGAGGGGGAACTCCTGGATCTCTGCCAGAGCGACTGACTTAGTCTCATCCTCACCCCTGACTACCAAGTTCCCAGCCCCCACACCAACACTTTCCATTTTCCTTTCTTCACAAAATGATCCCATCCTTTTGAAAACCATGACAATGTCAAATGTAAGGGGACATAGGTTTATGGTGAGAGGGGAGGAGTTGAAAGGACATGTATGAGTAAAGTTTTTACACAAAGGGTGGTAGAAGCAGATACAATAGCAGTGTTTAAGAGGCATTTAGACCGATATGTAAACAGGCAGGGAGTAGAGGGATACAGATTAGCTGCAGATAGATGGGAATAATTTAGACTGGGATGTCATAGTAGGCACAGATATTGTGGGTTGAAGGCCCTGTTACTGTGCTGTAGTATTCTGTGATTGAATCTGCCAGCACTACACTCTCAGCTACTGCATTTCCAATTCAAGCAACTTGATGAGACAAATTTGCAGAGCAACACGAAAATATCAGGAGAATCAGACGAATTAATTAAATCTTCTGACCTTCCAGAGGATGTACAATGGGCCAAGCAGTCACTTTCTCCCTCTGGTATTTTGTGATTCTATCCTGCAGTACTAACAGACTCAGGTACCAGGCTCACCCAGCAGTAGGCCTAGGTGATAACTAACACAGCCTTGGCAATGGCAGATGTGATGCAGTAAGCCAATACCCAACATGCTGGGACTGTTAGCTCCACCATGTTAATCAGACAGGAGGTCTCAAATCTGCTCTTTCTTTGTTTTTGAATAAAATTCTTGTGGCACTGACATTGTCATGCAAGGAGATATTGTTTCAGACATTGATTGTTGCTAGAAGGCCAACTTAAACCAGATGCAAGAGCCGATCACTGCTATAACAGGGAAACCTGATACATGCCGAATTCTAAGACTCAAGCCTGAATTACAGGAGGCCAGTGACTTATGGCCACCTCCTGAGCATTGCCATGTAACTCATTGACAAAGAGGACCACTGCTTATAGCATATGTGGACTATATTTATCTGAATTATCTCAAGATGAAATCCACTTTCACAAATGGAGCGTCAAACAGGTGTCGGGTGCCTTATCGACATATTCAAAGAAATGTTAGGTAAAGTCTTTTCTACCTTCACAATTCTGGCAGTTGATGGATTTTTAGTATGTAGCAGATTTCTGTACCCTGCCATCATTCTAAATACATTACTTGCCCTTGAGAAATTCACGAAAGATCCTCAGACAGCATCTTCCAAAGTCATGCCCACTTTCATCTAGAATGACAAGGGCAGCAGATACATGGGAACATGACCCAGCAAGTTCCCCTCCAAGCTACTCACCATCTGAAGTTGAAGATATATCACCATACCTTCACTGTTGCTGGGTTAAAATCCAGGAGTCCCCTTCCCTAAGGGCATTGTGGGTCAACCCACAGCAGATGGACTACAATGATTCAAGAAGGCAGCTCACCACCACCTTCTCAAAGGTAATTAGGGATGGGCAATAAATGCTGGCCAACTAGTAAACCCATATCCTGAGGAATAAAAAAAAACTGATGCAGCATTATCAACTTCCAGGCTCTCATCTAGGAACAGTATGGAACATACATTCACCAATAGAACTTTAGGGATTTTTGCACACAGAGGCTTGGCTTTTACCGGTCCTCTATAAATAATCTGGCAGAACAAGGGAATGCATTGACTATTGAGGGGAAGTTGAGGGATGAAGTGCCATCATTGTCCTGCTGTCATGTCGCTTATCAGCAACAGGAATAGTGAAGTAAGACCCTCCCACCACAGAGTCAATTGAGGGCCTTTTAAGGACATTTTACCACAGGCAGGCCTTCTGCTTTATGGGGAGACAAGGAGATGAAAACTGGCAGCCATCCCTGTGAGTTTTAGAAGACCCCCTCCCATTCCTGCACTCTATTACCTATAAACAACCTCCAATGGCAGCTCTGGCCTCAAGAACAACCAAACCTCCAAGCCCACTCATGTCATTGTAAGGGCAGTGTCCATCGCAGTGATGGCCAGCCCTCCTAGTAGCTCTTGAAGTGAGTTATTTAATGAAGAGACCAATTTCTGAAAAGATACCTTTGGCATGATGAGCCACTCACTGCCACTTCTGTCTGGTCTTGGGAGCTCCAATTTACAGTAAGTCATTCATTTATTGTCAGCTCCTCCAGGCTGTCATTTAGTAATGGTGAAGAACTGCAACCGCGCCTGGTGTTTTTAAAATTGGCACAACATGCATCAAACAGCAGTGCTGTTTGCTCTTCCTCACACATAAGTTGGCCGTCACTGACCTATTGTATAGCTCACTTCTTTCATCCTATTGTTTAGTAGAAGAGACCTTAGCTGCCTTGGTGCTACTCTCAGTAACTTCCACCCTGAACTCCTAACCTATTCACTTTTGCATTTGAAAGACCTACTCAAAACACACAAAACATTTGGTTTCCTCTTGAATTTTAAAGCCTGTTTCTCAGCTCATTTTCCTTCTTTAGTTCTTTTTCCTTCACATCCACTGTCTTACCCCCTACCAGAATCCTGCACCTCCCCCTAGACTTTGGAAAGGGCCTTGGAGTTTTGCTTACATTAAGCCCTGTCTCGATGCAGGTCGCTTATGTAGGAAATAACATCCAGCAGTGACGCTGCACTAAAGCACATCAACTGTAATCATAGCCTGGCAGGTTGCCCACCATTCACAGCATTTACAAGCTTCATCTGCTCCCCATCCCCTAAAGCATTGAAACAACTAGCGAAAAGGAAATAAGTTGTCTAATTTATCAATGTGCCAATACAAAAGTGAAGTGAGCTGTTTCCTTCACTGCTTAAATTTGGTGCCTATAAATTAAACTCTGTCTCTTTTGTAACATTACTTAACCCTGATTTATAACTTTGCCGAAGTGCTTCACAAGGATGACTGTGTGTTGTCGTAATGTCACGGTCATAATCCTCTGGACCCAGGGAATTCAGGTGGCCCTACAACAATTGGAGCCATATGTGATGACATAGTAGCTGCTCATCAACACCTGCTCAGTCCTTTGGAAACTTCGTAAATTTGGAGAGTTTGTAATTACTTTGGGACAAAGCTGTACAAAGTGGCACAGGCACTGCAGCTGGAGTCTGCATCAATGCTAGTGAGTCCAACCTTCCCTGTTCCTCTCAATCTCAAAATCACACCTTCTCAAATGAATGCAGCTCCTCAATAAGTGGTACACAGCAGACTGACAAGTCTGCCAGCTTGACTGGCACTCCAGGCACCATCTTCAGCATTCACTCCTTACACCACTGAGGCACAGTCACAGCACATGTACTAGACACAAGATTCACTGTAGTCCCTTCAACAGCACCTTCCAAAGCTTGAACCTCTGCCCTCTAGAAGGACAGGAACAGCAATGTTTGGGAACACTTGCCACTATTAAGTTCTCCTTAAAACCACACATCATGATGACCTGGCACTATATCATCGTTCCTTCACCATCATTGGATCAGAATCATGGAACTCATTTCCTTATGATGCCAAGGGTGCACCTACACCACAGTGGTTAAAAAAGACAGCAGAGCACCACCTTCTCAGAGGTAATTAGTTATGGGCTATAAACGTTGCCCAAGCCAGAAACACTAACATCCAATGAAATATTTTTTTTATATTCCTGGTCTTTCCAGTCTAGTGGTGATAGAATTTTTGGATGTCCAAGGTTTTTGTTAGAAATGTCATCAGAGGACATTATGGGTCCTTGACCATTTTGCGTTTTCCTTCAGGTGGTTATTGAGGTGCAATTCACTGCAATGGGCTCTTTATTTATATTAAACACAGTATGACTTTGACACTGCAAGTGCTCTTTGCACATTCACAGACATCTACTAGTTCACATTAATAGGAAAACCTAAGGCTAAACCTTATGCATTATGATCTACTGCATCAAGCTTGTAGGATACCAATCCATTTCCCATGAACTACAGACATCACATCATATTGCAGCCTGCTGTAATTCAACCTTTCACGCTCCTGCTCAATTCTTCTCAACTTTAAATAATGCTTCATTAGATGCAGCATTGATGCTGCTAATTGATTGGCTAGTGCAGGAGAAGGAGGGGTGTTAGATGCAGTATGTTGTGCCATTGTCTCCTATTCATCACCATATCCTTGCTCTTGTGCCTCTCCCAAGAGTTACCTCCTCTCCTCCACCAGTGAAGACATTTCGGGAGTGAGGAAACTTACGAGTTCAGTCCTTGCTAAGGAAGTAAGCATGTTGTTTGAGGGTACACACTGTCACTGGCTAAGTCCTAGATCAGCTCATTTATGGAAAGTGTCATTGCTGTCTGTGAAAGTGGAGAGTTAAGGCGGAATCTAGACAGACATTTTGATGTATGGTTATAAATGTAGCATTTTAAATTTAAATGGAGGAGGCTTTGGAGGTGCTAGGTGAAAGTTGCATGGCACTCAACTTGCTGAATCTTAAGAAATCATGGAAGCAACTCCTGTTCTGGATCCAGGTCCACTACACCACACTCTGACCATTCACCACCTCCACAATCTGTTGAAGAAGCTGTTTGGCCTTTTTTACCATAGTACCAATGCTTCCCACATTACCATATGTCTGTTAATAGTGTGGCTGCCCTTCCTATACTAGCATCTATTTTTCTCCTCTTTTTGTGCCCATGGGTAAGCTAGCCACACGAACAGTGCTACCACTGTAAGTGCTGCCAGTATTCCTTTAAATACTCAGTAATCATACAAGCTGACCTTTGTCCCACCCCCTACATCTAATGCAGTCTGTTCCAGGCGTGCCCTCTTAACTGCCAAGCTCCCTCAGAATTTACCCAGAAGTTCACCAAGCTGCAGGGTGGTTACAGACGCAAATCGACCTGACATTCTACAACTCCTGGATTTTCTGGAGTCAAGTAGCTCGAGCTGTGGAATTTCCCGCCTTGCTGCACAAATTTAAAGAGAGAAAATCCCCCCGACGCTGATCGGAGGTAACCACACAAGCTGCAAATTGCCAAGCTGGAATATTTAAAATCTAGATTAATGTGGTGCTGAAAAAGCACAGCAAGTCAAGCAGCATCCGAGGAGCAGAAAAATTGACATTTCGGGCAAAAGCCCTTCATCAGGAAGGACTTTTCTGATGAAGAGCTTTTGACGGAATGTCGGTTTTCCTGCTCCTCGGATACTGCCTGACCTGCTGAGCTTTTCCAGCACCACACTAATCTAGAATCTGATCTCTAGCATCTGCAGTCCTCACTTTTGCCTGGAATATTTAAAAGTACCACCTTATTTCCTTCTGGGACTTTATCCTAATTGCTTTGCTAAATATTAAGCTGTCTAGCCCACACCTCTCACTCCCACTATTCTCACCACCCATTTCCTACACCTGTATATGTCAATCTGTTCAGCTCCAATGCCCACCCATAGCCTCCCTGCCAAGATATGAACCCCACTTCCCAATGAAATCTAATACCCTGATGCCAATTTATAGCAACTCTTCATACTCATCATGTCCATGGCCTTTCATTGCTCCTATGTCAACTTAGTGAAATCATTTCTACCCCCCCTCATCTACAGACTTTACCCATATACCCTCCATATCAATTCACCCAATATGCACCATAGGCAGACTCAGGAATCACACTGAGATGAAATAAAACATACTTCTAAGTGTCTAATACAAACTTAATCATTGATTGATGAAAGTCAATACAATTGATTTAATCCTCCTCAATACTTAAACTGTTTTGTACTAATAACCTCGCATCAAATTCAATTAGTCCTTTAATAGTCTCTTTGTGCTATCACTTAAACTATGAATCACCTCCCCACCCCCACTGTGATAATCAAATGCTGTAGAAAGCAGCCAAACTTGAAAATGTTATAATTATAGAACTTATATGTCAACAAACAGCTATGGAAATTTCTTGGACAGGTTTTTATTTTAAGCAGTTTTGTTTTCAACTTTGGAACAAATGGCCTTTTGAATGACATGATAGCTTGACACCTCTACATACTATATCCTCACTTCTGGAGCATTTGTAAATTCTCTAAAGTTATGTAACTCTCATTCTGTTGGACAAGGCTCCTGCTGCAGCAAAAATGGTATCTGTTTGAACTCAGCATTAATTTCAAATGGCCCAGTTAAATTCAATGTCCCACCTGTGAGCATTGTATCCTGCCTGTATCCCAACAGTACCTCACCCTGACCCAGTGAAAATAGGATGGCAAAAATGGGGATCAAACCTCCAGACCTGGATACCATCCACCTTTCTGGAAGATTGTCAAAGTCTCCATGACTGTGTGAAAATCCATGCAGAAATCTATGCACCATATCTGTACACCCCACCCCTTTCATGAGCACCAGACTGAAGCTATTTAGGTGGTAAACCTTGAAATGTAATATTTGGCAGAATGAAGTGGCAGGTGCTCAGTGGTTAGTACTGTTACCTCACAGCGTCAAGGACCTGAGTTCAATTCCAACATCGGGCGACTGTTTGTGTGGAGTTTGCACATTCTCCCTGTGTCTGCATGGGTTTCCTCTGGGTGCTCTTGTTTCATCCCACAATCCAAAGATATGCAGATTAGATGAATTGGCGATGCTAAATTGCCCATTGTGTCCAGGGATATGTAGGTTAGGTAGATTAGCCATGGGAAATATAGAGTTACAGGGATAAGAAGGGAGATGTGTCTGGGTGGGACTCCTTTTGGAGAGTTGGTGTGGACTTGTTGGGCCAAATGGCCTGTTTCCACTCTGTAGGGATTCAATGAAATCCACTTCTTGCCCTACATATACAAATATACTTGGACTAAGTATAATGTTTGCAAAAGAATGGCCTATTATATTAACTCGCTGCACCTCTGAATTCACATGATGTTAGTTTATAATCTCTGGCACAAACACCAAACTATATGAACTCACTTAGATAAAAGAAGTTTCCTCTATTGAAATTGTGGTGCTAGCATGTTAATCAATATACGCCAACTTATTTTCATTGACCTTTATTATTGAGGTCTAGTGTTATTTTTTGAGCTTCTACAGTGCTGCTTTTACAGGAAGTAGAATGTGCCAAACTTTCTGACATAAATTATTTCAAGAGCGAAGCCTGTTATCATGTGTGTAAATCCAAGAACCTTTTTTTAGAGATTTCTGGAGGGAATTGTGACATTCGTAAAATTGACTTGGAAGAACTAAATCTTTTTAATCCAAGATAAGAGTTAATTAAGTTTACATTTCTCAGATAAATTACCTCTGTTTGTTGTATTTAGCTGTAGTATGTCAAAATTCTTATATTTTTACAAGTTACAATTAGGGTGAAAATGAACAGCATTCATTACAGTAATGTGATTTCAATTTGACTTTCAAACAAATAGAAATTCCATCAGGCACTGTTAGTGTAACATCTGTTCTGATTAGCACTTTGGGGATGAAATATTCTAACCAAGCAATTTGGAATGTTTTTACAATTCAGCTGCAGCATCCCAAATTCAAATTATTTCCTTCCTTCATTAAGACTATTTTCAATCTCAATATCTCTCCAACTTAAGTTAACATTATTCACTTCAAATAATTATGCACCAAGTAATGTGACCTGCGTCAACAATTTCCAGTGCAGCTTCTGTTGCTCAGCCAACAATCACTGGGGAAGATTCAGCAGAAACCCGTTTACACAACTGAGTATGGGGTTCCATGTCTGCCAAGATGATGGCAACAGAGCAGAAAGCACAAGGAAATGCTGGCTTATTGTTTCCCCTGTGCTGAAAAATAGGTTGGAACAAAGTTAGGTGAGATGAGAATTTGAAACCATTATGATTCTTGTTTAAGGGAAAGTCTTAGTGGATATTAGTCTGGCGACCTTTTTATATTGGAGAGGGAAAACACTTTTCAAAACAGTTACAATTTACTGCGTAATCTGTGACAGAATCACCAATTATGTCCAAAGTGGAAACTCCACCCTACTGTCTTTGGTTAATTAATATTTTTATTACTTTGATGTAGAATTATGTAGAAACTATTGCATTGAAAATAAGGACGCACTCAATATTTCTGTACCATGTGTTTATTCTCATACAGACCTCCTCCTACACCATTAGCCTCTTGCACCCTGCCCCTTCTCCTTCATGTGTGCAACAGGCTTCCCTTTATGTGCCTCAGCTCCCAGCAACATTTCAATTCCATAACATGAGTCCACATATAAAGTCAGTCCATTTAGCATTGTTTCGCTTTTAAATTGGTTATTCATTAGAATCACAAATCTCAGTGAGCATTGCAAGGTTCATGATGTTGTTTCCAACAGTAAATTACCTGAGCTGATTGACACTATTTTAGCAGGGCCATAACCTTTCTCAGTCATGAGGCTGCTGCAAGCCTTTTGATTGCAGCCTGTCCCCATGCCATACCATTGCCCAAGGTCTTCACCAGGGAACGTCGGCCGAAGCCACTGCTGGCTAACTGGAACTTGGCAAGCTGCCACCTGACACCAAGGAATTTGGGAGTCCTCATCAATGAATCATAAAAAAAGCTCGCATCTGAGTGCATTGAATAATTGAGAAGGAAATGGAACACAACAGTAGGGAGGTTTTTGCTGAAACAATACAACACTGCAATACAGTGAACAGTTTTATCCCTTGTGTAAGGAAAGACATACTGACATTGGAAGCAATCCAAAGAACGTCCAGTGGGCTGATGCCAGATATGAAGGGACTGTCTTATGAGGAGAGGTTAGGTAACCTGGGCCTGTGCTCCTTGGAATTTATGAAAATGAGAGGTAACTTGAAACCTGTGGGATGCTTAGCAGACTTGACAAAGGAGGTGCAGAATGTTTGTTTCCCCTTTGCAGGAGACTCTCAGACCAGATGGCATATTCTCAGAGTAAGGGAGCAAACATTTAACACCGGTATGAGGAGGAATTTCTTCTCTCAGATGTTGTGCATTTGTGGAATGCTTTACACACAGAGGGCTTTTAAGTACGTTCAAGGCTGAGATAGACAGATTTTTAATCGGAGAGAATCAAGGGTTGTGTGGAAAAGACAGGCAAGTGAATTTGAGGGCACAGTGGCTCAGTGGTTAGCACTGTTGCCTCACAGCATCAGGGACCCAGGTTCAATTCCAGCCTTGGGCAATTGTCTATGTGGAATTTGCGCATTCTCCCCATGTCAGCGTGGGTTTCCTCTGGTTTACTCACACAATCCAAAGATGTGTAGGTTAGGTGCATTAGTCAGGGGCAAATGTATAGTAATAGGGTAGGGGAATGGGTTTGGGTGGGATTCTCTTCAGTGGGTCAGTGTGGATTTGATGGGCCAAAGGGCCTGTTTCCACGCTGAGGGATTATATGAATTCTATTATTCTATGATTATCAAATCAACCATAATCTCATTGAATGACAGATCAGACTCGATAGGCTGAATGGCCTAAGTTGAGTGAATGGGCAAGCATATGGCAGATGCAGTACAGTTGGTTACACTTCAGTGTGAAAAACAGAAAGGAAGAGTGTTATATAAATGGTTATCATTTAGAAGTGTGGATGAACAAAGGGGTTGAGATATCCTTGCACATCAATCAATAAAAGTAAACAGGTAGGTATAGCAAGCAATTAGGAAGACAAATGCGATATTGACCTTCACTGCAAAAGGAAAGTCAGAAATGGGGATGTTCACCAATGATTACACAATGCTTAGCACTATTCATGGCTTCTCAGACACTGAAGCAGTCCACATTCAAATGCAACAAGATCTGAACAATATCCAGTCTTGGGTTGGCAACTGGCAAGTGACATGCACACCACACAAATGCCAGGAAATTACTATCTTCAATAAGAGACTATCAGACCTACACCCTTGACATTCAATGGTGTTACCCTCACTGAATCCTTCATTATCAACATCCTAGAGCTACTACAGAAACTTATTAGGAATTGCCACATAAATGCAGTGGCTACAAAAGTAGGTCAGAAGCTAGGAATACTGCAGCGAGTAACTCACCTCCTGACTCCCCAAAGCACATGGACTGCATCTGTTCAAGAAGGAAGCTCACCACCACCCTCTCAAGGGCAACTAGGGATAGGCAATAAATGATTGCTCAGCCAGCCTCACCTATACCCAAAGAGTGCATAGAAATAATAAGCCATATAGGATAATAAGCCATATAGGAGCCATATAGGCATATAATAAGCCATATAGTGTGAAATATTTCAGGTATTTCACACCTGAAATACTGCATTCAGGTTTTGGTGTCCCTGTCTGAGAAACAATGTGCTTGCTATAGAGGGACAGTAGCACAGCTTCACGACATACCACTGATCTATAACTGGTCTATGAGTAGAGATTGGTTTGACTGGATTGGAGTTTAGAAGGTTGAGAGGTGATCTGATTGAAATGAATAAATATAAATGAGTAGATACAGGGAGCTTGGGGAATATTGAGCAAAGAGACACTGTCTGAGGAACATTTCGGGGGACTGAGATGATGGAAAATCTCTTCACTCAAAGGGTAGTGAACCAGTGGAACCTCTCCCATAAAAGGTTATGGAGGCCAAGTCACTGAATATGTTTAAGGCAGAGTTAGTTAAACTTCTGAATTTTAAAATAATAAAGGGCATGGTAATATGGCATCTACAAATTTTGTTAATTTATTTCTCTGTGCTTCATTACTGTACAAGTTTCTTACATGAAAAGATCTGTCTTATTCAACCACTATTCATTATAATCATGATGGAGGAAGTGAGTATTGCCTTTGTTGACATTTCAAAGAGGTCTTCCGTACAGAAGGAGAGAAACTCAGCAGTTTTTTTTATGCTTAATCAGTCAAAGGATATGACATATTTAGCTTGAAACCATAATAAACTATTAACTTCAATAAAAAACTCAAGTTCTAGAAGAAGCAACATACGCCACTACATTACCATGCTAAAAGCAAACTGATTTCAGAACATTTATTGTACTGACAGACCAGACAAGTAAATAAATATCTGGGTAAGCTGATGTTCCAATCTGATGTAATGACAGTGTAATATTTTGAATACAGTTGTTTTAAAAAATTGATTTTTGCCAATTTTATCCAGTAGTACCTCCACGTAGCGCAATCAAATTCAGTTATTTTGTTCTGAAGATAAATCATATTGGACCCAAAACATTAATTGTCTTTCTGTCTACACAGATGCTGCCGGACCTGCTGAGTTTCTCCAGTACATTCTGTTTTTATTTCAGTTCTTTTATTTACTGCTCCTTTTTGAAAAAAAAGAGAACCCAAGTACTTGGAATGATTGTTCTGATTCACTTGGTTAATATATGGTTCCTTTTTCTGCTGCTTTTCTTGACAGAGAAGAAACAGCCATTACTCTCTACAGTCTCTGGTGTCATTTGTTGTAAAGGAAATGGCATACAAAATCCAGCCAGAGGAATTACCCAGCACAAGTACTGTGGTAAGTGCCTTGAGGGAAAACTCATTTTATAAACATGAGACTTACACAGATAACATTAACCGGATGTATACAGTCTCAGGATCCAGAAAGAAATTACTTAGACACTACTTCCTCAAGATGACTGCTTCTTATCCATATGTACATTTGTTAACATAGCTTGAGCAGAAATTCTAATTCTCGTGAGATTGATCAGATTTATTGCTACAAAGTACAACTAAAACTTTGCACATTTAGTATTATTAAGTAATAATTATTATTTTAGTGTCAAATTTGTTAGAACTGAAATATGTTATGGATAACATCTTACATTTCTTTGGACATTTTTAAATTAATGTGCTGACATTAGAATGTCACGTGAATGATAGCGCAAAAGCCTGACTATTTGCTTTTCAACACGTTTTTACTGCTCTAGCTCACTCTGAGCTTTGTTTCTTTGAAATAATTTAAATTTTGATACAGTTAAGGATGTTCTTTTAAACTAACATTTCACATATTTCATTCCATTTGTTTCATTTCACAAACCCTGTTCTCTGGATACCAAATATATTACTTCACAAAGCTTGTTCTCAAGCTCCTAGTGATACAAAACGCCTCCACTACTCTGCATCTTGTGCGCAAATGAACTAAGTGGCACCAGAGTAACTCTCAGCAATAGATTCCTGTTGTATGTACTAATTAACCAGGATGCCTGGTTAATTAGACATTTAATAATAGCCTAATGTTAAGTCATGTCATTTCCTCCATCGCATTTGATAAGCAGACATACCGGACAATCTGAATTGTAAATCTCCTTGATGTACAGCTGGTGGTCTATTTATATAACTGTTTTGTTATTATAATAATAATAATAATATATTTAATATAATTAGAGTCATAGTCATAGAGTCATAGGGATGTACAGCATGGAAACAGACCCTTCAGTCCAACTCATCCATGCCAACCAGATAATCCATCCCAATCTAGTCCCACCTGCCAGCACCTGGCCCACATCCCTCCAAACCCTTCCTATTCATATACCCATCCAGATGCTGTTTAAATGTTGCAATTGTACCAGCCTCCAACACTTCCTCTGGCAGCTCATTCCATACATGTACCACCCTCTGAGTGAAAATGTTGCTCCTTAGGTCATTTTTATACCTTTCCCCTCTCACCCTAAGGGAAAGTGAGGACTGCAGATGCTGGAGATCAGAGCTGGAAATGTGTTGCTGGAAAAGTGCAGCAGGTCAGGCAGCATCCAAGAAGCAGGAGAATCGACGTTTCAGGCATGAGCCCTGGCTCATGAACTGAAATGTCGGTTCTCCTGCTCCTTGGATGATGCTTGACCTGTGCGCCTCTCACCCTAAATCTATGGCCTCTAGTTCTGTACTCCCCCAACCCAGGGAAAAGACTTTGGCTATTTACCTTATCCACGCCCTCATGATTTTATAAACCTCTGTAAGGTCACTCCTCAGCCTCCGACGCTCCAGGGAAAAACAGCCCTAACCTATTCAACCTCTCCCGATAGCTCAAATCCTCCAACCCTGGCAACATCCTTGCAAATCTTTTAGATAAGATTCCCTACAGTATGGAAACAGGCCCTTGGG
The DNA here is from genome assembly GCF_047496795.1 of Chiloscyllium punctatum. Taxonomy (NCBI): domain Eukaryota; kingdom Metazoa; phylum Chordata; class Chondrichthyes; order Orectolobiformes; family Hemiscylliidae; genus Chiloscyllium; species Chiloscyllium punctatum. Next base: position 76,381,082 of record NC_092746.1, read on the forward strand.
CCCAACAAGTCCACATCAACCCTCTGAAGAGTAACCCACCCAGTCCCATTCCCCATATTTACCTCTGACTAATGCACCTAATACTATGGGCAATTTGCCATGGCCAATTCACCTGACCTGCATATCTTTGGATCGTGAGAGGAAATCGGAGCAAACACACAGAGACATGGGGAGAATGGGCAAACTCCACACAGACAGTCACTCAAGGCGTGAATTGATCCCTGCTGCTGTGAGACAGCAGTGCTAACCACTGAGCCACCATGCAGCCCTTTCAAGTTTCACAATATCTTTCGATAGGAAGGAGATCAGAATTGCAAGCAATATTCCAACAGTGGTCTAACCAATGTCCTGTACAGCCGCAACATGACCCCCCAACTCCTGTACTCAATACTTTGACCAATAAAGAAAAGCATACCAAACGCCTTCTTCACTATTCTATCTACCTGCAACTCCACTTTCAAGGAGCGAGGAAACTGCACTCCAAGGTCTCTTTGTTCAGCAACATTCCAATCACCATTACCATTAAGTGTATAAGTCCTGGTAAGATTTGCTTTCCCAAAATGCAGCACCTCACATTTATCTAAATTAAATTCCAAATGCCACTTCTCAGCCCATTGGCCCATCTGGTCAAGGTCCCGTTGTAATCTGAGGTAACCCTCTTCACTGTCCACTACACCTCCAATTTTGGTGTCATCAGCAAACTTACTAACTATACCTCTTATGCTCACATCCAAATCATTTATATAAATGATGAAAAATAGTGGACCCAGCACCGATCCTTGATTCACTCCACTGGTCACAGGTCTCCAGTCTGCAAAACGACCCTCCACCACCACCCTCTGTCAGTTTGAGCCAGTTTGTATCCAAATAGCTAGTTGTCCGTGTATTCTGTGAGATCTAATCTTGCTCACCAGTCTTCCATGGGGAATCATGTCGAATGCCTTACTGAAGTTCATATAGATCACATCTACCTCTCTGCCCTCATCAATCCTCTTTATTACTTCTTCAAAAAACTCAAACAAGTTTGTGAGACATGATTTCCCACGCATAAAGCCATGTTGACTATCCCTAATCAGTCCTTGCCGTTCCAAATACATGTACATCCTGTCCCTCAGGATTGCCTCCAGCAACTTGGCCACCACCGATGTCAGGCTCACTGGTCTATAGTTCCCTGGCTTGGCCTTACCATCCTTCTTAAACAGTGGCACCACGTAGGCCAAACTCCAATCTTCCAGCACCTCAACTGTGACTGTCAATGATACAAATATCTCAGTAAAAGGCCCAGCAATCACTTCCCTAGCTTCCCACAGAATTCTTGGGTACACCTGATCAGGTCCTGGGGATTTATCCACCTTTATGCATTCCAAGACATCCAGCACTTCCTCCTCTGTAATATGGTCATTCTTCAAGATGTTACCATCTATTTTCCTACATTCTATATCTTCCATGTCTTTTTCCACAGTAAATACTGATGCAAAATACTCATTTAGTGTCTGCTCCATCTCCTGCGGCTCCACACAAAGGCCGTCATGCTGATCTTTGAGGGGCTTTATTTTCTCCTTAGTTACCCTTTTGTTCTTAATATATTTGTAAAAACCCTTTGGATTCTCTTTAATTATATTTGCCAAAGCTATTTCATGTCCCCTTTTTGCCTTTCTGATTTCTCTCTTAGGTATACTCCTACTGTTTTTATACTCTTCTAACGATTCCCTCGATCTATCCTGTCTATACCTGACATATGCTTCCTTCTTTTTCTTAACCAAACGCTCAATTTCTTTAGTCATCCAGCATTCCTGATATCTGCCAGCCTTTCCTTTCACCCTAACAGGAATAAAGTTTCTCTGGACTCTCGTTATCTCATTTCTGAAAGCTTCCCGAAGTATATTAGTGCAGACCATTTATTTACAATTGGTCTCCTTATTGGATGTATAATAAAATTGCCCTTGCATTGCTGATTTAACCATTCTAAAAATAGTATTACCAGTCATGGGATGATCACAGGCCAGTCAGTTACAATGGATCACTTTCAGAAAAATGTACAAATACAGCTACATTAAGACCCACACCCCTGTCAACTCGTATTCCCTTCAAATCATGCAAACTTCATTCCAAGGCCGTTCATGTTCAATCCTGGCTGAATCGCACTTTCAGATCCCAAGTTCTCCTCGTTTTCTCTTGTATCTCCCAATCTCGATCAGGTTTATTCCTTTCTTCATATTTCTCCCTGGCCTATGGTGCAGCAAACCATGGTTATGGTTAACAGTGGTGTTCTCCTACATTCTCTATGAGTCACCATGGGAGATAAACTACTTGTATTTAACAATGAAGATTAAGGCATGCAATTAGCCTCAAGTGGCATAAAATTAAATCAACTGAAAGTCTCTCAATATTTTCATAATAATGACACTGTGCATATTTCTGGGATAGTAAGGAATCAATTAACAATCAACGAATTTCATAAGCAATGTTGATCAGACTTCAGACCAGTCTAGTCAGTAGCTTTAATCATGCCTAGTACGATACCTCTTGTAAAAAGACAAATGGTTTGCAGTATGAACTGATACTATGATAAATTGTCACTGATTTACTGAGACTGGCTGATCCACTTCATATTTCATTTTCTTCAAGTCTGATGTAGAATATTTCAGTTTGACATATTTAATCCCTTCCCAATGTTCTCAGATGTTGAACACAATGTCAATGTCAAAAAATGTAACTTGATATTGATTTGTGAATAACAACTTGGGCACAAATATGTTACACAAGCATATAGCTGCAGTAATTACAAGATGACATTCTATAGCAAACGGTTTACAGTAGTTTATGCTGAAACCTAATTTTCCATGTTTGTCTTACCCTAGATAAGGACTTCGGTGATTTGGGCCACACCTGATGCTTCACTTGCAATCCCCCTGTGGGTCATAATTCTAGCTGTACTGGTTGGTTTGCTAGTTCTGGCTATTTTGATCTTAGTCATGTGGAAGGTACGTTTTCAATTTCTCATTCCTCTACAATTGCACATCATGAGCAATCAGACTGCGCATTAATTAGAGAGAATTGTTAACCCATCAAATATCTGACAGAATTAATTATATTTTATAAACTATCATCTGCAATATATTAAGGGCAATATTTAATAATTTAAATAATTGCCAGTGTAACATTGGTGTGTCTACATGAATACCCTGTTTATGAGTTTACCAGAGTTAGTGATGCAGTGGAAGAAACCCACAGGAAACGTATCTGCAAAGTGTTAACTCCGGTCACTCATTCTGTGTTTTCATAGAAGTGGAAAAGATCTAATCCCTAAAACACTGAGCCAATCTAGATCTTAAAAAAAACATTACAGAAAGTTTCCTCTTCGAGGCACAAAAGGAATTGAGTTGGGCAGGAGAGAAATACAAGATGTGCTGAGAACTGAAAGAAAAAGAACAAAACAAACAAAAGAAAAAAATGGTGGCGAGAGTTTATGTTGGAATTGTTGAACTCAGTGTTGAGTCTAGAGGGCTGCGAAAGACCAGTTCAAGGTTTTGGTGATGTTCCTGAAGCTTATGTTGTGCCTCACTTGAACAGTGCGGTAGGTCAAGGACAGAAATCTCAGGAGGAGAGTAAGATAAAGGACTAAAACGACGGGCTATCTAAAGGTCGGGGTCATGCTTGCAGACAGATCCAAGGTGTTCCACAAAGCAGTCACCCAGTTTGCATCCAGCATAGAGAGGATAACATTGTGAGTAGGGTCTGCAGTAGGTTAGATTGAACAAAGTGCAGGTAAGTTAGTGTTTCAAATGGAAGAGGCATTTGGGTCCTTGATGAGGATGATGAGGAGGAGGACGGGGAGGTAAAAGGGCAAGTCTTACATTTCCTGCGTTCACATGGAAAGATGTTGTGGGAAGGGGTGGGATTTTGGGGGTGACCATGGAGTGGTCCAAGATACTCTGGAGGGAATGATCCTTCAGAATGCCAATAGGGTGTTAATGGTGGCTTCACATAACAGGAAGGGACAGAAATGGTGCAATGGATCAATTGAATACAAAGAATGATGGAGAAGAAGGTAAACTCTATTATGCTTCTGGGATTAGAGCAGAAATGCAAGAAATGGGGCAGACATGGTGAAGAGTCTGTGATCCTTAATTGGGAGGGAATCTTCAGCTGGAACTTACTTTTCAGTCTCCCTCACAAATGGAAACAATGTTCTAGTCCATCAAATGCTTTTATATTCTTAAGGACCTTGGTCAGATCACCTCTAAGCCATCTCCTTTTTAAAGAAAATGGCCCAATTTATTGAATCTTTCTTGATGTATAGAACCTCTCAGTGGGGTATCAACCTTTTTGTATATTCTTCAATGTCTCCATACCCCATTGTAACGTGGAGGTGAGAGTTCTGCACAACACATGTCAGACTAACCTTGTCTACAAGTTTAATGTAACTTCTACTTTATTGTCTGTTGCTATTACTACTGCTATGACACTGTCCTTTTAGAAATGAACACTTTGCTTGCTATCTTTATAACTTTACCATACTAATTAAATACTCTTGTTGACTTTGTTTTCTGTATCCCCAGATCTCTGACTCCCCTACCCATTCAGCCTCTTAATTTCCCAGATGTGTGTGGCTTCCTTATTCTTCCGACCTCCATTAATTAATTCACCAACTCCTGTTGGTTCATCAAGCTTATTAATGTCTGTCATTTTGCCGCACCAGCAGCACAAATTATTAAAAATGAAGGGTAGAATCTTCCAGGGAATCTGAATGTCAGGGGCTAAGGTATCTTTATGGCAGAGTCAGACAAGAATTCTGGTGAGGCTGATCTCGACATCAGAAGTTCTGAGCCCATCCTTGATGTTTTTGACAAGCAGCACAGTTAGTTTCTTCTGAGGCAGCAGCCAACTGTGGCAGTGAGATGTTCACCAGCTTGCGCTCCTACACTCTCTAAGTCTAACACTCCCATCAAGGTCAAAGAGTGTGGTGCTGGAAAAGCACAGCCAGTCAGGCAGCATCCAAGAACCAGGAGAATCGGCGTTTCGAGTATAAGCTGTTCATCAAGAAGGTGTCAGTGTCTGAACTGGGTAGCCTTGGTATTCTTGTCTTCAGAGGTTGAGGAGTGGAGCTGGTCAACTTACTGCGCAGGTGATGGGATAGTCCAGAGAGAAGGTTTTGCAGTCAGTGATTAGACATGTTTTAGAAGGAATGGCATTGACAGTGGGGTTACTCTGAGAGTTGTAATAGAATGGAGAGTGCTGGGACATGGATGTCTCGAAACTGCCACCAGAGCCACTCCAGTCAACTCCTGTGAGGGACAGGAACTTCTTTATGGTGGGTGAATTACCTAAGAGTGAAGACTCTCTCTGCCTTGTTATTGGCTGTGTTCTCCTGAAATAAGAGAAAAAGATGAATTGAGTAGCTGTTAGTCCTAGTGTAGGTGGTCAAAAATTGATGAGGTGACTGAGGAGGCTGCATGCAGTCCAGGCAGATTATTTGTTTAGGAGGTTCGGGAGGAGATAAGGTGAGTGACTGAAAATATGGTAAGCAATAGTGTGAGCAATAGAGCGAGAGTCTTGTTGGCAGTTGGGTGCAGCACCACAAAGAGAGTGAATGTAAGTGTCAGAGAGAAGATTATGCCACTTATCTTGGTACAACAGAGAAACTGTTCGACCTTCCCATGTTCTGCTGACTGTCAATCTACACCGTGGAGGTGGCACTGACCCGGGTGGCAATCTCAGACCCACACTACCAATGACTGTAATGTGGCCTTCTTGCCAATCCTCAAAGAAATGGATCGTCTCCTTTGCTCTACCCTCTTGGCCAGGAATTCTGGGACCCTGCTGGAGAATTAAGACACCCTCTCTGACACCTTCTGAAAATATCCTTGACCAAACCCTAATCCTAATCCTAACCCTAAACCAGTCCAACCTGTCCATGCCGACCAGATATCCCAGCCCAATCTAGTCCCACCTGCCAGCACCCGACCCATATCCCTCCAATTCATATACCAATACAGATGCCTTTTAAATGTTGCAATTGTACCAGCCTCCACCACTTCCTCTGGCAGCTCATTCCATACACGTACCACCCTCTGCATGAAAAGGTTGCCCCTTAGGTCTCTTTTATATCTTTTCCCTAAATCTATGCCCTTTAGTTCTGAACAAACCCATCTCAGGGAAGAGACTTTGTCTATTTATCCTATCCATGCCCCTCATAATTTTATAAACCTCTATAAGGTCATTCCTCAGCCTCCGACGCTCCAGGGAAAACAGCCCCAGCCTATTCAATCTCTCTATGTCTCAAATCCTCCAACCCTGGCAACATCCTTGTAAATCTTTTCTGAACCCTTTCAAGTTTCACAACATCCTTCCAGTAGAACAGAGACCAGAATTGCACACAATATTCCAAAAGTGGCCTAACCAATGTCCTGTACAGTCGCAACATGCCCTCCCAACTCCTGTACTCAATACTCTGACCAATAAAGGCAAGCATACCAAATGCCTTCTTCACTATCCTATCCAGCTGCTACTCCACTTTCAAGGAGCTATGAGCCTGCACTCCAAGGTCTCTTTGTTCAGCAACACTCCAATAACAATTCATATTGTATCCAAATTTTCTCACCTTTAACAATGATTTGAAAAATTCAGCTCATGGGGGTGATAAATTTATATATTGCTTACCTCTCCCTTAAACTCTCCCTTCCCTGAAATTCCTACCACCAAGAAATGATAACAGTAGTAAGTGAGAACATTTTCAACTTGACATTCACCTCAACTATCTCGAATTGTGCACACATCTCTATCCAGTAACGGCAGCTCAAAAATCACAGCTACTCATAACCAGTCTGCCACCTAATGGTTAGAGGCATCAGAGCCATTTCCCATAAGTTAAACTTTAAAACATTCTGTCAACTGTGACCGAATGAATTTAGACATGGAGTCTTGTGAAATATTGTCAATTTCACTTTCAGCTTCTTGACAATTTTAGTAGCAAACCAGAATGGTTTGGAAAGAATTAAACAATGGTAATTAAACAAAATAATGTGTAAAATGAAACATCATCATAAAGACTCTTTCTGAAATGTTTAATACACAGCTGTTGTGCATTATTGCATTGTAAGTTTGTCTTTGTTATGTACATTTAAACAATGATTAATTTCCTTGATGTTCAGAAAATATATCTGGCTGTGTCTAGACACTGAACCATAAACTAAAGTTTACAGTTCTTGTTACGTTGAGCCTTATCACTTTGTTGTGGTAAGAATTTATCATTTAATCTGGCATTGTTTCCATAGTTTGGTTTCTTTGATCGAGCCCGCCCACCTCAGGATGACATGACGGATCGAGAACAACTTCACCCAGAAAAGACTACGGATGCCTGAAGATTGACAATAGCTGCCTGAGTCCACTAACCAGCTACTCGAAAGATGTGTACACACCACTGAAAAATTACTTCCTTCTATTTGCTTTTGCAGAAGATGAAGAAGAAAGAAATGAACTTTGAGCAAACCAAATTAACAGCGAAAGTGCCATTATTGACTATGCAATCACCTTCAAGCTACTTTACAGTGAACGTTCTGCCAGGTTAACATTATAGAATGCCTTAATACTGTATTGCAGTACTGACTGGGATTGTTATTTTTCAGTTACACTGTTAATCTTGAAGTATACTTTTTAAGTGCAAGTGCTGTGCACTTTGTAAATTGGATAAAATTGTGTCTGATTTCAAACAATTAGATATAGTCTTCATCAGGGTAGCTAGAAACCTTGCAAACAGTATTAGTCTTATGAGTGCACTGTTTTAAATTGGCCCCACCATTTATCATGAATTAGGTATTGCCTTCCTTTTTGGGCAATTCATTTGAAATACAGATGGTTGTAAGGAGTTTGGCAGCTTGTAAAGCAATCATGAGTTGATTGTTATTTGTTGAGCTGTTAATTAAGATGGTATTAAAGGATAAGGGATTTTAGTGAAAGCCAAAGTAGTATCTGTGAGCAAATTATTTTCTTTTAAATCAACGAGAAGAAAATCTGAAAAACAATTTGAGCAAAAAGGAGGTAATTGCAACATGAATCATTAAATGTTGTCCTTCATTAGGTGGCTTTACCAAGGAATCTGCACTCAATCTCCAGACATTTTCATGGGATGCAATTTGAAGCATGATGTCACCCTACACTGGGAGTGGGAATAACAGATTTTTAAACGTGCAATATTTTCGATATGTATTTATATGTTTCTGAAGCATGTTTACACTGGGATTTAGCCATATATGGAATTTACATAAAGGTTTTTTTATCCGTTTTGTCTATGTTTTATGGTGGTAATAATCTTAGAACCAAACAGATTTTTTAGGAGGAATTTCATAACCTCTGTTCAGTAATCATCAATTACTTTTCATTTGTATCATAGTTTTTCACTTTACACAAGTTGCAGATATTTACAAAATTATTCCACTTCTGTATAAAAACTAAATTTATATGTTATGTACCACTCTGGAATATTTCCTATTTAAAAATATCCACTCTCACATTGGATTCAATTGTACGATGGACATATATTACAAATGTATAATTGTTTTAGTATGGCCAATAGCAAGAGGCTTTCATTAGACTTGACAATGCAGGATCACTTGTTACTGATGAGGTTGTAAATTTTTGTGAAGTTTGGAGCTAGGTATCCAATTCTCCTGATGTTCCAATTTAAAACTTACTTATATGTATATCTGATAAACCCATGTCATATACTTTTTTGTTATCCAAGTCCAATAAAACTGAACACTTAACACTGGACTGTCTGTTCACCTTAACTTCAGTATGAATATATTGTTGATGAAAAGCAGCGTGAGCTTCACTGTACACCTAGTCTACTAAGTACTTACAAATACTGTGGATTCTGCTCTGAAATGTTGAGCCCTTTCACCTTGGTGTGTCCAAGAATTTTGTTCGATACCTCTGACTGGATGCTCCTGTAGTCTTCACGGTGTCTCGAATTTCCAAATTTCTCTAGTCCTTTTTTTATCATTCTGGTATTCCTCTCTGCTCTATGGTCACTATTATTGTTTTATTTGTCAGGGGCATGCACAGAACAGGCTAGGTGGGGAACGTTATGCATCAATGTGGATCAATGACCTAGGCAACAAATTTTACACAGATCCTGGGATATTCCAAGTGCTGCCAAATCACGCTGGTGACCATGATAATCATATTGTCATAAGGTTATAGTCATACAGCACAGAAATAACTTCCAAATTACTCATTCCAACTTGTCCATGCCAACCAGGTTTCCCAAACTATAGTAGTCCCATTTGCCTGAAAGGTCCTCCAAACCTTTCGTATACATATAACTGTCTTTTGAATGTTGTAACTATCCCTGTACCTACCACTTTCTCTGGTAATTCATTCCATACATACACCATCCTCTGTGTGAAAAAGTCACTCCACAGGTCCCTTTTAGATCTTTCCCTTCTCACCTTAAACCTACGTCCTCTAGTTTTGAACTCTGCTACCCTAGTGAAGAGACCTTGGCTATTCACCTTATCTATGCCCTTCATAATTTTATAAACCTCTATAAGGTCATCCTTCAACCTCCTACACTCCAGGGAAAAAAATCTCAACCTATCCAGACTCTCTTGATAACTCAAACACTCCAGTCATGGTACCATCCTTGTAAATCTTTTCTGCATCCTCTCCAATCTAGAAATATCCTTCCTATAGCAGGGCAACCAGAACTGTACATAGTATTCCAAAAGTGGCCTCACAAATGACCTGTTCAGGTGCAACATGACGTCCCAACTCCGATACTCAATCCTCTGACCGACGAAGGCAGGCGTGCCAAACATTTCCTGTACCACATGTGACCTCATTTTCAAGGAACTATGTACCTGAACTGCTCGGTCTCTGTTCAACAACGCACCTCAGGACCCTACCATTAACTGTGTAAGGATTGTCCTGCCCTGGTTTGACTTACCAAAATGCAACACCTCGCAGTTATCTATCACTCCTCAGCCCTTTGGCCCAGCTGATCAAGATCCCATTGTACTCTGAGATAACCTTCTTCACTGTCCACTGTACCACCAAGTTTGGTGTCTTCCACAACTGTACTCATTTAAGGTCAGCAAAGTGGTTCAGTGGTTAGCACTACTGCCTTACAGCACCTGGGACCCGGGTTCGATTCCAGCCTCGGGCGATTGTCTGTGTGGAGTTTGCCCATTCTCCCAGTGTCTGCGGGAGTTTCCTCCAGGTGCTCCAGTTTTCCTCCCACAATCCAAAGATCTGCAGATTAGGTGAATCGGCCAACTTAAATTACCGATAGTGTTCAGGGATGTGTAGGTTAGGTGCATTAATAAAGGGGAATTGTAGAGTAATAGGGTAGGATAATGGGTCTGGGTGAGTCAGTGTGGACTTGTTGAGCCAAAGAGCCTGTTTCCACATTGTAGGAATTCTAATTCTAATAACCAAGCTTCCTATGTTCTCATCCAATTTGTTTATATAAATGACAAACAACACTGAACCTTGTGGAACACTGCTGCTCACAGGCCTTCAGGCTGAAGATCAATCTTCTACCACTACCCTCTGTCTCCCATCATGAAGCCAATTTTGAATCCAATTAAAAGCAAATTACTATGGATGCAGGAATCTGTCAAAGGGTCAGTTAGACTCGAAACATCAGCTCTTTTCTTTCCTTACAGATGCTGTCAGACCTGCTGAGATTTCTCTTTTGGTTTGAATCCAATTGGCTAGTTCTCCCTGGATCCCATGTTATCTAACCTTACTAACCATTCTATCATGTGGAACCTTGTCGAAAGCCTTGCTAAACTCCATGTAGATAACATCTACTGCTGTGCCCTCATCTATCTTCTTGGTCATGTACTCAAAGAACTAAATAAAATTTGTGAGACACAATTTCCCATGCTGACCATCCCTAATCAGTCCTTGCCTCTTCAAATGCATATAAATCCTGTCTCTCAGAATTCCTTCCAACAATCTACCCACCACTGATGTCAGGCTCACCAGACCATAGTTCCCTGGTGTTTCCTTAAATAAAGGTACAATATTCACCACCCTCCAGTCTTCTGGAGCCTCTTATTGTTGTCGATGATACAAATATCTCTGCTAGGGACTCCACAATTTCTTCCCTAGCTTCTCACAATGTCCTGGGATATGCTTGATCAGATTCTGATGATTTATCTATCTTTATGCATTTTAGAAACACCTGAGTTGAAAATTGCAGGACTGGTCATAGCCCCTTGTGTGAGTAATGACCAACCTGACCTGATGAGGAACTCTAATGAAATGGGTAATAATTAGTTTTGACCTCCAAACTAAAGTCAAAACCTTGAAACTCTTCAGGTTCTTCTGCAATTAGAAAAATGTATTAATTATATTTTAATTTGAAGAGAATAATCAGATTAAATAAAGTTACTTGGTAGACCAATTGTTAATAGCATCCATGTATCCAGATGAAAAAGACTTTGAATCTATTCTACTTTTAGGTTCACTCACATACCTCATGAATGAGAGGCACTCGACCTAAATTTCTGTTACATGTTAACTACATGTATCCAGAAAGGTATATCTAGAGAACATTGCAGTACTGAAGGATTCCAGAAGGAATGTCCAAAAGAAAATTTGAAATATTTTAAGAAGTAAAAACTAAATCTATTTCAATTTGTTTTTACAGTAAGGTCATGGAATATAAAATAGAGGCCAGCATCCCATTGGCCTTCTCTATCACCTGCTGAACTTGTATGCTAGCTTTTTGTAAATTATGCATGAGTAATAATAAATGTACTGTAGCCTTCTCTATCATATTAAACTCCTCTATTCTTTCTGCTAAACTGCATAACCTTACGTTTTCCCACATCATATCCCATCTGCTGAACTTTTTGCCCACTTGCCTAACAGTTTAATATTACTTTGCAAACTCTATGTCATCCTCACCTTTGTTTTTCTACCTATTGTTTATGGTGTCTGCAAACTTGTCTATAGTATATTCACTTTCCTCATTCAAGTTCTTAATATATATTGTAAATAAAATTGTGGCCCCAGTGGTGGAAAGTGCTGTGTTGATTGCTTTGGGATTTTAAATCTGCATTTTTTTGGAAGAAGAGATTAACTGAAACACAAGAGCAAATGGAAGTCAGTGTCAATATAATGAAGTAATGTAAGCGAGAAAAGTTAAGGTAAAGCAAGTAAAGTTAGCATAAGGGAAGTAAATTAATAATATTTTTATATAAGCTTTTTTAAAAAAAGGCAGGGAGTAACTAAGAGGCTTGAGGGACGTTATGCCATAGAGCCTCTATCAGTGATGTGCTCCTACTGTTACAATGTGGCAAATTAGTGAAGTTTCAGTCATCCCTGGTGACTGTGTGCAAAAGGTGTGTCCTGCTATAGTGACTGGCTAACTACATTTTGGAGCTGGGACTGCGAGTGAATTCACTGTGGAGCACCTGCGATGCAGAGCATCTCATGGGTTGGACATTCAGTGGTCACACAAACAAGTGATGATTAAACAGACAGAAAGAGTATGGGTGGCCACCAGGCAGAGTAAAGGAAGACAGACAGTACAGAAATCCCCTGACGCCATCACCCTTTCCAATAGATATGTCATTTTGAATACTGTTGGGGGAAATGATTGTGCAGGAGAAAGCAGTGGCGTCAAACTTCATGGTCTCTTAGGGAGGTTTCCTGAATAGTGGAGAGGAAAAACAGTAGGACTATAATGGTAAACCTTCAATTGTATATGGTACAGACTGACATTTTTGTGCCTCCAAAATGGTATGTTGTCTCCCCAGTGCAAAGGTCAGGGATGTCAGTGAACAGCTACAAGGCATTCTGAAGGGGGAGTGCAAACAGACAGGGATCGTGGCACATAGCACTACCACAGATATAGGTAGAAAAAAGGATGAGTTCTTGCAAGTAGAATTTAGGGATCTAGAGAGTAGTTTAAAAACAGGACCCAAAAGGCAGTAATCTGGATGACTTCTGGTGCCATGTGCTAGAGAGTGTAGAAATAGGAGGTTAATCTGGATGAATGTGTGGCTGGAGAGATGGTACAGGAGGGAGGGATTTCTGCAATTTTGGACCATTTTGGGACCTGTGTAAGGCACCTGAACTGGAATGGGATCAGCATCTTTCTAGGGAGATTTGGTCATGCTGTTGGGGAGGTTTTACACTAAACTGGCAGAGGGTAGGATCCAGACAGAATGTTCAGCAGGGGGAGATGAATGGCCACAATCAGAAGAGACAGCAAGAGAGTCAAAGGCTACAAATTATACGTACATTTAACACACAAGGGAGTTTGAGAAGGTTGGGGGGTATTTTAATACAGTAAGTCTGACAAACAAGGCAAATGAGTTGAAAGCACTAAATTAAATGATGTCATTGCTGTCTCTGAGACATGGTTGAGAGAGGGGCAGGATCGGCAGCTTGATATTCCACGACATGGGGTCTTCAGGCAAGACAGGGAAGGAGGTAAAGGAGGAGGGCGTGTTACACTATTGATCAGGGAATCAATTAAGGAGGGATGGCATCTTTAAATAAAAGCCATATAGGTACAAGTTAACAACCAAAAAGAGCAATCATATTGCTGAGAGTGTACTATAGGCCCTTTAACAGTCTGAGAAGAATAGTATAGCGATATGTTGGCAGATTTCAGGAAGTGTATGAGTAAAAGGGTAGGAACAGATAGGGGATTTCAACTTCTCCAACATTAATTGAGGTAGTCATAGTGTGAAAGGCATAGTGGGAGCAAAATTCTTAAAATGCAAATCGCTTTTTAAACTAGTATATAGAAGGCCTTACAAGGCAGGAGATGGTCTTGGACTTAGTTTTAGGTCATGAAATCAGGCAAGTGGCTGAAGTATTAGTGGGGAAGCATTTTGCAGATGGCGATCATCACCCCATTAGATTCAAGATTGTGATGGAACCGGACAAGATGGGTCTGAATTCAAATTTCTAAAATGGGCAAAGGCCACATTTCATAAGATCAGATATGATTTGGGAGCGGATACTTTTAGGCAAATCTATATCAGAGCAGTAGGACACATCCAAGAAAGAAACAGGGAGAATAGAGGGCTAACATGTTCCAAAAAATATAAAGGGTGTCATCAACAAATTCAGCAAACCATGGATGTTAAGGATAAAGAGAAAAAGGAAGGCATTTGACAGATATCAAGGACTCAAAACAGCAGAAGATCTAGAAGTGTACAAAGTGTGCGAGGGGAAACTTTAAAAGAAAATTAGAAGAGCAAAAAAGGGGTATGAAAGAATAATGGCTGAAAAAACAATGATAAACCTAAAGTCATTTTTTAAAGTACATTAAAAGGATAACTAGGGAAGCAGTAGGACTCATTAATCAACTCAGTGGTAATTTGTGTGTGGAGCCTGAGGATGTCAGTACGGCTCTAAATGACTATCTTATGTTAGTGTTCACATGTGAGAGGACGATGATGGAAATCAGGGAGAAGGATTGTGATATACCTGAAGAAATTAGCGAAGACAGAGAGGAGGTCTTGAGTGATCTGGTAGGCTCAAAAGTAGTCAAATTTCTAGGGCTGGATGACAAATAACTCAGGTTGTTAAGTGAGGCAAGGGAGGAAATAGTAGGGGTGCTGGCAATAATTTTTATTTCCTATCTGACCACAGGAGAGCTTCCAGGGCACTGGAGGACAGCCAATGTGGTATCATTATTCAAGAAGGAGCAAGGGATAAACCAGGAAACCTGTAGTTTCCAGGCCAGTCAATCAGTGGTAGGGAAACTATTGGAAACAATTATACTGGGTAATCCAAGGATTCTGGGTAACCCATGCTAGAGGATGGGAAAATTTGTGGCTGTAAGAGCTGCTCCTTTTTTGAGATATTTTCAGTGTTGGAGCTGATTTCCTCGAATTCAAGGAACTGTAATTATAGTATTATAAACTGATGCATTGTGCTGGAACTTTGGGTAAAGAAGATCAAAACAATGGTACTTTAAATAGGACAAAGAGAGACAAAGATAGTGATCACATAGGAAGTGATTCAAACAGAGCAGTAAATCTGCACAGCTGTCTGGCCTGGCAATAACCTGTGTAGCTAACTGCAATATGTAGGGGCACAGACAGTCATTTCTGCGGCCGAGAGCAAGACATCAGAATGGTGTGTTGCCTCCTTGGAGCCAGGATCAAGGATATCTCAGAGAGGATGTCAAAAATTCTCAGAGGGGAGCCAGACCAGCTGGAGGTCATTGTACACATCAGAATTAACAACATAGGAAGGAAAAAGAACAAAGTTCTGAGGAGACAATACAGGAAGTTAGGAAGGAATTTAAAAAATAGGTCCTCCAGGGTAGTCATATCTGGATTACTCTTGGTGCCACAAACTAGTGAGGGTAAGACTAGGACGATAAAGCAGATGAAAGCATGGCTGAGGAGTTGGTGCTAAAGAAGGTGCAAAGTTGACCTACTCTTGGGAAATAAGGCAGGGCGGGTGACTGAGGTGTCAATGACACCTTTGGGGCCAGTGACCATAATTCTATGCGTTTTAAAATAATGATGGAAAAGGATAAACAGAATCTAAAAGGTAAAGTTCCAAATTGGAGGAAGGCTAATTTTGATGGTATTAGGCAAGAACTTAGTGGGAGGCACGTAGCACAGTGGCTAGCACTGCTGCCTCGCAGCGGCAGAGACCCGGGTTCAATTCCCGTCTCAGGCGACTTTCTGTGTGGAGTTTGCACATTCTCCCCGTATCTGCGGGGGTTTCCTCCGTGTGCTCCGGTTTCCTCCCACAATCCAAAAATGTGCAGGTTAGATGAATTGGCCATGCTAAATTGCCCGTAGTGTTAGGTGAAGGGATAAATGTAGGAGAATGGGTCTGTGTGAGCTTCAGCTGGTCGGTGTGGACTTGTTGGGCCGAAGGGCCTGTTTCCACACTGTAAGTAATCTAATCTAATCAACTTTCAAAAGTTGGTTGGGGATGGATGTTTGCAGATAAAGGGACAGCTGGAAAATCAGAAGACTTCAAAAATGAGATAACAAGAGTCCAGAGATAGTATGTTCCTGTTAGGGTGAAGAGCAAGGCTGGTTGGTGTAGGGAATGCTGGATGACCAGAGAAATTGAGGTTTTGGTAAAGAATAAGAAGACCGCATATATCGGGTACTGACAGCAGAGTGAATCCCTAGAACAGTATAAAGGCAATAGGAGTATACTTAAGAGGAAAATCAGGAGGGTAAAAAGGGGACATGAGATAGATTTGGCAGACAGGGTGAATGAGAATCCAAAGGGATTCTACAAATACATTAAGGACAATAAGGTAACTAGGGAGAGAATAGGTCCCCTTAAAGATCAGCAAGGCAGACTGTGTGGAACTGCAGGAGGTGGGGGAGATAATAAACTAGCATTTTGCATCAGTGTTTACAGTGGAGAAGAATATGGAAAATAGAGAATGTGGGAAAATAAACACCAACATCTTGAAAATGTCCACATTACAGAGGAGGAAGTACTTGATGCATAAAGATGGATAAATCATCAGGACCTGATCAGGTGTACCCTAAAACTCTATAAGAAGGTAGGGAAATGATTGTTGGGTCCCTTGCTGAGATATTTATATCATTGTTGTGGTTCTGTTCGCCGAGCTGGGAATTTATCTTGCAAATGTTTCGTCCCCTGTCTAGGTGACATCCTCAGTGCTTGGGAGCCTCTTGTGAAGCGCTTCTGTGCTGTTTCCTCCAGCATTTATAGTGGCCTGTCTCTGCCGCTTCCGGTTGTCAGTTCGAGCTGTCCGCTGTAGTGGCCGGTATATTGGGTCCAGGTCGATGTGTTTGTTGATAGAGTCTGTGGATGAGTGCCATAAGTGGATGAGGCACTCATCCACAGACTCTATCAACAAACACATCGACCTGGACCCAATATACCGGCCACTACAGCGGACAGCTCGAACTGACAACCAGAAGCGGCAGAGACAGGCCACTATAAATGCCGGAGGAAACAGCACAGAAGCGCTTCACAGGAGGTTCCCAAGCACTGAGGATGTCACCTAGACAGGGGACGAAACATTTGCAAGATAAATTCCCAGCTCGGCGAACAGAACCACAACAACGAGCACCCGAGCTACAAATCTTCTCCCAAACTTTGAATATTTATATCATCGATAGCCACAGGTGAGGTGCTAGAAGACTTGAGGTTGGCTATCATGGTGCCACTAATTAAAAAGGTAGTAAGGAAAAGCAAGGGAACTTTAGACCAGTGAGCTTGACATCAGGGGTGGGCAAGTTGTTGGAGGGAACCCTGAGGGATAGGATTTACATGCATTTGGAAATCGTGTCTCAGTAACTTGAGGTTTTTGAAGAGGATGATGAGGGCAGAGCAGTGGATGTGATCTATGTGGACTTCACTAAGGCCTTCAACAAGGTTCCTCATGGGAGACTGGTTAGCAAGGTTAGGTCATGCAGAATAAAGGAAGAACTAGTCATTTGGATACAAAACTTGCTCAAAGGTAGAAGACAGAGGATGATGGTGAAGGTTTGCTTTTCAGGTTGGAGGCCTGTGACCAGTGGTGTGTCACAAGGAGTGATGCTGAGTCCACTGCTTTTTTGTCATTTTATGACTTGGATGTGAACATAGGAGGGATAGTTAGTAAATTTGCGGTTGACACCAAAATTGGAGGTGTGTTGGCCAGCGAAAAAGGTTACTACTGAGTATAATGGGATCTTGATCAGATGGGCCAATGGGCTGAGGAATGGCAGATGGAGTTTAATTTAGATAAATGTGAGATGCTGCATCTTAGTAAGGCAAATCAGGGCAGGACTTATACATTTAATGGTCAGGTCCTGGGGAGTGTTGCTGAACAAAGAGACCTTGGAGTGCAGGTTCAAAGTTCTTTGAGAGTGGAGTTGCACGTATATAGGATAGTGAAGAAGGCATTTAGTATGCATTCCTTTATTGGTCGGAGTATTGATTATAGGTAAAAACAATGACTGCAGATGCTGAAAACAAATACTGGATTAGTGGTGCTGGAAGAGCACAGCAGTTCAGGCAGCATCCAACGAGCAGTGAAATCGACGTTTCAGGCAAAAGCCCCGAAAGTGCTGGAAGAGCACAGCAGTTCAGGCAGCATCCAACGAGCAGCGAAATCGACGTTTCGGGCAAAAGCCCCAAAGGGCTTTTGCCCGAAATGTCGATTTCGCTGCTCGTTGGATGCTGCCTGAACTGCTGTGCTCTTCCAGCACCACTAACCCAGTATTGATTATAGGTGTTGAGAGGTCATGTTGCAGCTGTACAGGACATTAGTTAGTCCAATTTTGGAATATCATGTGCAATTCTGGCTTCCCTCCTATCAGAAGGATATTGTGAAACTTGAAAGGGTTCAGAAATGATTTAGAAGGATGTTGCCAGGGTTGGAGGGTTTGAGCTATAGGAAGAGATTGAATAGACTAGGGTTATTTTCCTTGGAGCTTTGGAGGCTGAGGGGTGATTTTATAGAGGTTTATAAAATCATGAGGGGCGTGGATAGGATAAATAGACAAGGTCTTTTCCATGGAGTGGAGAGTCCAAAGTGAGACGGCATAGGTTTAAGGTGAGGGGAAAGATTTAAAATAGATCTGTGGGGCAACTTTTCCATGCAGAGGGTGGTGTGTGTATGGAATGAACTGCCAGAGAAAGTGGGGGAAGCTAGTAAAATTACAGTATTTGAAAGGCATCTGGATGGGTATATGAATAGGAAAGGTGTAGAGACAAATGGGCCAAATGCTGGCAAATGGGACTAGATTAATTTAGGATATCTGGTCGGCATGGATGAGTCGGACCAAACAATCAGTTTCCATGCTGTACATCTCTATGACTCTATGACTCTGTGCACTTGGAGAGATAGGGATTAATCAAGTACAGAGCATGGTTTTGTTAAGAGGAAGCCAAGTCTGACCAACTTAATTAACTTCTTTGGAGAGGGAACCAAATATGTAGATGAGGACAATGTTTTTGATGTAGTCTACACTTCTGATAAGATCCTGCATGGGAGGCTGATAGAGCCCATATGATCCGGGAAATTTGGCTAACTGAATCTAGAATTGGCTGCGTTTCAGGAATTTGAGGATAATGTTCAAGGAGCACTTTTATGATAGGAAGCCTGTGTCCAGTGGGATTCCACAGGGATCAGTATTGGAAGCCTTAATGTTGATCATATATATATATATATATCAAACATATATAAGTAAGCGGATTGGTCAGTAGGTTTGCAGATAATATGAAAATTGGTGGGATGGTAAATAGTGAGGAGGATAGGCTTTAGTGTACAGGAGGGTATAGATGAGCTGATCAGTGGAAAATGGAATTCAATCCAAATAAGTGAGAATGATGCCCTTTGGCAGAACAAACAAAGCAAGGGAATATGTGATGAACGGTAGGACCCTGGGAAGCACCAAGGATCAGAGGAACCTTGGTATACATATCAATACATGTAGATAAAGTGGTTAAAAAGGTTTATGGATACATGCATTTATTAGCTGAAGCACAGCATTTAAAAGCAGAAAAGTTATGCTGGGAACTATATAAAAAGTTGGCGAGGCCACATCTTGAGTATTGTGTGCTGTTCTGGAATCCACATTACAGGAGGGATGTGATTGCACTGAGGAGTGTGTAGATGGAATTTACCAGAATGTTGCCTGGGCTGGAGAGTTTTAGTTTTAAAGAGAGACTGGATTGATTGGGATTGTTTTTCTGGAGCAGAGAGACTGAGTGTGTTATAATTGAGGTGTATAAAATCATGAGGGGCATAGACGATGTAGACAGGAGGGAGCTTTTCTCCTTGGTGGAAGGATCAATGACCAGTGGCATATATTTAAGTTAAGGAGTAGGAGGTTTAGAGAAGATGGCAATTTTTTTTTCACTCAGAGGGTGGTGGGAATCTGGAGCTCACTGCCTGTAAGATGGTAGAGGCAGAAACCCTCATAACATATAAAATGTGCACTTGTGATGTGAAGACATACAAGGCTAGGGGCCAAGTGCTGGCAGATGGGATTGGAGTAGTTGGGGTGGTTGTTTTTGACTGGCCCAGACTCAATGGGCCTTTTCCTGTTCTGTAGACCTCTATGACATTATGATACCAATTCCTGTGGAACTCCACTAGTTACAAGTTGACATCCTGAAAATGCCCCTCTTCAGACTTGATTGATGGGTCTGATGAAAAGAAATGGGAATTTTACTCCTACATTCCAATCAAGAACTAAACTGGTGAGACAGCCAATTGGCATTTAACTTTTAGCAACATATTTCTCAGTGAGAGTTTTAAGATACTTTATAAACTGTGACTTTTTCATAGATATTTCCTAATGTCCATACTACAGAGTATTTTTGCTATTGGCACAAGGATAGCACTCATCAGTAAAGTGGTTTTCAGTGACTTAATTTAAACAATGTTCCATTTCCTTGATGCCATGGAAACGTTCAATGATTGTGAATGGCAGTGTCTCCATCTTCCTATCACTAATGCCACCTTGTGAGTGGCAGGAATGAGGGCAAGCTGCCATCCACCCCAGATGCCAGTTGAGCCTTTCATGTGGTCTTTAAGGGCTTCTGCCTTCTTCTGCTGGCATGTAGCTGTGGGAGATCACCAGGTAAAATCCTGGGAGAAATAACTTTGCAGATTATACAAGTCCTGTCTGCTCCACTGGAATTAATACAAGTCTACCTAGTTAAAAATAGTATTCTGTGATTGAATTCCTTCTCAGGGTCATTAAAGATAAATAATAATACGTAAGTAACTGTAGACATTAAATCTGAAACTGGAACTGCAATTTATTATTTATTCCTTGAAATGTTGTGTCCTCTTGAATTAAGTCCTTTTATTTCCTGTAGGCTGGTTAATATAATTTAATGTTGCACAGTATAATTTCAGGGTCATTATGAGTTCTGGGAAGAGGAAAGTTACAGGAAGTGCTTTACTCAGACAGCTCTTGCACCTCCCCTGGTGGCTGTTTTATGGGATTTGGGAACAGGACAGCCACGAGTTTCTTGGCTAAAGTTGGAATGTTGTTTTGGAAGATAGGTAAGGATAAGGCAATGGTCTCATTAAAAGGAAGGGAAATATTACTCCTACATTTAACAAGAACTAAAGTAACACAGTCAGCAGCCTGAAAATAGA
Source organism: Chiloscyllium punctatum (assembly GCF_047496795.1). NCBI lineage: Eukaryota > Metazoa > Chordata > Chondrichthyes > Orectolobiformes > Hemiscylliidae > Chiloscyllium > Chiloscyllium punctatum. The sequence goes on from NC_092746.1 coordinate 76,402,176, forward strand.
ATGCCTCCTCATCCTTTGTTCACAAGGAATAAAATGTATTCATTTGAAAAGGAAAAACATCCCCTGTTAATGTGGCGATAAATGTGAAACAAAGAAACAAAATTGTGGAAGAGAACTGAAAGGAATTTAAGACAAACAGGAAGAAAGAGGTTATTTTTTCATTACAACATTAATTTAAACTGGTGGAAGTGGTATATTGTGATCTCTGCTGGTTAAAAGGAACATGGGAGCACTACTTGGGGCGTGGGAAAGAGGAAGATAACTTGATGGAATGATAGAATGCATTCTTAAAGTTCTGAAAGGAATAGACATTAGAGAATGTCCCCCATGGGAGTTAGACCTTAGATCATTATCCAGGGTGTGGGAAAAGAAATCTCAATTCTCATTATCAGGAAGCAATCTGCCCCATGAAGTACTTCAGATCATTCTTTGCTATGGCTTCATTTTATGAAATTCACCAGGTTGATTTGCTTTCTCTGATTTGATATGATAGAGTGGCTGTTTCTATATATCTATTACCTGTAAAATAACTTTTTCCTAACTTGTCAAGTATCTGCATATTTTGACTGCATCGATGCCTTTTTATCATTTGATTAGTCTAATTTCAGCTCATCAAAACTCAATTGCTCATGTTCCTATCTCCCCAGTCAGTTCCACTGACCCCCATCCTTCCTGACATTGAATGATTCTCAGCAACATCTCAATTTAAAATTTGCATCATTATGTTTAAAATTCTTTACCGACAGATGCCTCTTTAAACCCCTTAAGCTTCAACTTCCCTTTCCAGTTATTACACTCTTCTTTAAACAGTCTTCAAAAACGAGTCATCCCGAGTACAGCTCATTTTTTTGACTCAGATGTGCAGTTGGCTCCTCTACCACAACACCATCAGGATTTTTATGACATCACAGATGCAGCATAAGTAGAAGTTACAGTTGGTATTCTAGGGTTAGTCACATGGTAGTGCAGAACATGAGTATTGCTGAAAAACAAGACATCGTTTGAAGTTTTCCATCTTGCACCATATCAGGACAATGCCAAATTTCAAAAGGACCAATAATTTGTATTGCATGAGAAAAGTGCTGATTAGTTGGTATGTCAATTCTGATTGGTTGAGATGCTTCCATGGGGATGTACCTGGGAACTATTGTCCATCACATGTTTGAATAATTAACAAAAGATGTAATGGTTCCATTTGTTTTTCTTTCCCGACAGAGGACAGATACCTGGGTGTGAATTTATTCTGCTTCTTTCGAGCATCAGCGAGGGCCATTGTGAGCTCAACTGATTATCTTAATTTAGCTGTTAGTGTAATTCCCAGGACAATTGAGATTGTTCAGCAAGTACTGCCCAATCACAAAATCATATTTTACATTATACATAATGTTCTGAGTTTTGCGAGCATAATCTGGCTGACCACAAATATTGTTCTGCCTGTTGCTAACTGTTGAAGGAACATGCCTTTTGATATGACATTATGATTGCATGAAATGGATACTTTCAGAGTCTATTACCACTACAGAAATTCTGAAGTGAAATAACGCATCATTTCATAATGCCAAACAGAGAGTTCCAGCAACTTGTTGCAAGAATAACAAGATTAGTACATATAAGACACTTATATGTGCATGTCATTAACTACCTGCTGATAGCAAAGTATAATATCTATTATAAGTAATAAAGATAAAGTTACTGTCATCCTACAAGATGATAGACTGGTACAGAGGAAGCAACAACTGGCAATGGTTTAACCTAATGGAACCACACCACAGGTAAGAGGAAAGGTGAAGAAGGAGTATCTTTCATGATTAAAAAAAAATGCGTCTCTTAACATTCAGTGGTCATTACCATCACTTATTACCATTATGGCAGCAATGTGACCATCTACTATAACAACTCACCCAGGTTCCTTCAACAGCACCTTACAAACTAACAATCACTACACATATGGGAACACTACAACCTTTAAGATCCCCCTGTAGCCACACATCATACTGACGTGGAAATATGTCACATTCCTACGGTACCATTGGGTCAAAATTATGGAATTCCTTCCTATCCTCACTATCGATGTGCCTACACCAAAAGGCAGCTCATCACCAACATCTCAATGTTAATTGTGGACAGGTGATACATGTTAACTAATTCAATGACAACCATATCATATGAATGAACATAAAAAGAGAATCTCGTGGATAGATTGACTCCAATTGAGCATTATCTGAATTTTCAAGAAAGTCTGCCGTATTCAAGGACTTTAATTACTATACAAGCTTGTAAAACTCTGACCCATCCACACTGGTCTCAAAGTTTACTTGTGTGAATGGGTGGAGAAGGTCTTGACATATAACTCAGAATGAAAGTAAACTTTGAAGTAACTGTTACTGATGATCATTTGTGAAGTCATCAATCAAGATGATCGTTGGTTCTCCAGGTGGTACATTCGAGTGAGAGATATTAGTTCATGACCCCAGAATGAGGTGGAATAAGAAAACCAGTCATCTCGGATACAGCTTAAAGACCCAATTCACAAGTCAGAATGTAAAACATTGTGCCAGTCTCAGCAGCTAGAAAATGTAATGGTTTATTCTATATAGAGCCAGAGTGATTTAACATAATCAGCGGCACGGTGGAACAGTGGTCAGCACTGCTGCCTCACAGCACCAGAGAGCCAGGTTCAATTCCCACCTCAGGCGACTGACTGTGTGGAGTTTACACACTCTCACCGTGTCTGTGTGGGTTTCCTCCCACATTCCAAAAATGTACAGGTTAGGTGAATTGGCCATGCTAAATTGCCCGTAGTGTTAGGTGTAGGGGGGTGGGTTGCGGGTCAGTGTGGACTTGTTGGGTCTAAGGGCTTGTTTCCACACAGTAAGTCATTTAATAGTAGATCTAGTGTGAATATCTCCGAGGACTTCAAGATACTTTAGTTTGAGTACCCATCCAGCTTTGACAATCAAATAGAAGTTGGGGAAGGGGGAGGACGCAAATAGAGCTGGGACAAATATTTTATGCAACTGAGACTGGTGAAACGTAAGGAAAAAGGGGCCAAGCAGAGAGTGATCATGGGTGGAAAGAGAAAGAATATCATATCAAGATCAGGAAGTGAGAGACCAGATAAAATGAAACAGATCAAATAGGTAAGAAACACTGAGGGGTGGTGGGATGGTGGAACATGTTCAGGTATCAAGAGATGAACACAACTTACAAAAGCTTAAGGGAACTGGCATGGTGACTCAGTGGTTAGCACTGCTGCATAACAGTGCCAGGGACCCAAGTTTAATTTAGCCTCAGTCGACTGCCCATGTGGAGTTTGCACACTCTCCCCACGTCTGCGTGGGTTTCCTCCCACAGTCCAAAAATGTGCAGGTTAACTGAATTGGCTATGCTGAATTGCCGAGTATTCAGGGATGTATTGGTTAGGTGTATTAGTCAGGGTAAATATAGAGTAATAGGGTAGGGGAATGGGTCTGTGTGTGTTACTCCTTGGAGGGTCTGTGGACTTTTGGGCCAAAGGGTCTATTTCTATAACATGGAGTTTCTATGATTCTAAGAGGAATAGCTGGATATCAGATATAGGGCAACATGGTGGCTCACAGCACCAGGGACCTGGGTTCAATCGCATCCTCTGGCAACTGTCTGTGTAGAGATTTGCACACTCTGCCTGGGTTTCCTCTGGGTGCTCTGGTTACCTCCAAAGATATGTAGGTTAGGTAATTTGGCCATGCTAAATTGCCTCTAATCTCTAAGGTTGTGTAGGTTAGGTGGATTAGCCATGGGAAATGCAGGGTTATATGAACAAGGTAGGCCTGGGTGGGATGCTGTTTGGAAGATTGGGGGGTGGCTCCATAGGCCAAATGGCTTAGTTCCACATTGAAGTGATTCTATGATCAAATCTTTCTTAACTAATAGAGGAAGGAGATAGACACAAGAATTGATGGACTGAAAGCAATCAAGAACAGATGGCGATCACATGAGAAATAGCAAGTCAAAAGACATTTACAAGAAAGCACAACCTAATTTGTGATATTTTCTCATCCTTAAAGCACATACAGGTCTCGTACCCTCACAATATTTAATGGGGACCCTAATACCAACCCTAACACCATTCAACTACCACAATCACATTCAGTAACTCACAGTCCCACATTTCCTTTCCAGACCCAGCTACCTTCTACCTATGCCGCAGGAGTTTCTCAGGATACTCTCTTAGGCCCAACTATCTTCAGCTGCTTCATCAATGACCTTCCCTTCATCATAAGGTCAGACATGAGGATATTCGCTGATGATTGCACAATGTTCAGCATTATTCACAACTCCTCAGATATTGAAGCAGTCCGCAGTCATATGCATCAAACTGGACAATATCCAGGCTTGAGCTGACAGGTTGACCATCACATTCTCGAGGGCAATCAAGGATTGCCAGTGAAGCCCACATCCTTGATGGAATGAAAAGAAACAATATCTCTACTTCCCATGTCCTCCATTCTTTCTGCTATTCCTACATGAATGCAAATGTCTTCCAAATCCTTACCATTCAATATTCCCGAACATACTCTCCTGCCCTAATAGCTATACATCCCCTTTCCCCCTCTCTTCTGCCATATGTGTCAAATTGCGGCCACCCTTTTTAACTTATTTCTAATATCTCCACCAACAATCATTAACAATTCACTCCATTCCTCTAACGTTCTCTAAACACTTCTTCCACCATAAATAGACATCACTTTATTCCAAATTACTTTTGCTCCTCTCAACACTACTATATGCAGTATGATCAAATCTAGCATGTCTCCTCAAGTAAAATTGAACTCCATCCTTCCACTAACCAATTCTTGTCAATCCAATAGTAGGAACTCCCAATGCCAACATAGAAAAATATCTCAAAATGACAAAACCCTTTAAGTCGATCCTTGACCTTTTCTCATGATTAGTGCACCCCTTCTCTCTGTCTAGATCTACTAACATCTGTCCTCCACCTTGCTACATTTTTTAATTTATTCATTTGTTGGATGTGGGTGTCACTGGTTGGCCAGCATTTGTTGTCCATCCCTAATTGCCCTTAAGAAGGTGGGGGTGAGCTGCCTTCTTGTACTGCTGTAGTCCACGTGCCTCAGGTTGACCCAAAATGCCAGAAAGGAGGGAATTTCAGGAACTTGACATCTTTAGTTATGAACTTTGGACTGGATTTTCCAATTGTTCAGTGCATTATCTTCAGAGAGCTTCATGGTGGATGTCCCAATATGTCTCAGTGACTTTCCTTGTGCTGTTTTCCTCTCCTCATCTCATTAAATGTGCTGCTGGCCTCTTTCACATCTGTCTCATGTAATCATGTGGCAAAAGAGGCAAAGTTCCTATCAATGCCAGGACCTTCCAAGCCAGGAACTTCAGGTGCACCAAACAAAAAATCAAGAACTTCAGATGCTCAAAATCTGAAGCAAAAACAATGCTCCAGGTCCAGTGACCCTTTTCATTAGAACAGTTCTGGAGGAGAGTCCATGGACCTAAATCATTGACTTTGCTTTCTGTCTATAGGTGCTATCCGAGCTGCTGAGTTTCTCCTGCAACTTCTGTTTTTGTTACTGTGTGCATTATCCTCTTAGGAAATCAATAATCTATTTGAAAGGGAAGCTGGCTTCCTGCTTTCCAGACAGGGAGTTAAGGTCCCAGTGGATCGGTGGTTAAGCAGAAGGTCAACCTCAACCCTGCAGATTAACAGAAGAGGCCAAAGCACCAAACACAACTTTTGTGGACACAGTTTGTGGCCCGGATCAGTGCTATTTCCAGGGTCAGATGGAACACATACCATGCAGGAAAACGGTCAAGGATCATTTGCACTCCACAAATATAAGTGCCACCACCTTCTTTCTGCTGCCTCACACTCTTGACTCGGCCAACGTACACAAAGTCTCACCAACACTCATGGACTTCCTACCTCAGTGTTGCATGAAATACCTCTACTCATGTTTCATCCTCCACAAACTTGTTTTACACAGTTTAAAAAAGTGGGCAAAATGTTGGGAAGTGGAATTGGCAAATGGGAAATTGCAAATTCATTTATTTTGGGAGGGAGGACAATATAATTTAAATGGAGAAGAACTGCAGAAAGCTGCAACACAAAGGGACTTGGGGGTTACTTGTACATGAAACACAGAAAGCTGGCACACAGGTACAAGGTGCTGGTGAGACCACATCTGGAGTATTGTGAGCAGTTTTGGTCCCCTTACTTAAGGAAAGATATGATGTCACTGGAAGCAGATAAGATTCACAAGGATAATTCCTGGTATTGCCTTATGAGCAAAGGATAAACAGGTTGGTACTCTACTCGCTGGAGTTTAGGAGAATGAGAGGTGATCTCATTGAAACATATAAGATTCTTAATGGACTTGACAGGGTAAATGCTGAGAGGATGCTCCCCCTCACGGGAGAGTCTAGGACCAGGGGACACAGTCTCAGAATGAAGGGACAAGAGAGGACTGCAGATGCTGGAGATCTGAGCTGAAAAATGCATTGCTGGAAAAGCGCAGCAGGTCAGGCAGCATCCAAGGAGCAGGAGAATCGACGTTTCGGACATAAGCCCTGCTTCAGGAAACTTCAGGATTCCTGAAGAAGGGCATATGCCGGAAACGTCGATTCTCCTGCTCCTTGGATGCTGCCTGACCTGCTGCGCTTTTCCAGCAACGCATTTTTCAGCTCAGAATAAAGGGGCACCAATTAATGATGAGGAGGATTTTCTTCTCTCAGAGGGTTGTGTTTGGAACTGCTTGTCCCAGAGTGCTGTGGGGGCAGAGTCCTTGTGTGCATTTATGGCTGAAAGAGATTCTTAAGCAGTAGGGGAATCACAGGTTTCCCATGAAGGAAAGGAATATGAGGAGTGTCAGATCAGTCATGATCCTATTGAATTGGGGAGCACACTCAAGGGGCTGAATGGCCTACTCCTGTTTCTAGTTATTATGATCTTATGGGCTACTAACACTTCCTGTCCTCTCACTAAAATCTATGCAATCCACAAAGATTGGCCACTGCTAAGTAAGCACAGAGTGAATGAGCCCTAAGAAATGAAGTTAACAGCCATAAGGTACATTCTCTGTCAATGTATGAGATAGCTATTATTCCTCTCTGCAAAGTGGCCAATCAGGTCAAGCCTATCCTAGCACTATCCCACGAGGTCTTCTATTTGTAACATCACTTCAGTTTCCACTGTTCACGCTTATCTTGGCCGTAGGCCACTGGACCACACAGTAAGGGAGAAAGTCTGACCTCAGCAGGCTTCACTGGGGATACTATTATCTCTGATCCCACTAAGTCATTGCTGAAGAGGACATTGACCCCGTACACAGGCAAAGTGGGAGCAGATTTCACAATCTCTGGTTCTGTCAAAAGTCTCTCTCCAGATGAACCCACTTTAAGGGGATGAGCACGTATCTCGCTTCAGTCCTGTTTAATACCACCTTGACACTGCTTACTACAAAGATCTTACCTTTTCCCGGCAGTAAGAAGGCTGGATCCTGTATCTCAGTGTCACTGCAGATTTTCTTACCTCATCCTGGGGAAATGTGGCCATCTTTCCTTTGAATATAAAACCCAGGAACTCTCAGTCATTTGTTTGTCCTCAACTGCAGTATAGTGAAGGCAGATTCAATCATGGCTTTAAAAAGGTATTGGATAGATGCCTAAAGATAGAACATTTGCAAAGCTAAAGGGAAAAATGTGGAGGGAGGGTTTGGGAAGGCAGTGGGACTAAATGAGTAGATCTCACAGAGAAATAGCATAGCAGATTGACTGGTCTCTTTCTGTGAATTATTTTTGCATTGTATGAAATACGACCTTTTAGTTTTTGAACCATAAAATGTATATAAGTTTGTTGCTGGTTTGACCAGAGAGAATGTAAGGATTAACATAAGACAAAGGAAAAGCCTACAACATTTTATAGGTGAATAATTAGTCAGAAATATCAGACTTTCTAAAGATTATTTTTGAATTAAAGGCTTATAGTAATCCAAAAGCTTTGTGAGACTGTTCATGAACCTCATTTATTGTTTATAATGATGAATGACTGGAGCAGTCTGCTACACATTGCAGAAACAAAATAAGCTTCCTTGTAGTTAAAGTCCTGTGTGCTTTGTCATGCTTATAAACTGAAGCAGACCTCTAAAGCTTTGAGCAGCTGCAATGCTTTGAGCCGAAATAGTAAATAGAGTCAATCAAAAAGTTTATAGGTTTGCAACATTTTCTCCTGTAAAGTTTATTTAATCTTTTGTCCATACGTTAAAATTTTTGCATTTAAAAATCATAGATCTCTGGTGCAAGCGCAAGCTTTTTATGTAATAACTATATATAGTTACAATCATACCCCAAGTCTGAGAAAATACTTAAATGCTATTGACACCGTCTAAATATGAGAAGTTAATGTTAGGTTCTGTAATGAGTGCAGTTACAAAAAAATTACCAGCTTGGTGAAAGAACTTCTTTTCATTCTGCTGATTTGATTTCTGTTCTACTCACAATTTGCCTGACATACAAAATGCTTTTGAAAGTTGACATGTACAATTTTCACTGCCTACCACTTCGCAAGCAAAATGCAGGAATTTTAAAAAATGAAGAAATCATACACCGAAGCACACACTGAATACATGCTCATTTATGTCCAGTACCCTTTTTTTGCCTCTGAATGTAACTGCAGGTGGCCAAACTGAATATGTTAACAATTGACCATTTCAGTTCCAAATGATGAAAGAATACCTTCTCACTCCTGAGCCATGACAATAATGTTATAGGTCTTTCATCCAATGTGTAACCTCAGAGTAATAAAGCTCCCCAGATTGGTGAAATTGAAGTCGACACAGCCCAGTTAATCATTCCCTCGGAGTGTCACTCGTTAAATGGTCATGCTCAGCTGGAGTTAGCAGGCTTTCAGATTTAACAGGTAAAATTTGATAATCAGACAAGAATTGAATTTGAACAGCTTTATCAACAATAATGTATTAGTTTTGTTGATTTTTTGCAGTGCAATAAACAGAATAACTTCACAGTGTGATGGTGCAGGTTCTGTTTGTGTCTATAGATCAAGTCATGGTGTTTAAAGAGGGTGATAACTTTTAGTGTATTTACATGCAATTTGAGAGGAAACTAATCTGTTAATAATCTTGGTGTCATACTTAACCCAAGAAGAGTTTTCAACATTATGTTCATGCTATCAGTAAGACCAACCATAATACAACTTTGGCATTGACTCAGTTCAACTGCTGCTGAAATCCTTATTCATGTTTTGTTGCCTTTAGACTTGACTATCAGAATGTACTCCTGGCTGCTTTTCTGCATTCAAACCTCTATAATGTGGGCAGCATGGTGGCTGAGTGGGTGGCATGGTGGTTCAGTGGTTAGCACTGTTGCCTCACAGCACCAGGGACCCAGATTCAATTCCTGCCTCAGGTGACTGTGTGGAGTTTGCACATTCTCCCTGTGTCTGCATGGGTTTTCCTCTGGGTGCTCCAGTTTCCTTCCACAATCCAAAGATGTACAGGTCAGGTGAATTGGCAATGCTAAATTGCCCATAGCGTTACATGCATTAGTCAAGGGTAAATGTAGGGAATGGGTCTGGGTGGGTTACTCTTCGGAGGGTCAGTGTGGACTTGTTAGGCTGAATATCCTGTTGCCATATTGTAGGGAATCTAATCTTGCGGTCATCTAAAACATTGCTACCACTGTCTTAACTCACACCAAGTTCATTTAGCAAGCACCTGAGTGCTTGCCAGCTAAATTGTTGTTGTCTAGTAATGTCTCATCCTTGTTTCCACGTTCCATTTGACCTCTCCCTTCCTATCTCGGTAATACTGTCCAGCTGCGCTATCAAGTTAACTGTACTCATCCAATTCCAGTGCCTGGAACATTTCCCTCATTTTCATCACTCAATAGTTGGCAGCTGAGCTTTCAAATCCTAGGCCTTAAACTTTGGAATTCCTTTGCTGTGACTCTCCACTTTTCTACCTTGCTTTTTTCCTTTAAAACACTGTTTAAAATCTACCTCTTTGACCAACTTTAAATGCAAAGATTTTTATTCATTCACTAGATGGGACCAGCATTTATTACCCATTGTTAATTGTCCAGAAGTCAGTTTAATGTCAACAACACTGCTGTGGGTCTGAAGTTACATGTAGGCCAGACCAGGTAAGGAGGATAGTTTCCTTCTTTGAAGGATGTTAGTGAACCAAATGGGTTTGTCCTGACAATCAAATTTCATAGTCATCATTAGACTCCTAATTCCAGATTTTTATTGAATTCAAATTCTACCATCTGCCTTGCCAGGATTCAAACCCAGGTCCCCAGAACATTACTAGGGTCTCTGGATTAATGTTCTTATGATTATACCACTAGGCCATCACCTCTCCTTTTATCAAATGAACATATTTCCAGATGCTGTAGACTCTGAAACAGTTCCTACAGTGTTGTGGGTTGCTAATGGAACTCCAATTTTTTTTTAATGAGGTAGAGAAAAAACAGTCTGACATCAGTAGTATGGAAAATGTTAGAGACCATTATAAAATATTTAATCGCAGAGCATTCAGAAAACCATGGCAGGATCAGGCAGAGTCAGCATGGATTAATGACAAGGAAATCATTCTTAACAAATCTGCAGAAATGTTTTGAGCATGCAACTAGTAGAGTTAGTAATGGGGGGGGGGGGGAATCCAGGATATGGTTTACTTGGTCTTACAAAAGACTTTCAATACTGCTAAAATAAATATTACTATGTAAAATTAAATATTACGTGATTGGGTTACTGACATGGATGGAGATTTGGTTAGCAGACAGGGAACAAAGAATAGGAAAAAATGGGCCTTTGTCTGAGTGGTGGCTAGTAGCTCTGGATATCGCAGGGATCAGTGCTTGGACCCCAGCTATTCACGATATGCCTTGATGATTGTGTTGAGAGAACTAAATGTAATATTTAGTAGCAAATATTTGGTAGCAAAACCAGGAAGGCAGATAATTGTCTGAATGGCAGCAGATTGGGGAAGGGAGAGGTGCAACAAGACCTGAGTGTTCTTGAGCAAACGTCACTGGAAGTACGCATGCAGGTGCAGCAAACAGTGAAGAAGGCAAATGGTATGCTGACCTTCAGAGTGAGAGGATTTGAGCGCAAGGATATCTTGCTGTAATTACACATGTCCTTGATGAGACTACACCTGGTTTATTGTGTGTAGCTTTGGTCTCCTTATCCCAGGACGGATGTTCTGGCTACAGCGTGAGTGAAACAAAGCTTTACCAAATTGATTCCTGGGAGGCATAATTAATATGTGAAGACAAACTAAATCTGTTAGGACTTTATTCAATAGAGTTCAGAAGAATATGAAGAATATAGAAACCTATACAACTCTAACAAGACTACACCGTATTAATGCGATGACTGTGGGGACAAGAAGCAAGGGTCACAGTGTAAGGATACAGAATAGGCTCTTTAGGATTGAGACAAGGAGAAATTTCTTTACCAAGAGAATGATGAGCCTGTGGAATTCTCTACCATAGAAAGCAGTTGAGTTCAAAACCTTGGAGATTGCTCTTAGAGCTAAGGAGATCAAAGAGTATAGTAAGAATTTGGGAACAGAGTAGGATGATCAGCCATAATCATATCGAACGGTGGAACAAACTCAAAAGGCTGACTGGCCTATTTCAGCACCTATAATCAGGTTTTTAGATCATTTTCCCAAAGTTCTTGAACTATGAATTTATGTGTGTGCATCTATAGCACTCTATTAATTTGTAAGTGATTGGATTTAAAAATAACCAACAAAAATGCTCTGAACCTTTCAAAACTTTATTCATGCATTAGGGGCATCACTGGCTGGACCAGCATTTATTGCCCATCCCTAGTTACCATTGAGAAGAAGGTGTTGAATTGGCTTCTTGAAGTCCATTTGGTGTAGGTAGACCCACAATGCCATTAGGGAGGGATTTCCAGAATTTTGACCCAGCAACAGTGAAGGAACAGTGATCTATTTCCAAATCAGGATGGTGAGTGGCTTGGTGAAAAATTGTAGGTGGTTGTGTTCCCATGTATTTAGCTGCTATTGTCCTTCTAGATGGTAGTGGTCATGAGTTTGACAACTGGTGTTTAAGGAAACTTAGTGAACGCTTGCAGTGTATCTTGTAGATACTACATACTGCCATGAATGTGCATTACTGGTTAAGGGACCACTGAATGCTTGTGGATATGATACGACTCAAGGAGGCTGCTTTGTCCTGGATGGTGTCAAGCTTCTTGAGTGATGTTGGAACTGCACTCATCCAGGCCAGTGGGGAGTAGTCCATCACAGTCCTGAGTTGTGCCTTGTAGACAATGGGCAGGCTGTGATGAGTTAGTACTTGCAGCTGTATTTCTGCCCTTCTAGCCACTGTATTTATATGGGCTAGATCAGTTCAGTTTCTAGTGAATGGTAATTCCCAAGTGGAGGATGCAGTGATAGTAATGTCATTGAATGTCATGGGGCAATGGCCAGATTGTCTTTTATTGGAAATAGTCATTGCCTGGCACAATGTTAGCTGCTACTGTTCAGCCTGATCCTGGATATTGTCCAGGTCTTGCTGAAAATAAACACAGACTGCTTTAGTATCTAAGGAGTCACGAATGATGCTGAGCATTGTGCAATCAGCGAGCATCCCCACTTCTGATTTAGTTAGAAAGCTGATGTGACAAACAAAATCCCAGGCACAACATGGATAAAGCCTGAAAATAGACTTCTTCACTGTTGCTAAAACTGATATCTTACTACCATGGACAACTATTCTGAATACTGGAAGGTGGATCAGCTGACTTCAATGGTAACCAACGAGCAAACTTCAGCTGTTAATCATTTCAGTGCCGAATCACCAGGATCCTCAATCCTTGAGAGAAGAATTCAGCTGGTTCACAAATTATTGGGAAACTTGATGCAATATATCATCTCCATGGTTTCCACAGTCAAACAGAAAGACGGAGGCAATGATTGAAAATTGCCAAAGGAATAAAAAAAATCACAACTACTCTTCTAAAAGCAAACCAACTACAGAAGCCAAAAGTAGTATCAGGCCTAAGCAGCAAAATTAAAGTAAAATTTATAATATATTTCATTTTGACAACATTGCTAAACCATTGCCAAAGCTGAACATTGGAGAATCAGTCAGAGTGACTGAGATCGACACTGTGCTGTTGTCACCTCGATCATATGCAGTAAATGTGAATGAACAGATAAACTGTGGCAACTACACATATATACTGCATGTGCATAACCAGAGAAACTTATCTTCAACTACTGATGTGATGTGAACTCATGAACGTCATAATCCACTGATCAAAGCTGGAGATTCACAGTAACCCAACAATCAAACTATAACAGCAACAGATACCATGGCAACAAAAAAATAACACAGGAAAAACATTTATTTGAAAGAACATGACCTAGATGAACAGACAATAACGACATGCGTACTTGCCATCAAGATATCAACACGAGTTAAGCACAATGTGCAATGCATATGCAGAGAGTGATGAAAATAACAAACTACTAATGAGAATAGTTGTTTACGTATCAGTAACCTTGAAAACTCAAAATAATAATGCATGCAAATGATTTTGGTATAAAGAAGGAGCTTCCGGAATGGCAATAGAATTTTGCCAATGTGTATTTTGGCTTGCCATAGTCATCCAGTCTCTATTATGAGGCATACAAGCACTTACAAACACTTCAATAAGGGCACTGCACAGACCAGAGTGCTATGTTGTGAACAGAGTGTGTTAGCCTAGATTTCTAGATTACTAGCTCTCAGCCAGAAAAGTAGGAAAGGTGGGAATCTAAGCCATGCAATGTTAAAGGATAGCAGCTGTGTTCTCCCAATGCACAAGGAACATGAAAGATAAGGTTCTTAAATCCCATTTTCTTGTGTTCCTTCATCCTAGCAGCAGGTTTCTGCCTTACAATGAGGTCACAACCATTTTCATGCTCAGGCCCAAGATTCAAACAACAAATCCTGCCCTATACATGGATGATCAAATTGCACTATCAGATCTGGATCATTAGGGACATAACTAATAAAAACCTTTCAGCACAGAAAGATAAAACTAACTGATTTTACTTGGGATAGATATCATTATTAATCACAAATGCAAATCAAGTAGAATCCGATTATTCTAGTTTTTTTAAAATGTACTAATCAAGCACTTAATCCAGAATCAAAAGCATTAAAAGTAACCTGTTTTTCATGCTAGCAGATTGATCAGAATTTCTGTTCCAGGTCACAATTATTGTTTTTTCATGCAAACTGAGCTAAAAAGAAAGGCATTTCTTGGTGTGCGTTTCAGCAGTTTGATTAAAAGTTGCTAATTCCAAAATGAACTGTCAAAGGATTACATGACATTGATAGAAAGAGAGAAAGATAACAAACATTAAATCAACAGCAAGGTCCAAATGCCATCATAATGAAGTTAGAAGGTCACTCAAGCAAGTGAACATTTTTTGCTGTTACATGTAAATTGAATTACAATCAATAAATAGAAAAGCCTTCCATTTTAATGATGATATAGTAAGGGAAAGCAGACAGCAAGGAGCCAAATATAGGAGAGATGTTCGTGAGGAGAATATTTTTGACTGATTAACTCAAACAGTGTTAAGCTTTGAGCAATGTGCAGGGGGAATCTCTGAGAGGCATGTTATTTTGGATATGGAGGGAAACCACTCCACACATTAAATATATCAGCATTGCTGCAACTTGCTCTTCACAAGTAAATGTTAACAGTATGGAGGAAAGTCTAAAGTTTTTTTAACATAATAGCCCAGAAGTTGTTTGCAATGTAATGGCAATTTGAATGTGCAATAGTTTCACTGCGTAAGTAGTCCAACAATTTGTGATGAGAAAGAGAGAGAGAGAGACATATGTTGAGTAACGAATTGGCCATAAATGGCTGGATGATTTCTCCTACTTGCTCATTAGCCTCAGGCAAAACAGGAGCATGCCATCAATCTCCCTGCACATTTGAGAAATTTCTGCATTTGCACAGTAAATTACTAAATAAAATAACTACTGAAAATTAGAGCTGGTATTTATGATGGAAGGACTCTGTTATTGATGAGATTTATGTTCCTTCAGTTTCAATCTCACTATGGAGTCTCATTCTTACAGGTTCATGTCAGCCACAATAAATGACAAAGTATCTCATGAACAGTGATGAAATGTTCAAAGATAAAACAGAAAGAAATTGAGAATTTTTGATAGACTTGATGCTCATTACAGCTAGTCAATACAGAGCAGCAGTCAACAAGTGCAATTTTGCTTTACTCTTTCATGGCGTGTGGGCCTGGTTGGCGAGGCCAGAATATATTGCCCATCTTGAATTGTCTTTGAACAGAGTGGCTTCCCGCTTCAGAGCACAGTTTAAGTCAAACATATTTGTGTTGGTCTGGAATTACATGTAGGTCAAATCAGGTAAGGATGGCTTATTTCCTTCCCAGATTTTTTTTAACAGCAATCAATAGCTGGTTTCATAGTTGCCATTACACTAGCTTTTCCAGATTTTTATTAAATTCATATTTCACCATTTGCCATGGTGGGTTGTGAACCCACGTCCCCACAACCTTAACCTGGGATCTGGGATTACTAGTCCAATGATAATACCATGCAACTAACTTGCCTATATTGCATGAAAACCTACACACCAAGAAATTAGTATATAAATCAGAGGGAATGAAGATTGAACTGTTTTCTTCTTAAGCAATCCATCAGGATCAAGATTGATCTGCTTCCACTCCACTTCCACTGGGTTCCAAATGGTTGATATGTCCCAATTCAGGATCTACGGGCTTTGCTGTATATGTGCAGCAGTTAATGTTTTAGGGGTTGGGTAGACGACCTGTTTGCTCTCTCTGACACCTTCACTTCACCTCTGCACATTTCTCATAGAGTGTCTCAGTGTGTTCAGTTTTTTTCCCCAAATAAACCTGTTCTACTTTGGTCACTCAGAAACTAAGCACCATGGGTCAGCAAGAATGTTTGATCTCTTCAAGAATTACTTGATAGTGTTACGGAAGTGCTCCTGGCTGTCTCTGGCCGTGACTGATCTCTGAGTAGACTTGTTGATTTAAGAACCTGATGTCACATGAAGGTCATCTCCCTCCCAACAGAGCTGCTTTTAACTGATTAGAAACTCACTGCTAGACTTACTAGCTTGGGAGACATGATTTGGAGATGCCGGTGTTGGACTGGGGTGTACAAAGTTAAAAATCACACAACCCCAGGTTATAGTCCAACAGGCTTAATTGGAAGCACACTAGCTTTCGGAGTGACGCTCCTTCATCAGGCGATAGTGGAGGGCTCAATCCTAACACACAGAATTTATAGCAAAAACTTACAGTGTGATGTAACTGAAATTATACATTGAAAAATTGATTGTCTGTTAAGCCTTTCATCTGATAGAATACAGTGAAAGTTTCACTTCTTTCATGTGTAACTCTGAGCTCAAAAACTGCGTGAATTTATGTAAAACTCTGTTATCTCACTTTTTAGATTAGAATCAATCTAAACATCATGGCATAGACAGAGAACACAGGGGGCTAACAGCTTCAACATATTGTCTTGCAATCACCATTGTTAACAGCTAACCCAAGAATGCAACATTTTTAAAAACAAGGTTTTGTGATTTACACATGAAAGAAGTGAAACTATCATTGTATAAGTCCTGCTAAGATTTGCTTTCCCAAAATGCAGCACCTCGCATTTATCTGAATTAAACTCCGTCTGCCACTCCTCAGCCCATTGGCCCATCTGGTCAAGTTCCTATTGTAATCTGAGGTAACCTACTTCGCTGTCATTTTAACCTGAAATTCAGTTTGACAAATCTCAGAAAACTTGATGGAGTTTTGCTTCCATTGTTTCTGTGTGGGTTCTTGTCAGTATTCCACAGAGATGAGCAGAACAGCTAAGGAATTTGTTACCCAATATTTAATATGCAAGATCAATGGGAATAAACCTAGTTCTAAGCTAGAGGATCATGGATATAAGAAAAGGACTTTGTTGCCAATGTGGAATATGCAGTGTTTGACAACACAGAGAGATGATCAAAACTGTGAATTATGAAGCATTGGAGTCTTCTTGCAGTTGGCCAACGACTGCAGGAAATTTGTGAAGCATTCTTATTAATTTTCCAAGAAACCAAAATCATTCAAGTGGGGTCACTGAGAGTAGAAAACACTTGAATAGCTGAAAAGGAAATTAATATCTGAGTTTGCACTACAACTTGCCAGATTCAGTTGTTGTATAGTCTATAAATATGGGTAGTAGTAATCAGGGTAATGTTACCACAGTAAGGAAGTCCAGGAAGCTATTAGCAATAGAACTTAATTCATAAGTACATGTTTTTTGACCATAGTTCATCTGCTAAAAGTAGGGAACCATCATTTATAAGGGAAAAGATTCTGCTAGAAATGGAGAATATTGCTTTGCATTAGAATGAATGAGCTTCTCCAGCATACTCTGTGTTTATTTCTTTGCCTAAAAGCACGTCATGTAGTTGGAAGTTCTCCAGAACTATAATTTTGAATTTAAATAATAGTTTTGGCCAGACAAATGTACAGAGCAGAGCCATTACTGAGGTAACAAGAAAATAATTCCAGTTTGAAACTGAATGGTAATTGGGTTCAAAAAGTTCAAAATTGCTATTAGGTCAGCAGTTTTCAAAAGCGTCTAAGTGACTGTAAAATGGAATTAATAGAAAGCTTTGACAAAGGCTCTTTTTTTCAACTCATAATTTGAACTTTATGAAAAAAAGTGCACATTTCTGAATTGTCCCAGAATGAAATCAATATTAGACCATAACCATAAGGCCATAAGTTATAGGAACAGGATTAAGCCATTCAGCCCATGCAGTCTGTTCCTCCAGTCGATCATGGCTGATATGTTTCTCAACTCCATTCTCCTGCCTTCTCCCCGTAACCTTTGATCCCCTTACCAATCAATTATCTCTGCCTTACATCACTCAATGACTTGGCCTCCACAGCGTTCTGTGGCAATGAGTTCCAGAGATTCACCACCATCTGGCTGAAGGAATTCCTCCTCATCTCAGTTCCAAAGGGTCCTAGTGTCTACATGTGGGGGAAATCTCTTCTCTACATCCACTCTATCTAGAACTCTCAGTATTATATAAGTTTCATTGAGAATCCCACCCCTCATCCTTCTAACGTCCATTGAGTACAGACCCAGGGTCCTCAAAGAGTCCTTATATCATCCTAGGATCATTCTTGTCAACTTCCTCTGGAACCCTCCAACACCAGCAAATCCTTCCTTAGATACAGGGTCCAATATTGCTCACAATATTCCAAATCCTGAACTAGCCCCAAGACCTTTTGTGCTTCAGATCTCCAAAGCCTTTCCCCATTTCAAAAAGAGTCCATGCATCTATTCTTCCTCCCACTTTCCCACAAACTTCTTTGCTGACTCTCCTAGATTGTCCATGTCCTTCTGCAGCTTCCCTACTTCCTCAACAAGATCTGTCCCTTCACCTATCTTGGTGTCATCTGCAAACGTAGCAACAACACAACAGTTCCTTTGTCCAGATCGTTCATATGTAACGGGAATAATTGCGGGCCCAACAGAGAGCCTTGTGGAATTCCACTGATCACCAGCTGCCATTTAGAAAAGACCTCATTATCCCCACTCTCTGCCTTCCACCAGTCAAGTAATCCTCTAACCAAGTCTCTACCTAGGCCCTAACACCACGGGCTCTTATCTTATTTAGCAGTTTGGTATGCAGCGCCTTGTCAAAGCCTTCTGAAAATCCAAATAGATCACATCTACCGCCTCTCCTTTGTCAAACCTATTCATTATCTCCTCAGAGAATTCTAACAGATTTGTCAGGCATGACCTCCCTTTGATGAAGACATGCTGACTCTGCCTTATTTTACCATGTACTTTCAAGTACTCTGCAATCTCATCCTTAATAATGAACTCTAAAATCTTACCAATGACTGAGATCAGGCTAACCGGCCTATGATTTCCTATCTTTTGTTTCCCTCCCTTCTGACCAGGAGTGTTACATTCACCATTTTTCAGTCCTTTGGGACCCCACCTTATCCCCTGTAAGATCACCACTAATGTCTCTACAACCTCATCAGCTATCTCCATCAGAACTCTGGGGTGTAGTCCATCTGGTCTGGGTGGTTTATGCACAATCAGACTTTCCAGCTTCCCCAGCATCTTCTCCTTAATGATCGTCACTATATTCACCTCTGCCCTCGACTGTCTTTGAATTCTGGGATGCTGCTGGTGTCTTCCACCATGAAGTCTGACGCAAAGTATTTGTTTCGTTCTTCTGCCATCTCTTGTTCACCATTACTGCTTCCCCAGCCTCATTTTCCAGTGGTTCAATGTCCACCCCTATCTCTCTCTTACCTTTCAGGTATCTAAAAACACTCTTGCAATCTGCTTTTATATTGCTTGCTCGCTTATCCTCATATGTCATCCTGTCCTCACTTTATTGCTCTTTTCGTTATCCTCTGCTGGTTTTAAAAGGTTTCCCAATCCTCTGGATTTCAACTAATCTTCAACATATTATGAGCTTTTCTTTTGCTTTATGCTGCCTTTGACTTCCCTTGTCAGCCATAGTTGCCCCACCATTCCCTTGGTATGTTCCTTCTTCCTTGGGATGAATTTTTTGCTGTGCCTCCTGAACTACTCTCCGAAACTCCTGTCATTGCTGCTCCACCATCTTCTCTGCTATGTTCCCTTTCCAATCAACTCTGGCCAGCTCCTTCCTCATGTCTTGTACTCAATTGTAACACCATTATATCTGATTCAAACTTCTCCATCTCAAACTGCGAGGTGAATTCTATAATATTATGGCCACTGCCCCCTAGAGGTTACTTCATCTTAAGCTCACTAGTCAAGTCTGCCTCATCACACATTACGTGAGTTCAATTTGTAACAGAGTCATTACAAATGTGCAGGACCACAGAATTTCAGAGCCGATTGCCAATGTACAGAGGAACCTCGACTATCCAAATGACACGGGCAGGGAGTATTTTGTCGAACTTGAATGTTTGGATAATTGACTGCCGGATAACACAGTTTAGAGAAGCAGCGGGACCTTGTGATCTTGCTGGATAATCCAAAAGTCAGATAATTGAATGCTGGATAATCAAGGCTCCTCTGCACTAACCTTCAACATACACCAGCATGAATTTCATATGCCAACCTCGAAAACATATCAGAAACTAACCAACATTCAAGAACGTTGACACAACTCACAGCTCAAAAGCAACCCTAAATAAAACACACTGTTGCATTGAAACTGATCTGGAGCAATGGGGTTACAATACATTTAGCTACAGTCATAATCAATGGAGCGGGAAGTCAAGGGCAGAATGGCTGAAACTATTTTGTTCTCTCCAGAGGAATACTTCTACTAAACCCGGCCTCACAATATTATTTCAAACATGATAATTTTGAGCCTGGCCGGAGGAGACTTGCTAAAATTGGGTGATGTGTGCACACACCACTCAGTTGTTTTTCAAAATGACAACAATTCTGAATATGATTGGTCTACTCTCTTAAACGTCATGTCCCTTTCCCAATGACTATCGTTAGAACGCTGGCATGAAGGATTGGTAAATGCCACCCAGTTGGTCTTGTGACTCAAATCAAACAATAAAAACATTTTTCCATTGTCTGTCCAATTTATTTTATAGAAACATGGGATTGCAATGTCTCAGTGAAGAGTTTCCATTTTAAGTTTAACTTACTTGTCTTTCTTAAATACTATTCTCACTGATGTTACTGAAGATACATTACATTCCTCACTACACTGTTCAAATTTTTGAAAATGGTTTTAAAAGATCTCCAGGCAATCTGTAACTGATCAAATTGAATTATATTCTGCTATTGTCACTTCTATGTTAATCATCCTCAGTTGCCTAGGTAACACATGTTACAGTAAGCTGATGCAGTAATTACATATTTACTCTTTTTAGTGTAGTATTGGAACTTCTGCAGTTAAACCAGAATGTCATCACAAATACAACAAAGGGACAATTTATAAAGGTTCCCGGGTTAGTGAAAAGAACAAACAAATCAGTGCAGCTAAGATATGGCATACTTTTCAATACCTAAAGCATAATAGATTAAAATGAGCCGCATTTTAATCTCCTCGGGGGGAATCATGGAGTAGCAAGAGTAAGTGCTAACTTGAGTGTATTAATGAATAAATGATAAGGGAAAGCTTAGGATTGAATAAATACTTTTATGATTCCCTACAGTATAAATCATTAATGCTCTATTATGGTATTCCATGTGTGGAAACAGTGAAAAAGTGGAACCACTTAAAGCCACAGCCATGAGATCAGAACCATTCTCGCAACATCAAATTGAGAAGATAAATTATTATGAAACAAGTGGATGGAAATAACATATGAATATCATAATGAAACAAAATCCATGGGGACTGTTTTAACTCCTGGGCGAGAAGCCAGAAGGAAGTGCAATAAGAGGCCTGACCAGTTAACGACCAGGCTTCATTAACATCCCACTGGAAAGCTGCCCAGAGGCTGTAAGGCTGGCTTTTGGGGAAGAGATTTTGGAAGGTCTTTTGGGTGAGCATAGAACATAGAACGTAGAAAAGTACAGCACAGAACAGGCCCTTTGGCCCACAATGTTGTGCTGAGATTTGATCCTTATAGTAACTTTACGTACGCACCCCTCAACTCACTGCTATCCATGTGCATGTCCAGCAATCGCTTAAATGTCCCCAGTGACTCTGCTTCCACCACCACAGCTGGCAACACATTCCATGCATTCACAACTCTCTGCATAAAGAACCTACCTCTGACGTCTCCTTTATACCTTCCTCCTAATATCTTCAAAATATGACTTTTAACATGCAGGGAGACTGGGAGAATCAGGATGGTATCGGGCCTCAAGAAAGAGACTTTGTGGAGTGCCTCAGAGATGGATTTTTAGAGCAGCTGGTGCTGGAGCCGACCAGGGATAAGGCGATTCTGGATCTGGTATTGTGTAACGAACCAGAATTGGTCAGTGACCTCGAAGTGAAGGAGCCATTGGGAAGTAGTGACCATAATACAATAAGCTTCAATCTGCAATTTGAGAGGGAGTGGGTACAATCGGAAGTGACAATATTTCAGTTGAATAAAGGGAAATATGGAGCTATGAGGGAGCAACTGGCCAAAGTTCAATGGTGCAATACCTTAACAGGGAAGACCGTGGAGGAACAATGGCGGATATTTCTGTTTATAATGCAGAAGTTGCAGGATCAGTTCATTCCTAAAAGGAAGAAAGATCCCAGGAGGAGACGTGGGCGGCCGTGGCTGACGAGGGAAGTAAAGAAACATATAAAGTTAAAAGAGAAAAAGTATAACTTAGCGAAGATAAGTGGGAAAACTGGGGACTGGGAAGCTTTTAAAGAACAACAGAGGATTAGTAAGAAGGAAATACGCAGAGAAAAAATGAGATACGAAGGTAAACTGGCCAAGAATATAAAGGAGGATAGTAAAAGCTTTTTTAGGTATGTCCAAGGCAAAAAAATGGTTAGGACAAAAATTGGGCCCTTGAAGACAGAAACAGGGGAATATATTACTGGGAACAAAGAAATGGCAGAGGAATTAAATGGGTACTTCAGATCTGTGTTCACTGGGGAAGACACAAGCAATCTCCCTGAGGTAACAGTGGCTGAAGGACCTGAACTTAAGGGAATTTATATTTGCCAGGATTTGGTGTTGGAGAGAATGTTAGGTCTGAAGGTTGATAAGTCTCCAGGACCTGATGGCCTGCATCCCAGGGTACTGAAGGAGGTGGCTCGGGAAATCGTGGATGCGCTGGTGATTATTTTCCAGAGTTCAATAGAATCGGGGTCGGTTCCTGAGGATTGGAGGGCGGCTAATGTTGTGCCACTTTTTAAGAAGGGTGGGCGGGAGAAAGCAGGAAATTATAGACCAGTTACTCTGACCTCAGTGGTGGGAAAGATGCTGGAGTCTATTATAAAGGATGAAATTACGACACATCTGGATAATAGTAACAGGATAGGACAGAGTCAGCATGGATTCATGAAGGGGAAATCATGCTTAGCTAATCTTCTTGAATTTTTTGAGGATGTAACTCGGAAGATGGACAAGGGAGATCCAGTGGATGTAGTGTACCTGGACTTTCAGAAAGCTTTTGATAAAGTCCCACACAAGAGGTTAGTGAGTAAAATTAGGGCGCACGGTATTGGGGGCAAAGTACTAGATTGGATAGAGAATTGGTTGGCTAATAGGAAACAAAGGGTAGTGATTAACGGCTCCATTTCGGAATGGCAGGCAGTGACCAGTGGGATACCGCAGGGATCCATGCTGGGACCGCAGCTTTTTACAATATATGTAAATGATATAGAAGATGGTATCAGCAATAACATTAGCAAATTTGCTGATGATACAAAGCTGGGTGGTAGGGTGAAATGTGATGAGGATGTTAGGAGATTACAGGGTGACCTGGACAAGTTAGGTGAGTGGGCAGATGCATGGCAGATGCAGTTTAATGTGGATAAATGTCTGGTTATCCACTTTGGTGGCAAGAACAGGAAGGCAGATTACTACCTCAATGGTATCAAATTAGGTAAAGGCGCTGTTCAGAGAGATCTGGGTGTTCTTGTCCACCAGTCAATGAAGGCAAGCATGCAGGTACAGCAGGTTGTGAAGAAGGCTAATAGCATGCTGGCCTTCATAACAAGAGGAATTGAGTATAGAAGCAAAGAGGTGCTTCTGCAGCTGTACAGGGCCCTGGTGAGACCACACCTGGAGTACTGTGTACAGTTCTGGTCTCCAAATTTGAGGAAAGACATTCTGACTATTGAGGGAGTGCAGCGTAGGTTCACGAGGTCAATTCCTGGAATGGCAGGATTGCCTTACACGGAAAGACTGAAGCGACTGGGCTTGTATACCCTTGAGTTTAGAAGACTGAGAGGGGATCTGATTGAAACGTATAGGATTATGAAAGGATTGGACACTCTGGCAAGAGGAAACATATTTCCGCTGATGGGGGAGTGCCGAACCAGAGGACACAACTTAAAAATACAGGGTAGACCATTTAGGACAGAGATGAGGAGAAACTACTTCACCCAGAGAGTGGTGGCTGTGTGGAATGCTCTGCCCCAGAGGGCAGTGGAGGCCCAGTCTCTGGATTCATTTAAGAAAGAATTGGATAGAGCTCTTAAAGATAGTGGAGTCAAGGGTTATGGAGATAAGGCTGGAACAGGATACTGATTGGGAATGATCAGCCATGATCATATTGAATGGCGGTGCAGGCTCGAAGGGCTGAATGGCCCACTCCTGCATCTATTGTCTATTGTCTATTGTCTATTGACTTCTCGCACCAGTCAATGCTGCCCTGGGGAAAAGTCTCTGGCTATTGACTCTATCTATTCCTCTCATTATTTTGTACACCTCAATCAGGTCTCCTCTCTTCCACCTTCTCTCCAGAGAGAAAAGTCCAAGCTGATTCAACCTTTCTTCATAAGGCAAGTTCCGAGTCCAGGCAGCATCCTGGTAAACCTTCTTTGCCCCCTCTCCAAAGCTTCTGTATCTTTCCTATAGTAGGGCGTCCAGAACTGGACACAATATTCCAAGTGTGGTCTCACCAGGGACTTGTAGAGCTGCAGCAAAACCTCACGGCTCTTAAACTCGATACCCCTGTTAATGAAAGCCAAAACACTATTTGCTTTCTGAACAACCCTATCCACTTGGGTGGCAACTTTGAGGGATCTATGTACTTGCACACCCAGATCCCTCTGTTCCTCCACACTGCCAATAATCCGGTCTTTAATCCTATATTCAGCATTCGAAAATGCATCACTTCGCATTTATCCAGGTTGAACTCCATCTGTCATTTCTCAGCCCAGCTCTGCATCCTGTCTGTGTCGCACTTCAGCTGCAGTGGCCCTCTATACTATCGACAACACCTCCAGCCTTAGTGTCATCTGCAAATTTATTAACCCACCCCTCAGCCTCCTCATCCAAGTCATTTATAAAACCTACAAAGAGCAGAGGCACAAGAACAGAGCCCTGCGGGATCCCACTCACCACTGTTCTCCAGGCAGAATACTTTCCATCCACAACCACTCTCTGCCTTCTGTCAGCCAGCCAATTCTGAATCCAGATAGCCAAATCTCTCTGAATCCCATACCTCCTGACTTTATGAATGAGCCTACCATGGGGAACCCTATCAAATGCCTTCCTGAAGTCCATATACACCACATTCACTGCTCGATTGTTGTTGACCTGTCTTGACACCTCCTCAAAGAACTCAATAAGATTTGTGAGGCATGACCTGCCCTTCACAAAGCCATGCTGACTGCCTTTAATCACACTATGCTTTTCCAAGTAGTCATAAATCCTATCCCTCAGAATTCTTTCCAAAACTTTGCTGACCACAGACGTAAGACTGACTGGTCTGTAATTGCCAGAGATTTCCCTATTACCCTTCTTGAAAAGAGGAACAACATTCGCCTCCTTCCAATCCTCTGGTACGACTCCTGTGGAGAGTGAGGAGGCAAATATCCTCACCAGTGGCTTAGCAACCTCCTTTCTCACTTCCTGGAGCAGCCTGGGATAAATCTGGTCTGTCCCTGGAGACTTATCAATCTTAATGTTTGCCAAAATTTCTAGCACATCAACTTCATCAATCTTGATCTGGTCAAGCCTGTTTCCCAGCTCCTCTAAGTTCTCATTTACAACAAGTTCCCTTTTCCTTGGTGAAAACCGAAGCAAAAAACTCATGTAGGGCTTCCTCTATCTGCTCAGACTCCATGCACAAGTTCCCTACGCTATCCCTGATCAGCCCTACCTTCTCCCTGATCATTCTCTTTTTCCTCATGTATGAGTAAAATGCCTTTGGATTCTCCCTAATCTTTATTGCCAAGCCTTTATCGTACCCCCTCCTGGTTGTCCTCAGTTCAATTCTGAGCTCCTGAGCAGTGAGAGCATTTTCTGAGCTGAAGACATATTCTCACAATCACAAGCTACAAGCTTACTAACTTCACACTGGTAAATCTACCTGACTGGGCTTGCCAGGTTTTCCTATGTTACCATTTTGAAGTTTATAAGGTTGTTGTGTTTTAGTACTGACCCATTACTTTATGGTCAAGTGGAGGAATTAAGGGAGTCATGTGGTCTGTTCTGATTTCTGGATTGGAGCAAGTTTGGTTGTTACAGGTCCCTAGATTGTTTCACTGGGATCAAGGTGTTCATTTTCCTAGACAACGGCAAGAGCATTAATGATGCCTGTGGATACCCAGTTAATTTCCAAGTCTCACAAAGACAAGTTAAAAATTTCAGGTTTATCAATGGTTATGCTTTAAGCTGTCTGTTTAATTCCAGTTGTAGTTTGGGCTTTTAGAGGATAAACAATTAATATTTCCACCTGTATATGAAACTCGAGTGGTCCATGTTACCATGGAGATAGACTTTCAGGGATGAAGAACCCTTATCAAATCATTACAATTTCAAGTTAGAGTGTTTTCTGGGGTATCCTCAAAGATACCTGAGTTAAGGCAGTGTGGAAGATTCAGGGAGAGAGAGGGAGAAAAACAGAGAGCAAAGGGCGTAGTTAGACCTGCACCTCAAGTAGAAGTGCTGTCTTTATCATTCACCATGAAGGAGGAGGTAAGAGCATGTCTTCAGATTGAAGAATTTGTAAGAATTTAAATGAGACCAAAAATTTCACCTCGTTTTGACTTGAGGGGGAAACCTCCAGCGTAACCATATCTCGAAATCAGAAGCAACTCATTGCATCTTACAACCAAGTTCTGGTGTCAAGGTTAGATTCTTGCAAGGCAGCAACAAGTTGCCTATGAAAGGGGTTATTGTTTGTTAACTCTATTAACTGAACACCTCGGGTTGATTAATGCTTCCCATCCTGCCACCCACCATGAGCAAGCTAGAAGTTAGCAGGTTTTGACATGGAAATCCGAGCAGGATCTGCCAACATCAGCTCACTGCCACAGAGCCTCGGTGTTGCTCAAAACACCACAGGATCTCAGGGCACAATCCACCAGCACTATCTCATTCAGCCCCCATCCATGGACATTGACATTCAATCATTGCCAGCCCCTAAGGGTCCTTATTGCATCTCTCCAGCCCCTTGCATGATGCTTTGGAAATACAGACCGACATTACATGGTGCAGCAGTAACTAACATTGAGAGGCTACTGCAGTTTGAGCACAGGGACAGACACACAGCTCACAGACTGGGACCAATTTGCATCTGGGAACTGTTCACTTCCTCTCTCAGCACTCAGTCACTTTAAGAGAGTTTACATGCATGCTCACAGCATGCATTCCTTCCCTTGCCTCGCCTTTGAAAGGCTGCTTTGTGGAGAGGGACAGGCACCACTTAGAGCGAAGAGCCCATTTGCTTCAACCACAGATAATTGCCAGCAGGAATAATGTACCCAGTCACTCATGGGAGGTTGGTTATTGGGGCTGCTTCCCTAAAAGGTAGAGAGGGCAGCTGTGAAGGTGACAGCTGTTTTGAAATTCTATGTGACAGGCTGTTCCAGGGTTGCCTTTGTCTCTCAGTCGCGTAGCCACAAATGGATCAGGCCAATGCCATCTGTGCAAGATCACACCCATTCATTTGGTTCCATGTGATGAGGTCAGTACTGCAATCTGGGCGGTAGGATTTGGAAACATAGCTGGCTTCCTCCCAGGTGAAGGGTGCCATTGACTGTGCACAGTGGGCACTGGGTCAGAGTAGTGGTGACATGGAGGATGCTATGATAGGATGTAGTGAAGGAAGTAAATTGGGTGGTCTGGTGATTAAACAGCATCTAGGGTGAGAGAAAGGATTTGTATGTGTAAAGGAGTATCAGGCATGCTAACTGTGTGCCTTGAGCAGCCTGGCTTAATTGCTGCTCTGCCATTATATTTCTTGTGAGAGACAACACTGGATTGCCAAGACTTGTTCCAGTACACCAGCAGCCTGACAAGGATGGTGTGAGTGCTGGGGATGTCAGTCTTTTGGTGGAAAACAACTGAACGGTGAGTTGTTCTGGGAATGGAGGAAGGACTGATGGGGTTAGAATCAGAGACGAAGACTACCATAAAGGTGATTAAGGTGGTTAATAAGGTGGGTTTGGTAAGACAAAGTGAGAGGACCTGCTGGGGTTCATGGCAAGACATCCTCCGGGGAGCTTAGCTGAAACAAAAATAAGATTCAGCCTTTTCTCTTTCTCCACAGATGTTGCCAGATACGCTGGATGTCTCCAACATGTCCTGCTTAGATTTCAGATTTCCAACAACCACAATATTTTGCTTTTCATTTAGTGTTTAGTCTTTTTTTCAGTTTGTTACAGTAAATGTCTTCAAATGTGTTGTGGGATCCTTCCAGTTAGTGGAATTTCAACCATCTTTTTTAAAGTTATCGTCTCCACAGGTATTTTAACAGTAGTTTGCTACTTGTTGGACACTGGGTTCAATGGGCTGTTAAAATCGCATTAATCTGAATTAGCATGTGTACACAAAAAGCAGAAGTTGCATGAAAAATGCAGCAGGTGTGGTATCATCTGTGGAGAGAAAACAGAGTTTTTATGAAGTGTTGACTCTGCTTTCTCTCCAAAGATGCTGCCAGACCTGTTGAGTTTTTTCCAGCAATTTCTGCTTTTGTTTCCGATTTCCAGCATCCACATTTCTTTGGGGTTTTGTTTGGTATTTCCACCCACCACTTCACCCAAGATAATAGGCACCTCCATCACCCTGAAAAACATCAACATGAACATGGTCACAGAGTGGGAAATTAGCTATAACTGCAACACTTCTTTTTTAACTGTTCCCAGCAGGCAGCAGGAATTAAGAATCTTCCTCTTAATTCAAACTGTAATTATTAATAAGTGTCACTTAGTATATCTTCCTTCTAATTTTGTTCACAGCCTTTACTAGCAATTGCTAGGTAATAATTCACCATCACATTTTACTTCAACAACAATGACTAAAAAAAATGGTTCAGCAATTTGGTGGATCCCTGATTGGTTGATTTGTTTCAGGTCTTGCTTTGCTTCATGCAAAGGCAATCTCTAAAGGAATTAAAAGCTTGATGCATACAATTTATTTGTTATTGCCACTTTATCTATTTCCAGTAATCTCTTACATGGATGGGCAGATTATTGATACTTAATCACATCAGCTTCAGGCAGAAAGCTTGCATTGCAACATGGAGTATACATCAAACCTCCTCAGAATGAATACCAGGGAGCTTTTAATGTGGACTTCATCAATTACGGAGATCAATCTCCTACTTATTTGATGTTGCAACACATACATGTTCAGTACTCGCAGGTGCACTCACTTGGGTTTTGCAGGATATGAAAGGATCCACTTTTTCCAGCAATGTGCTTATTACGTTTACATTACGTTGCCTGGAAGTGCTCTTTTCCTGCCCAGGGCAACAGCTCATTTAGTTACAGGTGTCCATACAGGCTCCTTTACCAGCTGCTAGGATTGGATTCTCTCAAGAGTGTTTGGGGGTGGGGGGGGGATTGGATTCACTGTTCAAACATTTAACTTAACCACAGCTACATTTGAAAATTCCCCATTGCAATGCTGTTATCTTGCATAGCGTCAAATACAAGCAGTGCACCTTAGAATTAATGCAGCTGAGGGCTATTCAACACATTTTACCTGTAGGGAACAACCAGTTAGTTTGTAGTGCGGAGTGATGCCAACAGCACAGGTTCAGTTCCTACAGCGGCTAAGGTTATCTCCTTCTCAACTTCTTCCTGTGCCTGAGGCAGAATAACACTCATGTTAAACCACCCCAATTTCTCTCTCTCTCTCTGTCTGTCTAATGGGACAGCAGTCCGATGGTCTGGTAAGACTATGGCAGCTTTACTTACTTACCTGTCCTGTTCTTTGGAAGGGAGAAAGTGAGGACTGCAGATTCTGGAGATCAGAGTCAAAATGTGTCGCACTGGAAAAGCACAGCAGGTCAGGCAGCATCCGAGGAGCAGCAGAGGCAACATTTTGGACATAAGCCCTTCATCAGGAATATGGAGAGGGGGAGGAAGTGAGGGCTCAAGGAGGCTGAGAGATAAATAGGAGTGGGGTGGTAGGGCTTGGGGAAGGTAGCTCAGAAGGCGATAGGTTTTTTAGTGCATGTGTCCTGGAGATGTTTTCTGAAACATTCCCAACTTGCGGAACATTTCAAGGAACATCTCTGGGACACACACCAAACAACTCCACCATGCTCAGGCCGACAACTTTAAGTCCTCCTCCCACTCAGCCAAGATTATGGAAGTCCTTGGCCTCCTCCACTGCCAAGTCCTAGCCATCTGACACCTGGAGGAAGGACACCTCATCGTCCACCTTGAGACCCTCCAACCACACGACATCAATGTTGATTTCACCAGTTTCCTCACGTTATTCTGGATCCAGCCGTCCAACTTGGCACCACCCTCTTGAACTGTCCTACCTGTCCAGCTTCCTTCCTACCTATCCACTCCATGCTCCAATCTGACCTATCACCATCACCACCTCCCCCACCTTCATCCACCTATTGCATTCCCAGCTACCTTCCCCAGCCCTGCCTCCCCTCCTATTTATCACTCAGCCCACCCAACAACCCACATTCACCAACTCCCCCACCCCCACCCATCCCCCCCCCACCCCCCCCACACCCACATTCCTGACGGCCTGATCTGCTGGGTTTTTCTAGCGCCACACTATTCCTTGGAAGGACCATCCAATTATAGTCATCCACTTTCGTCCTGACTGGAAGTCTCCAGAAAGAGTTGTCCTACTTTGTTGTGGAGTCAGGATGGGCTCGGTCTCTGAAATTGTGCTGCAAAATCAGTCCCAGAGTAAAGGAAGAAATAATTTGCCGAGATGCTAAGGTTGCAACCAAATAGTCCAGATTTCCAGAGTGAGTCGTTAGAGCCATTTCACAGTGTGCATCACAGCACTGTGAAGTGCTGATGCTTTTGGGAACAATAAGTCAAGTTATCGTTGTAAAGTTGGAATGATGTTATTTCAGCATCAACATGTATTAATGATCACACTTGGGGTGAAGCAGTTCAACATGAGTACAAATCTAAGATTTACAATATTCTTATGAATATACTTATTACAATATTCTAATGGTAATATTTCAACTTTTTTTACAATATTCCCAGAGCTATTGATGTGAATTCAATATGAAGTCCTAAGTTTATTAATAAAATTTACCCTGTTCCCTTTTATTATCTTTAGAAATGTAGGGTTTTGTGTGCTTTTTTAAAAAATTCCAATACCTCCCAACAGAGGACTACGAATATAAAGTATATGAGGGTTTTTGGGGAGATCCTCGTGTGGCATGGTGTAGCATCCCTACTCCTGAACCAGGAGGTCAAGGTTCAACTCGCACCTGCTCCTGAGGTGTGTAAGAGCACCAGTGAACAGGTTGTTCAGAAAAATAGATTCAGTAAAGACCGTCGGGTGAAATCAAGGGGTTACATGACCTGTTCTGAACTCTGCCTGCTAGCAAGCCTTGTTTTGCTGGGGAGAATGAGCAAAGTGTTTATAAATGGAGACAATGGTAGCAGCTTGTGTGATAACAGCAGGTGTGCTGTAGGCTGAATTTTATCAAAAATCAGCTCATTGTCAAAATCGACAAGTTTTATAGACAGTTTCTCACTGGGAGCTCTAGCGAGATTTCCCGCACTATTCTCTGAACCTCTCTTCATTTAGCCAAGCACCATGCCTGTTATGATGGCCTTATCTTCCATTTTGCCTGACATGCCACTGTCAGAAGCACTCACCACTGCTGGTAGCGCCTGGCATTGCCATATTTAAAACACAGTTTTGTACCAGGTCAAGCACTGTCAGCCTGAAGCTACACCACTTGACTCTTTAATCTGGTGCTGGTGGACAGAAGTAAGAAGGCACCCGACTTATTGACAGCATCCAGTAGGTGCTGGTGGATGAGGTGGTCCAATGAAGGACTATCCACTTCCGTCAGGATTGACAGGGCAGACTGCCTTACTAGACCCTGCCAGCTTGCTTAGAGGTTGCCACCCAGGTCAGTGCCTCTTCTACGGTCTGGAGAAATGCCCAGCAATGCCACAAGAAGGTCAAAGACCTTCTGCACTTCACCAGGGTCAATGCCACCATCTTCCCTCTGCTCGCTAACACTGACTGTAACTCTGCTACTACACCCACCTGCCCCCAAGGCTCATGCTCCACAACTATTTCCCTCAGCGACCCACCCAAGCATCCCAAATGCATACCCTCCATGCAAACTACTCAATCACTAGGTGGACCTCACCAACTTTCCCCCCACCCGTACCAATGCTAAAAGCTGAGTCACCCACTTTCATCTCATTCAATTTCTCATTTTATCTCATTCGAGGAGAAAACACCTTAATAGACAGAAAGATTAAAGGTGTGTGATCGAATGTCCAACATGCACCACCGCACCCATTACAAAGGGTGAATTGTTGCCCTAGCTGATGAGGACCACAGCTGTTTATGTGATGATGTTGAAACTTCCATTACCTCAAAAACCATTGCTGTGCTATTTCTTATTATATGACTCATTCCTTGTCTTGCCTCTGGAGGCACTAGTGAAATCTGGACAGCCTCGACCTTCAAGAGAGTGGCCCACTAGACAACTCCTCCATTTCTGAGGAAGAAGACTTGGATAGCTCAGAGGAGGTACTGGCAAGGCTGCCTCCTGCACCCTCCGCCAGCTCAGATACTAATGCTTTGGTGCATAGTTTAGCTAGATTAGACCTGTTGCAACTCACTACTGACATCTTAATTACACCATCAAAGCCTGTTTGGAGAGTCAAATGCTTTGCTGTCAATGTTGAGAATCTAATTTCTTCCATTCTCACCTCATTTTCTCAATTTACTCACTAATGCCCACATTGTTCAGAGGCTGTGGCGATCCTGTACTCTGAGTCTCAAAGTCATAAAAATAGAAGTATGTCAGGCTGCAAATAACATGCCGTTTCTGTAACTGTTCATTAATTCCAGGATAAAAGAGAGTTCAGGTTTCAAGGATAGCTAAACAACATTTCTCCTGTACAAGGCCCATATGACTCATATTCCCACAGAGTTGGATTTTGAAAGGGGAATGAATTTGGGACACTTATATAGAAGAATCCCTACAGTGTGGAAACAGATCCTTTGGCCCAACAAGTCCACTCCGACCCAACGCCCCACCCTACATTTACCCCTTACTAATGCACACACCACAGAACACTATGGGCAATCCAGCATGCCCAATTCACCCAAACTGCACATCTTTGGATTGTGGGAGGAAACCAGAGCACCCGGAGGAAACCCACGCTATGACGCAGCAGTTCTAACCACTGAGCCACCATGCCGCCCTCAGCCAAGCATTCATAATATGTTTCAACAGAATGCCTATATAAACAAATGTTCCTGAGTGCAATTCGTTAGTGGAGTTTGGGACTCAGCCAAGCATCTATTGCAAAACTGTACCAACAAGTATTCAATGTTAATTGTGCTAAAGCCTTTGCATTTATTGAAAGATCACAACCATTTGCCAAAGCTTTAAAAGATGGAACACAAGTCTAAAGCTGTCAAGCATTGAACAACTGAGAGAGTCAAATATGATATCGCTTTTGATCAATGAAGATGAACACCATATCAATTGGAAAATGTCCTCTAATTAATCAGAAAGTTTCGACTTCAGCATCCTGGTCATTTCGTGGTCATTCACCTTTTAAAAACAAAACATCATAAAACATCATTTGCTGCATTAATTTATTTATCAGACAGCATTTGATTGTGACATGTGAAGTTGGCATTACCTTTTGAAACAACCTGTCAAAAAGCTCCTGATACCAGTCAAGATTCATGACAGTTCTGAGCTGGAGCGAACTATATTGAACTCAGAAGCTGGTCTGACTCCACCATAAATTGCAGGGTGATAAATGAGCTCTGTCAATGAGCTGGCAAGGTCAGGAGTTCTGCACATGGGCTCACCATCTTCCCCTTTTCTCACACAGCTAGAAAATACTGGTGAATGAGGACAAGAGTTCTTAGTGTGGGACCCACATGCCTCCTCCCTGATGCATGCTTGTCCCACGCTGAGATGGAAAAATCAGACTAAATACTCAACAATATTCTGGAAAGATCCTATAAAGAAAATTAACATTTTTAATCAGTTTGACAGGTCATGTGAAATATTTTTCGAAACAAACACTAAATGCAGCCATTATTTTCAAAACACAATACCTCATTCTTGACATTTTCTACCATAAGTTCAAATATTGCCAAATGTGAGGAAATAAAGGCAGGTTAATTGTATTTTCATTGCATCCACGTCCCGAGCTAATAGATTCCAGTTCCTATCTTACAACACACCCCAAGAGTATTTTTCCAGCTGTGAGTTGCTTTGGAAATCCATAGGTCATGAAGGCATCATATAAATACAAATTGCTGTTTTGTTCTTTTTAAATTCTGCTGATCCTGAAACCTTCAAATTTCAGTGAAAACACTGATGTCTCTTGTGAAGTAAAGATACATTGGAAATATTAACAGCCCCAAAGTTCCATCAATAAAATGCTGACAAGTTAAACACGTGCTCACCCTAAGAACAAACCAATGACCCATTGGAAAATCTTGGTTAGGTGGATTGGCCATACCAAATTTCCCATAGTGCCCAGGGATGATGGATTAGCCAAGGATGATGGGAGAGATGTGTCTGGGTGGGATGCTCTTCAGAAGGTCAGTGTGGGCTTGATGGGCCAAATGGCCTTCTTCCACACTATAGGAATTCTTCAATGTTTCTGTTCTCATTGGAATAAGGCCACCTCTGTGAAAAATGTAATTAATCTTCCTCCTAAATCAATTGCCTTTTCCTAAAAAGTGTGGAGACTTTGATAGGTTTCAATGGAAACAAGTTGGTACAAATTCTCTTGAGGGTTCTGCAGGGATTAAAGTGCAAACTTCCCAGGGTAGCCCACAAAGTCAGAGAATTATAAAAGTGTAAGAGTGTGCAATAAGGCAATTTAGCCCATTTTATCTTCATCAGCTCTTCAAATGACCACATTACACAGTGACCACCTCTGCTTTTTAACCCCTTTTACTTGCACATTATTGTTTCAAATATACCGCAATGTGGCTGATCTTTATTACCTCCTGGGTGGTTAAGGGTGGGCAATAAATAGCCAAAAACAGCCACATCCCCATGAAAACATTTTTTTAAAATGTTGAGTCTGGATAATACTTCCTGGAGGAGTGTAGGGGGAGTAGGAGCACACATTAGAGGGAAATCAGGAGGGCAAAAAGGGGACATGAGTTAGCTGTGGCAGATAAGGTTAAGGAGAATCCAAAGAGATTCTACGAGTAGCTTAAGGGCAAAAGAGTTACTCGGGAGAGAAAAAGGCTCCTCAAAAATCAACAAGACTGTCCTTATATGGAACCAGAAGAGATGGATGAGATACTCAACAAATATTTCACCTCTGTCTTTACTGTAGAGAAATACATGGAATCTAAGGAAATAGGGGAAACGAATAGTGACATCATGAAAAAAGTCCATGTTACAGAAGAGGAGGTGCTGGAAGACTTAAAATGCATAAAGGTAGATAAACCTGCAGGACCTGATCAGGTGTATCCCAGAAAATTGTGAGAAGCTAGGGAAAGATCGCTGGGTCCATTGCTGAAATATTTGTTTCATCAACAGTCACAGGTGAAGTGTCTGAAGACTGGAGGGTGGCTAATGTTGTGCCATTGCTTAAGAAAGGCTGCAAGGAAATTCCAGTAAACTATTGACTGGGGAGCCTGACGTCATTGGTGGATAAGCTGCTAGAGGGGATTCCGAGAGGTAGGATTTACACACATTGGAAAGGGAAGGACTAATTAGAGATAGTCAGCATGGCTTTCTGTGAGGGAAATTGTATCTCACAAATTGATTGAGTTTTTTGAAAGGGTTACCAAAAAAATAGATGAAGTGGTAGACATTGTCTACTCAAACTTTAGCAAGCCTTTCAAAAACTTTAGCAAGCTCATGGGATCCAGGGAGAGAGAGTCAATTGGATACAAAATTGGCTTGATGTTAGAAGACAGAGGGTGGTGGTAGAAGGTTGTTATTTGGACTGGAGGCCTATGGCCAGTAGTGCAACACAAGGATCAGTTCTGAGTTCATTGTTATTTGTCAATTATGTAAATAATTTGGATGAGAATCTAGGAGGCACAGTTAATGAGTTTAAGGATGACACCAAAATTGATGGTATAGTGGACAGTGAAGAAGGTTATCTAAGAGTCATAGAGTCATAGAGATGTACAGCATGGAAACAGATCTTTCGGTCCAACCTGTCCATGCAGACCATATATCCCAACCCAATCTAATCCCACCTGCCTGCACCCGGCCCATATCCCACCAAACCCTTCCTATTCATATACCCATCAAAATGCCTCTTAAATGTTGCAATTGTACCAGCCTGCACCACATCCTCTGGCAGCTCATTCCATACACATACCCCCTCTGCGTGAAAAAATTGCCCCTTAGGTCTCTTTCATATCTTTCCCCTCTCACCCTAAACCTATGCCCTCGAGTTCTGGACTCCCCCATCCCAAAGAAAAGACTTTGCCTATTTATCCTATCCATGCCCCTATAATTTTGTAAACCTCTATAAGGTCACCCCTCAGCCTCTGATGCTCCAGGGAAAATAGCCCCAGCCTGATCAGCCTCTCCCTGTAGCTCAAATCCTCCAACCCTGGCAATATCCTTATAAATCTTTTCTAAATCCTTTCAAGTTTCACAACATCTTTCCAATAGGAAGGAGACCAGAATTGCACACAATATTCCAACAGTGGCCTAACAGCGGCCTAACCAATGTCCTGTACAGCCACAACATGACCTCCCAACTCCTGTACTCAATACTCTGACCAATAAAGGAAAGCATACCAAATGCCTTCTTCACTATCCTATCTACCTGCGACTCCACTTTCAAGGAGCTATGGACCTGCATTCCAAGGTCTCTTTGTTCAGCAACACTCCCTAGGACCTTACCATTAAGTGTATAAGTCCTGCTAAGATTTGCTTTCCCAAAAAGCAGCACCTCGCATTTATCTGAATTGAACTCCATCTAACACCTTCCAGTCCATTGGCCCACCTAGTTCAGATCCTGTTGCAATCTGAGGTAACCCTCTTCGCTGTCCACTACACCTCCAATTTTGGTGTCATCTGAAAACTTACTAACTGTAACTCTTATGCTCACATCCAAATCATTTATGTAAATGACAAAAAGTAGAGGACCCAGCACTAATCCTTGTGGCACTCCACTGGTCACAGGCCTCCAGTCTAAAAAACAACCCTCCACCACCACCCTCTGTCTTCTACCTTTGAGCCAGTTCTGTATCCAAATGGCTAGTTCTCCCTATATTCCATGAGATCTAACCTTGCTAATCAGTCTCCCATGGGGAACCCTGTCGAACACCTTACTGAAGTCCATATAGATCACATCTACTGCTCTGCCTTCATCAATCTTCTTTGTTACTTCGATTAGATTACTTACAGTGTGGAAACAGGCCCTTCGGCCCAACAAGTCCACACCGACCCGCCGAAGCGCAACCCACCCATATCCCTACACTTACCCCTTACCTAACACTACGGGCAATTTAGCATGGCCAATTCACCTGACGTGCACATCTTTGGACTGTGGGAGGAAACCGGAGACCCGGAGGAAACCCACGCAGACACGGGGAGAACGTGCAAACTCCACACAGTCAGACGCCTGAGGCAGGAATTGAACCTGGGTCTCTGAGGCAGCAGTGTTAACCACTTTGCCACCGTGCCGCCCACTTCTTCAAAAAACTCAATCAAGTTTGTGAGACATGATTTCCCACGCACAAAGCCATGTTGACTATCCCGAACCAGTCCTTGCTTTTCCAAATACATGCACATCCTGTCCCTCAGGATTCCTTCCAACGACTTGCCCACCACTGAGGTCAGGCTCACCAGTCTATAGTTCCCTGGCTTGTCTGTACCGCCCTTCCTAAACAGTGGCACCACATTTGCCAACCTCCAGTCTTCCGGCACCTCACCTGTAACTATCGATGGTACAAATATCTCAGCAAGAGGCCTAGCAATCACTTCTCTAGCTTCCACAGAGCTCTTGGGTACACCTGATCAGGTTCTGGGGATTTATCCTCCTTTAATATTTCAAGACATCCAGCACTTGCAGAGATCTTGATCAGATGGGCCAAAGAGCTCAGAAATGTCAGATGGAGTTTAATTTAGATAACTGTGAGGTGCTTTATTTTGGTACAGAAAACCAGGGCAGATATTATACAGTTAACAGTAAGGCCGTGAGAGTGGTATTGAACAGAGGAACCTAGAAATGCAGTTCATTGTTCCTTGAAAACAGCTTCGCATGTAGACTGGGTGTTGAAGAAGGTGTTTGGCATGGGTCAGAGCACTGACAACAGGAGTAGGGGCATCATGTTGCACCTATACAGGACATTGGTGAGGCCAATTTTAGAATACTGGATACAATTCTGATCGCCCTTCTATAGGAAGAATGTTGTTAAACTAGAAAAGGCACAGAAAAGTTACACGATTGTTGCTCGGGCATGAGGGCTTGAGTTAAGGAGAAGTTGAACAGGCTGGGACATTTTTCCCTGGAGTGTCGGAGGCTGAGGGGTGACCTTATTGACGGTTATAAAATCATGAGTGGCATAGATAAGGTAAATAGCCAAGATCCTTTTCCAAGGGTTGGGGAGTCCAAAGCTGGAGGGCATAGGTTTAAGGTAAGAGGGGAAAGATTTAAAAGGGGCATGAACGGCAACTTTTTCCACACAGAAGGTGGTGTGAGTATGGACTGAGTTGTGTGATGATGCTGCGCTTTTTCTTCTGTAAATATATTTATTAGCAATTCTTTTTAACTTTATAAACATATAAAATTATTGAAAAAACAATCAATCACAAATATCAGTATAATAAAAAGAAAAAAACACAAATTACAATATAGCTACTATCTACTAACCACTAACATACTCTCTAATACAAAGCAAACCCATCACTGTGCAAAGCAACACCAAAAAAAAAGCAAAACAAAAACAAAAAACCCCCACAAAATACAGAACAGCTCAGCAGAAGGTTCCCAAACAAAGGAATGGGAGCATTGTTATACATACCCGTATTGACTCGGGAGACCCCCTCCAGAGCCCAAGGCTTGACAAATCTAATCATCCTGGTTAAACAAATGCCCTAGTTAAGATAACTGATAAATCTATATCCAAATAGCTCAAGTAGGGCTGCCATGTCTTATAAAAATGATCTGTTGTGTGGTGCACCATGTTTGTGAAAAGGTCCAAGGCAATGTGCTCCATAATTAATTTCTGCCATCCCAGCCAGCCCGGCGGGTTCTCAGACACCCAATTCATCAGAATATTCTTCCGCGCACAGTGTGCAAGAATATTAAATAGTTTCTTCCCATGCCCGTCTAAAGATGGTAAATTTGGTAGACCTAAGAGGAGAGATATCCGGTCTACTTTGACTTCAGTCCTCAATACCCTCCATATCTCTCCTGCCACAGCGCTCTAATAAACACAGAGCCTGTGGCATGTCCAGAAGCAATGGGTAAGAGTACCTACACTTATTTTACATTTGGGGCATACTGAAGATGCCCTTTTTTAAACTTCGCCAGACGGTCTGGTGCCAGATGAGCCCTGTGCAGAACTTTTAACTGTGTCGCACATGATCTGTTACAGATTGAGATCTTTCGAGTATTCTCCCATATGTTCTCCCATGTTTCAGAAGAGGATGCTGTTCCTTTAACAGGTTTATGTTGTGTTTGTTTTTTTTCAGGAGATCATAAAAACACAGGTTCTAAAAAGTCTGGGCTTGGATGGGTTTTAGGGCCAGTTTGATTATAACTAACAGATACTGCCTCAGGCAAAAGGCTTTTAAGTTTTAAAATAATTTGTGAAATGAAAGAGGAGTGGCCAGTTCTCCCAGCTCAGCTTTTCTCTGGTTTGGTTTAGTCTGGTTATTCACTGAAAGCAGTCAGGCAGTTGTAAAAGCTTCTGGACCCAAAGTAGCAGGTCCAGGCTCATCCTCATCTCTCTCGGACATCTCTCCTGTAAGACCCGGTGTTTGATTTTACCTTTTGTGACAAGGGGTTTTTATGGGGATTGTTGCAAGTATTGGGAACAGCATCATTAAATTGATAGGTTAAGTTATTCAGTATTCTGTTCTCTTTTGTTTGTGTTTCATTCAGTAATCTCATAAAAAATTCTGTTTATTTTCAAACTAACTGGTTTGACCAACTGCATCCCTCCTGGAATATCCGTGTTACACCTGCTTACAGCATCTAGCAAAGTTAGAGTCTGGGCTACCTTCTGGAAATGTTTTGAGGGGATCTGACCTGGTCCATAACAGTTGCATGAGGAAGTGGTTGAGGTGACTACAATTACAATATGTAAAAGACACTTGGACAGGTACAAGAATTAGAAAGGTTTAGGGGATAAGAACCACATGCAGGGAAATGGGATTAGCTAAGTTTGAGATAACTGCTCAACATGTTTGAGTCGGCCTGAAGGGTCTGTTTCAATACTGTATGAGTCTATGACTCAAATGAAATATTGAAACCAGTTGTGGATACTACATTTTGTGAAGGGTGCAAAGGCATTAGACCAGGGGCATGATAGACTTATTACAACAGTT
Source organism: Chiloscyllium punctatum (assembly GCF_047496795.1). NCBI lineage: Eukaryota > Metazoa > Chordata > Chondrichthyes > Orectolobiformes > Hemiscylliidae > Chiloscyllium > Chiloscyllium punctatum. The sequence goes on from NC_092746.1 coordinate 76,442,853, forward strand.
CCAGATGTTGAGGAACTTCAGTTATACAGTAGAGAAGTTGAGAAATTCTACTTGGGGAAGAGAAGGCTTAGAAAATAATGTATATAGGACTTCAAAATTCTGAGGAGTCTGGAAAGAGTAGATGGGGAAAGTCTCTTCCTGCTGATTGAAGGATTGAGAACCAGAGGATAATGACGATAATTGGCAGAAACAGTGACATGAGGGTAATCATGCACCAATTGGTTACGATCTGCAGCCTGAGAGTGCGATAGACATCAACTGAGTCTTTGAAAAGGGAATTGGATCATTATCTGAAAAAGGAAACATTTTCAAATCTATGGGGAAAGCCCTTGGAGTGAAGTGTTAAACAAAGTGCTTCTTCAGAAACAGCACAAACAAGTTGAGCCAAATGTCCTCCTTCTATGCTGTCTGATTCTGTATGTAACATTGTATGATTCTTCAAAAATTTTAAAATAAAAGTTTACATTTTTAAAATTCTGTCAGACAGTTCATAACGTTATAAAATGAGACTCCATAGATATAATTGTTCAGTTGCTCGGTAAGCAAGGTTGACTTGACAATTAACAATTATCACATTTTTTAAAAGGTACTTAAACTTCTAATTCATAGATTTAAATTCCTGCGGTCTGTTTAATGGTTGATGCACTGTTGGAGTCTCTTCCTGAAAATTACGGGGAAGCTATTCACAAGATGTTGTTTTTGCAAGCTATTGGCAGATTGGCACAAATTGGCCAGCAATTTGTGGTGATTGACATTTCACAAAGTACCTCTTATTTGCCACAAGTTGCTGGAAAACTTCATCTTTAATAATACTATACTTCATTCACATACCAATTTTTCTTCATGAAATTCTGTTCCTGTATTTATATAATGCCCTGCTACAGTAAGACATTTCCTTACAATACAAATTGCGTTACCATGCCGGGCTAAAAACAAAAAAGAAATCAACTTGAAATGTTTGCCAAGTGATGAATCACAAAGAGAAATTTGTAGTTAAGAAATGCATTCTTGAGTTTAACTGATCACTTGGGATATCTGGTTGTTGCATAGCCAGTTTTGCACTTTTTAGAGTTGAGTATTTTTCTGTGTAAAATATTACTGGAATAAGAAAGAGAGTCAAAGTAAGTCAGCTGCTTGCTTTATTAAACCAAATTACTTTCTTCCATTTAAACAAGTGCATGACAAGTGAAAAGTTACTGTTCTTCAGAAATAGCAACAGATAGTCATTCATGGTTGCAACTTGTGATTAAGATTTACATGCATGACTGAGCTAAATTGAAAAATCATTTATTTATGTAGACATTTTGGAAAGAGGTGGAATGAATAAGTGAGGGCTTGCAATATTTTGTCCCTTTCCTCCTTCTCACTTGAAGGTATTGACTTATTGCTGGGATACAGTTCATACAGACATTAAGTGCAATGTCTGGGTTGCTAACATTGTCTCCTAATCACACGGATTATGATCAGTGAAGCTTTATCAATCAAATTGCCTGGTATAGCATCTTGGAGCACTAACATTAAACAGATCACTAATTGCACTTTGGTAGTAATGCTAAATATTTTAAAGTGTTTGTCTACTTCGTAAAACCAAATAGTCAATGTTTTTATACAGTACAAATAAAGCTGAAATGCAGAAATCCTTCAGCAGGCATTGGTAGAGAGAAACAAAATTAAGGTTTGATGTGGATGACGGTTTATCAAATTGAAATCACCTCAAACTTTAATTCTGTTTCTTTCTACAGAAGCTGCCTCATCTCCTAAGCATTTCCAACATTTTGATTCTTCTTTCAGATTTCCAGCGTCTTACTTCTTTTCTTTAGATTTATCGAGTTTTTACTTTTGAGCATTTTATTGGTAAAATTATCAATAAGAATCTAAAATATTTTAATTAACAGTTTGTATCTGAGACAAACACAGGAAAACTAGTAACATGAGCTAACACTTTGACATCTACTGTGAATATCATGTGTTTCCAGCAGAAGAAATTGTTTCATTATGTTTGAAATGTGGTATGATCATACAAAGCAGCTTGAGGGTAGAGGGTCTGGTTGTGTTAGAGGGGTGTCAGATCAGGTAAGAGAACATCAGTCAGTTCGGGAGAAGTCGGATTGGGGGTGGGCAGATTCTGGATCAGACAAATATTGGGTCAGGAAGGTAGTAGTGTCAAGGATCCATGGTGTTGGTGGCAGGAGATAAGTGGCAAGTTAGTGGAGTTGGGGTTTAGAATAGAATATCCTTTATTGTTATGTGTAGCGTTTTTACAATGGCTGACTGTAATGGTGCCACCTTAGGTCTAAGTACCGAGGCACAAATCTTGGATAAAAAAGACAAATAAAGGAAAAGTAGTAGCATTACTTACAGAGTCTGAAAAATAGGTTAGCAGTAAGATAGCTATAAGAAAGTTAAAGGATCAGCATTACAGTCCGGAAAAGAATTATGGATCGAAATTACATTGTAGCATCCCGATGAGCACATAGTCTGACCACCTGCAGTAGGCCCCAGTTCAATAACTGTCCTTCTCTACTCCAAGCCTCCAGTCTACTCCATACCAGCACTCACCTGTACCAAGGAAATTGTGCACTTCCAGGACTCGTTTCCCCTCGCACTGCTCTGGGACCCGCTTCTTTGAACATTGTTCCTGCACTGAGAGAGAGAGAGAGAGAGACAACCAGGAGTTTCAGTAGTAACAACTCCTTGTTGTGTCTCAGAAACTGGTACACTTAAGAGACATTAATATTGCCCAGAGCCAGCTGCCATTATGGATTAACTGACAAAGCTCAGGACATTAGACCATTGCCCAAAGCTCTTCTGTTTGGTCCGATTGGTAAGTGGCATGTGTTTTCAACTGAACATCTTAGTTTTTGAGAGCACTGGTTGGAACCATCTTTTATGGAAATCAGACACTAACAATAACACTTATCTGAAATCCTGATAATTCCCCCACTGTCATTTGTTTTCTTAAATGGGTGGGTGTGGGTGTGAAGAAATTAACCCATTTACTGAAGAAACTGAGATGTTGATTACATCAATAGAATGTTTATTAATAATTTAACACATCTAACACTGATTTGAATCATTGCCAAGAAACTAGCAAGCACACTGCATTGTAAGCACACTGTATAGCAAGCACAAGAACTCAAGTGGACGTTTTCAAAGTCTTACTGCTGGCAGTTAGCCAAACACTTGTACGAATTGCAGACGCTAAACATTTTGACCCTCAAAATATTCAACAAAGAAAGCTAAGACACAAGGGATAAGATTCACAACAAAGTGGATTTGTTTTTGTAGGTTAGAAAGAGCCCTGTACAACAGACAATGGTTGCCTGTTAGGCTGATCCACAGAAATAAGTACAAGTTCTGGTAAAGCTAGCATACAAATAGAAAGTGAGAGCCACACCGGAGAAAACTTAAGAATTCCCCATAAAAGCTGAGATAAAGACACGTCAATCTACTATAAATTACACTTGTGGTGTAAGTATAATCTTAGTGTAATATTTGTTTGAGTATTGTGGTTGTATTTTAAGTAGAATTGTTACCATATAGTCACTTTGATTGAGGTTTTAATTATTTTAAAGTTATGTTTTGATTATTTTATAGTTACATGTATTTACTTAAACAGTATTCATTTGTCTTTAGATCAATTAAGTGTCAATTATCCTTTGCCTTCCATATTATAACCATTAATATTTTATCCAGAATTGATTTGTACAATAAAACATTATTAAAAGTTTGTAGACATTTATTGCTTCAAAAACCAACCCAACCAACAAATACATACCTAAACAAATTGTAGAATTCATGCATCAGGATTCCAAATACACATAAAAACCAAAAGAACTGTGGATGCTGTAAATCAGAAAAAGAAGTTGCTGGAAAAGCTTAGCAGGTCTGGCAGCATCTGTGAAGAGAAATCAAAGCTCGTGTTTGGGTCCGGTGACTGGTTCTAAGGAAGGATTACCAGAACCAAAACATTAACTCTAATTTCTCTTCACAAATGCTGCCAGACCTGCTGAGCTTTTCCAGCAACTCCTGTTTTCGTTCCACATACTCATATTGATTAACTTAAGTGAGTTGCTTCTGTTTCATATACTTGTTTTGATACATTTTAACTTGAGATAAAGTTGGTAGACAAAAATTTTCAGAGCATTTAATTTTAGGACCAAGTCTATAACTAATAACACTGACTCAGTACCTGCAATGATTTAACATCTCTCCTGATCGAGATTTTGGCCTAACGTAGGGCTGCTGTCTCAGTAGAGAGAAAGTTGACTGGTGGTGGTTTAACTTGAGGGTTACCACACCTCAAGCAAGGGGAGAGGTTGAGAAAGAGAGTCCTTCAGGGTAAGGTAATCTTAGCTAGAGCAGAGTTTGAATCCATACAGCTGGCTTCACTCTGCATCACAAACCAGCTGTCCAGGCAACTGAGCTAACTGACCCCCAGCCTAAAATTAGTTCAACTGGAAAGATTTGCCTGAAGATCATAGGAAGATTAACAGGTGTCTTTGAAATGGGTGTCTGAAAGAGGGGGGACGATCCTTCATTATTCCCTTAAATTTCCTGTTTTCCCCACCCTTTGTATCTTCCCCCTGGTTTCCCCTTCTTCTTGATCTTGGTTTTCCTTCTACACCCAGTTACCAGCCTCCTCCTTGACTTGGGACTTGTACAAAAACTACTAGCACAAAACCAGAAACAAAAATACTCCATTCAGTCAAATGTGATGTACCCCTTATGATTGGGAATGATGTGGTCAATAGTCATTTGATCCAAATATCATGATCAAAGCTGCATCAATGCTTCCAACCACAGTTAATGACTTCAGTTGAGGAGGTATCATTTGCTGGGGCAGTGGCAGAACTCTATTCTCTATGGCGAGTGGCATGGGATGTTTAAGGGTAATTTGTTCATTTAAATTAGTGTTCCAATCTTGGAGATTCGGTTGCCACTAGAACATGACATAAATGTGGGTGCAGAATTAATCAGGTCTTTGTGCTTATCAAAATTGTACTTTTAATATTGGATCTCAATTTAACGTCATTGAAAGAACAACTGCTTGAATAGTGGAGTAAAATGTGTCATCATGGTTTATGGGCTGAAATCCTGTGGTAGGGCTTTGACTCAACTTTCTGACTGGCCACCCCGATGGTCAACTGCAGTGTCAATGCCTATTTAAGGTCCTAAGGATCTAACTTTGTCAGATCAGAGGAAAGGGAACTTCTGTATTGAATCTGCACTTCATCTCACTCAGAAGTGATCAATATCAAAATTAAGTGTCTGCAATAGAAAAAATTGAATTGTGTAACAATATGGTTCCTGGCTTTCTTAAAAGCAAAAGAATTGAAATGGTTCCTGGAACAAAAATCCCAAGGCAAAATCTTACAGGGCTTTGAATAATATACACTGTAGTGAGACGTGCGGCAGAATCAGGCGACAAGTATATCAAGCTCCATCTTCGCATTGAGATCATTTCATTCCATGCTTTATATTTTTCACAGCAGTGTGGTGACACATTTGCTAGGGGTACCAAGATACCAATTAACAGGTATTATTGTTTGGTAAGCACCTTATCAATGCCACAGCTCACCTCTTTGATATTCAGACTCCCATCTTACTAAACTCTCCAAAAAGATTGGACATTGACATGGAAACCAGGGTAGTGTACTATGAATTCAGCTCCAAATGATCTCCATGTTGAAAACCAGGCACCAATATCTCAGGGCACTCTCCATGGTCACCAGTGACATGCACCCCACATCCACAGACAAAAGCGTCTAATATGTGCCAGTCGCTAGGAGCCTTCATTGCGCATCTCTCATCCGCTTACTGTATTTTGATGCCGCACTTAGGGCTGCATCTGCAAGTATCATTGTCATACAACTGCAAGAACCTGTGCGCTCAGGGACATGGACCCAGCAAATGGACTGGAGCAGGCTGCACCCCTGAGTTCTTCTGTTACTGTCATAGCGGTCACTCACTCTGACCCACCCCGATGCTTCTCGCATCCCAGCCTCACATTGCCTTGCCTCTTTGCACTTTGTCCCCTCGGCCAGGGATAATCATATTAATTTGGCCTTGCCATGCCATTTAACACAGATACAAAGCCAGGAAGCTTATCATGGTTGCCAGCAGGCCTCAGACAAGTCAAAGGGGATAAGCTTAGCTCAGGGCAGTCAAGGGCAGCCTCTGACACCAATCTAGGGCCTATTCAGAACAGCTACAGTCAGGATGCTGTCCACATTGGGAGGTAAGGAGCTGAATGTAGGGCAGCACACAAGCTGCCTGGAGTGTTTCTGCACTTGTATGGGCTGCTTACCTCCTAGAATGAAATAGAGACAGGTACTCAGGAAGATGGAAATGAATGGCAGGGCTCTTACTATTGGTGCATGTGGGATGGTCTCCAGAGTGAGCAGTTAGATGGTTGCAGGGGTTAGTGGTATCTGGGGTTAGTGTGGGTGACAGGGTGGTAGGGAAAATGTTGCATACATTAATGAGAATTGTGGAGAATAAGCATTATTGAGAGATGAGCACAGTAGTAGAAATAAAGAGACAGTGAGCTCATAGAATAAAAGGATCATTCAATATAAAAGAGGATCTTTGGCCTGTCAAGTCTGTACTATCAACTATTGTAAATCTACACTAGTCCCAGATTCCAGCACTAGGCCCATAGCCCTGAATATTATGACATTTCAAGTGCTCAATTAAGTACATTTTTGAAAGTTGTGAGGTTATCCGCCTTACATATGTACTCACTTGGTTTTCGAGAGAAGATGGTGGAACTTACATTGATGGGAGGAAAAGGTCAATGACCTTTTCTCTGGGTACTCCTCTAGAGGGCTGAAACTGCACAAACCAGGATGGCATCTGAAGACAAGTCTGGCATCGTCTGGTATTGTGGCTTCTGCTGCTGATCCTGGGATTGGGGACAGTCAAAAGTGCATTGCTGGGAAAGCACAGCAGGTCAGGCAGCATCCAAGGAGCATGAGAATCAACGTTTCGGGCATACGCTCTTCATGAGGAATTGGGACTGATCCTGGGATTGGGGCAGGCTGTGGGAAAGGCAGTCCCACTGATGTTCCACCCCATCAAGCATGATTGCCAGGACCCTGCACTCAAAGCAGGACCCCAATTTACCCCTGTCTGCTATATCTAGGGCAAATATCAGGAATTGTGTAGGGCAGCTCTAAAACTTGTCCAGGTGCATAACAAGATTTAAAAGACAGCAAGGGCAGATGGAATGCCAGTCATTCAGCAGATATCCACTGAGTAGTGAGTAGGTACAAGTATGGTGATGGTAGGATGAGGCAGAAATTGGACCTGAGGGACACTATCAGGATGGGAAAGATAAATAATTAGATAAACTTGGTTAGGTAAAGCAAAAACACTGCCTTGCCTTGCTTTGAGAAACCTTCCAAAAAAAAACTTAACACAATTCAGACTTAAAGGACTAAAGAAAGTATGTTTAATGCCATATAGTTATTTCTTAGACAATCTTTAACTAACCTTTCCTTTCTGGTAGTTTTGTTGTCAGTTTACAGCAGCCTCTGTCAGATCACATAGGAATTCTATAATCTAGAATTCATTATCTGCCAGTTTGTAAATCAGGGGCCTAAAACATAAAAATGCCCTAAGCCTGTTGGACTCCTAATGTTTAATGATGATCCTCATCCTTTCTGTTGATTTAGCAGCTAATAGATATCACTAGATTCAAAAGCTTTAATGATCTTTGATTGAATATACATGCTTTTCGATAGCTGGATCTCTTGGAGGACAGCCATATGTTCAACAATAAATAGAAACTCAAATTGTGGTTTATGATTTAAACCAATTAAAATTCAAAGGCTGCTTTCAACTTTATTTTTCTAATAATTTGTAAAAATTGCTGCTTATCCTGAAAATATTACAACAGATTTCATCTTGATGCATTATCATGGAATCAGAGAACATGTATCGTTGATGACTTTTTCTCTACTGCCCTGACCTTTTTTCCTTTTCATGTGTATATCCAAAATCAATTGTAAATGCCTTCTAAATCTGTTTCCACCACTGAATCACAGTGGATTCCGAGTCTTAAAAACTGACTATCACCTGGTTCTCAATTGGCCTTATCTGTCACCTCATTGTTTTGCCAATTACCCTAAATCTGTGTCCTTTGCTTCCCACCATCTCGACAGTGGAAATAATTTCTCTTTATTTACTTCACCAAACCCTTCACAATTTTGAACTCCCCTTTTTAATGTCCCCTTAACCTTGTCTGTTCTGAGGATGAACGTGACTTCTCTTGTCTTTCTCATTAACAGAAATCACTTTCCCTCATCGCAGCTTCACTCTAGCTAATCTCCTCTGTACCCATTTCAAGGCCTTAACAATACTGTTGTCAAAAGCATTTAACAATTCTGTTGTTTCACAATGTCTATTCATATCATGATCTATTGTAATTACCTGATTTTCTTCACTATTTTCAACATTAATACATGCACCACGGTGGACTCACAATTATATTAGCTCAAAACATTATAGTTGCAATTGTTTCACCTCGTTGAGCCTTTAATAGCTTGCATCGCTGCAACTATTGATATTTGAACACAATTCCTTTTGAATTCCATACTCTGTTGGCTGAATTCAAAGTGCATCTATCTGGAACATAACTTGAACACAAGTGTTGGATTCAGAGATGTTATTATCACTTCCAGAGCAGTTGGGACTTGAACTTGACCCTTCTGGTCCAGAGGTAGACTACTACTATGTCAAATAAGCCCCAAAATGTGTTTACTAAAATGATCCCAATTAGTCTAAGACACCCTCTCATCAGTGGACTTCACCAAGATTGTTTCAAAAGTGTCAAGTTTTCTTTCAATCTCACTAACCAAGTATGAGTCCAATACAGCTCTCCTTGTTTTAACAAGTATATAATCTGCTTTATTGTTTCCCTCTTAAAATCTCATGGTTGATGATTAAAGCAGTTGTTCATAAATGATTTAATAGGTCCTCTAGATTTCTACAGATCCAGTTGGTTCCACCTATTCTAACTTAGCCAGAGTAACAACTGCAGTTCATATCACATCTATTGTCAGGAAAATGGGCTCAGTTAGCTAGGGTTCAACAACTACATGAATATCTCAGCCTAGTGTTTCTATTGGTTTGTGTTGATTTCATTAATATATTCTGTCTTCAATTCACCCAGCCAAATAAAAAAAATTACAGAATTGTAAATACAAGTAACGTCAATTCAGGATTCCATATTGTTTAAGCAAAGTGCAGATGCTGGGAACTGAAACAAAGCAGAAAATGCTGGAAATATTCAGCAGGTCTTTCAACATCTGTGCAGAGTGGTAGAGTTAATGTTTCAGATCATGACCTCTCATCAGAACAGGGAAAAATCTAATAGCTTTTAACAAGGTAATAAGGGGAAGTGTTTTCAAAACAGGGAAGGTCTGTGATGGGGGAGCGATGAAAGATTTGGTTGAGCAGATCTAAAGACATTAGTAATGGGACAAATAAAGAAGTGGGTCCAGAGGAGGGGTGAATGGCAGAATAATGAACCGCTGGCATCCAACTGCAAAAAATATAAAATACAAAATGGACAGATACTAAGAAAAGATGGTGAGAACAAGGATAACAGTCAGAAAATGTTGAATTCAATGGTGCACACATCAGGCTGTAAGATTTCTAATTAAAAGATGAGATGCTTTTCAAGCTGGCATTTCCTGGAACACTGTTATAGCTCAAACACAGAAATGCCAGCATGATTGCATGGTGTAAAGCTAAACTAGCCAGCCACCAGAGATTCCAGTCATGTTTTTAAACTGAATGACTGTTTCATGAAGTGAGTTCTTCTATAATGCATTCTTGAGCAACCTCATGTCATAGAAAAATCATGCTTTAGAAACAGCACTTAAAGTGTTGGCGATATAATTGCGTTACAGCCAATGCACATTTTTAAAGTTTGCGCTTTAGAAACAACATCGCCAATTTGTCAATCACATTACAGTGAATTCACGTTAAAGAAATGCATGTTATAGCAGGATGACCTGTACTAAATTGAAAAAATAATGTGTGTTGGTTCTTTAGCTGAAGAGTTTGAAGCCTTCAGTCTTAGGAAGGTGCCATGAGAAGGGGACAGGGTTTTGGGAGTGGTTGGGAGTGACTGTGGATTCCTTTCAGAATTTTGAAAGGAGAGGAAGGTGTGGCATCAAGTGGAAGACGGTGAGTTGTTCAAGGAATTAGTGTGGTGGAAGGTAAAGTCTTCCATGTGCAATCATTTAGGAGATTCTTCAAATTGAATTCTTTCTTTTTATAGGCACATCTAAAGCATGCTTATTAGTGCCTTTGTTTTCAAATGTTGAAATAAATAGATTACTGACTACAGTACAAAAACAAAACAACCAGAAATTTATGATTGCGTCTGTGGACTGGACGAAGGTGTACCACAAAGCACACAGCCAGAATACTTCTCATCTCGCCAATGTAAAAGTCATCATAGAATGAGAAGTGAATACAATATATACTGAAGTTCCTTGAAATAATTTTTAATCAATTTCACTTGAAAATTTGTTCAATGCTTGAATAGCATTTTTTATCAACAACAAAATAAGCATGGGGGGGTGATGTCACTGACTGTAAAATCTCAATAGTTTGCAACTCAAGTGGCACACCACACGACAATGAAATGCAAGTAACATGAAGGATTAAATTCCATCTCCAAAGGCATGCTCCATGAATGAAAAGCTAACCTAAAATGTTTTCTCCCCCTTTGGCCTACTGCTTAACTTGGCTCAAATGTAAAAATGTCAAAGTCAAAGTCCCAGTCGATCAAACGTGCATTGTTCTGCAGAATCTCAGTGGATAAAATTATACGAGAGATCTGAATGTTCCAGCAACCACTTGACCCTCTGTGCTTTGTAACTGCTTGTAGAAAGGTGCAGAGTAATCAAAACCACATGACAGCCTCAAACAATCCATGGAACATAAGTGTTCCAGAGAAAAAGTAAATCACTTTAAAGAACATGTGTTTTTGCATACCTGATGTAAGATTGTAGAGCTTGTGGGTTTTTTTCTTCCTGAAAACAATAGTTGAAAGGAAGCTGGAAAATGTCACAAGATGGTTTAGTAATCAACAGGGGGTATTACAGAAACAGATGTCTCCTGAGTAACTGTTGTTACAGTCCATTAAATGTAATGCAGATTAGTATAGTATGGTCTAATTGCTTTTTCAATTCATTAGCAAGGCCAGCAGTTAATTCCCATTTTTAAGAGACTTTGAGAACATGTAGTCAGTCACCTTCTTTAAAACAACTGAGTGGCTAACTAAACCATATGAGATGTCCATGAAAAGTGCATCATATTTTCTGTGGGTCTGGAGCCACATTAATGAACCAGATGGGTTTTTACATCAGTTCAGTAGTTCCATGGTCGCTGTTTCTTTTTTTCTTCCAGATGGATTGGTTGACTGCATTTAAATTTCCTAAGTACTTTTTGTTCTGATTTGACCTAGTATGTCGAAATTGTTAGACCAAGGCTCTGGACATAGTCCCACAACCCCGCACCGCCCGTTTCTACCTCCTGCCCAAAATCCACAAATCTGACTGCCCCGACCGACCCATTGTCTCATCCTGCTCCTGCCCCACTGAACTCATCTATGCATACCTCCACACGGTCCTGTCCTCCTTAATCCACGAACTCCCCACCTACGTTCAGGGCACCACTCACGCCCTCCACCTCCTCCATGATTTTCGCTTCCCCGGTCCCTAACGCCTTATCTCCACCATGGACATCCAGTCCCTGTACACCTCCATCCCCCATCACGAAGGACTCAAAGCCCTCCGCTTCTTCCTTTCCCGCCATACCAACCAGTACCCTTCCACTGACACCCTCCTTCGACTGACTGAACTGGTCCTCACCCTGAACAACTTCTCTTTCCAATCCTCCCACTTCCTCCAAACCAAAGGAGAAGCCATGGGCACCCGCATGGGCCCCAGCTAAGCCTGCCTCTTCGTAGGATATGTGGAACAGTCCATCTTCCGCAGCTACAGTGGCACCACCCCCCACCTTTTCCTCTGCTACATCGATGACTGTATTGGTGCTGCCTCGTGCTCCCACGAGGAGGTTGAACAGTTCATCCACTTTACCAACACCTTCCACCCCAAACTCAAATTTACTTGGACCGTCTCAGACTCCTCCCTCCCTTCTTAGACCTCTCCATTTCTATCTCAGGCGACCGACTCAACATAGACATTTACTATAAACCGACCGACTCCCACAGCTACCTAGACTACACCTCCTCCCACCCTGCCCCCTGTAAAAACGCCAGCCCATATTCCCAATTTCTTCGTCTCCGCCGCATCTGCTCCCAGGAGGACCAGTTCCAATACCGAACAACCCAGATAGCCTCCTTCTTCAAAGACCGCAATTTCCCCCCAGACGTGATCGACGATGCCCTCCACCGCATCTCCTCCACTTCCCGCTCCTCCGCCCTTGAGTCCCGCCCCTCCAATCGCCACCAGAACAGAACCCCACTGGTCCTCACCTACCACCCCACCAACCCCCATATACATCGTATCATCCATCGTCATTTCCGCCACCTCCAAACGGACCCCACCACCAGGGATATATTTCCCTCCCCTCCCCTATCAGCGTTCCGAAAAGACCACTCCCTCCGTGACTCCCTCGTCAGGTCCACACCCCCCACCAACTCAACCTCCACTCCCAGCACCTTCTCCTGCAACTGCAAGAAATGCAAAACTTGCGCCTACACCTCCCACCTTACTTCCCTCCAAGGCCCCAAGGGATCCTTCCATATCCACCACAAATTCACCTGCACCTCCACACACATCATTTACTGCATTCGTTGTTCCTGATGTGGCCTCCTATACATTGGGGAGACAGGCCGCCTACTTGCGGAACGTTTCAGAGAACACCTCTGGGACACCCGGACCAACCAACCCAGCCACCCCGTGGCTCAACACTTCAACTCCCCCTCCCACTCCAACAAGGACATGCAGGTCCTTGGACTCCTCCATCGCCAGACCATAGCAACATGACGGCTGGATGAAGAGCGTCTCATCTTCCGCCAAGGAACCGTCCAACCACAAGGGATGAACTCAGATTTCTCCAGTTTCCTCATTTCCCCTCCCCCCACCTTGTCTCAGTCCCAACCCTCGAACTCAGCACCGCCTTCCTAACCTGCAATCTTCTTCCTGACCTCTCCGACCCCACCCCCACTCCGGCCTATCACGCTCACCTTAACCTCCTTCCACCTATCGCCTTTCCAACGCCCCTCCCCCAAGTCCCTCCTCCCTACCTTTTATCTTAGCCTGCTTGGCACACTTTCCTCATTCCTGAAGAAGGGCTCATGCCCGAAACATCGATTCTCCTGCTCCTTGGATGCTGCCTGACCTGCTGCGCTTTTCCAGCAACACATTTTCAGCTCTGGATTTTGAGTCCAGGAAAATAACCTCTATGCTTTCCTACTCAGCTGTTTGCAATGTTCAGGTGTTTCAACACAGACAGCTTTCTTTCTGATCTTTTTGATGTGCAAATGTTTGCTTATAAAACTCACACAACCTCCAGCATCTGTGATTAATACATGATGGCTTTTGCTGGCATAGAATTTATAAAATCCATACAACAAAACAACTTTATGTGCCTTTTAAAGGGATGCTTTTTGTTTTAAAGTATTGCAAGGTATTTTACCATGTTTGTGAAAAAGAATCATAATGTCTTAGCTTGGAAATGGGATTGAATATTATTTTGAATTTGTTGTTAAATTTGAAAGGGTTCGGAAAAGGAAGTTGCCAGGGTTGGACGGTTTCAGCTATTGGGAGAGGCTGAATAGTCTGAGGTTGTTTTTCTTGGAGGGTCAGAAGCTGAAGAATGACCTTATAGAGGTTTAACAATGAGGGGCATGAATAGGGTGAATAGTCAAGGTCTTTTCCCCAGGGAAGGGGAGTCCAAAAGTAAAGGCCACAGGTTTAAGGTGAGAGGGGAAAGATTTAAAAGGGACCTAAGGGGCAACATTTTCATACGGAGGGTTGTGCATGTAATGGAATGAGCTGCCAGAGGGATTGGTGGAGGTGGTACAACTATTACATTTAAAAAGCAGATGGATGGGTATAATGAATAGGAAGGGTTTAGAGGGATACGAGTCAAATACTGGGAAATGGGACTAGATTCGGATATCTGGTTGGCATGGATGAGTTGGACTGAAGGGTCTGTTTCCATGCTGGGCATCTTTATGACTCTATGACGCTGTTAATTCAATCAAAAGAGATAAGCTTAAATCATATGTTTTCAAACTGAGATCTCTCAGTCAATGGAGGAATTTTGCCATGACTTTACTTCTCTCATTCTCTTTACTTGCAACTCTTTCTCCCCAACTGAAACATTGATGCCTTCCATGCCGAATCTTCATGTTCTGTTCTTCCTTAATTACCTTGCTCCCTCCAACTTTGTCTCATGCTTTCAGCTCCATGTTATAATCTAGTTCTTTTGGTCACCCTGTTGTATAAGGTAATAGTTCTGAAAGCTTTAATGTTGAACACTGCATTAGGTTCCACCAAATCTGATGATCTAGCACAGATCATAAGATGGCGGTGGAGTACAGCTTCTTTTTTCATTTGTTTTCTTTTTTATTTTACTTACCTCTTGTTGAAGAGCCCAGTCATAGTGATGGCATCGACCACAGCGAGTGATCACAATGCAGGCTCGAAAGGGCCCAACATGGACTTGTGGTGGAGGCAGGTTTGGGTTTCCAGCAGCATTTGCATCCAGTGCAGGTTCATGGAGGCAGCATTGAAAGTGAGTTTGGGCCCAGTATGAGGCCCAGCAGTGTCAGTAGCTGCTGCATGGCAAGGTGGGCCCAAAGTGGACTCACAACGGCAATGGAACTGAGTTTGGACTGGTGTGCTACCCAGTGGCATCGGTGGCACCTGCATTAGTGAGGTCCAGCAAGAACTCGTTGTGGAGAGGGTGTTGGTGGAGGTGAGATGGCACCAAAGAGTAGCAAGTTTTGTTTCAATGGCGGCAGCATGGCAAAGGGACTCGCACCTTGCCAACAGGTCTATGGCCCATGGGGAACACTTGACAAGAAAGACTGCAAAGTTGAACGCTTCTTTATTTCTTTTCTTTTCTGCCTTTATGTTCTATGTCTTTGTTTATTTTTCTCTGCTTTAAGATGGCGCCAGAGAGTGGTGACACTATACAACACCTTTCACTGTATTTTGTAACAAAATACACATGACAATAAATAAATCAATCAAAATCAGTATTTTATGGAGGGAAACGAGTCTAATGTGAGATCCCAACAAGTCAGATGTATCACTTAATAGTCATAACAATAATGTCAGATTATCTTTTTTGACCTATTATCTATTACTGTAAGCTGTGGAGTCAGTCATAATTTGACATGCAGTTGAGAAGTAACTGTTTCAGAGCCCTGAGAATAAGCATTAAGGAGAAGGAAGACAAAGGGAAAGAAGACTCTAAATAAGTGGATGGGCAGGATAGAGTTAAAAGAGAGCACTTATTGTTCACAGTGAGTGTTGTCACCATTTTGAGTAGGCACTATGACATAGGACTACTTTAGCCAAGTGAAGAACTCTTCGAGTCATTAATACCAAAGCATTGCAGAGTAGATTTAAAATGATAAAATAAAGTCTGACTGAAAATAGTAAGAAGAATATTAAGACTTTCCTAAGATAGGAGATACATGAATTAAATTGTGATTTGTCAGGAAGATTTATTGAGACCACAGCCCCCTGGGTTATCTTTGGAAATTTAGAATAGGGATGGATCATGTGATTCCTCTGTGAAAAGCAGAAAAGGATCCATTTTGCCTTTTGGGAAGCAGCAAATCTCCATCTAAGCTTCCATTTTGCCAGCAGCAGGCAGGAAATGACAATTTTGATCACAGAAATTCAGGGAAACCCCCAACAAAAAATATAGAGCTACTGGTTGCTACTTAACAAAATGTAAAGTTTTAGAGTCATGGAGTCACAGACATGTACAGCACAGAAACAGACCCTTTTGTCCAACTCATCCATGCTGACCAGATATCCTAAATTAACCTAGGTCCATTTGCCAGCACTTGATCCATATCCCTCTAAACCCTTCCTATTCATATCACTATCCTGATGTCTTATAAATGTTGTATTTGTACCAACCTCCTCTATTTGCTCTAGCAGCTCATTCCATACACACACCACCCTCTGAGTGAAAAAGTTACCCGTTAGGTCCCTTTTATATCTTTCCCCTCTCACCCTAAACGTATGACCTCTGTGCTCCCCCACCCCCAGGGAAAATACCTTGTCTATTTACCCTAGCCATGCCCCTCATGATTTTATAAACCTCCATAAAGTCATCCGTCAGCCTGGGATGACTTTATGGGCCACTCCTGAAAACAGCCCGGCTTATTCAACCTTTCTGGATAGCTCAAACCCTCCAAGCTTAACAACATCCTTGTAAATCTTTTCTGAACCCTTTCAAACTTCACAACATCCTTCATGTAGGAAGGAGGCCAGAATGGCATGCAATATTCCAACAGTGGCCTAACTAATATCCTGTGTAGCTGCAACATGACCTCCCAACTCCTGTACTCAGTGCTTTGAACAATATAGGAAAGCATACCAAACATCTTCTTCACTCTCCTATCTACCTGCAACTACATTTTCAAGGAACTGTGAACCTGCACTCCAAGGTGTCTTTGTTCAGCAACACATCCCAGGACCTTACCATTAAGTGTATAAGTCCTGCCATGATTTGCCTCTCCAAAATGAAGCACCTCACATTTATCTAAAATAAACTCCATCTGCCAAAAGACACAAAATACTTAACATGATCATAATACAGAAGTTGGTGACTTATTACAAGGAAATAATTTGGCAATGTTATAATACCAAGTTTAAAAGCTTGTAAAGCATTAGCAATAAGGTACCATAACTATAGTGCTGAACTATCAAATGTTGATGTTAGAAGATTAAAACAGCCTTGATAGACTGGAAGATTACCAGCTTAAAAGCCAGTCGATTACAAATAGCTTCTTGTTCCTTTTACCCCTTCTTATTTTCTTTATCATTTACAAATGGTTTTGAAGGCAGTTAGCTAAAATGTTTGATAAAATGCTCCTAATTCAATCTCCCTAATGTTTGAAATACTCTTCTGAGCTCCTTGTACCTGTCTACTCCTCTTTCCTCTTTAGAACATTCCTTAAGTTCTACCTATTTCATCAAACTGCCTAGTATTGTTGTATATTAGCTCTGTCTAATTATAGACAGAAGACGGAAATTAACTGGGGATTCAATTATGTCCCTAGAAATAGACAGACTAAAACTGAGGTTGTTTCATTGGCAGGTAAATGCTCGCAATCTAGAACTCAAAATGCTTTGTAAAAATGTGTAAAAGTTGCTGCAGTTCTATCCTTCAACAACTTTTTTTTTGGAATATGAACAAATATCTCTTAATGTGTTTCCGTGGCAAAGTTTGATAAGACTCCTGAGTCTTGGGATCTTTTTCTATGGTAAAGGTACTGTATCAGTTGTATATGGTAGAAATGACAAATCAAATCTACTCTACTCTGTATATAGATGTAGGCTTTTGCTGTTGGTTCTTTGACCAGGCCATGGTTTGGGTGACTGGAGTAACAAAGTTTTGTTCAATAAATTAGCAGGAAGCATTGCATGCATTGAACATGTATTACCATCTGTGGTCATTTATAAAACATTATGTTAAAAAATTTAAACTCTTTTTATAAAAAAAAACTTGCATTCATAGCAGATTTTTATGGACTCAATATGAACAAAGTGCTTCTTGGATGTATCTTTGAAATGGAATGTCAATTTTATGATATTGGAAGTACAGTAGCAAATATGTACATGGCCTGGTCTCGTAAACAGATCATCTGGTGCTGCTTGATGTTTTGCCAGAAGACGTCTGCTCTCCATTGAATAGTACCTCAGGAGGTTTTACAGGGCAGATGACGAGGCAGACAACAACTCAATTTAACATGTGATCTGAAAGGTGGTACCTCTGTTTAATCAATGGAGGATGCACTAGGTTGATCCCAAGTATGGAAAATTATTTTTATCAGGGCATGTTTAGATTAGATTACATTACAGTGTGGAAACAGGCCCTTCGGCCCAACAAGTCCACACCAACCCGCCGAAGCACAACCCACCCATACCCCTACATTTACCCCTTACCTAACACTACGGGCAATTTAGCATGACCAATTCACCTGACCTGCACATCTTTGGACTGTGGGAGGAAACCGGAGCACCCAGAGGAAACCCACGCAGACACGGGGAGAACGTGCAAACTCCACACAGTCAGGTCACCTGAGGCAGGAATTGAACCCAGGTCTCTGGCGGTGTGAGGCAACAGTGCTAACCACTGTGCCACCGTGCCGCCCACGGTTGAATAGGTTGGGCCTGTACACATTGAAGTTTAGAAGAATGAGAGACAACTTTATTGAGACATACGAGATTCTTTGGAGGCTTAACAAGGCAGATGCAGAAAGATTGTTTCTCTTTGTGGGGCAAACTATAACGAGAGGGCATAACCTCAGGGTAATAGAACAAGAGATGAAGAGGAATTTATTTTCGCAAAGATTGTGAATCTATATTTTTAAAAAATGCATGCACAATTTGAGTTACCCAAGTTACCAAACATGAACATGACTGTTCTCGTGCCTTGAGTTGGTTATACCCATCAGTCCATGCATATGCATTGCACACATTGTCCTTAAATTGTGCGGATCTTTTAATGGAGGCTTGTTCATCTGGATGTTGTAGTTTCCCCAAGAAGTGTCATTCCTGTGTCATTTGTTGTAGTTGTCATGGTAGCCATTGTTGTTCCATTTCTGCTGTTGGGTTTCAGTGGACCTCTGGGTTTGATGATTGATATGTGCTCTGTGCAAGTGGTACATTCACTTCTACTCGATCAGCTGCTAGACGCTGAGGAGCTGCTCCTCCAGTTGGGTTAAGTAACTGTGATTACAACATTATGTCTGGTTACTCAATTCCACTGCTTATGATTGAAATGACAACTATTCATGTAAGTCTGAAACTGCTGCTCAAGCTGGTTTTTGTTGAGCATATTGAAGATTCGTAACATGACAGGCTCTCCAAAGCTCAACTCTGGCACGGCTTAGCAGCCTTGTCAATATAACCCTTGGCTTTCTGCCACTTGTTTTTTTTCTGCATTTCAGAGAGTGATTTAGGATGGAATACATTTTGAAAAAGTCTCTTTCCAGCAATGGTAAAAAATGTAGGGTTTGAAAATCTTCTGGTTTGCTCAACAGTTCTGTTTCTAGTCCATAAATCAGCCACTGTGCATGGAAGAAATTCCAGTTTTGATTCATATCCTATCACTAAAGCAGGAGCTGGTAGGGGGAAAATGGCAGCCATTTAATCTTACTCTGTTTTAAATGTAACTGATTTCAAAGAACATAGAACATTACAGTGTAGTACAGGCCCTTTGGCTATCAATTTGCACCGACCCGTGAAACCAATCTAAATCCCATCTAACCTACACCATTCCATTCTCGTCTATACGCCTATCCAACGACCATTTAAATGCCCTTAAAGTTGGTGAGTCTATTGCTGTTGCAGTCAGTATGTTCCATGCCCCTACTACTCTCTGAGTAAAGAAACTACCTCTGACATCTGCCCTATATCTATCACCCCTCAATTCAAAGCTATGTCCCCTTGTGCTAGCCATCGCCATCTGAGGGAAAAGGGTCTCACTGTCCAATCTGTCCTCTGATTACTTACATGTCTCAATTAAGTCATCTCTCAACCTTCTTCTCTCTAACAAAAACAGCCTCAAGTCTTTCCTCATCAGACCTTCCCTCCATACCAGGCAACATCCTAGTAAATCTCCTCTGAACCCTTTCCAAAGCTTCCACATCCTTCCTATAATGCAGTGATCAGTACTGTACACAATACTCCAACTGTGGCCACAACAGAGATTTGCACAGCTACAGCATGACCTCATGGTTCTGAAACTCAATCCCTCTACAAATAAAAGCTAACACACCGTATGTCTTCTTAACAGCCCTATCAACCTGGATGGCACCTTTCAAGGATCTATATACCTGGACATCTACACTACCAAGAATCTTACCATTAGCCCAGTACTCTGCATTCCTGTTACTCCTTCCAAAGTGAATCACCTCACACTTTTCCACATTAAACCCCCATTTGCCACCTCTCAGCACACCTCTGCACCTTATCTATGTCCCTCTGTAACCTACAACATCTTTCGTCACTATCCACAACTCTACCGACTTTAGTGTCATCTGCAAATTTACTAACCCGTTCCTCTATGCCCTCATCCAGGTCATTTCTAAAAATGACAAACAACAGTGGATCCAAAACCGATCCTTGCGGTATCTCACTAGTAACTGAACTCCACGATGAATAGTTTCCATCAACCATCACCTTCTTTCAGCCAGCCAATTTCTGATCCAAACCATTAAGTCACCCTCAATCCCATGTCTCTGGCTTTTGTGCAATACTCTACTGGGTGGAACCTTAAACTCCTTACTGGAATCCATATAGATCGCATCAACCACTTTACCCTCGTCCATCTTCTCAAAGAACTCAAGAGGGTTTGTGAGGCACGACCTACCCTTCAAAAAACCATGTTGACTATCCCTAAACAACGTATTCCTTTCTAGATGATTATAAATCCTATTTATTATAATCCTTCCCAACACTTTACCTACAACCGAAGTAAGGCTCACAGGTCAATAATTTCCAGGATTGTCTCTACTTCCCATCTTGAACAAGGGAACAACATTTGCTATCCTTCAGTCTTCTGACACTATTCCTGTAGATAATCACGACGTAAAGATCAAAGCCAAAGGCTCGGCAATCTCCTCCTTGGCTTCCCAGGGAGTCCGAAGATAAATCCCATCTGGCCCAGGGGTCTTATCTATTTTTACACTTTCTAGAATTGCTAATACATCTTCCTCATGAACCTCAGTCCCATGTAGTCTAGTAGCCTGTATCTTATATTCTCCTCAATCACATTGTCTTTTTCTAGTGTGAATACTGACATAAAGTATTCATTTAGTGCTTCCCCATCTCCTCTGACTCTGCTCACAACTTTCCACCACTGTCCTTGATTGGCCCTTATCTTATTTCAGTCATTCTTTTATTCCTGATTTACTGATAGAAAGCCTTAGGGTTTTCCTTGATCCTATCACCAATGACTTCTCATGTCCCCTTCGAGCTCTTCTTAGTTCTATCTTTAGGTCTTTCCTAGCTAACTTGTAACTCTCAAGTGCCCTAACTGAGCCACCACATCTCATCCTAACATAAGCCTTCTTCTTCCTCTTGACAAGAGATTCAATTTTCTTTGTAAACCATGGCTCCTGCGCTCGATAACTTCCTCCCTGCCTGATCGGTACATATATATCTTTGATCTTCTGACTCGTTTATTTTAATGGTATCTCAGAGCTTTGATGATTTTTCTTACAGCTCTACAACATTCTCCTCAATGTAAGTTCTGATACCATGTTACAGCACTGTGTTCAACATGAGATCTTTATTGATGTGAGCTTAAGATGTCTACCTACAATGAGTGTTATTCCTGGTCGAGGTCACTTGACTACAGCAGACCAACAGAGACATTATACATGATTGCATTTCATTCAAAAATTCTGCAATGACAATACCTGTGGCACATTGGTGTTACAATTTGGCGTGTATTTTTCACGAAACACACTGAATACAATTTCAATATTACTTCCCTCTACGTGGATTGTTTGCCTGCATTGTTTTCCCAAGGGAGGTATTCTGCAGTGCTGATGTTTGTATGAAGTTAAAAATCACACGACACCAGGTTACAGGTTTATTTGATAGTACAAGCTTTCGGGTTGCCGCTCCTTCGTCAGGTAGCTAATGTTCCCCAGCAAATCCAGGATCCTGCACCATAGAGTAGAGTGATAAGGGCAATAGCCTGGTGTGATTTTCAGCGTCTACTGAATGCCATGCTGGTTTCAGCTAAGATCAGAGAGTCCAACATAAAAACGTGGATCAGCCCTTATAGTTTTCTCTTAAAACATTCTGGAGTTTGAGATCAATATTTCTATTGGCTAAGTAGCACCTGTGAAGAGAAATTAAAGTTCATGCTTTGGGTCCAGTGATCCTTTCTCAGAACTTCCCTGAAACATTACCTTTAATTGTTCTTCACAGATGCTGCCAGACCTACTGAGCCTTTCCCATAGCTTCTATTTTTGTTTCTGATTTACAGCACCCGCAGTTCTTTCGGTTTTCATTTCTATTGGTTGATTGACTGTGCGAATGCTGGAAAATATACGCACTCAAGCTATTTATTTTTCAGAAGAAAAGATATGTTTTCATCATCCAAAACAAAAGTATTGTGGCTTGCACTTGTAATATCCCAGAACATTAACAAAATCTACAGAACGATCCCATTTACCACATCACCTGTGGGTGGGAAAATCAAACTTCAAGTTTTTGAAAATTATCTAAGACAACAGTAGGGTTCTTGCGCAATGCAGATTGGCATTTGACTTCACCGTTTCTGACAAGGTGATTTACAATGACTCTAGTTTATTTTTAATCTATTCACAGAATGAGGGTTTTGCCCACTAGCCTAACATCCATTGCACATCCCTAACTGATTTCAGAAGAGATCAGTTAACGTTTATGCCACACTAATGCTAAGCAATGAATACCTCCAATAAGAGACAATGTAGCCATTTCTGCTTGAAATTCAATGGCATTATCATCAGTAAATCCCCTGCTATCAACATCCTAGAGTACCATTGACCATAAACTGAACTAAGCTAGCTAGACAAATACATTGGCTGCAAGAGCAGGTGAGGGGCTAAGAATCCTGCAGCAAGTAACTTGTCTCCTAACTCCCCTAATTCTGTCCAGCCTCTACAAAGCACAAGTCAGGAGTGTGATGAAATATTCTCCATTTGTTTGGATGAGGGCAACTCGACAAGACTCAGAATACTCAGCCATCATCCAGAACAAAGCAGCCTGTTTGACGAGCACCCATTCATCATTTACTTTGCACAGTGATAGCAGTGTGTAACATCTACATAGTGCACTGCTTTTTAGACAGCACCTTCCAAACCAAGATATCTACCACCCAGAAGGACAAAAGCAGCAGGTACATGGAATACCAACACCTGCAAGATGTGCTCCAAACCATACACCATCCAAACTTGGAACTATCTCACCACTCCTTCACTGCTATTGAATCAAAATGCAGGAACAACCTTCATAGCAAGCAACGAGCCCCCTGCACCAATGGACATGCCCGTGGTTGCAGTGTCAGCCTCTGTGATCGCCCCAGGAGACCTACCTATGGAGCAGAGCCTGATCTCAGAGTTTGTGAAACTCCAAGAAAAGATCGATTCAGTGATGGAGTAGACCTGGTCCAGGCTTGAACCAATCTTGATCAAAAAGCAGAAGCATGATCAGGAGATCTAGCATCTCAGGCAGCGTGATGGGGAGGGGGAGCAACGGGTCACAGCCTCCAAAACTGCAGCAGATTTCTCGCCAGGTCAGGCCCAAGCTGTGAAACGGTGGGTAGGGGCCTTGGAGGAGCAGGTCAACCACTTCAAAAATCGAGGTCACCAGAAGAACTTCCGCCTGGTGGGGCTTCCTGAATGGGAGGAGGACAGTCAGCTTGTCAGCTTCTTGGAGCAATAGCTCCCACAGTTTCTGAAGCTGGAAATCAGGGTAGGCCGAGTGCGGGTCAAGCAGGCCCACTGGGTCGCAGTTCACAGGCCTGGTTCGGACCAGCCCCCCCAGCCCGGTCCTTGTGCGACTCCAGCACTACAGGGATAAACAAGTGTTGCTGGAAGCCTCTGGAGCTCTAGGGAAGTATCCACAGGCTCTCACATACAAAGGATCATGAATTATGCTTTACCAGGACTTGTCTCAAGTCGTGATTCAGAAGAGGAAGGCCTTAGATGAGGTAAAAAGGTGGCTGAGAGTCTTGATTAACTAGTATTCCGTTAGATATCTGGTGATGCAGTGTTTCAGCCACAAAGGGTCCATATTTAATTTTGACCCACCGGAAGAGGCAAAAGACTTCTTGGATACTTTAAAATAGACTGACTGGTGTGAATAATATGGACAATTATGTTTATTTTGTTTTTTTTCTCTGTAATTTGCCTGGTTTCCCTGGTTGTTGGGGGTGGGGGGCGGTCTTTCTTTAAATATATGTTGGGGTCATAATTGTTTCTTTTTTTCTGCTTTTTCTCTCTCCTCTCCCTTCTCTCTCCCTTCCTGTCATCCTTTGTTGCCCTGTTTTTTTTTCTTATTATTTCCTTTTGTTTTTCTTTTCCGGTGTGGGAGGGTGGGGGGAGTGGTTATATATTTTAGTTCTACCGGAGTGCTTAGGATTACAGTATGGAGGGGCCGCGTTGAGTGCCCACTTTTAACTCTCGTGTTATAAGGAGTTCGCATGTTTTTTTCCTACTTTGTGTTGTCTGGGGCAGAAGCATGGCTCCAGCCAAAAGGAGACATGGAGGGGTGAATGGGTGGTATGAGCGCCCCCTGTGGGTAAGGGGGAAGGTTTCCTTTCATTTATGTTATATGTTGGTTATTGTAGAAGTAGCTATCGGAAGTTTTGATTCGGTAGTTTTAGAAGTTGTATTTTTAAATTGATATGAACTGTTTATGGTTTTCACTCGGCGCGCTATGAGTGGGGTTCTTCCTCCCAGGGGGTCACGGACTGTTTAGGACGATCATGGCTAGCCTTTCGTTTAAATGATGCACTTAGAATGTTAAGGGGAGTCATTCACCAATTAAGAGAAAAAATATACTGTCAAGCCTTAGGAAGTAAAGGTTGATGTGGCCTTGCTGCAAAAAACACATTTAACTGATAAGGAGCACTTGATGTTGTGGCAGGGAGGGCTCGGCCAGGTGTTTTTCTCATCCTTTAATTCGAAAAGTAGAGGAGTTGCAATTCTCATTTGGAAGAACCTCCCATTTCAAATGCTAGGCCAAATCAATGCTGGGTGATTTATAACTCTTAAAGCTTTAATACATGGACAGGAATATGGGATTTTGAATGAATATTGCCCCCCGGTGCACCCCCTTAAATTTTTAACAGATGCTCTTTCCAGGTTAATGGCCCTTGGGGCACATCATACAACTATAGGGGGGCACTTTAATCGTATTATTGACCCGGAAGTGGACAGGATGCCTCAGGGTCTTGCAGGTATGTCCCCATAATCCAGGCAGTTGGTGGATCTGAACAGGGAACTGGGTTGGTGGACGTGTGGAGATGTCTTAACCCTGAAGGAAGGGATTTCACCTTTTTCTCTAGAGTTATACTAGGTTGACATGTTTTTCCGCCTCCACCATATCTGCTCCCAGGAGGACCAGTTTCACCACAGAACACACCAGATGGCCTCCTTCTTTAGAGACCGCAATTTCCCTTCCCACGTGGTTAAAGATGCCCTCCAATGCATCTCGTCCACATCCTGCACCTCCGCCCTCAGACCCCACCCCTCCAACCGTAACAAGGACAGAACTCCCCTGGTGCTCACCTTCCACCCTACCAACCTTCGCATAAACCAAATCATCCTCCGACTTTTCCGCCACCTCCAAAAAGACCCCACCACCAGGGATATACTTTCCTTCCCAACCCTTTCTGCCTTCCGCAAAGACCGTTCCCTCCATGACTACCTGGTCAGGTCCACGCCCCCCCTACAACCCACTCTCCCATCCTGGCACCTTTCCCTGCCACCGCAGGAATTGCAAAACCTGCGCCCACACCTCCTCCCTCACCTCCATCCCAGGCCCTAAAGGAGCCTTCCACATCCATCAAAATTTTACATGCACATCCACCAATATCATTTATTGTATCCATTGCTCCCGATGCTGTCTCCTCTACATTGGGGAGACTGGACGCCTCCTAGCAGAGCACTTTAGGGAAGATCTCTGGGACACCCGTACCAATCAACCACACCGCCCCATGGCCGAACATTTCAACTCCCCCTCCAACTCTGCTGAGGACATGGAGGTCCTGGGCCTCCTTCACCGCCGCTCCCTCACCACCAGACGCCTGGAGGAAGAACGCCTCGTCTACCACCTCGGAACACTTCAACCCCAGGGCATCAATGTGGACTTCAACAGTTTCCTCATTTCCCCTTCCCCCACCTCACCCTAGTTCCAAACTTCCAGCTCAGCACTGTCCCCATGACTTGTCCTACCTGCCTAACTTCTTTTCAACCTATCCACTCCACCCTCCTCCCTGACCTATCACCTTCATCCCTTCCCCCACTCACCTATTGTACTCTATGCTACTTTCTTCCCACCCCCATCCTCCTCTAGCTTATCTCTCCACCCTTCAGGCTCTCTGCCTTTATTCCTGATGAAGGGCTTTTCCCGAAACGTCAATTTTACTGCTCCTCAGATGCTGCCTGAACTGCTGTGCTCTTCCAGCATCACTAATCCAGAATCTGGTTTCCAGCATCTGCAGTCCTTGTTTTTACCTAGTTGACATGTTTTTTGCCCCATTGACCTTTGTGAATTCCATGCTGTCTTGGAGAATCGGGAACATAGCCATTTCCGATCATGAGGCAGAGTGCATGGAGGTCAATGTCGGTGGTAACGGGACAGGCTTGTGGCACTGGTGCATGGATCCTTTCCTCTTGAAGGATAGCAAGTTTATAGAGTATTTTTCACGGGAATTTAAAATCTTTTGGGACATTAATTTGGGTATGGCCAGTAATCCGTCGGTGCTCTGGGAGACTGCAAACGCCTATGCACGGGGTTTGATTATTTCTTACTCGGTGACCCAGAAGCAGCAGAGGGGAGAGCAGCAGTGTTTGCTCAAGGCTCCCCTGAAGGCAGCTGAGACAGCATCCTTTGACAGACCATCTGTAACCAAATTGCAGTGGATTACAGCCCTCAGGGCTACTTTGAATGCTGTGCTCACGCAGATAGCAAAGAGGGAAATCCCATTTGCAAAACAGAGGTTATTTGAGTGTGGTAATAAACCAGGTAGATATCTAGTGTTCTTGGCCTGAAAGAAGAATGCTCTCCAATCTATTGCATCCATCAGAGAGAGTGCTGGTACTCTTACTTGCAATGCCAAAAAGATTAATGCAGCATTTAGGAAGTGTTACTCTGGGTTGTCACAGTCGAAGGGCTGTGAGGACAGATTGATGAAAATGGAATCCTTTTTTAAGACCCTGGTCCTTCTGGATATAATGTCAGAGCAGGCATCCTTTCGGAATGCCCCCCTGACAATTCAGGAAAAACAGGAGGCAGTGAGGCTGCTCCAGAGTGGTAAAGCGCCAGTCTAGACGGATCTCAATGTGAGTTTTATAAGGAGTTTATAGATAAGCTGGCTGGGCCACTCTTAAATATGTACAATTACTCATACAGTCAGGATTGCCTCCCATCTTCTTTGAGAGAAGCAAATATTTCTCTTATACTCAAGAAAGGAAAACCCCAGAGGATTGCATTTCATATAGGCCCATATCATTACTGAATGTAGATTTTAACATTCTGTCAAAAATGCTGGTGTTAAGGCTGGAGAGGGTATTGCCTTTCATTGTAAAGGAGGATCTGATAGGTTTTATCAAGGGTCATAGGTCTACTAACGATATTAGAAGAGTTTTAAATATGGTCCAAGTATGCCAGCAAAGATCGATTCCAGGTTTGGTAATCTCCCTGGATGCAGAGAAAACATTTGATAAGATGGAGTGGCTGTCCCTTTTTTATGTACTGGAGCGGTTTGGTCTTGGAGGGGTTTTGCCACATGGCTGGCAGTGTTATATAGTGACCCAAAAGCAGCGGTTCGCACTAATGGTATAAGGTCGGACAATTTTAGTATTGGTAGAGGCAGCCGACAAGGGTGCTGTCTCTCACCATTATTATCTACATTGGTGATTGAGCCGTTAGCAGAGGCCGTCCGGAGGGACCCCAACATAATTGCCCTGGAGTTAGGATCAGGCAGGCATAAGATCACCCTTTGCACAGATAACGTCCTTCTTTTCTTAACTGATCCAATGACATCTATGCCCCGTTTAATACAAGTGATTAATCAATTTGGTTCGTTTTTGGAGTATAGAATTAATTTTATGAAATCGGAGGCCATGCCTGTGGGCGGCTTTTCTAGAATATCCAATCTTGGGGATGGAACCCATTTCCCTTTCTGGTGGTCACAGGGAGGTTTCTTGTATTAAGGCATTTTTATCATCCTGGCCTTCGATCAATTATATAAACCTAACTTTGTGCAGTTGCTAAAGAAGGTTAGGCAGGACCTTCGTTGCCGGGAGGATCTTCCGATATCCTGGTTGGGTAGAACAGCTCTGGTTCAAATGAATGTTTTTCCTCGTTTATTATATCCCATGCAAATGCTCCCATTAATGCTGCTAAGGCAAGCACTGCACAGGCTTTCCACTCAACTTGGATCTTTTATCTGGCGTCATATGCACCTCTTATTAAACTGGATAAATTGCAGCTTCCACAGGAGAGGGGAGGTTTGGATTTCCCGGATTTTAAGAAATATCAATTGAGTTCCTTACTATCCTGTATGGCTGACTGGGCCACCAGGACCCGCAATGAATCTGGTTGGACATTGAGGCCTCCCGGGCAGAATGCCCCCTCATCAATTTGTTATTTATGGACAAGATGGGGACTGTTATGGACCATTGCAGAAACCCAACTGTCTTTAACACGGTTAAAGCATGGAGGATGGTGTGGCAAAGTGAAGGCAACTTACAAAAAACTTCCCCTTTCACACCCATAGTGGGAATGTTGGGATTCCGGCCAAGGTTCTGGGAGTCTAGAGGAATCTCCTGTTTGGGAGATTTATTTGACGGGGAGGTCATGATGTCTTTCGAGCAACTGTCAAAAATTTGAGCTACCTAGGAGAGACCTCTTTCATTACTTCCAGGTTAGGGACTTTATACAGAAAAAGACTACATTGATGGTTAGTCCCTTTAAATCGGATATGGAAAGGAGAGTGCTTCGGTCTATGGGCGCTCTCTCAGTCAGCACCCTCTATCACTTGTTAGGAAGTAATGTTTCCAAGGACATTGAGCGGCTATGCAGAATCTGGACTCAAGAATTGGGGATGAAAATATTTGGGAGAACATTAGCAAGATTTTGATTTCCAACTGAAGATACTCCACAGGAACCAGAACGGCTTACGAAATTCAAGACAGGAGTGTCTCCAATGTGCCCCAAATGTAAAATGGATGTTGGCACTCTTACTCATTGCTTGTGGTCATGCCACAAGCTTCGCAGGTATTGGGATGCCATAGCGAGCGATTTGGAAGATGTTTTGGAAACTGAGGTTAAGTTGGATCCGATGCCCCTCCTCTTGGGTCTTCCAAATCTCCCCTCTCTGGACATGCATGGGAAGAATTTGCTTAATATTCTTTCATTTTGTGCAAGGAAGAACATTCTAATGAGCTGGGAGTTGGAGTTTCCCCGGGGACTTACGGGCTGGTGTAGATTAGTTATGGAGCACATCCCCCTAGACTTCCTTACGAGTATGGTACACCAAAAATGGAACTGTTTTATAGAACATGGCGGCCCTTTCTGAATTATATTGATGCAGACAAGTCAGCTATGTTAATCAGGGGCTTTGTGTAGTCATGAGGTCTATGTCGGGTGGTCCGGGGGACCCTGAGGGAAAGAATCCTGAACAAATAAGGGTTTGCCTAATAATGCAAGTGGTGGGGGGGCTTCAGTGAGAATGCGCTGAGTGTAGTAACTTAATTGAATATAATTTAAGTTACCTTGGTATAACTTGGTTCAATTTTATTTCAGTTATTTATTTATTTTTCTTTTTTTCTCGAGTTATTTATTGAATTGTAGTTTTTGTAGGGTTTTTCTTTTTTTCTCATTTTAGTGATTTTTGGAGTAGAGTAGCAGTTTGTTTACTGTTATTGTCATGTTATAAAGTTGTCACACCATTTTTTAGTGATTTTGTAATTTTGTAAAAAACTTAAAATCTTTTTTCTCAATAAAAATATTTACACAAAAAAAATCATTCGTGAGAGTGTACATTGCTGGCTGGGCCAGTATTTATTGGCCATCCCTAATTGTCCTTGAGAACGTGCTGATGTCTTCTTGAAGCGCTGCATTCCATGTCAATCCGCAATGCTGTTATGGAGAGAATCCCAGGATTTTGGCCCAGCAATATTGAAGGACCAGCAATATATTTCCAAATTAGAATGCTGAGTGACTTGAAGGGGAACTTGGTGTTCCCATGTATCTGTGTCCTTCTGGAAATTAGTGACAATGGGTTTGGAAGGTGCTATCAAAAGATCTTTGGTGAATTTGTGCAGTGCATCCTATAGATGGCATGCACTATTGCTACTGTGCATCTGTTCAGTTTCTGGGCAACAGTATCCCCCAGTATACTGATGGTGGGGGATTTAGCAGTGGTTCTGTTATTGAATGCCAAAGGATAGCATTGTTATTGAATCTCTTGTTGAAGATGATCATTGCCTAGCGCACATGTGGTGCAAATTACCTTATGATCGAGGGAAGGTATTGATGAAGTATCTGAAAATTATTAGGCCTGAGACACAATTCTGAGGAACTCTTGCAGAGATGTGCTGGAACTGAGAACACTGTTAAACAAGCAGTTAAAGATGTTATCCAGGTCTTGCTACATTGGAGCATTGATTGCCTCTCTATCTGAAGAGTTACGAATGGTTTTGAACATTATGGAATCATCAGTGAACGTCCCCACTTGTGATTTTATTATGGAGGGGAGGCCATTGATGTAGCAACTGAAGATGATTGGGCCACTAATGCGTGGATTGCCTCCAGCAGAGCATCTTTGCCTGAAGGGATAATGCTTATGTTTTCTCCTGCACTATAAGTATCTAGACATGAGTAATATAGCATTCATAAAGGATCCAACAGAATGTCCATTACAGCTCACTTTATATGAAAATATTAGATTCACAGACACAGGTATTTGGTATTCAGTTACAGAGAGCAGCGTGCTTTCGTCAGCATGTCAGCCATGATTGAATGACAGAGCAAACTTAATGGGCCAAATGGCCTATTTCTGCTCCTTTATCTTATGGTCTTATATCTTATGGTCATGCTTCAAGTGATCCAATGTTACAGATGAATCTGTAACTTTATACCCTCAGGTCACATGTTGCGTTACAGCGAAGATATTGTCATATTATAATGGGTATGTTGGCATAGTAACTGTTAGATATAAGACAACAGACTCTATACTGAGGAGCTCCTGCAGTGAGTTTCTGAGGCTGTGATGATTGTCCTCCAATAATTATGACTATCTTACTTTGTGCTAGGTGTGACCCCAATCCATGTAAACTTTGCTATGATTCCCCTTGACTTCAGTTTTGCTGGCATCCCTGATGCATGCTGCCATGTCCATTCATGTCAACTGCTGCCTTGATATCAATGCCAGTCACTCTCGCCTCACTGCTGGAGCTCAGCCCTCTCCTCCACATTTGGACCATGGCTGAAAATGAAACTATGAGCTAAGTAGCCTGATGGAACTAAACTGAGTTTCAGTGAACGGGTTATTGCTCAGTAAGTGCCACTTGATAGCACTAATGGCAACCCAGAAAGCAACGGGACTGGACAGAGACCCCAGACGAGTGCTTCGATCCCATGCAGACCAACTGGCGGCACGGTGGCACAGTGGTTAGCACTGCTGCCTCACAACGCCAGAGACCCGGGTTCAATTCCCACCTCAGGCGACTGACTGTGTGGAGTTTGCACATTCTCCCCGTGTCTGCGTGGGTTTCCTCCGGGTGCTCCGGTTTCTTCCCACAGTCCAAAGATGTGCAGGTCAGGTGAATTGGTCATGCTAAAATTGCCCGTAGTGTTAGGTAAGGGGTAGATGTGGATGTAGGGGGATGGGTGGGTTACGCTTCGGCGGGGCGGTGTGGACTTGTTGGGCCGAAGGGCCTGTTTCCACACTGTAAATAATCTAATCTAATCTTCACTGACATCTCCCTCCTACAAGCTAAAGTCCCCATCTGGTTCAAGAAGACCATCATCATTCCAATACCTAAGAAAGTACATGCAATTTGCTTTAATGACTACCGCCAAGTGGTTCTGACCTCCATAATCATGAAGTGCTTCGAGAGGCTGGACGTGGCCCATATCTACTCCAGGCTGCCTGCCTGCCTGCCTTGATCCCCTACAATCCCCTACAGCGTAACAGGTCCACAGCGGATACCATTTCTCTAGCCCTGTACCCATCCCTAGAACATCTGGACAATAAGGATACCTACATCAGACTCCTGCTTATCGACTACAGTTCTGCATTCAACACCATTATCCCCTCTAGGCTGATCTCAAAACTCCAAGACCTTGGTCTTGGCTCCACCCTCTGCAACTGGATCCTCAGCTTCCTGACCCACAGACTGCAATCAGTGAAGATAGACAACTGCACCGCCTTCACAATAACACTCAACACTGGAGCCCCCCCAAGGAGACCCTCCTACTATATTCTACAAGTTTGCCAATAACACCACTATGGTAGGATGGATATCTAACGACAAAGAGTCAGAATATGGAAAGGAGTTAGAGGGCTTGGTGACATGGTGCAGTGAGAACAATCTCTCCCTCAATGTCAGCAAAACTAAAAAATTGGTCATTGACTTCAGAAAGAAAGGAGGAGGACACACCCCCATCTACATCAAGAGCTGAGATTGAGAAGCTGGAGAGCGTCAAGTTCCTCACAGTGATGATAACTGACAACCTTTCCTGGAATTTCCAAGAATGTGATAGTCAAGAAGGCACAATAGTGCCTCTTCTTCCTCAGGTGGCTCAGGATATTTGGCATGTCCATGAGGATCCTCATCAACTCCTACAGACACGCCATTGACAGCGCACTGTCCGGATGCACCACGGCTTGGCACAGCAACTGCAGTGACCATCAGGGAAGCCAACCTTCTATAAACTTCATTTACAGGGCTAGCTGCCACAGAAAGGCTGCCAATATCATCAAAGACCCATTGCACCCTGGCTGTTGCTCTCCTACAACAACAGACAGAAAATATAGAAGCTTGAACATGTGCACCAACAGGTTGAGGAATAGTTTTTTCCTGCTGTTATTAGACTGATGAATGGACTCTCTAACTTCATATAATGCTGATCTTGCTAATGTTGATCTTGCTTAGCAAATGGCCTGTATATCTCTGTCTAGGTTTTCTTTCACCCTACGATCTGTATGTCCTTCTTTCCAATGATCTACACATGACAATAAATAAATCAAATCAAATCAAACTATTCCATCAGTTTACTGATCGTCAATACTAAACTGATACAGAGTGGTGATTGACCATTTTGATTTGTCCTACTTTTTATGAATAGATCATTCATGGGCAATTTTCCACACTGAAGGGTAGATACCAGTAACAGCTTGGCTAGGGTTACAATTAATTCTGGAGGAGAAAGTGAGGACTGCAGATGCTGTAGACCAGAGTTGAAAAATGTGGTGCTGGAAAAACACAGCAGGCCAGGCAGCATCCGAGGAGCAGGAAAATCGACGTTTCGGGCATCAGTGAAGGTAGACAACTGAAGAAGGGCTTAAGCCCGAAACGTCGATTCTCCTGCTCCTCGGATGCTGCCTGGCCTGCTGTGTTTTTCCAGCACCACATTCTTCAATTAATTCTGGAGCACAGGTCTTCAGTACTATAGCTGGAATAATGTCAAGGCCCATTGTCTTTGCTTTATCCAATGCTTTCAATCATTTCGTATTCTCATGGTTTATGACTGGCATCTATGAGTACCACAGGGGGTGGCTCAGATGGATCATCCACTCAGCACTTCTGGCTGAAGATATTTACTAATCTTTCAGCCTTATATTTTGCATTGAGGTGCTGGGCTCCCCCATAATTTAAGACAGGATATTTGTTTGAATCGCCTCCAATGAATTATTTAATTGCCAACCACCATTCAACACAGAACATGGCAGAACTGTAGAACTTAGATCTGATCTGTTGGCTCTGCAATCATCTAGATCTGCCTGTTTCTTTTGAGCGTATGCCTAATGTTGCTTCTGGCTTGCCCTCCTATTTAAACTAAACTTGATCCTCTCCCCCACCCACTTGATGGCAAAAGTAGAATGAGGTGATATGTGGTTACAGATTGTGATTTGAACACTATTATTGCCATTAATGGCCTACAATGCCTCACATATACCCAGTTTTAAGTTGTTGGAACTGTTTGAAATGTATTCCATTTAGAATGATGGTAATACCACACAACACAAAGGAGTGTTTCAAAGACAGCTCTTCAACTCCATAAGGACTGAATGGTGATCACTATTACCACTGTCATGAGCAGTTGCATCTACAACAGAGAGGTGGGTGAAGACAAGTAGGTTTTTCTCTTTTGCTGGTTCCCTCCCCATCTGCCGAAACCCAGTCTTGTAGCTATGTCCTTTAAGGTTTCAGCCAGTCAGTCAGTAGTGGAGTTACCAAATCACTTTTGTTTACCCAAAGTATAGTCCATGCCTTTACCGAACTCAGTGCATCTTCCAACGAATGGAAGAACATGGAGGAGTACTGGTTCATTTGCTGTGATGGGTTTAGTGGTGCAGTCAGTAGTAATCAGCAGGAAGTTTCCTTGCCTGTGTTTGACTAAATGCCATGAGAGTTCATGGTATCTAGGTCAGTGTTGAGAGGTCCAGAGCAAGTTTTTCTCAACTATATACCACTATGCTGCCAGTGGGATAGGACATAGCAAAAAATGGTGGTGGTACTCAGAACATTTCCTGGAAGGGAAGATTCTGTGAGTATGCTTGATTCTTCTTTGGAACAGCTCTCCCAATTTTGACAGAAGTCGCCACATGTTAGTGAAATGGCCATTGCAGGGTCGGACAGGACTGTAATTATTGTTGTTTATTTCTGTTGCCCAGGTTGATTTTAAGACAGGAAAATAGAATTCTAAATTAATAGTTGTGTGGTAACAATTAAGTCATGGTTAGCTAATCATTGATCAAATTAAACATATTTTACTGGAAAGCAGACTTACTGCCTCCATACAATGTTTTCTGAAATTCTTTGGGGACTTTAGATGATGTAAAATATAAGTAATAATTAGATTTGCAACAGTTGCACTGATTTCTTTTCGTTTTTGGGGGGGCTTATTTATGATAATTTTCCAGAAATTAAACTGTAATAACAATCAGATGGTGTAAAAACAAGCATTGTACATAATCCATCAAATACTCCGAACAGGAAACATAGTCAAAATGTAATAAATAGGAAGCTTGCAGAACGCATCCATGCCCCTGAAAGCAGTGAGCAAAGGGGATAACAAGGTACAAAATCAAAATACTGCGGAAATCCAAAACAGGATGCACTGGAATCTATTCAGGAGAATCTGGAAGCACTTCTACACACTTCTACACATAAACAATCATGGTTGCTGGATCAATTGTTCATTTTAAATTTGAGACAGTTTTTCTTTGTTAAACAAAGGTATTAAGGGATATGGGCCAAATGCACGTATATGGGGTTAGGCCACAAATCAGCCATGATCTCAATTTCTGGAAAGCAGACTTACTGCCTCCAGATAATGTTTTCTGAAATTCGTTGGGGACTTTAGATGAAGTAAAATATAAGTAATAATTAGGTTTGCAGCAGTTGCACTGATTTCGTTTCTTTTTTGGGTGACTTATTTATATCAATTTTCTAGAAATTAAACAATAATAGCAATCAGATGGCAAGTAAAGAGGCATTGTACATCTTGGGCTTCAGAGGCTGAATGGCCTACTCTTATTCCTGTGTTCCTTTGGGAATACTCAGAAAATCAAGCAGCATCTTTGGAGGCAAAAGCACTTAACTGGCAGAATTTTCAATCTCTTCTGAAATTAGCATTACAAGCAGGCAGGGTTGACACATTCCAGCATCTTGGTTAGTGTGCCAGGTTCCCAACTCCATTATTCGTGCTAACTATTTTATTGGAGGTTTTTTTTTGCTAAGGCTGCCTACTCACACCACTTAGGCAGCCAATAAGGCTCACTAAGAGCCACCTTAAGAGCTGTTAAAAACAGTTGCTGTTAACTGAAAGTCACCCTCAGTTTTCTGACTTGACAATGTTCTTGTTTAACTGTATGGATGTGCACAGGTTGCAAAGGAATGATTGTTTACCCCCAGGGGTGGACTTGAGGCCTGGAAACAACACTGGCCTCCTGCCCGTGAAGTGCAAGTTCAGCCCAGCACTTCCAGTTGATGGCTATCATCAGTCCTGGCAAATGCAAGAGATGGAGCAGGTTTAATTCATGTTAAGATATCAGGATTAAACACTGGGCTCAGCTGCTCTGGGCACCCGTGCCATCTATTAGACTTAATATTCCATCCCCCTTTATGAAAAGCACAAGAAACGATCTCCTTTCCAGCTCCCCTTAGTTCCAAAGAAGAATTGTATTGTACTCAAAACATTAACTTTGTCTTTCTCTCTCTTGCTCCCTCTGCAGATGCTGTCATATTGATTGAGTTTCTCCAGCACTTTACATTTGTAAATCAGATTTCCAGCATTACTAGCATTTTGTTTTTATGTGGGGATGATTTAATGAAGAAATGGTAACTGACAGAGAGATTAAATAGGACAAACAGAATAATCGTGCAAGGCAGAAGGAGGGAAAGAAAGAATAAGTAAAGAAACAGAGGATGCATTTCTAAGTGTGTAAATAAAAAGCAGAAGCATGTAAGCAGAAAAGCAGTTTCAATCTCTTGAAGGAACAAGTAACTTGTTTCCAATCAAAAAACAAGATTGAGGAGCAAAGTTAAGACTTCTATCAAGAGTTAACAAATTTCTGAATTATTTATGTGGTGAGAAAGGTACAATAACAAGGTAAGATTTTTCAATATTTGAATGAGTAAAATCAATAAGACTTCTTAGTTGCAAAATAAAACTTTGAATTTATCATTCAAGGCTTATAGAACATCGATTAAAAAAGAAAAAGTGAAAAAAAATCATTATTGCTAATGCAAAATATTACAGCCTCATCAGTGAAGTTAGTGTTGCTGAACAAAGAGACCTTGGAGTGCAAGTTCATAGCTCCTTGAAAGTGGAGTCGCAGGTAGATAGGATAGTGAAGGCGGCGTTTGGTATGCTTTCCTTTATTGGTCAGAGTATTGAGTACAGGAGTTGGGAGGTCATGTTGCAGCTGTACAGGACATTGGTTAGGCCACTGTTGGAATATTGTGTGCAATTCTGGTCTCCTTCCTATCAGAAAGATTTTGTGAAACTTGAAAGGGTTCAGAAAAGATTTACAAGGATGTTGCCAGGATTGGAGGATTTGAGCTATAGGGAGAGGCTGAACAGACTGAGGCTGTTTTCCCGGGAGTGTCAGAGGCTGAGGGGTGACCTTATAGAGGTTTATAAAATCATGAGGGACATGGATTGGATAAATAGACAAAGTCTTTTCCTGGGGTGGGGGAGTCCAGAAGTAGAGGGCATAGGTTTAGGGTGAGAGGGGAAAGATTTAGAAGAGACCGAAGGGGCAACTTTTTCACACAGAGGGTGGTACATGTATGCAATGAGCTGCCAGAGGAAGTGGAGGAGGCTGGTATGATTGCAACATTTAAAAAGCATCTGGATGGGTATATGAATAGGAAGGGTTTGGAGGGATATGGGCTGGATGCTGGCAGGTGGGGCTAGAGTAGGTGGGGATATCTGGTTGGAAGTGGACGGGTTGGACCGAAGGGTCTGTTTCCATACTGTACATCTCTATGACTCTATGACTCTAATTACTGTAAAGGTAGTTACTGGAACTAAGCAAGAGACGGGTATGAAAATTTAACATGTCCAAGATTCATTGAAATCCTGCAAAATTACACTGTCCAACAGTGTCATGGCCTGGTATAATGGCACACTTAAAATGAAACATTTATTACATTCTGAATGGGTAAGCATCTTGAACTTTCCCACCAAATTCTTTCATTTCCCTCCCATTTACTCTCATTTGTTATGAAGCTCAGTAACATCAACGCATTTGTCAAAGAATTTAAGATATACCAGTATGTAGCTAATATATCTCATTTTTATTCAGATATAATGTAACAATTGAAATGATTAACTTTTCAACGATATTAATTTTTGGATGTATATTGAACAAAGTGTGATAAGTACCGATAGACTTGGTCCCGGTCTGAATGAATGAATGAATGAAAACATGCTGTAGTAAACCAAGTGAGCTAAGTAGAGTTGTGAATGAATGAATAGAGATGTGATATAGTAAACAAAGAGCGATGACTAGAGTTACCAGTATGAATGAATAAATGCTATTTAATGCGATATAGCAGGATTGACTTATACATGAGATATATGGGAACACAAGATCTTTTGACAAAAACATAAGGGGTTGACTTATACATGTGATGGACTTATACATAAGTATATATGGTACTAAACCTCTTCAAGCAAAGAAGATCTAATAAGCAGATAACTGCTGTGGATACAGATTATGGAAAATTGTTTAAGGAGCGATAGAGGGGAGGCAGTGGTAGAGTGATGATGTCACTGGACCAGTTCTCCAGCCTCCCAGACTAAAGTTCTGGGGAATTCAATAAATATCTGAAGTTAGAAAGCTCATCTTTTTTGGGCAGCATGGTTGTTCAGTGGTTAGCATTGCTGCCTCACAGAGCCAGGGACTCGGGTTTGATTCCAGCCTCGGGTGGCTGTGTGTGAAGCTTGCACATTCTCCCTGTGTCTGTGTGGATTTCCTCCGGGTGCTCTGGTTTCCTCCCACAATCCAAAGATGTGCAGGTTAGGTGGTATGGCCATGCTAAATTGCTCATAGTGTTCAGGGATGTGTAGATTAGGTGCATTAGTCCAGGGAAATGTAGAGTAATAGGGTCTGGGAAGGTTGCTCTTCGGAGAGTCGGTGTGGACTTGTTGGGCCAACTGACCTGTTTCCATACTGTAGGGATTCTATGATTCTAATAACAACCATGTAAAAATTGTCAATTGTCATAAAAACTCATCTGGTTCATTAATGTCTGTTGGTAAAGGAAATCTGCCATTCTTGTCTGGTCTGGCCTACACGTGACTCCAGACCCACAGCAATGTGGCTGTTTCTTAACTGCCCTCTGAAATGGCCTAGCAATCCACACAGTTCAAGGGATAGACAGCAACACCCATATTCCAGGAATGAAAGAAAACTTGAACAACACTTCAAAACTGTCAATGGAATTACACTTCTTTACATAGTCACAATCATTGTGTCATAAAGTCATACAGCATGGAAACAGACTTTTTGGTCCAAATAGTCCATGCTGACCATAATCCCAAACTAAACTAATCCCAGCTGCCAGCTCCTGATGCATATTCCTTCAAATCTTTCCTTTTCATGTATGTATCCAAATGTCTTTTAAACGTTGTAATTGCATCCGCATCCATCACGTTTTCAGGGAGTTCATTCCATGCGCGAGTCACCCTCTGTATAAAAAAAGCCCCAGGTCTTTTTTATATCTCTCTCCTGACACCTTAAGAATGTGCCCCCTAGTCTTGAAACTCCCCATCCTAGGGAAAAGACAACTACTATTAACTCTATCTATACCTCTCATTATTTTATAAACTTCTATCAGATTGCCACTCAACCTCCTATGCTCCAGTGAAACAAGTCCCAGCCTATCCAGCCTTTCTTGAAAACTCAAACCTTCCACATCCAGCAACATCCTGGTAAATCTCTTCTGAACTCCCTCCAACTTGACAATAACACTCCACAGATGAGCCATGATTGAATGGTGGAACAGACTCAATAGGCCGAATGGCCTAATTCTGCTCCAATACCTCATCGTTTTATGGTCTATTTTTGTTCCTTCTCAGGAGAGCAAACAACAGTATCCACTGCTAATAATGGAGCAGAAGACATTTGATCGCCTCATAATTCACTTCCCCAGAGAGTGGTGGTCGCTGGGACACTGAGTAAATTTAAGGCAGAGATAGACAGATTTTTAATTAGTAATGAGTTAAATGGTTAAGTTGGGGGAGAGGGCAGGAACGTGGGGTTGAGGCTGAGATGAGATCAGTCATTATTGTATTGCATGGTGGAGCAGTCTCAAGGGGCTGAATTACCTACTCCTGCTCCAAGTTCTTATGTTCTTACAATTCTCAAACATTCCTGTAGTTATATCAGTTCAAGCTTCTTCAGCCAGATCAATTAAATCTCTGATCTAACTGAAAACATTTGAAGAGGAAATTGATTCACCAAATTTACCTCAAATTTATATCAGCAAAAAATTTCCAGGCCCACCTACTGATACAGATGAATCAAGTCAAAGCCTTGGGAAGTGGTAGGAGATAAAGGGGAAAAAACATGTAGCAAATGTTGTAAGTAGATGTAATCTGGATTAATTTGAGAATTGTAAATGTTTATCAATGATTATGGTGGGTGAGAAAAGCTTGAGGAAGGGTGTTGTGCAAAGATGTTTAAATCTGGGAGAAACTTTGCAGTGATGCCACAGAGGTACTCCTCACTGGGTATAAGTAGCACAGTGTGAGAGCAGTTATTTCATGCCTGAGTGGAAGAGAGAAACATGTGCTAAGAAGCATATGAAATTGAATGATTGGTATCAGGCAGTATTTATAATGGAATAGTTAATCAATAAGATTAGAGACTTATACATCTCTGATTACCATATATTAGTGTAAATAACAGTTTTAATTTATTCATGGGATACACACATCAATGGTTAGGCTCACACTGATTGATTTATCCCTAATTTTCTAGAGGAAGATTAAGAGTCAACTATATTATTGTGAATCTGGACTCACATATACACCAGACCAGAAATGGATGGCAGATTTCCTTCCCTAAATGACATTAGTGACCTGGACAGGTTTGTACAATTAACAGTGAGTACATTGCTGCCATTCAACTGGATTTTTATTGGATTCAAATATCATTATCTGCCATGGTGCAACTTGAACCCATGTCCCCAGGACATTAGCCTGGACTTCTGGAGACGTAGTCTAATGACATAACTACGATGCAACCACCTCCCTCAAAACCTGAGATGCAATACATAATGTCATTAAGAAACCAAGCTTGAAACCAGTCTTGATCTTGTCTTCCTATCAACCAGTCTATCTGGAACTCAAACTTTTGGCAAAAAAGACAATACTTTTCACAGGCACCATTGCTGAGACTAGCTTTCAAATGTACTCTTTTCTATTCAATTTTAAAATGTACCAACCACAAGGTAGGATTTGGATTCGAGTGCTAAATTATTAAGAAGCCTGAATTACTAAGATAGTAATATTGCTACTGTGTCACCATTATCTCTGAGATAGACTGTCAGACTAGATTATGTAGGGAAGTTCACAGATGAGCTTAAAAGTTATTATCCTTTAATTGAAAGACAAAGGAGTCATGCTGCTACTTCTGTCTAGCCTGTACATGATTATGCTCTACATATCGGATGGGCCACAGAACAAATGCATTGCTATGGTAACAATGCAGGGTGCCCAAGTAAAACACAGTCATATCAGTAAACTTTGAAACTACATGATGCCTATTTTCCATCTGATTCCACTTAAGGCTATAATGGTGCCTTGAAGACATTAAATTAAATGTGAGAAACATACTGTGACCTGTATTTTTCCACCTCACTTGTTGCATGTTTCAGATAAAATTCTATCCATGTTGCCACTGTCCTTTATTACCTGCAACTTCAAACCAATCTTTTTTTGATGCAACTTGATTGAAACTCTAATAAAGAAAATCAAAATTCTATGGCATTTTCTGTAAAGTCTGTGCTAAACTGTTCTGTACTTTTTCTATTTACT
This sequence comes from Chiloscyllium punctatum, assembly GCF_047496795.1. Taxonomy (NCBI): domain Eukaryota; kingdom Metazoa; phylum Chordata; class Chondrichthyes; order Orectolobiformes; family Hemiscylliidae; genus Chiloscyllium; species Chiloscyllium punctatum. Next base: position 76,484,612 of record NC_092746.1, read on the forward strand.
TATAAACAGAATTCATGAATAAAGTATATTTTTGAAATAAAAGAATTAGATCAGTCTATGCTTGTTTCAGCAGGACCTCCAAAATAGTCTCAGTAAATAGAGTTTCTGCTTTGCACATTTTGCCATTTCTCTTTGAAAGCCAGGCACATTTAATAGAGTCATTAAGGAGATTCTACATGAAAGTGTAAAATAACAGACAAGAGTAAAAACTACCGAATCTCTGTTTCAGAATTTTCAAAATTTTCAGTACATCAAAGCTCTGAACTCAGGGATGAATGCTCTTCATTCATAGTTGCAAAATAAATTGATTATGTTCTGTTCTGTCTGCAAGCGACAAACAGTTAATTGACTTTTTTAACAGCAGGTGGCACCACATATTCATTCACCTCAAGGTTAAACTCAACCTGTCTCAAGGAACATGCAGCAAACCAGCTGCTGGATACAGCTCCATTTTTAACACATTTGTGTAATAAATGATTCTAATTAGATTGATTAATTAAAACTAAAGTTAATTGCCACATCAAAGTGAAAATGTCTTAGTTATTGTGAACATGTTGAAAGTGTCGTCTATTCAGCTGCTACTGTTGTATTACACAAAGCATACTTTTTTTTTAACCAGCTACATGAACGGTTCTAAATATGCCTTCAACAATGTTGCTTAGTGCATTACATTCATTTCCCAGCTTACGTTTTGAATCCATGATGTAACAAGCCAATTTCTCAATCAGAACAGTGGGGAATTGCCCTCTAAGTACCACTCCCCTCATCTGCTGTTGAAATTCTCATCCATCCTTTGTTCCCTCCATATTTGTCTTCAGCTGCTTCATCAATAAACTTCCATCCATTTCCAGGTCAGAAGGAAGCTGTATGCTGATGCTTGCACTGTGTTTAGCATCATGACTCTTCAGGTACTGAAGTAGTCCATATTCAAATGCAATAAGACATGTTCTCAGAGCTTGGGCTAATAATGTAACATTTGTACCATACGAGTGTCAGGCAAAGAACATCTCTAACAAGAGAGAATTTTATCATTTTCCTGTGGCATTCAATAACATTAGCATTGCTAAATCCCACTATCAATATCCTAGAGGTTGCAATTAACCAGAAGCTGAATTGAGCCCGCAATATAAATGCTGTGGCTGGAAGCACAGGTCAGAGGTTGAGATTCTGTAACAAATAACTTTCAGACTCCACAAAACCTGTTCGCCACCTAATTTGCAAAAGTCAGGACTATGGTGGAATATTCTCAAATTGGCTGGATGGATGCACTTTCAACCATACTCAAGGAGCTTCACACAAGCCAAGGCAAAGTAATCCACTTGATTGATACATCATCCACTATCTAAAAAATCTATTTTTTACCACTGATACACATTGGCAGCAGTGCGTGACAGCTAGAAGAGTGAAGTAACTTTCCAAGGTTCCTTCAACAGCGTCTTCCAAACCAACAACTATTACTACGTAGAACCAAGGTCTCGAGTACATCGAATGACTGGTCAATTGCAAAGTCTCTGAGAGTTGCCTGCATTCCCCTCTCTGTGCTCACAGTGATGCTGCTGCATGGCTTTCACTTCTGGAAGCTTGTTGCATTGTGTTTCAGTTTGGTCCAGATCGACCATCATTCTTTTTTATTCACTCATGGGATGGGAAGGTTCTTGGCTAGGCAGCATTTATTGCCTGTCCCTAGTTACTCTTGAGATGGTGGTCTTGGGTTATCTGTTAAACCACTGCAGTCCACATACTGTAAGTTGAGCCACCATGCCCTTATGGAAGTAAGTTTCATGGTGTCAAGGCAAACAAATAGAACCTAGAACATTACAGTGCAGTACAGACCTTTCGGCCCTCGATTTTGCACCGACCTGTGGAATCAATCTGAAGCCCATCTAACCTACACCATTCCATTCTCATCTGTGTGCCTATCCAATGACCATTTAAATGCCCTTAAAGTTGGCAAGTCTACTACTGTTGCAGGCAGTGCATTCCACACCCCACTACTCTCTGAGTAAAGAAACTACCTCTGATATCTGTCCTATATCTATTACCCATCAATTTAAAGCTATGTCTCCTCATGCTAGCCATCGCCATCCGAGGAAAAAGGTTCTCACTGCTCAACCTAACTAACCCTCTGATTATCTTATATGCCTCAATTAAGTCACCTCTCCACCTCCCTTTCTCTAACGAAAACAGCCTCAAGTCCATCAGTCTTTCCTCATAAGACGTTCCCTCCATACCAGGCAACATCCTAGTAAATCTCCTCTGAACTCATTCTAAAACTTCCACATCCTTCCTTTTATGCGGTGACCAGACCTGTACTCAATACTCCAAATTTGGCCACACCAGAGTTTTGTACAGTTGTAGCATGATCTTATGGTTCTGAAACTCAAACTCTCTACTAATAAAAGCTAAAACACCTTATGCCTTCTTAACAACACTATAAACCTGGGTGGCAACTTTCAAGGATCTATGTACCTGGACACTGAGATTTCTCTGCTCATCTACATTACCAAGAATCTTACCATTAGCCCAGTACTCTACACTTCTGTTACCCCTTCCAAAGTGAATCAACTCACACTTTTCTGCATTAAATTCCATTTGCTACCTCTAAGCCCAGCTCTGCAGCCTATCTATGTCTCTCTGTAACCCACAACATACTTCATCACTATCCACAACTCTTAGTGTCATCCACAAATTTACTAACCCATCCTTCTATGCCCTCATCCAAGTCATTTCAAAAATGACAAACAGCAGTGGACCCAAAACAGATCCTTGCAGTACACCATAGTAACTGAACTCCAGGATGAATATTTCCCATCAAGCACCACCCTCTGTCTTCTTTTAGCTAGCCAATTTCTGATCCAAACCGCTAAATCACCCTCAATCCCATGCCTCTGGATTTTGTGGAATAGCCTACTGTGGGGAACCTTATCAAATACCTTACTGAAATCCATATATACATCAACCGTTTTACCCTCATCCACCTGTTTGCTCACCTTCTCAAAGAATTCAATAAGGTTTTGTGAGGCATGACCTACCTTTCACAAAACCATGTTGACTATCCCTAATCAACGTATTCCTATCTAGATGATTATAAATCCTATCTCTCATAACCCTTTCCAACAGTTTACCCACAACCAAAGTAAGGCTCAATGGTCAATAATTTTCAGGGTTGTCTCTACTCCCCTTCTTCTACAAGGGAACAATGTTTGTTATCCTCCAGTCTTCTGGCACCATTCCTGTAGACAATGACAACATAAAGATCAAAGCCAAAGGCTTGGCAATCTCCTCCCTGGCCTCCCAGAGGATAAATCCCATCCGGCCAAGGGACTTATCTATTTTTATACTCTCCAGAATTGGTAACACCTCCTCCTTATGCACCCTAATCCTATCTAGTCTAGTAGCCTGTATCTCAATATTGTCCTCAACCACATTGTCTTTTTCTAGTGTGAATACTCATGAAAAGTATTCATTTAGTGCTTCCCCTATCTGCTCTGACTCCAAGCACAACTTCCCACTACAATACTTGATTGGATTTGTTATGGAGAGAGATAGGTGCGCACAACAAGGTAGATTTTACAATTGGGGGAAGGGAAATTACGATGCTGTAAGACAGGATTTGAGGAGCATACGTTGGGAGCATAGGCTGTCAGGGAAGGATGTGGTGGAAATGTGGAACTTTTTCAAGGAGCAGATACGACGTGTCCTTGATATGTATGTACCTATCAGGCAGGAAAGAAATGGTCGTGTGAGGGATCCTTGGTTGACGAGGGAGGTTGAATGTCTAGTAAAGAGCAAGAAGGAGGCTTACATAAGGTTGAGGAAACAGGATTCAGACAGAGCAGTGGAGGGATACAGGATAGCCAGAAGGGACCTGAAGAAAGGGATTAGGAGAGCTAAGAGAGGGCATGAAAAATCTTTGGCGGATAGGATCAAGGATAACCCCAAGGCATTTTATGCGTATGTGAGAAACCTGAGAATGACGAGAACGAGGGTAGGTCCGATCAAGGACAGTAGTGGGAGACTGTGTATTGAGTCGGAAGAGATAGGAGAGGTCTTGAACAAGTACTTCTCTTCAGTATTTACGAACGAGAGGGACCGTAGTGTTGAAGAGGAGAGTGTGAAACGGACTGTTAAGCTAGAAGAGATACCTGTTAGGAAGGAAGATGTGTTGGACATTTTGAACAACTTGAGGATAGACAAGTCCCCCGGGCCTGACGGGATATATCCTAGGATTATGTGGGAAGCAAGAGAGGAAATTGCAGTACCGTTGGCAATGATCTTCTCGTCTTCACTGGCAATGGGGGTGGTACCAGGGGACTGGAGAGTAGCGAATGTTGTGCCCCTGTTCAAAAAAGGGAATAGGGATAACCCCGGGAATTACAGGCCAGTTAGTCTTACTTCTGTGGTAGGCAAAGTAATGGAAAGGGTACTGAGGGATAGGATTTACGAGTATCTGGAAAGACACTGCTTGATTAGGGATAGCCAGCACGGATTTGTGAAGGGTAGGTCTTGCCTTACAAGTCTTATTGAATTCTTCGAGGAGGTGACGAAGCATGTGGATGAGGGTAGAGCAGTGGATGTAGTGTACATGGATTTTAGTAAGGCATTTGATAAGGTTCCCCATGGTAGGCTTATGCGGAAAGTCAGGAGGCATGGGATAGAGGGAAATTTGGTCAATTGGATAGAAAACTGGCTAACCGGTCGAAGTCAGAGAGTGGTGGTAGATGGTAAATATTCAACTGGAGCCCAGTTACAAGTGGAGTTCCGCAGGGTTCGGTTCTGGGACCTCTGCTGTTTGTAATTTTTATTAATGACTTAGATGAGGGAGTCGAAGGGTGGGTCAGTAAATTTGCAGATGATACGAAGATAGGTGGAGTTGTGGACAGTGAGGAGGGCTGTTGTCGGCTGCAGAGGGACTTAGATATGATGCAGAGCTGGGCTGAGGAGTGGCAGATGGAGTTCAACCCTGCCAAGTGTGAGGTTGTCCATTTTGGAAGAACAAATAAGAATGCGGAATACAGGGTTAATGGTAGGGTTCTTAGTCAGGTGGAGGAACAGAGGGATCTTGGGGTCTATGTACATAGATCTTTGAAGGTTGCCACTCAGGTGGATAGAGTTTGTAAGAAGGCCTATGGAGTATTATCGTTCATTAGCAGAGGGATTGAATTCAAGAGTCGTGAAGTGATGTTGCAGCTGTACAGGACTTTGGTTAGGCCACAGTTGGAGTACTGTGTGCAGTTCTGGTCGCCTCACTTTAGGAAAGATGTGGAAGCTTTGGAGAGGGTGCAGAGAAGATTTACCAGGATGTTGCCTGGAATGGAGAGTAGGTCGTACGAGGATAGGTTGAGAGTTCTCGGCCTTTTCTCGTTGGAACGGCGAAGGATGAGGGGTGACTTGATAGAGGTTTATAAGATGATCAGAGGAATAGATAGAGTAGACAGTCAGAAACTTTTTCCCCGGGTACAACACAGTGTTACAAGGGGACATAAATTTAAGGTGAAGGGTGGAAGGTATAGGGGAGATGTCAGGGGTGGGTTCTTTACCCAGAGAGTCGTGGGGGCATGGAATGCGCTGCCCGTGGGAGTGGTAGAGTCAGAATCATTGGCGACCTTTAAGTGGCATTTGGATAGGTACATGGATGGGTGCTGAATCTAGGTTAGAAGTTCGGCACAACATCGTGGGCCGAAGGGCCTGTTCTGTGCTGTATTGTTCTATGTTCTATGTTCTATGTTCTATGTTCTATGACCTAATATTACTCCAGTCTTTCTTTTATTCCTGATATACATATAGAAAGCTTTAGGGTTTTCCCTTATCCTATCCGCTAATGACTTCTCATGTCCCCTCCAGGTTCTTCTTAGCTCTCTCTTTAGGTCTTTCCTGGCTAATTTGTAACTCTCAAGCACCCTAATGGAGCAATCACATCGCATCTTATCATAAGCCACCTTCTTCCTCTTGACAAGAGATTCAATTTCCTTAATAAACCACGCTCAACAACTTCCTCCCTGCCTGACTGGTATGTACTTAACAAGGACCCGCAGTAGCTGGTCCTTGAATAAGCTCCACATTTTAACTGTGCCCATCCCCTGCAGTTTCCTTCTCCATCCTATGCATCGTAAATCTTGCCTAATCGCATTGTAATTGTCTTTCCCCCAGCCAAAGCTTTTCCCTGCGATATGACTAGCCCTTTGCATCATTAAAGAAAACATAACAGAATTGTGGTCACTATCACCAAAGCACTCACCTACCTCCAAGTCTAACACCTGGCCGAGTTCATTCCCCAGAACCAAATCCAAAGTGGCCTTGCCACTTGTTGGCCTGTCTACATACATTGGATAAAAACTGACCCATCTCAAGTACTTGAACTATAGTTTTCCCAGTCAATTTTGGAAAGTTAATGTCCCCCATAACAACTACCCTGCCACTCATGCTCCGATCGAGGATCATCTTTGCTATCCTATCCTCTACATTTCTGAAACTATTTGGAGGCCTATAGAAAACCCCCAACAGGGTAACCTCTCCTTTCCTGTTTCTCACCTCAGCCCATACTACCTCAGTCCTCACACGTCTTTTCTGTCACCATAATACTGTCCTTGCCTAACAATGCCACACCACCCAGTCTTTTCCCATCTTCTCTGTACTTACTGAAACAGCTAAATCCCAGAACCTGCAATAACCATTCCTGTCCCTGCTCTACCCATGTCTCTGAAAAGGCTACGACATCGAAACCCCAGATACCAACCCACGCTGCAAGTTCATCCACCATATTCCGGATGGTGCTGGTGTTGAAGTAGGCACACTTCAAACCAACTTCTTGCTTGCCGGTGCCTTCTTGCAATCTTGAAATTTCACTATTCTCAACCTCCTGTATACTTGAACTATAATTTTGGTTCCAATCCTCCTGCTGAATTTGTTTAAACCCACCCGAAGAGCATTAACAAATTCCCCCCCCAGGATATTGGTACTCCTCTGGTTCAGGTGTAGACCATCCTGTTTGTAGAGGTCCTACTTACCCCAGAATGAGCCCCAATTATCCAGGAATCCAAAACCCTCCCTCCTGCACCATCCATGTAGCCACATGTTCAACTCCTCTCTCTCCCTATTCCTCACCTCGCTAGTACATGGCAGAGGCAACAAACCAGAGATAACAACTCTGTTTGTTGTAGCTCTAAGCTTCCGCCCTAGCTCCCTGAATTTCTGCCTTAAATCCCCATCTCTCTTCCCACCTATGTTGTTGGTGCCTACATGGGCCATGAATTGGGCCTGCTCGCCTTCCCCCGCAAGGATCCCAAAAGCATTATCAGAGACACCACAAACCCTGGCACCTGGGAGGCAACACACCAACCATGAATCTTTTTCGTTCCCACAGAACCTCCTATCTGTCCCCCTGACTATGGAATCCCCAATAACCAATGCTCTGCTCCTCTTCCTCCTTCCCTTCTGAGCAACAGGGAACAGACTCTATGCCAGAGACTTGTGCCCTATTGCTTACCCCTGGTAAGTCATTTACCCCCCCCCCCAAACAGTATCCAAAACAGTATACTTGTTATTGAGGGGAATAGCCACAGACGTTCCCTGTGCTGCCTGCCAGTTCCCTTTCCATCCCCTGACAGTAACCCATTTACCTTCTTCTTTTACCTGAGGAGTGACTACCTCCCTGTAACTCCTCTCAATAACCCCCACCACCTCCCAAATGATCCAAAGTTCATCCAGCTCCAGCTCCAGTTCCCTAACACAGTTTTCAAGGAGCTGGAGTTGGGTGCACTTCCTGCAGATGTAGTCAGCAGGGACACTGATGGTGACCCTTACCACCAACATTCTACAGGAGGAATATTCAACTGCCCTAACCTCCATTCCCACTATTCTAAATTCCCAGCGAGATACTGAAAAAACGTAAAGTGGTCACCTTACCAATGGGGCACACAGAACCTTTTTTTGGTTAGAGGAGGAGGTTGGGTGGGAGACACTACCCAAATAGTGTTTCACGTAAAGCAGCCACCCAAACATAAAGCCTCACTTACCCAGCAGTCCTATGTCCACACGTGCTCAGTGTGCACTCCACCTGTACACAAGGTAAGCCTTTATATCTTCTAAATCTTTAAAAATTTACCTTTTCATCAGGCCTCTGGTCCTCGCTGTCTCTCCTCCCACTCCAATTGCTGCCAATAAAATGAAGAATACTGAACTCCCGAGGAAAGCTTTTATATCTTTTAAAATTTACCTTCCCGTCGGGCCTCTAGTCCTGCTGTCACTCCTGCCATTTCAACTGCTGCCGATGAAATGAACAGGAAATATGCTAGGAACTGATGTGTGTAGTCAGTATATTACAGTTCGAGAAACATAAGAAGCTATTCAGCCCTTCGTTTCCTTGTGGATTTCTCACAAGAACATTTCAGCTTGTCCTGCCCCTCTGTCCATTCTCTGTAAGCCTGCAGTTTCTTTTCCCTCAACTGCTTAGCTAGTAGCTCCATACAGGATGAATAAAAATTGTTGCTGCTACATCCCACATCCATTATCTGAATAATGCAAACTGATGAAGGGCCCCAGAAACAAACTGCAATTACAGAAGTGACCTACCATGCTTCACACTTGAAAGCAGCCAGCAATACTCTGGATGTTCCAGGGGTGTGGATCCAGAGACTGACCTGCAGCATGACAGGCAACAGATTAATATCATAAATGACAAGGTGAAACAATAATGAGGAGTAATGAACCTGGACCATTTGAAACGAAACCAAAAATGTACAATGTCACGCAGAATGGGAAAATGAATTCCGACTCACGACTGTTTGCCTTACGTATCACCAAAGTAAAAAGGGGGAATTTTGAATGACACCACACAACACACAGTGGATTCGGGGATAGTTTTGCTTTGAACAGCAAGCTCCAGCAAAGGAGGTTGATGAGTTGAAGTCTGTTTTGAAAGTTTCATAGTCCATTCTTTTTCTGAACTAACAGCAAAAGTTACAGCCTTTTACAATCTTCAGGCAAAAAGTCATTTACAAATGTCAAATAAGCAATCACTGTGGCCACTGGCTTTTTATTTCATGACTTTAAGAACAATGAAGAAATAATAATGGCAATCGAGAACATCACTTGGTGCCCCCTCACAGTGGCAAGATGAATGGAATGTTTGTCCGAAGACCTCCTTCAGCTACTACAGCAGGACTGGAAGGGCTGTGAATGCTTCTTACTGCAGTTCAGTGAATCCATAAACATGACCAGTTCAACCCAGCTGACTGTTCTTGTGTGCATAGTTTCTTAAGTACATAACAACACAATAAGATTGTCTTACCGTTTTTCCCCTTCAAAGAGAGACTATGGGTGTGGATTTATATAGAATTTATATGCTTTCAATCAAAAAATTGGTTTCCATCACAACTGATGGTGATCAGTCACGTTTGGCACAAATTCAGGTGTTTGGTTTACAATGCAGTTGCGTAGATATGGAGATAATTACTATGCAAAATGATAATCAGCTAAAAGTCGGACCAAAAGACAGTGATTTTTGGAGATTCATAGACACAGAAAGAGATTCATTCCTAATGTCCTGTGCTTTTAAAGTGAAAGCTTACTTTGGCTCTTCTTGAGCTACTGTTCTCCTAAATGAAAACAATCAATTCCAAATAATGCACTTTCCTCACAAATTCCCATTTAATGGACTGCATATAGAGTCATAGAGATGTACAGTATGGAAACAGGCCGTTCAGTCCAACTCGTCCACTTCCAACTAGATATCCCAACCTACTCTAGTCCCACCTGCCAGCACCCAGCCCATATCCCTCCAAACCCTTCCTATTCATATACCCATCCAGATGCTTTTTAAATGTTGCAATCATACCAGCCTCCTCCACTTCCTCCGGTAGCTCATTGCATACACATACCACACTCTGTGTGAAAAAGTTGCCCGTTAGGTCTCTTTTATACGTTTCCCCTCTCACCCTAAACCTATGCCCTCTACTTCTGGACTCCCCCACCCCAGGAAAAGACTTTGTCTATTTATCCAATCCATGTCCCTCATGATTTTATAAACCTCTATAAGGTCACCCTTCAGCCTCCCACGCTCCAGGGAAAACAGCCCCAGCCTGTTCAGCCTCTCCCTGTAGCTCAAATCCTCCAATCCTGGCAACATCCTTGGAAATCTTTTCTGAACCCTTTCAAGTTTCATAACATCTTTCCGATAGGAAGAAGACCAGAATTACGCAATATTCCAACAGTGGCCTAACCAATGTCCCGTACAGCCGCAACATGACCTCTCAACTCCTGTACTCAATACTCTGACCAATAAAGGAAAGCATACCAAACGCCTTCTTCACTATTCTATCTACCTGCGACACAACTTTCAAGGTGCTATGAACCTGCACTTGAAGGTTCAGCAACACTCCCTAGGACCTTACCATTAAGTATATAAGTCCTGTTATGATTTGCTTTCCTAAAATGGAGCACCTCACATTTATCTGAATTAAACTCCACTGCCACTTCTCAGCCCATTGGCCCATCTGGTCAAGAACCTGTTGTAATCTGAGGTAACCCTCTTCACTGTCCACTGCACCTCCAATTTTGATGTCATCTGCAAATTTACTAACTATACCTCTTATGCTCGCATCCAAATCATTTATATAAATGATGAAAAGTAGTGGATCCAGCACCGATCCTTGTGGCACTCCACTGGTCACAGGCTTCCAGCCTGAAAAACAACCCTCTACCACCACCCTCTGTCTTCTACCTTTCAGCCAGTTCTCTATCTAAATGGTTAGTTCTCCTTGTATTCCATGAGATCTAACCTTGCTAACCAGTCTCCCATGGGGAGTCTTGTTGAACGCTTTACTGAAGTCCAGATAGATCATGTCCACTGCTCTGCCCTCGTCAATCCTCTTTGTGACTTCTTCAAAAAACTCAGTCAAGCTTGTGAGACATGATTTCCCATGCACAAATTTCCCAGGTTGACTATCCCTAATTAGTACTTGCCTTTCCAAATACATGTGTATCCTATCCCTCAGGATTCCCTCCAACAACATGCCCACCACTGATATCAGGTTCACTGGTCTATAGGTTTGTCCTTACCACCCTTAAATCCACTTTATCCTTTTCCATCACTATTTTAAAACTAATAGAATTATGGTTGCTGGCCCCAAAGTGCTCCCCACTGACACCTCAGTCACCTGCCCTGCCTTATTTCCCAAGAGTAGGTGAAGTTTTGCACCCTCTCTAGTAGGTACATCCACATATTGAATCAGAAAATGTTCTTGTGTACACTTCACAAATTCTTCTCCATCTAAACCCTTAACACTATGGCAGTCCCAGTCTATATTTGGAAAGTTAAAATCCCCTACCATAATCACCCTATTATTCTTACAGATAACTGAGATCTCCTCACAAATTTGTTTCTCAATTTCTCTCTGACTATTAGGGTGTCTATAATACAATCCCAATAAGGTAATCATCCCTTTCTTATTTCTCAGTTCCACCCAAATAACGTCCCCTGGCTGTATTTCAGGGAATATCCTCCCTCAGCCCAGCTGTAATGCTATCTCTTATCAAAAAGCCACTCCCCTTCCTCTCTTGCCTCCCTTTATGTCCTTCCTGTAGCATTTGTATCCTGGAACATTAAGTTGCCAGTCCTGTCCATCCCTGAGTTACGTTTCTGTAATTGCTATGATATCCCAGTCCCATGTTCCTAACCATGCCCTGCATTCATCTGCCTTCCCTGTTAGGCCTCTTGCATTGAAATAAATGCAGTTTAATTTGTCAGCCCTACTTTGTTCTCTGCTTTGTCCCTGCCTGCCCTGACTATTTGACTTGCTTCTGTTCTCAACTGTACCAGTCTCAGATTGATTTCTTTCCTCAGTATCTCCCTGGGTCCCACCAACACCACCCTCCTCACTTTAATAGCTTAAATTCTTCTGAGCAGCTCTAGCAAATCTCCTGCCATTAGTCCTCTTCCAATTCAGGTGTAATCCATCCTTCCTGTACAGGTCACCTCTACCCCAGAAGAGATTCCAATGATCCAAAAATGTGACTCCTTCTTCCATACACCAGCTCCTCAGCCATGCATTCATCTGCTCTATCCTCCTATTCCTACCCTCACTAGCTCGCAGCATCGGGCATTATCCAGATATTACTACTCATGAGGATCTCCTTTTTAAATTTCTGCCTAACTGTCTATGTTCTCCCTTCAGAATCTCATCATTTTCCCTTCCTATGTCATTCATTCCAATTTGTACAATAAATTCCTGTTGGTCCCTCTCCCCTTTTGAGAATATTCTGCACCTTCTCTGTGACATCCTTGATCCTGGCACCAGGGAGGCAACACACCATTCTGATTTTTCACTGTTAGCCACAGAAACATCTGTCTGTGCCTCGGACAAGAGAGTCCCCCCATAACAATTGATCTCTTGGAACCCAACGTACCCCTCATTGCATTAGAGCCAGTTTCGATACCAGAAACTTGGCTGTTCGTGCAACATTCCCTTGAGAATTCATCACCCCCACATGTTCCAAAACAGCATACCTGTTTGAAATGGGGATAGAGACAGAAGACTCTTGCACTACCTGCCTACCTCTCTTACCTTTCCTTGACTTACAGTCTCAAACTACTGCCCAGACTTCAAGTCACTGGCATGAGATATTCAGTCACAGTTGGAACACTGAGGTAAATTCTGGGTTGCACTTAAAAATTGGTCTGGGCTGAAAAAGGTTGGCGATCACTGACCCAGAAGAACTAAAGGAGTAGGTGTATGAGAACACCACCATCTAGAAAGTTTCTCTCCAAGATACACACCACCCTGACTGGCTGTATTAAAATCCCAGAACTCCATTCCTAACAGTACTGTACCTGCTGCACATGAAATGCAGGAGTTTAAGAAGGCAGCTCACTATGGGTACAATGGCATCTTCTCAATCACATTTAGAATGGAAAATAAATGCTGACTTTGCCAATGACACTCACATTCCATGAATGAATAATTATTGTAAAAATCCTTGTTAGATGGTGGGTGTGGCCAGAAGGTTGGAGAATCAAAAGTATTGAATCCTTATTCCAAAAAGCTATCACCTGATGAAGGAGCGTCGCTCCGAAAGCTAGTGTGCTTCCAATTAAACCTATTGGACTATAACCTGGTGTTGTGTGATTTTTAACTCCAAAAAGCGTGTAAGTATAAGCCCAGCAATTACAGCCAGACAGTGCAGGGCCATTTTAGTCATGGGAATTGTTCGAGTAACAATAACTGGGAACAAACTGGCAGTCTCTTGAACATTAAGGTAAATCCAGTCTGTCATGTGAAAATTGTGTTGCTTTCAATTGATTGGAATTTTTGATGAGGTAGCATGAAAGGATTGATACTGTAATAGATATTGTGTAAGTGAACTTTCAAAAATCAATTGCTCAAGTGTCATGCAACAGGTTTAAAGCCCATGGAATTAAAGTTACACTGAAAGTGACATTGGCTGAGTTGTAGCAAACAGGGTAGTAGCGAATGATTGTTTTTCAAAGAAGAGGAAGGTAGCAGTGTTTCCAAGGGGTCAGTAATCAGTTCACTGCTTTTCATGGTCTGTATTAATGATCTTGGGCACAATTTCAAACTTGTAAACATAAAACATGGAAGTTTGTAAACTGTAAGGAGGGTAATGAAAGCATTAAGAATATTCATGAAAGCATTAAGAATGATGATGGGTAAATAAATGGCAGGTGAACTTTGAAGAAATGATATATTTTGGTAACAAAAATTGGGAAAGGCAATATCAAATAAAGGTGCTATTTCCAGAGCAGGTGCAATAACATGGACAGGGGTAATGTAGACAGAGTTTTAAAGTTTGCAATCCGAGATTGAGAAAGTTGGTAATAAGACATACAAGATCCTGAACATCATAAATAAATGGTTAGAGTACAAAAACAAGAAACATAAAAACATAAGATCATGAATAGGCCATTCAGCTCATTGAGAGTCTAGATCAGAGTGGTGCTGGAAAAGCACAGCAGGTCAGGCATCATCTGAGGAGCAAGAAAATTGACGTTTTGGGCAAAAGCTCTTCATCAGGAATGAGGCTCGTTGAGCCTGCCTCGCTATTCAAGACATCACCGCCAATCAGAAATCGGTCAATCTCTATCTTAAACATACTTATAGATTGAGCCTCTACAGTCATCTATGGTAGACCATCCTAAAGGTTAATAACACTCTGAGTGAAGAATTTCTCCTCATCTCAGATCTAACCAGTATCCCCTATACTTTTACATTGTTCCCCTGGTTCTAGGTTCCCCAACCAGGGTAAATATCTTACCTGTATTTATCCTACCTTTAGTATGATGTAAAGTTCAATCAGGCCAACACCTGTTCTTTAAAACTCCAGAGAATACAGACTCAGTTTGCACAATCTTTCTTCAGAGGATAGTCCCTCCATCCTGGAAATAAGTTTGGGTAAGCTTCATTTGGCAAGAATATCCATCCAAAGATAAGGAAACCAAAGCTGCATTCCATACTTCGGGTGTGGACTAACTAATTTCCTATGCAATTGAAGTAAGATATTGGTACTCCTGTACTCAAGGCTTTCATGTATAGTGGACCTTGCTGAAACACTGATTTAGTCTTGACTGAATTCTGAGCACCACACAAAAGTCAGGATGTGAAGGCATGACAGAAGGTTCAATAAAGATTCACAGGAATGATCATAAGATACAAAAGCAGAAAGAGGCCATTAAGCCCATCAAGTCTGTGCTTACCCATGTAGTGAGATCATGACTGATCTGATAATCCTTAACTCCAGCCTATTTTCCCATAGCCCTTAATTCCCTGACTGATTAAAAATTTCAGCCTTCATTATTTTTTATGACACAGCTTCAACAGCCTTCTGTGGTAAAAAAAATCTGAGAATTCACCACTCTCTGAGAGAAGAAATTCCTCCTCATCTCTGTTTTAAATGTGTGACTCTTTATTCTGAGATTATGTCCTCTGGTCCTTGACTCTCCCACAAGGGAAAGCAAACTTCTACCCTGTCAAGTACTCTGAGAATCTTGTACTTCTTAAACGGGTAATCTTTCATGTTTCTATGTTCCAATGAGTCTAGACCTAATCTCCTCACAACATCGCCCCTTGTCACCTGCTTTCAACTTGCTTAGTGAACCTTCTCTGGACTGCCTCCAGTGTCAATATAGCTTTTACTAGGTAAAGATCCTAAAATGGTTCACTGTTTTCCAATTGTTTTCTGTCTAGTGTTGGAGGGAATCCTGAGGGACAGGATGTACATGTATTTGGTAAGGCAAGGACTGATTAGGGATCGTCAACATGGCTTTGTGCATGGGAAATCATGTCTCACAAACTTGATTGAGATTTTTGAAGAAGTAACAAAGACGATTGATGAGGGCAGAGCAGTAGATGTGATCTATATGGACTTCAGTAAAGTGTTCAACAAGGTTCCCCATGGGAGACTGATTAGCAAGATTAGATCTCGTGAAATACAGGGAGAACTAGCCATTTGGATACAGAACTAGCTCAAAGGTAGAAGACAGAGGGTGGTGGTGGAGGGTTGTTTTTCAGACTGGAGGCCTGTGACCAGTGGAGTGCCACAAGGATCGGTGCTGGATCCTATACTTTTTGTCATTTACATAAATGATTTGGATGCGAGCATAACAGGTACAGTTAGTAAGTTTGCAGACGACACCAAAATTGGAGGTATAGTGGACAGCGAAGAGGGTTACCTCAGATTACAACAGGATCTGGACCAGATGGGCCAATGGGCTGAGAAGTGGCAGCAGAGTTTAATTCAGATGAATGCGAGGTGCTGCATTTTGGGAAAGCAAATCTTAGCAGGACTTATACACTTAATGGTAAGGTCCTAGGGAGTGTTGCTGAACAAAGAGATCTTGGAGTGCAGGTTCATAGCTCTTTGAAAGTGGAGTCACATGTCGATAGGATAGTGAAGAAAGCGTTTGGTATGCTTTCCTTTATTGGTCAGAGTATTGAGTACAGGAGTTGGGAGGTCATGTTGCGGCTGTACAGGACATTGGTTAGGCCACTGTTGGAATATTGCGTGCAATTCTGGTCTCCTTCCTATCAGAAAGATGTTGTGAAACTTGAAAGGGCTCAGAAAAGATTTCCAAGGATGTTGCCAGGGTTGGAGAATCTGAGCTACAGGGAGAGGCTGAACAGGCTGGGGCTGTTTTCCCTGGACCATCGGAGGCTGAGGGGTGACCTTATAGAGGTTTACAAAATTATAGGGGCATGGATAGGATAAATAGACAAAGTCTTTTCCCTGCAGTCGGGGAGTCCAGAACTAGAGGGCATAGGTTTAGGGTGAGAGGGGAAACATATAAAAGAGACCTAAGGGGCAACTTTTTCACGCAGAGGGTGGTACGTGTATGGAATGAGCTGCCAGAGGCTGGTACAATTGCAACATTTGCAAGCCATTTGGATGGGTATATGAATAGGAAGGGTTTGGAGGGATATGGGCAGGGTGCTGGCAGGTGGGACTAGATTGGGTTGGGATATCTGGTCGGCATGGACGGGTTGGACCGAACAATCTGTTTCCATGCTGTACATCTCTATGACTCTAGTGCCTTTAGATATTTTCTAATCAACATGTTCAGAGATATCATTACACATCTCTACAGAGTTGGCACAACCTTGCTACTTTTATACTCCATTCCATTTGAAATAAAGACCAACATTTGTCTTCCTTGATGCCTGCTGAAGTTGAATGCTTTTTCTTGTGGTTTAGGGATGAGGACTCCCAAATCCCATAGTTCTGTAACATTCTGCAGTCTTTCTCCTTTTATTTCATGGTAGTGCTTGCTAACACCAGCAAATATGGGCAACTACACATGTGTACTAATTTGGAAATGCATGGTTCCAAGCACTAACACCATCATATGCATTTAATGTGTAACATCATATGCGAATATATTGCTGAACATGTGCAGGGAAGTGTGTCATATTTTGATCTGGGCTTCAGTATTGGGGAGAGGGGAAATGGGATGGGGACGAGAATGACATGGGAAGAGGGCCCAGATACCAGAGGAGGAGTGTGGTGACAAGGAGAGCCCCAGACCAGAGAGAGGGTGAAGTAGGTTGGGGTAGTGAAAGATGGCCCAGGAGCCAGGAGGTCCTCTCCCCCTCTGTCTCTCTTCACTGCTCCCCTTGGCTCTGTTACCCTCCCACTCAAATTCTTGCTTATTCTCTCTCTTCCCTCTCCCTCTCCTTCCCTCTCCCTCCCAGGTCTCCCTAATTTACCTCCTTTACAACTTTTCTCCACACCCTCCCCATCCTGATTTCTCTTCCTCCACTCTCAGTCACAATCTCTTCCATCCCCTCTCCCATCCTACTGTCCCAATCTCTTCCCCCTCAAGCCAGCCCTGTCCAACTGATTTAGCACACAGCATAGTACATGTGCATTGGAGTCAGGAAATACAACATTAAATAATATTCAGCTTCTTGATTCTTCCTGTCAAACTGCATAACCCACACATTTTACTTCTTCTGCCAAGTTTTTGTTCGCTCACTTAACCGGTCCATATTGTTCTGCTGACTCCTCATCCCTTACTTGCCCTTCTTTATTTGTGTCATTTGCAATCTTGGCAATAGTACATTCACTGACCTCATCCATGTCATTAAGACATATTGTAAATAATTGGTGTCTCAGCACTGATCCATGTGGCACACCATTAGTTATAGGTTGCCTTCCTGAAACTAACACCCTTCTGCCAACGCTGTCTTCTATTATTTAGCCAAACCTCAATCCATGCTAGTAAATTACCTCCAACACTGTGGGCTATTTATCTCATAAATACCTTCTAAAAATCCCAATATATTGCATTGGGAGGTCATGTTGTGGCTGTATAGGACATTGGTTAGGCCATTTTTGGAATACTGCATTCAATTCTGGTCTCCCTACTTTGGAAGGATGTTGTGAAACTTGAAAATGTTTAGAAAAGATTTGCAAGGATGTTGCCAGGTTTGGGAGGGTTCAAGCCATAGGGAGAAGCTGAATGGGCTAGGGCTACTTTCTCTGGCATATTAGATGCTAAGGGATGACCTTACAGAAGTTTATAAAATCATGAGGAGCATAGGTAGGGTGAATAGCCAAGGTCTTTTCCCCAGGGTAGTAAAATGCAAAACTGGAGGGCATAGGTTGAAGGTAAGTGGGGCAAGAAATAACACTGACCTAACGGGCAACTTTTTCACGCAAAGGGAGATGCATGCATGGAATGTACTGCTGGGGAAGTGTTGGAGGCTAGTACAATTACAACATTTGAAAAGCACCTGGATGGGTATATGAATTGGAAGGATTTAAAGGGATAGAGGCCAAATGCTGGAAAATGGGACTAGATTTATATTGAATAGCTGATTGGCATGGACCAAAGGGTCTGTTTCTGTGCTGTACATTTCTATGACTCTATGACTCTATCTACAATTTCACTTTATCCATCTTGCTTGTTAACTGTTCTAATAAATTTGTTAGGCATGTTCACCCCTCATGACACCAAGTTGCCTCTGCTTGATTGAATTACAGATTTTTAAATGCTCTGCTATTACGCCTTTTATAATAAACTCTAACATTCTTCAATAACAGACGTTAATCTAACTAGCATATAGTTACCTGCTTTTTTGTCTCCTTCCATTTTTAAATAAAGATGCTACTTTGGCAGTTTTTGAATATTCTGGAACTTTTCCAGAATCTAAAGATTTCTGGAAGATTACTACCAGTACATCCCCTAATATCTCTGTAGCTACTTCCTTTAATATGCTGGGATGTATCTATCAGGTCCAGAGGACTTACTGGTCTTTCACCCCATTAGTTCCCTAATACTCGTTTTTTCTCTAGCATGAGCTGTCATATTTATTACCTCTCTTGCTTTTGTCCCTTGAATATTTAATAATTTTAGAATGCAATTTTAGTGTTTTCTAGTGCAAAGACTGATGCAAAATATTTATTCATCTTCTCTACCATTTCCCAATTCCCATTATTATTTCCCCAGCCTCATTCTCTTCAGGGCCTATGTTAATGTTGGCTTCTCTCTTACTTTTTATATGTTTAAAGAAACCCTTGGTGTCCATCTTGTCCACCTGCAAATCTACCATCAAAATTTATTTTCTCCCTCGCTATTATTCTGCTTTTATTAGCCTTTGTTTTCTTTTTAAAACTTTCCCAATCCTCTTTAGGGGTGGCATGGTGACTCAGTTGTTAGCACTGCTGCCTCACAGCACCAGGGCCTGGGTTCAATTCCCGCCTCGGGTAACTGTCTGTGTGATGTTTGCATGTTCTTCCCGTGTCTGTGTGGGTTTCCTCCATGTGCTCTGGTTTCCTCCCACAGTCCAAAGATGTACAGTTTAGGTGAATTGGCCATGCTAAACTGTCGTTAGTGTTAGGTGGATTAGTTAGGGGTAAATTTAGGTGAGTGGGTCTGGGTAGGTTGCTCTTCAGAAGGTCGGCGTGAACTTGTTGGGCCAAAGGGCCTGTTTCCACACTGTAGGGAATCTGATCTACCATCAATTTTTGCCACATTCTTTTAATCTGACACTATCTTTAACTTCCCTAGTTAGCCATGGTTGTTCTATCCTCCTCCTAGAATACTTCTTCCTCACTAGATTTTATTTTTGCTGCAAGCCATGAATCATTTTCTTAAAAGTCTTCCATTTTTCCCCAATTACCTTTGCTGCTAAATCTCTTCCCCAATCCAATCCAGCCAGCTTTGTCTCATTCCTTCTTTAAGTTCAGCACAGTTGTTTCGGACCCACCTTTCTCTCTCTCAAACTGATGTTAACATTTATCATGTTGTGATCACTGTTTTTGCATCAATCTGCCTCAATATACATCCCAAATCCAAAATAGTCTGAAAACTGGTTGGATCCACAACATATTGTTCTAGAAACTGTCCCAAAGATACTTTATGAATTCTTTCTCATGGCATCCTTTACAAAATGACCATCTCATGTACTCTCTTGTTATATACACTCATTATCTCCTGATTTATTTTCTGACCCATCATTTAGCTGTTGCTAGGGGACCTATAGACTATACCTATCATTTTTTATTTCTTACCTCCACCCATATAGATTCTATATCTGATTGAAGATCATTTCTTGTTATTGCATTAATTCATACCATTTAAACAAAGCTACCTTCCAACTTTTTTCCTGCCTGCCTTTTTGAAAACTTGCTTTTCCCTGGATATTTAGATCCCAACTTTGTTCTCCTTATAACTATGTCCTACCCTGTATGTGTCCTGTTAATTCATCTGTTTTATTCTCAATATTCACACATCCAAGGAAAGACCCACTAATTCTGTCTTTTTGCCATTTTTTATCCCTTTGGCCCTATTTAGTGCTTTTTAAAAAATGTTTGTATGTGCTATTCCTTCCTCTCCCAGTTAGGGTGTCATTATACAAATAGCTGCTCTGTAATTCTGCCATCTCCTTCTGCTTTGTAAGCTTATATATCTCTTCTCACAAAGCCTCTTCCTCCTGCAGTGAATTTAAACCCCTCTCTACAGCTCTAGTTTTTGATTCTTCGGGATACTGGTCCCATCATGGTTCAAGTGAAGCCCATCCCACCAGACCAGCTTTCTTCCACCCCTGTACTGGTGCCAGTGCCCCATGAAATAAAACCCATTCCACCCACACTAATCTTTGTTCCATGCATTTAACCATGCACTATTAACCTTATGCCAGGTTGTAATCCAGAGATGATTACCGTGAAGGTTCTGCTGTTTAATTTAGCTCCTAGCTATTCAATGTCTTTCAATGAAACCTCTTTTCTAGTCCAACAAATGTTGGTCTCAATGAGGACAACTGCTGGATCTCACTTCTCCCTCTCTAAATTCTTTTCAGCTCTAAGGAGATATTCTTAACCCTGGTGATAGGCAGGCAACACAGTCTTTACAACTCCCACTCATAGCTGCAGAGAACAATATTTTTCTGTTGAATAATAGCTCCCCTTTCACAACCACCCTCCTATTTCCTCCTCCACTTGAAGGACTCCCTGTACCAAGAAACTGTGGTCAGCTCATGTCCCTGCAGTTCTGCTCTTGTCTGCACAGCTTGCAATAACATCATAACTGTTGGACAATTTCTGGAGCTGTGGCTTCTCAATTTTAAACCCGTGGGCCATCATTCCTGCTTCACCTGCAGTCACACGTCCTGACCCTGATCACAGACCAGTACTGAATTACAGTATCTGAAGAGTGTGACCACTCTTTGGGCACAGTGTCCAAGTAACTTTCCTCTTCCTCCATGTGGTGCAATATCAGCAGCTCAGAGTCCAACTCCTCAACTCAGATATAAAGCACCTTGAGCTGCAAACACTTATTACAGATCACACTAATGTCCAGCAGCTTCCACATGTTGCAGCAACAATACATCACCCATACTGCCACCACTGCCATATTCAACTTAACTTATAAATGAATTGTCAAGACTCTCTGCTCTTTACACTTCACTGTACTGTTTTTAATAAAATAAAATTATAGAAAAAAAATTGGCATCAATCTAATACTTGAGTAGACAATACACAATAGACAATAGACAATGGGTGCAGGAGTAGGCCATTCTGCCCTTCAAGCCTGCACCACCATTCAATATGATCATGGCTGATCATCCTTAATCAGTATCCTGTTCCTGCCTTATCTCCATAACCCTTGATTCCACAATCCTTGAGAGCTCGATCCAACTCTTTCTTAAATGAATCCAGAGACTGGGTCTCCACTGCCCTCTGGGGCAGAGCATTCCACACAGCCGCCACTCTCTGGGTGAAGAGGTTTCTCCTCATCTCTGTCCTAAATGGTCTACCCCGTATTTTTAAGCTGTGTCCTCTGGTTTTGCACTCACCCATCAGCGGAAACATGTTTCCTGCCTCCAGAGTGTCCAAGCCTTTAATAACCTTATATGTCTCAATCAGATCCCCTCTCAGTCTTCTAAACTCAAGGGTATACAAGCCCAGTCGCTCCAGTCTTTCAGCGTAAGGTAGTCCTGTCATTCCAGGAACTGACCTCGTGAACCTACGCTGCACTCCCTCAATGTCTTTCCTCAAACGCGGAAAACAGAACAGCACACAGTTCTCCAGGTGTGGTCTCACCAGGGCCCTGTACAGCTGCAGAAGAACCTCTTTGCATCTATACTCAATCCCTCTTGTTATGAAGGCCAGCATGCTATTAGCCTTCTGCACTACCTGCTGTACTTGCATGCTTACCTTCATTGACTGGTGTACAAGAACACCCAGATCTCTTTGCACTGCCCCTTTACCTAAATTGATTTCATTTAAGTAGTAATCTGCCTTCCTATTCTTGCCACCAAAGTGGATAACCGTACATTTATCCACATTAAACTGCATCTGCCATGCATCTGACCACTCACCTAACCTGTCCAGGTCACCCTGTCATCTCCTAATATTCTCATCACATTTCACCCTGCCACCCAGCTTAGTATCATCAGCAAGTTTGCTAATGTTATTGCTAATACCATCTTCTATATCATTAACATATATTATTAAAAGCTGCGGTCCCAGTACTGATCCCTGCGGTACCCCACTGGTCACTGCCTGCCATTCCGAAATGGAGCCGTTGATCACTACTCTTTGTTTCCTATCAGCCAAGCAACTTTCAATCCAAGTTAGTACTTTGCCCCCAACACCATGCACCCTAATTTTGCTCACAAACCTCCTATGTGGGTACTTTATCAAAATCTTCCTGAAAGTCCAGGTACACTACATCTAATGGATCTCCCTCGACCATCTTCAGAGTTACATCCTCAAAAAATTCCAGAAGATTAGTCAAGCATGATTTCCCCTTCATAAATCCATGCTGACTCTGACCTATCCTGTTACTACTATCCAGATGTGTTGTAATTTCATCCTTTATAATAGATTCCAGCATCTTTCCCACCACTGAGATCAGACTAACTGGTCTATAATTTCCTGCTTTCTCTCTCCCATCTTTCTTAAAAAGTGGTACAATATTAGCCACCTTCCAATCCGCAGGAACTGATCCTGAATCTATCGACCTCTGAAAAATAATCACCAACGCATCCACGATTTCTCGAGCCACGTCCCTCAGTACCCTGGGATATAGACCATCAGGCCCTGGGCACTTATCAACCTTCAGACCTAACAGTCTCTCCAACACCAATTCCTGGCAAATATAAATTCAGGTCCTTCAGCCACTGTTACCTCAGGGAGATTGCTTGTGTCTTCCCCAGTGAACACAGATCTGAAGTACCAATTCAATTCTTCTGCCATTTCTTTGTTCCCTGTAATATATTCCCCTGTTTCTGTCTTCAAGGGCCCAATTTTAGTCTTAACCATTTTTTTGCCTTTCACATACCTAAAAAAACTTTTACTATCCTCCTTTATATTTTTGGCCAGTTTACCTTCGTGCCTCATTTTTTCTCTGCGTATTTCAATAGACAATAGGTGCAGGAGTAGGCCATTCTGCCCTAAAAGCCTGCACCACCATTCAATATGATCATGGCTGATCATCCTTAATCAGTATCCTGTTCCTGCCTTATCTCTATAACCCTTGATTCCACAATCATTGAGAGCTCGATCCAACTCTTTCTTAAATGAATCCAGAGACTGGGCCTCCACTGCCCTCTGGGGCAGAGCATTCCACACAGCCACCACTCCCTGGGTGAAGAAGTTTCTCCTCACCTCTGTCCTAAATGGTCTACCCCATATTTTTAAGCTGTGTCCTCTGGTTCGGCACTCACCCATCAGCGGAAACATGTTTCCTGCCTCCAGAGTGTCCAAGCCTTTAGTAATCTTATATGTCTCAATCAGATCCCCTCTCAGTCTTCTAAACTCAAGAGTATACAAGCCCAGTCGCTCCAGTCTTTCAGTGTAAGGTAAGCCCGCCATTCCAGGAATTGACCTTGTGAACCTACGCTGCACTCCCTCAATAGCCAGAATGTCTTTCCTCAAATTTGGAGACCAGAACAGCACACAGTACTCCAGGTGTGGTCTCACCAGGGTCCTGTACAGCTGCAGAAGAACCTCTTTGCTTCTATACTCAATCCCTCTTGTTATGAAGGCCAGCATGCTATTAGCCTTCTGCACTACCTGCTGTACCTGCATGCTTACCTTCATTGACTGGTGTACAAGAACACCCAGATCTCTCTGTATTGCCCCTTTACCTAAATTGATTACATTTAGATAGTAATCTGCCTTCCTGTTCTTGCCACCAAAGTGGATAACCATCCATTTATCCACATTAAACTGCATCTGCCATGCATCTGACCACTCACCTAACTTGTCCAGGTCACCTTGTAATCTCCTAATATCCTCATCACATTTCACCCTGCCACCCAGCTTAGTATCATTAGCAAATTTGCTAATGTTATTGCTAATACCATCTTCTATATCATTAACATATATTGTAAAAAGCTACGGTCCCAGTACTGATCCCTGCGGTATCCCACTGGTCACTGCCTGCCATTCCGAAATGGAGCCGTTGATCACTACTCTTTGTTTCCTATCAGCCAACCAACTTTCAATCCAAGTTAGTACTTTGCCCCCAATACCATGCACCCTAATTTGCTCACTAACCTCCTATGTGGGTACTTTATCAAAATCTTTCTGAAAGTCCAGGTACACTACATCTACTGGATCTCCCTCGACCATCTTCAGTTACATCCTCAAAAAATTCCAGAAGATTAGTCAAGCGTGATTTCCCCTTCATAAATCTATGCTGAATCTGACCTGTCCTGTTACTACTATCCAGATGTGTCGTAATTTCATCCTTTATAATAGACTCCAGCATCTTTCCCACCACTGAGGTCAGACTAACCGGTCTATAATTTCCTATTTTCTCTCTCCCACCTTTCTTAAAAAGTGGTACAACATTAGCCACCCTCCAATCCGCAGGAACTGATCCCAAATCTATCGAACTCTGGAAAATAATTACCAACGCATCCACGATTTCTCGAGCCACCTCCTTCAGTACCCTAGGATGTAGACCATCAGGCCCCGGGGACTTCGCAATCTTCAACCTTCTTTGTAATCTTCTGTTGTTCTTTAAAAGCTTCCCAGTCCTCCATTTTCCCACTTATCTTTGCTATGTTATACTTTTTCTCTTTTAACTTATATGTTCCTTAACTTCCCTCGTCAGCCACGGCCACCCATGCCTCCTCCTAGGATCTTTCTTCCTTTTTGGAATGAACTGATCCTGCATCTTCTGCATTTTACACAGAAATATCCGCCATTGTTCCTCCACTATCATCCCTGCTAAGGTATTACACCATTGAACTTTGGCCAGCTCCTCCCTCATAGCTCCATAGTTCCCTTTATTCAACAGAAATATTGTCACTTCCGATTGTACCTTCTCCCTCTCAAATTGCAGATTGAAGCTTATTGTATTATGGTCACTACTTCCCAATGGCTCCTTCACTTCGAGGTACCCGATCAATTCTGGTTCATTGCACAATACCAGATCCAGAATTGCCTTTTCCCTGGTGGGCTCCAGCACCAGCTGTTCTAAGAATCCATCTCGGAGGCAGTCCACAAAGTCTCTTTCTTGAGCTCCAATACCATCCTGATTCTCCCAATCTACCTATATGTTGAAATCACCCATAACAACTGTAGTAACATCTTTGCGACAGGCCAATTTCAGCTCCTGATTCAACTTACATCCGACATCCAGACTACTGTTTGGGGTCTGCAGATAACTCCTAAGAGGGTTTTTGTACCCTTAGAATATCTCAGCTCTATCCACACTGACTCTACATCCCCTGATTCTAGGTCCCCCCGTGCAAGGGACTGAATATCATCCCTCACCAACATGGCCACCCCACCCCCTCTGCCCATCAGTCTGTCCTTACGATAGCACGTGTAGCCTTGAATATTCATTTCCCAGGCCCTGTCCACTTGAAGCCAAGTCTCAGTTATCCCCACAATATCGTATCTGCCAATTTCCAAAAGAGCCTCAAGCTCATCTATCTTATTTCTAATGCTTCGTGCATTCATGTATAGTATTTTTAATTTGTTACTGCCCTCACCCTTCCCATCAACTCCTATTTCACTGAACCTTACAGCATGATCCCTTTTTGAGTTGTCTGCCTCATTGATACAGTTGTCTTTCTTGACTTCCCTTGTTCTAACTTTCACTTCAATTTCCTTCTTAAACATCCAGTTTGTCCACCCCCTCCCCCGCTACTTAGTTTAAACATAGCTGTGTTGCAGTAGCAAATCTGCCTGCCAGAATGCTGGTCCCTAACCTATTAAGGTGCAAACCGTCTCTCTTGTATAATTTATGCTTACCACAAAATATACCCCAGTTATCCAAGAATTTAAATCCTTGCTTCCTGCACCAGTTCCCCAGCCACACGTTCAAGTCCATTATCTCCCTGTTTCTGGCCTCACCAGCCCGAGGAACTTGAAGCAAACCGGAGATAACCACCCTGGACGTCCTGCTTTTCAGCCTTCTTCCTAGTTCTCCAAAGTCCCGCTGTAGTATGTTCCTCCTCTTCTTCCCGACATCATTTGTGCCGACATGTACCACCACCTCTGGCTCTTCACCTTCGTCCTTGAGGATTTCCTGCACTCTGTCTGTGATGTCTTTAAACCCTGTCACCAGGAAGGTAACACACCATCCTTAAGTGCCGCCTGCTGTCACAAAAACCCCGGTCAGTTCCTCTCACTATGGAGTCATAGTGAGGTAAAGAATTTCAGAGCTGGTCAGCCACTGGCAATGCATTCCCATCAGGCCTTCGTCAAAGAGAGCTTTGATCCATCAAACCAGTGGATCAACTCTGATTCAATAAGAAGTATAGGAGGATGTGCCAGGAGCAGCACCAGGCTGGCCTAAGAATAAGCTATCAACTTTGTGAAGTTACAACACAGTATTACATACTGAATAGAGGAAATACAATCTGACTGATAGAACAAAGTGATTCCACACACAACTGATCAGATTAGCACTCTACAATTCTGTCATATCCAACCATGAATGGTGGTGATCAATAAAACAACTAACCAGAGGAGGGGCCTCCACAAATCATCAATATCACAAGAACAAAACAAATCAGAGCAGGAGTAGGCCATATGACTAAACTCCACTTGCCCACCTGCTCCCCACATTCCTTGACTCTCTGAGTCTCTCCAAACAGCTTTCAATATCAAGAAACCACAGATTTTCTTACGGTGCATAAGGAGAGCATTTAGCTCATTGTAACTACTTTGAATGAACAACTCATCGAGTACCATTCCCTGTCTTCTCCCGGTAAAGGTGCACATTCTTTCTTTTCAGATAACACTCTAATTCCCTTTTGAAAGCCTCTATTGAGCCTGCCTCCACCACACTGCCAGGCAGTATACTTAGATCCTAATAACTCACTGTGTTAAAAACAGTTTTCCTCATGTCAATTTTGCCTCTACTAGTTCAATTATTTCATTCTGTAGCAATATTCTTACACTGGCCTGGAAAACATGTGTTAAAGAGTTAATACTTCCCTCGTAACTCCATTGAAACCGGAAAGTTCCTATTGTTGCATAAAAAGAATCTGTTAAATGAATCAGGTAAAGCAATGTTATTGTTGGAATGATAAAGTGTTATTGTCAGGAGCCACTCCAGAATGTTCTATCATTGTTTTGTGACTTGTTTAATCAGACGTTGAAGTTTCACAACATCACCACTATCCTGTTATATTCCTTCCTCAGCTTCAAACCACATTCAGGAAGAATTGAAATAATTAATTGTCTTTTCACTAGGCACAAGAATCTGAGGTGTCCTTTCAATCACTTAATCCTCCAAAACTTTAGGGGTTCTTTTTCCCTGTCAAAATGATCACGTTTACACATTACTCCATCTGAATTCAATCTTTTCATTGGATTCCAAGTAAAGCAGCTACTGTCACTTCATAACCTTTGCTTTTGAGCTTTCTGTATTTAAGTTGCTTTGAAAAAGAACAATACTGCTCATCCAAAGTAATACCCATATTCTTGACTGTCCATCACTATTGGTCACTGGTCATTTTTGGCATTAGATTCAACCTTAAAGCAGGTTTAGAAATAGCATTACCATTGCAAAAACAATTGGAAATCATGTCGTAATACGAAAGAAAGAACTTAAAACATCACATTCAACAGGGAAGAGGTACTGAGAAAATAATTTGAACTAACAAGTCACCTGAGGTTCTTAAAAGAGGTAACTGCTGAGATAGTATGCACACTAGATTTAATTTTCCCCACAGTCCCCATAATTCTGGAAAGATCCCATCAGATTGGAAAGAAGCAAATGTTCAAGAGGTAGGAAACAGAAAGGATAAGATGTCTGATCTGTTTGCCTAATGTCTGTCATGGGAAAAATGCTGGAATTTATTACTGAAGAGATTACAGCATGACATCTGGAAAATCTCAACACAATAGGGTAGAGTCTACAGTGAAAGGGAAATCATGTTTGAGTAATTTATTAGAATTCTTTGAGGAAGTAATGAACAATGTGAATAAAGGGGAACTGTGGATGCAAAGTACTTGGGTTTTTGATGGCACTTGATAAGGTGCCATATAAAAGGTGAGGTGCAGGGTAATGTTTTAGCTTGCATACAGAGTTGATTGGCTATCGAAAAAAAAGACAAGAGGCATAAATGTGTCATTTTCAAGTTGACAAGATGAATGCTGGGGGCTCAACTATTTACAATTTTACTCAGTGATTTAGATGAAGGGACTGAGTACATGGTTGCTAAATTTGCTGATGACACAAAGATAAGTAAAACATGTTGGAATGAGGATGTAAAAACACTGTGAAGGAACATTGGAAGTCCAAGTGAGTGAGCAAACATTTGGCAGATGGATTATAATGTGGGTAAGTGTGAACTTGTCTATTTTGAAAAATAAAAAAAACCATATTATTTGTTTGAATTGGAAGTGCTGGTGTTGGACTGGGGTGGACAAAGTTAAAAATCACACAACACCAGGTTAAAGTCCAACAGGTTTATTTGGAATCACTAGCTTTCAAAGTGCTGCTTCTTCATCAGGTGGTTGTGCATTTATTTGAAGAGAGATTGCAGAACTCTGGGATACAGAGGGACCTGGGTATCCTGGTACATGAATCATTAAAGGCAATATATAGGTTCAGCAAGTGATTAGAAGACAAATGGAACAGAAATGTTTATGCGTGGAATATATGTGTGGGGAGGTTTTGCTACAATTGTACAGGACCTTGGTGGGACCATATCAGCTGTGTACAGTTTAAATCTAATTTAAGAAAAAATACAAATGGATTTGGATCAGTTCAGAGAAGGTGCACGTGATTGATATCTGGGGATGAGAGGAGTTACCTTATGAGAAAAGTGTAGATAGGCTTTCTGAGTATCCAGGAGAAAGTGAGGACTGCAGATGCTGGAGATCAGAGTCAAAGAGTGTGGTGCTGGAAACGCACAGCCAGTCTGGCAGCATCCAAGGAGCAGGAGAGTCGATGTTTCAGGCATAAGATCTTCATTTGGCATCTAGAAGAATGAGAGGTGATCTTATTGAAACATATCAGATTCTGATGGGTTTTGAAAGGAGACCAAGAACTGGGGCACATGGATTAAAAATAAGCGGCCTCCCATTTAAGATGGAAATTATGATATTTTTATCTCTGAGCATTTGGAACTCTCTTCCCTAGAGAGTGGTAGAGGCAAGGTCATTATATGTTCTAAAGTCAGAAGTAGATGGACTAACAAGACAGTGAGAGGTTTTGGGCAGGGTGAGAGTGGAATTTGAAGTTGAGGCCACTGTCAGATCAGCTATGATCTTACTGATTGGCAGACAAGGCTCACATGGCTGAATGGCCAAATCCTGAACCAAATTTATATGTTCAAATGGATCACAGAAGTCTTGTAGGCAGCCTTCCTGCCTTTGAGCCAGAAGCACAGATTTGAGTCCAACCTCAGATCCTGATGGTGTAGGGAGGTCTATTCATAATACATCAGATTATGCATCAACCTGCAAATCCTTCTCACACATACCAATGGCAGGTGGTAAAATGGGAGACATTCCTTGTCAGTCATCATTTTCCATAACTGCAGGTTGCAGTGTGCAACTCAAAATGCATATAGCCAGAACAAACCGAACATCTTGTACAGTCAGTAACACACCTCTACCATAAAGGTATTGTTTCATTTCTATGACTCGTGACATGTCAATATTTGGATCCAGATAAAGGATTTCTACTTTGTTGGGGTCTCTTCATTTTTCTTATACTGATACTTGAAAGTTGAATTCTGGATTTTTAAATGTTTTTTTAAATGAATTTAATTTCTGATTTCTATGCTGTCACTGTCTTGCTATCTTGCTATACCTCTGCACAGGTTCTTTTTTAAACAAGTATTAATTTTTAGGATGTCCATCATTTATTGTTCATCTCTAATGATTATTGAGAAAGTGGTGATCCACCTCTTGAACTATTGCAGTCCCTGTGATGTAGAGACTACCACAATGGCATCAGGAAGTCAATTTTAGGATATTCATCCAGTGACAGGAAAGCAATAGTGATACAGTTACACGTCAGAATAGAAAACTTGCGAGCAGTGATGTTCCCATGGACCTGCAACTCTTCGAGATGGTAGAGGTTGTAGTAGATTGTTGTTAATGTATTTCAAGTCTCTTTCCATAATTTCTAACACTTTCTTTGGGAAATCTTGTGATTAGGAAAGCCACAGCAGGCACTGTAATGATTGCAGCAAGATCAGCCAGGTGGACCTCACAGTATATGATTGGGGCTGTTGACCTGGTCTAATCAGGGAGCCCTAGCTGACAGATATAAACAGGACTGTCTCACACAGCGTTGTCCTTTGAGAAGGGCACTGATTGTCACTGGCTACTCAGGTGTTTCCTTTCTTCCTGCTGGTGGGATATAAATAAAGATTTACACACTTGTTGCTTCTCACTATGTCCGACACCTGCACACACGCAACTTGGGATGAAAAAGAGACAAAAAAGAAAAGAAAGAAAAAAAAAACAGGGGATGAGAAGGGCACTGATTATCACTGGCTACTCAGGTGTTTATTTTCTTCCTGGTGGTGGAAACTGAATAAAGATTCATGCACCTTGTGTCTTTCACTGTGTATCATACCTGCACACACACATCATGGGTGCTGGGGAAAACATAAGCACTACCACAGTTAGGCGGTAGTGTGGGGTTATGGAAAAAAAAGAAAAAAAGGAAAAATAAACACGAATGTCAGGCATCCTGTTCACTAAAAAAAAGAACAGGAGTGTCAGAGGTCCTGTTCACTCAGAGCTGGCTCTGAAGAAGCTGGATCGTGTCACGGACACTCCATGTGTCAATGAAAAGTGACTTGATAATGGGATACCGGCCTCTGTGGGATTAGTTCAAGCACCAACTGCTTAAAGAGAAAAAAAATAAACAGGACTGTCTCACACAGCATTGCCCTTTGATAAAGGCACTGATTGTCACTGGCCACTTGGGTGTTTTTTTTCTTTCTGGTGGTGGAAACTGAATAAAGATTCGTGCACCTTGCATCTTTCACTGTGTTTCACACCTGCACACATATAACATGGGTGCTGGGAAAAAAAATAAGCAGTCAGGTGGTAGTGGAGGAGTAATAAAAAAAGAAAATATAATAAACAGGTGGTTTTGAGAGCTGGCTCTGAGGGAGCTGGATCAGTGTCAAGGCCTCTCAAAAATAAAAAAAAATAAACAGGACTGTCTCACACAGCGTTGTCCTTTGAGAAGGGCACTGATTGTCACTGGCTACTCAGGTATTTCCTTTCTTCCTGGTGGTGGGATATAAATAAATATTTACACACTTGTTGTTTCTCACTGTGTCCAAAACCTGCACACACGCAACATGGGTGCTGGGGAAAGATAAGCACTAATGCTGTCAGACGGTAGTGTGAAAAAGGGAAAAGAAGAAAAAAAATTAAACAGGAGGCTCAGACATTCTGTTCAAATTTTTTAAAAAGTAGAAAAAAAAGTGGAAAAAAAAACAGGACTGTCAGGGGTTCATTCACTCTGAGAGCTAGATCAGTGTCATGGAATCTCCATGTGTAAATAAAGGGTGATTGGGGGATAGGACACTGACCTCTGCAGACTTATCTCAGTGGTGACGAGAGAAAAGCAGGCTCCTAAAAAAATGTGCTCACAACAGTTGTCCTTGAGTTGGGGTAAGCATTTTGGGCATCACGCCATTATTTGGGAAGCTCAACTCATTCAGTCCTGATGTTGAAGAAGACTGAGCCCAGTATGTGGAAAGAATGTGTTTTTTTTCCAGGCAAAAAGAAATTAGGTAGATAAAAAGCAATGAGTAGTTCTCTTGACAGCTTGTAGCCTGCAGCTTTTTCAGTTATTAGGAGCCTAACATTCCCTGAGACACCAGATACTAAAATCTTTCAAGAGTT
This sequence comes from Chiloscyllium punctatum, assembly GCF_047496795.1. Classification (NCBI taxonomy): domain Eukaryota; kingdom Metazoa; phylum Chordata; class Chondrichthyes; order Orectolobiformes; family Hemiscylliidae; genus Chiloscyllium; species Chiloscyllium punctatum. The sequence continues at coordinate 76,516,925 of NC_092746.1, forward strand.
GATACATTTAGTTAAGGAATATTACCTTAACTAAATCCAAGATTCCTCAAATTCTGAGATGCTATTATTTTTACATAGCAGGTCAAGAATCAGGAGAATCTTTATTGGGACTTTTGACTAAGTTAAGATGACTGGCAGAGGTATGTGACTTTGGTTTAACCTTTAATGAGATGCTGAGAGACCGTTTGGTATGTGGGATTAGTGATGTAACCACACAAAAGTGCCTAATAGCTGAAACCCAACTAGTCTTCAAACTAGCTATCATTAGAAAATGCAGCAAGTGGAGCATATGAGTTGCAGGGTATTCTAGTATAAGAGAACACCCTCACCAGTCCGACTGAATTCAGGGAACATCATTTGAAGGCAATTGCTTCGGTTCAATCATGACTTATCCTGAATAAAGGGACTCAAAGTCAGCAAAACCCCAAAACAAAGCCAAGCCTTGATCAAAAGGTTAAAGTTTTCTTCAGGATCCAGGCTGGCAAGCCATTGTAGTTGCTGCTGGTATACAGACTCGAGAGAGCAAAAGGGTCCCATTAGGTCTATTGAGCAAGAGAACTCATAAGCAGGTATCCAGAAGAATGCACACCCTGGAAAGACCACTATATCTGGTTTGAAACATTAAATTGCTTAGAAACAAATCAGAACTAATCAAACTAAACATCTCATTAATGGTCACCCAGGTCTAATGGAGGTCAATAAGAGCATGGCGGTTTCAGTGATCACAGAACCTATCTAGTAAAATTCACTCTGGACTTCAACCCTTAAGTTTGCACAAGACCTCGGCTAGACTGAAAACCTATGCCAGGGATCCTTTACAGATTAAGGGCACAACTTCAGTTCAGGTCTCTTATGAGAAGCAACTGGCTCAGTTACCACTGATTGTAATAAAAGCCTTGGGCCCAAGCCTAATGGGATATTGGTTAAGAAAGATTCACCTTGATTAGCTCAACTTTTTTTTATTAGAAATTAGCTGCCTGAGTGAAGATCTGATTAAATGCCAGGAGGTTTTGCAGGAAGGTCTAGCGACTATCAAAGGAGCCAAGGCCACCTTGCATATTAGCTAGGACGCAATTCCATGATTATGCAAGGCCCGCCCAGTGCCATTTGCTTTATGGGCAAAAACATCAGAAGGTTGGGAAGTGAAGGAATCAACAAACCCATGCAGTTTCCAGAATGGGCAGCACCGGTCACACCGATTATGGAGCCCAATGATTATGGAGCCTCACATCGAGGATTTCTATGTAAAGCTGGCAGGGGGACTGTCCTTCATGGAGCTGGGCATGAGCCAGACTTACTTGCATTGTAGTTAGATGAGGATTCCCAGAAGAATGCTACAAATAATACCCAAAATGGTTTGTGGAGAAAGTGAGGACTGCAGATGCTAGAGATCAGAGCTGAAAAATGTGTTGCTGGAAAAGCACAGCAGGTCAGGCAGCATCAAAGGAGCAGTAGAATCAACATTTCGGGCATATATACCAATATATGAGACTGCCATTTGTGGCACCATTAGCCTGTGCAATGTTTCAGCAGACAATGGAGAAGATTTTACAAGGTCTACCTATGGTCACCATTTATCGAGATGATGCGCGAATAACAGGGAAGATGAATATGGAGTATTTTAAAAACTTGGACATAGCCCTTAATCATTTTTTCCAGGTGGGCGTATGCCTGAGAAGGGAAGAATGTATGTTCCAGGCACCCCAAGTGATCTGCTTGGGCTACAGAGTCAACTAGACTGGGTTACACTTATTGGAAGATAAAGTGAGGATAAAGTGCCCCACCTCTCATATTTGCATCGAAGCTTAGGTCTTTCTTTGGGCTGGTGATTTATTACAGAACATTCAAACGTAACCTAGTGTTCCTCCTGGCACATTGCATCAATTCTTAAAAAAGGGTCAGCCTTGAAAATGGTTGCATAGCCAAGCCATAGCTTTCAGGGAAGTGAAGAAACAGCTGTCATCTTGTAAGGCTTTGGCATGATATAATACCAAACAAGATTTGGTATTGAAATGCGATGCTTCTCCATATGGCATTGGAGTGGTATTAGCTTGTAGATGGCCCACTGGAGAGGAACACCCAATAGTGTACGCATCCAGGACTTCAACTAATGCAGAGTGTAAGTTCACCCAGATATAGAAGGAAGGTTTGGTGGTCATATTAGAAGTCAGGAAGTTCTACTAATACATTTTACAGACATATATTTGTAATAATAATAGACCACAAACCCTTCCTAGGTTTACTTAAAGAGGACAAAGCAAGGCCGCCCGTAGTTTCAGGCCAAATTCAGCGGTGGGTTCTAATACGAAATGCATAAAACTTACAAGTTGGAACACCAGCTGGTGGCGATGGGGGAAGCCATAGTGCTGTCACAACCAAAACCAAAACCATTTTGGACCAATGCAGAGGTATTGAGCCACCCCCTGCTGGCAGATATACTGCCATTGGAAGGTTCTCTATTGATATTAAATTTTCTGGGAGAAAGTGAGGACTGCAGATGCTGGAGATCAGAGCAGGAAAAGTGTTGCTGGAAAAGTGCAGCAGGTCAGGCAGCATAAAAGGAGCAAGAGAATAAGCCCTTCTTCAGGAAACACTTTCTGGATACACTTTCTGTCACAGCTGACAATCCCACCACTGCCACTTGTGTGGATAATTGTTATGCTGCAGCTTGTTTGAGGTATGCTATATTTAATCATTTTGGGGTGGCACCATGACCCAGTGGTGAGCACTGCTGCCTCACAGCGCCAGGGACCTGGGTTCAATTCCAGCCTCGGGCGACTCTCTGTGTGGAGTTTGCATGGTCGTCCCTTGTCTGTATGGGTTTCCTCCAAAGGAGTGCAGATCAGGTGAACTAGCCATGTTAAATTGCCCATTGTGTTAGGTCTATTACTCAGAGGGAAATGGGTCTGGGTGGATTATTCTTCAGAGGGTTGGTGTGGACTTTTTGGGCCAAAGAGCCTGTTACCACACTGTTGGTAATCTAGCATCAGATTTTGGATGGAGAACGATCTGGTCCTGACAAAATTGAAACAGCTGGTGGTGATGGAGGAAACCAAAGGGCTGCCACAACCAGAACGAAAACCTTTTTGGACCCGGAGAGACTTGATCACGGTAGAGGATAACATTATTATGGGGAGCATAAATGAAGGTCCCGAGCAAAGGGTGCTGCCAGATATTAACTGAACTCTACCAAGATCATCCAGGTGTTTCCAAAATGAAGATGTTAGCAAGTATTTATGTCTCGTGGCCAGGATTGAATGTAGACATAATGGTGGGACAATGTCCAGAGTGCCAACAAGGATAAACATTACCACCAGCAGCTCCCCATTTGTGGGAATAGCCATGTAAACCCTGGACTCTGGAGTATGCAGGTCTTTTAATGGGCTCAATGTTCTGAGTCATCGTAGACGCTTGCTCAAAGTGGCTAGACATGCACGGTTTCATTCATCAAATATGGGAACAACAAGAGAAAAACAGTACACATCTTTTGAATATATGGACTCCCAAAGGTATTGGTCACATATAATAAGCCATCATTTACTAGCAGGAAATTTGTGTGTTTCCTAAAATCGAATGGTATTCGACATACAAGACAGCTCTGTACTATCTATCATCCAGTGCCCTGGCAGAAAGAGTAGTCCAAACTTTGAAGCCAGACTTAAAGAAACAGCCTGGACCTTCACTAAATACAAAGCTGTCCCGGTTCCTGTCTGATTATAGGACTACCTCTCATGCAGTTCTAGAGATAGCTCCAGCAGGGTTGCTAACAGGGAAAAGATTCCGCAGCTGCATAAACCTGATCTTCCGGACCTGGGGGTGGGGGTGGGCGTAAGCTGAAACGGTAGCAGAAACGTGAATGCCGGACACAAGACTCCGCTAAGCAGGAGTGTCAGTTTACTTCAAGGGGCAAGACTTAGTTAGGAACCATGGGAATGGCCCTGCTTAGGTAATATGGTTGATTATGAGGTCAAGTTCAGTGACGTATAAAGTTTAGGTATGTGCGACAGTCCTGATCAAGCACATGGACCATATCAAAGCTGCAAACTCACAAACAGTACAGGAGCAAAATGTGCCCGACTTCTTGACAGCCTTTCTGACTATTACAGAATCTACGGGCTCTCCATCTCTGTCAAGTGATGAAGATACTTAGGAAATTGAAATGAACACGGTCACCACCTCAACTTCTTTGCTGCCTGAAGGAGAGAATGACTTTCCTCCAAGACAGTCTGGGCACAAGAGGTGAGCTATTGTGTGTTACACACTGTTACACACCATTACACTGCCCGTTACACACTGTTACACTGTGACACTGACCATTACACATTGCCTGTATCAGAGGCAGAGTTGGAGGAACCTAACCTAATTCTAAAACGCAGCAGGAAGAGCTACAAGAAAGAGTACCAGCTTATGTCTACAGACAAAGAAGGGGAGGAATTGCAAAGAAGGATTGCAAAGAGGTCAGTCAGGTGGACCTCATAGAATATGAGTTCCCTGATTGGGGCTGTTAATCTGGACCTATTGGGAAGCCCTGACTGACAAATAACAGGAGTATCAGACATCCTGTTCAGTCTGGGAGCAGAGAGCTGAATCAACGTCAATGGCTCTCCACCTGTAAATAAAGGGTGACAGCACATTGGCCTCTGGTGGAGTTATTTCAAGAATATGGAAACAGCAGTAGGTCAAACACTTTAAGCCCTTTTACTCCAATCCCATAACACTCTACGCCACTGCTCATCACAAATCTATCGTTTTTTGCCTGAAATGTACTCGAAGGCTGACCCTCCACCTTTCTACGTGCACGATTAACTGTCCTTCAAAGGCAGCATGGGCCAAGTGGTCTCCTATACGATGCCCTGGTAACAGACAGGTCCCCCCGGCAGTGGCGGCATCACTGAGGATGAAGGAGCTGGGGTCACAGTGTGCCCATGTCTTGTGCTGAGAAAGTGCAGAGTGGGTGGTGGGCGGCGGATGGCGCCACAGCACAAGTCGCAGCGCCTGACCGCGCCTCTCGGGTGCTTTTGGGGAAGGCGGATGGGGTTGGGTGGGAGAGGGTTAAAACGCTGAGGGGAGGCTGGTTTTTGAATCGAGCTGAGGCTGGAGCTCAGTGCAGGGTGCAGCTGGAGATGCAGAGCGCGGGGTAACAGCAGCAGCGGCGGGACAACGTTGAATATGGACGGCCTCTTGGTGGGACTGGTGCTGGCGTCCGTCTCCTTTCTCTGAGCGATTCAGTAAATGATGAGCCAGTTCTCCCGGTCCGCCGCTCTCCTACTCTGCTTACTGGGCTGTAATGTGTGGAAAGCGGTCACTAAAACCTTACGCGATCAGCGTGCACAAGGTAAGTGGTGGCACGGAGAGGGAAAGAACTGTCTTGTGTTTTTATTCCCCCCAGTGGGTTCGGTCAATCTTTTTTCTGTCATTTTTTTAAAACAAAAAAAACAGCCCTGAGAGCAGGAGATGGGAACAATAAGCATCGTTTACCCTCTGCTTTTTTAGGGGCTTCTTAGCAATCGTTAAATTTTCACAAGGGTTCGGAATTAGCTGTTTACCCCCACCCGCCGTGAAAATATGATTTTTTTAAAATTAAAAGTTGCGGCACAAAATTGTAGAATGGTGCAGCCGAGAGGTCACTCATTGGCCACAATCCATTTCACCTCATTTGTTAATAAAAATCACACCATTGGTTTCTTTCAAAGGGCGTCCCGATGTTATTTTTTATTAAGGGAGCGAACACTGAATAATGTTTGAGAGAATCCAAATTGACAATGTTGTTCATTTCCCTGGTTATTCCCAGTTGCTCTCGAAGCTGGACGCGTTTTCTGAGCCTCACTTTTAAATCCTCATCTCCAGCGGAATTGTTAACACCATTGATTCCCGATCTTCTAACGCGTTTATGTGGAAACGCGAAGCAGCCGTAGACCAATGTGGCAAATGATCGTTTTATTTCTGACATATTGCTGTACAGCTTTTGTTTTGATAACGATCTCATCAAAATCCAACCACAGTCACACATGCGACGTGGATTCATCCACACATGCAATGTCAGGAAAAAAAAATGCAGGAGCATGGAATCTATCAATCGGATTGGTTCAAGCTAAAGGATTCATATATTTGGGACGTCCTGGCTATTTTATCCATACAAAAGCGAGGGACTGAAAAATACAATGCATTTTTAAAGAGATATTTAAGGCCTAGGTGGCTTGGTTTTCCTGTTTCGTGATGAATACTCGTAAAATTGAATTCCTTGGACCTCTATGAAGCCTTCTGCAAATCTATTCTTCAGAATTTAGTATTGGCATCAATTCTGAATGAATGCGAATGTGAATTGAAAAGATGAGTGATGACACAGTTGGTTAATTCTGCATTACGTTTCTTTCACGGTAACAATTTAATAGTGATACAGCAAATTACAATGTAATATCCATTTTGGTCATTTCCCTTAACACTCCGAGTGAAGTTAATTATTGTAAATGAGTTTGCAGGAGGACGATGTGCAGATGGGTAACATCTCAAAGATGTTGAATTTCTTGTGTGTAAAGCCATGGTACTCAGGGTGACATATCTAGGTCATGTATAATGGGATAAAAAAACAAATATTTATATCTCCCTAAAGAAAAAATGAATTGTGACCAATCTTGAGTAAACATATAGGAAGTAACATTTATTGATGTGTTGAGCATTAATTCCCCACACAATGGATGGGTAAATGAACTAGAAGGGTTCAGAAGGAAATGGGTAAATGGGGCTAGGTCAGATTACAATGTCTGGTCAGCACATACCACTGTGTTTTCAACACAATGTCATATCAGAGTCCATTTCCATGCTGTAAGACTCAATGACTCTATAAATGGCAAACAATTGGGGCAAAAATGCAAGAGCTGCCTAATAATTTCACCTTCACAATGGAGTTTTTTAAAAAAAATTTGTTCTTGAGAGGTGGGAAATTTCTTATTGTCCATACTGTTTTTATTTGTATTGCCAAGCCATAGTTATGCTGAGAAGGTGGCCAGCCTCCTCGAACAGCTGATGGTGCTGTCAGTAATGGTATGGTAAAGGGACTGATATGACATCGTGTTGAAAACACAGTGGTATGTGGCAAAGTCAGATAATGCTTAACCTGCCGTGACACTGGAATGTCATGGCAACTCAATAGTATAGTTCTTGAAGGTTGTAGAGTGGGAAAATATTGTTGAAATTAGCCTAGTTAATGGTAGCAGTGGCTCCTGTTCCAACCAGTAGTAGCCATGGTTGGTTGGTGGAGAGAATATTGTGTCCAAGCAGGAGAAACATTGAAACTAGGAACAGGAGTAGGCCATTCGGTGCATCAAGCCTAATTTGCCATTATTCAGTATGATCGAGGCTGATCCTGAATCTCAAGACCATATTCCTACTTTTCCTCCATAGCTCTTGATGCTTTAATATCTTTTAAAAAATCAATCTCCTTCTTGAAATATGTTCAGTGACTCGGTCTCCACATCCTTCTATGTAGTGAATTCCATGGGTTGACCATAAGATGTAGCAGAATTATGCCATTCAGCCCATTGAGTTTGCTCTGCCATTTGATCATGGCTAATCTGTTTCTCAACCCTATTCTCCTGCTGTATAACATTTGATTCCCTTGCTAATCAAGGACCTATCTATCCATGTCTTAAATATAGTTGAGGACTTGGCCTCCACAATTTTCTGCGACTGTGAGTTCCACAGATTCATCATGCCCACGCTGAAGAAATTCCTCCTCATCTCAGTTCTAAAGAATCATCCCAAAGAACAGGAAATGACATCACCAACCCAAGGAAACTCAAACATATAAATAGAAAGCAGGAAACACCAAAATGCTTCTTCCAGAGACTCACTGAAGATGTTACCTAGTATGGTGGCAAAACGTCTGAAAATGAACCTTCCAGCTCAGCGAGCAAACCTACATCCAGTCATCCCTTCACTCTAAGGCTGTGCCTTCGGGTCCTAGTCTCACTTACTAGTGAGAACATTTTCTCCACATCCACTCTATCTAGGTCTGTCAGTATTCTGTAAGAATTCAATGAATTCCTCCCTCATCCTTCTAGATTCCATTGTGTACAGAACTAGAATCCTGAACTGCTGCTGATATGATAAACCCTTTATCCTTGGGATCATTCTTGTGACCCTCCTCTAGATCCCCATCAGTGCCAGCACATCCTTTCGTAGATATAGGGCCAAAACTGCTCATGATATTCCCAATGCAGTCTGACCAGAGCCTTATACAGTCTTATCAGTACACTCCAGCTCTTGTATTCTAACCCTTTCAAAATACTAAATTTGCATTTGCCTTCCTAACTGCCAACTGAACCTGCATGTTACTGCAGGCTTTGTACAACACCTCGACAGTTTCCTCACTTGCCTCTGTCAGCAGTTTGAGTAGGTCCTGAGGACTAAATCCCCATTACGCTTCGTGGGCGGCACGGTGACACAGTGGTTAGCACTGCTGCCTCACAGCGCCAGAGACCCAGGTTCATTTCCCGCCTCAGGCGACTCTCTGTGTGGAGTTTGCATATTCTCCCCGTGTCTGCGTGGGTTTCCTCCGGGTGCTCCGGTTTCCTCCCACAATCCAAAAATGTGCAGGTTAGGTGAATTGGCCATGCTAAATTGCCCGTAGTGTTAGGTGAAGGGGTAAACGTAGGAGTATGGGTCTTGGTGGTATACACTTCGGCGGGTCGGTGTGGACTTGTTGGGCCGAAGGGCCTGTTTCCACACTGTAAGTAATCTAATCTTAATCTTAAGAGAATCCTGCTGTAGGATAAATCCCTCTGTGCTTCAGATTTCTGAGGCCTTTCCCCATTTTGAAAGTAGTCTGTGCCCCTAAGTGCATTACCTCACAATTTCCCATATTGTATTCCATCTGCCACTTCTTTACCCGCTCTCTTGGCCTATGCAAGTCCTTCTGCAGCCATCCTACCTCCTCAATACTAACTATCCCTCCACCTATCTTTGAGTCATCTGCAAATTTAGTAACAATGCCCTCAGTTCCTTCATCCAGATCATCAATGTATAACAATATATAAAGCTGTGGTCCCAACAGATATCCCTGTATAACTCCAGTAGTCACTAACCGCCATCCAGAAAGAGACCCCTTTATAACCACTCTCTGCCTTCTGCCAGTCAGCTAATCCTCTATCCATGCTATTACTTTACCTGTGACACCATGAGCTCTCATCTTCTTTAGCAGATTACAGTGTGGCATCTTGTCAAAGGCCTTCTGGAAATCCAAATAGAGTCTTGTCCATTGGCTCTCCTTTGTCTGACTTGCTTGTTATTTCCTCAAAGACGTCTAACAGATTTATTAGGCATAATGTACCCTTGATGAAGCCGTGCAGACTCAGGCCCATTTTACCATGTACATCCAAATATTCCACAGTCTCATCCTTAATAATGGACTCTAAAGCCTTAACAACAACCAAGGTCAGGCTAACCAGCCTATGGTTTGCAGTTTTCTGTCTCCCTCCATTCTTAAAGAGGTGTTTGTATAAGCCATTATCCAGTTCTCTGTAACACACCCTGACTCCAGTGATTCCTGAAAGATCACTACCACTGTCTGTACAATCTTATCAGTTTACAACAGGATCTTGACCAGATGGGCCAATGGGATGAGAAATAGCAGATGGAGTTTAATTCAGATACATGTGAGGTGCTGCATTTTGGGAAAGCAAATCCTAGCAGGACTTATACACTTAATGGTAAGGTCCTAGGGAGTGTTGCTGAACAAAGAGACCTTGGAGTGCAGGTTCATAGCTCCTTGAAAGTGGAGTCGCAGGTAGAAAGGATAGTGAAGAAGGCATTTGGTGTGCTTTATTGGTCAGAGTATTGAGTACAGGAATTAGGAGGACATATTGCGGCTGTACAGGATATTGGTTAGGCCACTGTTGGAATATTGCGTGCAATTCTGGTCTCCTTCCTATCAGAAAGATGTTGTGAAACTTGAAAGGGTTTAGAAAAGATTTACAAGGATTTTGCCAGTGTTGGAGGATCTGAGCTACAGGGAGAGGCTGAACAGGCTGGGGCTGTTTTCCCTGGAGCGTCGGAGGCTGAGGGGTGACCTTATAGAGGTTTACAAAATTATGAGGGGCATGGATAGGGTAAATAGGCAAAGTCTTTTCCTTGGGGTCGGGGAGTCTAGAACTAGAGGGCATAGGTTTAGGATGAGAGGGGAAAAATATAAAAGAGACCTACGGGGCAACTTTATCACGCAGAGGGTGGTACGTGTATGGAATGATCTGCCAGAGGAAGTGGTGGAGGCTGGTACAATTGCAACATTTAAGAGGTATTTGGATGGGTATATGAATAGGAAAGGTTTGGAGGGATATGGGCCGGGTGTTGGCAGGTGGGACTAGATTGGGTTGGGATATCTGGTCGGTATGGACGGGTTGGACCGAAGGGTCTGTTTCCTTGCTGTACGTCTCTATGACTCTATATCCTGATAATTCTACCTGGTCTGGCTGATTTAGCCACCTTTGCACCTTCCAGCTTTCTCAGTACCTTTTTCTTTGAGATGGGCTTTACAATCACCTCTGCTCCTGATCCTCTGGAAGTTCTGATGTGCTGCTGGTGTCTTCCACCATGAAGATTGATGCAAAGTACTTATCCAGTTCCTCCACCATTCCTCTATTTCCCCATTACTACTTACCTGCCTCATTTTCCAGCGGGCCAGTGACTGCTATCTGAGTTAAACTGTCATGACACCAATTGTTAAAGTTCACTTGAGAATGTAACTTTAAAAAAGTTCTGTGATTTACATATGAAAGAACTGAAACCAACATGTTTATTCTAAAGGATGAGAGACTCAACAAACATTCCAGGACTTTGTCAATATATAATTTCAGTTACATCACACTAAACTTTTGCTGTAAATTCTGTGTCGTATGATCTTATACTCCAAAACCACCTGATGAAGGAGCAGTGGTCGAAAAGCTAGTGCTTCCAAATACACCTGTTGGACTATAACCTGGTGTTGTCTAACACCGGCATCTCCAAATCATGAGTTAAAAGATGTTTCCTCATCTCAGTCATAAATGACCTCCTCTGTATCCTGAGGCTGTGGCCCCTGGTTTTAGACTCCCAACCCAGGGAACATCCTCTCTGTCTCTTATCTGTGTAGCCCTGTTAGAATGTTATATATTTCATCAGATCTCCTCATTCTTCTAAACTCTAATGAGTACAGGCCTAGTTGAAACAATCCCTCCTCATATGGCAGTCCTCCTGATCTCTGGTGTCAGCCTAGTGAACGTTTGCTGCCTTCCCTCTTTGGCAAATTTATCCTGTCTTACTGGACACAATACTCTAGGCTTTGGTCTTACAAAACCCTTATATATTTGCTGTAAGGCAATACTTCTGAATTCAAATCATCGTGTGATGAAAGCTGAAATATCATTTGCCTTCCACTTCAAAGCACATTATAGTTGCTGCATCTGGAGTAAACTGAGGCCTCTGGGCATAAACCTAAAGTCCGTAAACACAATAAATGTCCCATTTCCCATTGCGTGCTCTGGGAGGAAGGCGCCACTGGAAAATAGAGTAACCTAGCAAACTAATGCAAATATGGATAATGATTAGTGATTCACATTGTCGTCATCGATGACGACAATATGTGCTTTGGTGCACACCAGTTGTAGAAAACTTGGATTGTGTATTGGCAAACATAACTCTCTTGAGGGAAAATTCAAAATAGTGAAAAAACAAGTTTTTGGTTCCAAAGTGTGTTCAAATATCCCTTGTTGGCTGTAGAGCATAGTGCATTTCCTTTTCATTCGGTGGTCAATGAATAAAATGTTAAAGACCCACTTCCAATTCAGTGCAGCTGAGTAGATAAAGATGGCATGTAGAAAATTGTCAGTCAGAATCTATGTCTCTGACTGGGTCACTTCACAAATCCTTTTATCTCTTTAAGATGTAATGAGGTCACCTTGAAATACCCAAGCAGTATGATTCTATTTTGAAGTGGCTTGCTTTTAAGAAAGTATCCATCATGCTACAAGAATCTCTGTATGTTAGTGTCTACGTACAAGCTATGTTTTTGTGGTAGAAAATAAATCACTGGTGCAATTCTCTTCAGGCAATAGCATAACATGGATGATGGTAAATCAGAAGGTCATTTTACACTCTGTTATGATCCCAACTGATGGTAATAATGAGTAAGATTTTTTTCCTTTCTGGAGTAAAAGCTGACTTGATTATCATAAGTTTGATTTTTGCATAGGGCCATAACTCATAGAAGCAGGAGTAGGCCATGGCCCAGAGTCTGTTCTATCATTCAATGAGATCATGGCTGATCTGATAATCCTCAAGTCCATTTTCTTGCCTTATCCTCATAACCCTTGATTCCCTTACTAATTAAAATGTTTGCTGTCTCAACCTTGAATGTACATAATGATCAAGTCTCTATAACCCTCTGCAGTGAAAGATTCCACAGCTTGACTCCCTTCTGTGAGAAGAAATTTCTCCTTATCAATGTCGTAAATGAACAGCCCCTTATTCTGAGATTATGCTCTCTATTCCTAGACTTTTCTACAAGAGGAAACAAACGTTCCTCATCTACCCTATCAAGCCCCGTAAGAATCTTATTTCTCAGTAAGATCTCCTCTGGTTCTTCTAAATTCCCATGAGTACAAGTCCAACCAAGGTAACCTCTCCTCATAAGATGAACCTTCCAAACTTGGGCTCAACCTAGTGCACCTTCTCTGGCCTGCCTTCAAAGCCGATATATCTTTCCTTAGCTAAAGGGACAAAAATCTGTTCAAAGTATTCCAGCTGTGGTCTGGCTAACGTAATTTACTGTTTTAGCACGATCTTCCAACCTTGCAGTTATTGCTTACCAGTTATGAGGTGTCTCGGATACTGGCTGACCTGCTGTGCTTTTCCAGCACCACACTTTTCATCTCTCAAAGGACTGGTCAGTCTTCAGGACCCTTCAATGCAGAAGGCTGGAGAGGCTAGGTCATTAAGTGTATTCAAGATTGAGGCAGATTTTTAATCAGTAAGGGAAATATGGGTTGTGAGGGTAATGCAAAAAAGTGGTGTTGAGGATTATCATATTAGCAAAGATCTAATTCAATGGTGACATAGAAGCAGACTACATCCAGCCCAACGAATCTATGTCTTATGGTGACTAGTCACTGAATGTAGTCAAACAAGGTTGCCAATGTTCTTTAACAAAAGAATACAAGGTTTTTTGCACAAAATCAAAATAAGTAATAGCTATGGGAACATATGATGAGGATTAGGTCTTTCAACCCATCGAGCCAGCTTAATATGATCATAATTGCTCAAACATTTTAATGCCTTTTTACCTACGCTACTCCCATAACCCTTTATGCCATTAATAATCAAAAAATTTTCAATCTCTACTGTAAACATACTCAAAGACTGAGATAGTACAGACCTCTGTGGTGGAGAATTTCAAACATTCATCATCCTTTGAATGAAATTGTTTCTAAATGGCATCCCCCTTATTTTTAAATTGTGTTTCCTGGTTCTAGACTCCCCAGTCAGGGATTGCATCTTACCTGCATCTACACTGTTTGCCTTTTAAGTGTTTTGCAGGTTTCAATAAGATTTCCCCCTCATTCCTGGAGTGAGTAAAGATCAAACTTGCTCGATCGCACTTCATAGGTCAGAACAAGTCTAGTGAACTTTTGTTGCACTCTCTCTATGGCAATGATGCCTTTCCCGAGTTAAGGAGAGTAAAACTGCACACTGTATTCCTGTTATGATCCAAACACACACTATAAAATTGAAACAAGACTTCACTACTCCTGCATTCCAATCCATTAGTGCAGTTTTGTCTCCTTATCTGAGGAAGAATGCTCTTACTATAGAAGGAGTGCAGCGAAGGTTTACAAAATTGATTCCTTAGATGGCAGGACTCCAATATGAGGAGAGATTGAGTCAGTTAGGATTGTATTTGCTGGAGTTTAGAAGAATAAAGGCAATATCATTGAAACCTATAAAATTCTAACAGAAGTAGACAGGTTAGATGCAGGAATCCCATTCCTGAAGGGACATAGTCCAAGAATAGGAATCAGTTTAAGGATAAGGGGTAAATCTTTAAAGATTAAGAGGCGAAGAAATTTCTTCACCCAGAGAGTGGCTAATCTATAGAATTCACCATGACAGAAATTGAGTGAGGCCAAAATATTGTGTTTTCAAGAAGGAGATAGATAAAGTTCTTATAATTAAAGGGATCAAGGGATATTGGGCGAGGATGTGATTAGGATATGGAGCTTATTGATCAGTCATGATCATAGTGAATACTGAGCAAGCTTGAGAAATCAAATGGCCTACTCCATGTTTCATTACTAATGCACTAACATTCTATTTCTAACTTTGGTATTGATGATCTAGAGACTTATTTTCAGTTCTGGAGGCCTAAACCTCTTTTGTCTTGTGGAGACCTAATTTTCTTCTTGATTCTTAGAGCCTGAGAGCTTCATAAAATCTCTCAGTCTGGAGACTTTGATAATTCTAAAAGACTGCCCTTTTGATAGGATGAAACTTTCCGTGCGCTGGAAGCTGATTCTTCTGGTCTGAAGCCAAACTTCGATTGGTTCATGGTCTATTTTCTATGTTTGTTGTAAAAATCCATCTTTCTAAACACTTAACAGTTAAATCCACAGCCAACCTACTCTCTACTTTGCTTAAAACACATGCTTTATTGGAAATAATTTATTTAGTTCACTGTTTCAAAAGACTTTCTGACCTCTCTCAAAAAGATACCTTCACTTACCTATTCTACTTCTACTTTAACATCCAAATTCCAAAATGATAATATACAACTTTATTACAGTTCTACCTGTTTTCCTTTCCCATTTACTTCCAATACTCATTTCACCCCATTACATGGGAATGATGGGAAAATTAGGTCCTTGAAAGCCTGTGAAAAATTAGTGATGGGAGCAGCAAATGAGAGAAGTCAGTCTTGATTAAACAAGAGATAGAACCAGGACAACGAATGTGCAAGACCCCGTTGCTGGCATAAGTGGCATCATCACCCTGACGTCAAGCTACTGTTTTTATCTCTGAAAAGGAGCCCTATCATGCTTTCTTGATAAAAGCTATATTTCTATACAACTGCTTCACTGAGAGTGAAGCGAAAGTAAATTTAAGAATAACTAGAAACATGTGTCAGGCTGTGTAAAGAGAGTAAACATGTCAACTTCTCAGGTTGGGTCTTCCTTTGCAATTGACAAAGTGTATTGTCAGAATCAGAAAGCAATTGAAACTTGAGGGGGGAAAGCAATAGAGAAACGCACAGTGTTTTAATATATATTGTATAAAAGTGACGAGGATTGGAATGGAATTGTGCAATATATAATCCATTAAATAATTACCTGAAATATTAAAAGAATTTTGAAAATAGGTTTTAGAAGCTTGGTATCAGATGCGTGTTGAAGTGGATTTGAAAATGAGATATTGGTAATATTATTTAGACGAAAGAGTTGTAGAGTATCTCAGAGAGGTAAGAAGTATTGTTCCTGTAGTTTATATATTGAGCTTTAAACTTGCAGCATTGAATTTAATTTTGCCCATTTTCAAAACACACCCAAGTAATTCTCAAAATGTTTCCAATGTGATGTTTCTCTATTATTCATGCTTTAACCTTCTCAACAAATTTCACGTATTTATATTTGTTTTAATTATAGTGTCAGTTGGGAAAAATATTCTCATGAGAATGCACTCAACTCTTCTGGTAGCAGTTTTGCTCTTGACTGAGAAGGTTGTGTGTTCAAATCTCACTCCAGAGACCAGAGTACATTATCTAGGCACTTCAGTGTAATGCTGAGGGAGTTTGGCATTACAGAAATTGTTTTTCAACTGAGTTGAAGTTAAACCTCATCTAGTCTCTCAAGTAGACCTAAATGATGTCATGGCAGTTTTCAAGGAAGAGTAAGAGAAGTCTTGTAGGATCCTGGCTGATACATATCCCTCAATCAATGCAACTGGAATAGATTAATCAGCTGATTGGTCTTAGTCTTTGGTATTTGTGTTACAATTGCTACTGAAAAAAATATTTGAAGGCAGTTTTATTATTTGAGGAATGAGTTTATCTCAGCAGGCTGATATTTGTATTGCATGTGATCACGAAGCCCCAAAATCAGATAGAACCTATTGCCTCCATAATCTTGCCCATTTGGCAGGGTCAAGGATTTTTGTTTGAGGTCATGAGGGTCATGCATGAGCATTGCTGCTGTCCCTGAACTTGTTCATACTTTTTGTGAAGTTTATGTTCTCTCTTTAATCCTCTTGATGAATGGAATCTGCATTCTGACTCCAGACACTGGGAGGAGAATTCTTGGCAACTTTTGCAATAACCTTCTGTGGTGAGTGACAAGGATACCCTTCTGTAGTTACCACAATTAGTCTTTCTTTGCTGCCTGCAGAAATGTGTTATTATCACCCTTGTGCTGCAACACAAGCAACCTGTGATACATGTGAACTGCTGAATGGACTTCTGGTTGTTCACGAAGGCTGATCAGCACCACTTCTCAAAGCTGATGAGGGATAGGCAATAAATGCTCACCCAGCCAACTCACGTCTCATGAATAAATACAAAAAAAATGCATCAATGGATCAGCTACAGATATGCACACTGAGGTCAAGCAAAGCTTTGTCATTGCATCACAATCTTCTCCTTGTTCACTGCAACATTTCATCCCATTTCCATGAAGTTTCACCACTGGAATAGAGATTCTCTGCAAAATGAACATGAAATGAAGCCTCCTGTCTAAAACCAAGACCAGCCCAATCTCTGTCGTTGAGCTGCTGCATCCAATCAGCACTTTCACATGGACACAGGTTGAGCTCTAAACATTAGCAGAGGCTAAATATCCAGAATATGAAGGACCAACACCTGCTATTGCAACATTACCCTCTGACTATCAAGATCCATAGTGAGCCATTGGGCAACATGGTTCAATTCTCATATCTTGAGAGTCTCCTTTATGAAATGCCCTTCTCCTCAAGTGTACTAATGCAGTCAATGGCTGTCAGTGGAACAGAATTTTAGATAAAGATCTCAAGCCTGGCATCAAGCTCATGGTGTACAGTAAGTGGAGGTGGGTGCAATTACAACATTTAAAGGGAATTTGGATGGGTATATGAATAGGAAGGATTTAGAAGGGTGTGGGCCAAATGCTGGCAAATGGGACTAGGTCAGATTGGGATGTCTGGTTGGTGCAGATGAGTTGAACTAAAAGGTCTTTTTCTGTGCTGTATGACTATGTGTGACTTGTCCTATTATATGGACTGGAAACATGGACATTATCCAGCAATTTCCAATCCCTAGAGTATTACCACCAGCAGTATCCTGCAATTTCACTGGCAGGAGAGATGTGTCAACATCCCTAGCATTGAGGTACTGATTATTGCGAGTCTGCTGGGTTTGCAGATCACATTCTCTGTATGTCTGATGTAAGACTTCCTCAGTCAAGCTCTTTACTGCAAACTTCCTTACAAGTGATTACCAGGAGGGCAGAAAAAATATGATACTTTCAAAACCTCCCTATGAAAATTGTAACATCCCCACCAACTCATGGGAAGCTTGCCCTGGATTGCCCAAACTGGAGAAGAACCAATTTCTACATCAAAAATCTACCAAATTTCTATGCATAAGGGTGTAAAAGGAGTGGATCTTCCTGTAATTTTGCATGGATTCCTGGAGGATGGTCAATTTGAAGAAATAACTTGCATTTATGTCTGGCTTTATTGTACCATTTGATTGTAAATACCTTTAGCAATGTCTTGTTATGTGACAATGAATTTAGGCACAGCAATTTCTTGAAAAATATTGACATAAATGACCACATAATCTGCTGTAGCACTGTCAATTTAGGAATAAATATTGATCTCACCATGAGAAGATTACCACGTGGACAGGTTAGAAATGGGGGAAGAAATGTTAAAGGACAGCATCAAATCGAAAGAAAAATCAGAGTTTGACAATGATTAGTGGTAAAACAGAGGATTGGGAAAGTTTTAAAACCTAACAAAGAATGACCAAAAATTAATTGACTAAAAGGTAAACTTTGACATTAAACTTGCAAGTAATATCAAGGTGAACAGTGAGAGCTTTCTTTAAATAAATAAAAATGAAGAGAGAAGCCAAAGTGAACAAAGGACCCTTGGTGAACGAGGCAGGGGAAATAATCATTTGGAACTAGGAAATAGCAGTGGAATTGAATAAATACTTTGTATCAGTCTTCACAGTAGAAGACACTAATAGCATTCCAAAATTACTAGATAATCAAGTGGCAAAAGATAGTTGGAAATTAAGTAAAACAACAATCAAGAAACTGATGAAACTTATCGGTCTTTAGCCCCTAAAGATAAAAAATGCGCTGGTAGTAGTGTTCCAAGAACCCTTAGATTCCCTTAGAAAATTGGGATGTCTGGTTGGTGCAGATGAGTTGAACTAAAAGGTCTTTTTCTGTGCTGTATGACTATGTATGACTTGTCCTATTATATGGACTGGAAACATGGACATTATCCAGCAATTTCCAATCCCTAGAGTATTACCACCAGCAACATCCTGCAATTTCACTGGCAAGATAGATGTGTCAACATCCCCAGAAAATATCCCAGACCATTTTTATTTAAACAGGGAAGGAGACAAAGATTGTAGGCTTATCGGTTTAATGTCTGTTATTGTGAAAATGTTAGAGTCTGTTGTAAAAGATGTAACAACAGAGCATTTAGAAAGACATAAAATAATCATAGTCATCATGACTTCATGAGGGGAAATCATGCCTGATAAATTTACTAGAATTCTTCAAGTAGGTAACAAGCAAGATTAATAAAGGGCAAGCACAGTATGTAATATGTTTGGATTTTCAGAAGGTATTTGATAAGGTGCCACTCATTAAGCTGCTTAATTTTGTGGGCGGCACGGTGGCACAGTGGTTAGCACTGCTGCCTCGCAGCGCCAGAGATCCGGGTTCAGTTCCCGCCTCAGGCGACTCTCTGTGTGGAGTTTGCACGTTCTCCCCGTGTCTGTGTGGGTTTCCTCCGGGTGCTCCGGTTTCCTCCCACACTCCAAAAATGTGCAGGTCAGGTGAATTGGCCATGCTAAATTGCCCATACTGTTAGGTGAATGGGTCTGGGTGGGTTGCCCTTCAATGTGGACTTGTTGGGCCAAAGGGCCTGTTTCCATGCTGTAAATAATCTAATCTAAATAAAATGGAAAAAGACTGCAGAAATCTGGAGAACCAAGGAATTTGGGACCCTTCAGGTGTGAATCACAAAAATCTAATATCCATTCAATGGTGACAAGCAAATGGAATGTTTCAAAGGAGTATAAAAGTAGTGAGGTTTTGCTAAAGCTACAAGCCACAGTTGCAAAACAGTTGGGGTCCCTTATGTAAGGAAAGATATACAGGTAGTTGCAATATAAAATGTATTCAGCAGTGGTGTGATTGAAGAATTAGGGAACAGTATTTTTGAGAATGCTTACCTCTGTTCACATTATTGATTCCAGTAGTGATCGTTTTGTTCTGCACATGTGCCAATGTCAGCTGCCATCCAAGCATGAGAGAGGTACAGCACAATCCATTGAGCAGCTTCATCTCCAAAATTGTTCATTGTTCTCCCCCGAGACAATAATATTCTTTTGTAATTCCTGTATAAGGAGAAAGTGAGGGCTGATCTCTGCTGGAGATCAGAGTCAAGAGTGTGGTATTGGAAAAGCACAGCAGGTCCAGCAGTATCCGAGGAGTATGAGACGCGACATTTCAGGCATAAGCCCTTCCTGATTTTGCCTGAAACATCGATTCTCCTACTCCTCGGATGTTGCCTGACCTGCTGTGTTTTTCCAGTACCACACTTTCGACTAATTCCTGTACAAGCCCTATATAATTCCTGCAGGTCTGCATTATTCTTACATACAGAGAAACCTCGATTATCCGAAGGACATGGGCGGGTAGTATTTTGTTTGGTTAATCGAATTCCAGATAATCAAATGCTGAATAACAGTTTCGCCGAGCATCAGGACCTTGCGATCTTGCCGGATAATCTGATATTTGGTTAATCTAATACTGGATAATCAAGGTTCCTCTGTATTCCATTTGCCTTTCTAATTTGTTCTTGTACTTGCGTATCACGCAATCTAAACCAACCTCCAAGAAACAGTCTTAAAGACAATCAACCACAGTTATTCACTTGTGCAACCACAACTGCATCTGAAGGCGATGATGATGATGACGACCCTCTGTCCCTGTATTTACAGTATTTTTTTTCAATGCAATGGTTAAATTTACTTTTATTTCATTAATAAATATGAGTTAAACCTTCATTCAGCCTCTGCTATACTTTGTGTTAAGCTTTTGGATGATTTTTGAGCGATCATGTATTATTTTTTGCTGGTCTACCTATAACCCCATTTTTCCCATAGACCCCATTATATCTATTAAGTGATTTTTCGATTAAGCGAGGTTTCACTAGAACACAACTAAGGCACTATAGAAGGACTACCTGTATTGGCATTGAGGCAGTCCAAGAGAATGTTCACTGGCTTGATACATGTATGGCAAGACCCTCTTATGAGGAGATTGGGCTCATATACATTGAAGAATTAGAAGTAAGTTTATTGAAACACACAAAAATTCTTAGGGGACCTGAAGGATAGATGTGTTTTTCCCTTGTGGGAGAATCTCTGACCGGACAGTGTAATCTCAGTTTTGGGGGTCGCACATTTGAGATAGAGATGAGGAGGTTTTTTTTCTCTCAGAGGGTAGTGAGTCTATGGAATTCTTTGCTGCAGAGGGCCATTATGAGGCTGTGTCACTAAGTATATTCAAGGATGAGATAGGTTTTTAATCAGAAAGTGAATCTAGGTTGTGAAGAAAAGGCAGGAAAACGGAGTTGAGGGTTATCAGATCAACTATGTTCTTACTGAATGGCAGAGCAGGCTTGATGCGTTAAATGGCCTACTTTTGCTCCTGTTTCTTATGATCTTATGTTGGTGAAATAAAATCTTGTTCGACAGGAATGAAAAAAAATTAGACTGTTTAAAGTGTGTAATTTGGTAAAACTTTGTTAATGTCTCGACTTCCTCAATTTTCGAGACTAGTAACTTAGGAAATTTGGGGATTGAAAGAAGACAATCTAGTCATTGTGATGTTGAGTAGTGCATTTCTGGGACTGGCTAATCTGCTCTGTTCCTGACCCACTTCTCCATTGATTTTGAATATTCCACCCACTTGTGCCTGTCTGACAGTCCATCTGCTACTTATTATCAATCTGTTTAAAATCAAACACTTAATTCTTTTTAGGAGCTACATCTTATGCATAAATCATGGATGCCTTCTCTCATTTTCTGCTGAAATATACAGGGTTATCTCTATAAAGGATCATGCATGATGGCGATACACAGTCTTGACCGTCTAAATCCAGAGAAGTTAAATTAAGGAGGTTTTTTTTGGTTGATTCTAATCTTTCAATCCCAAAATTGTTCATTTTTATAAGTAATAAAAGTTTGGCAAATGATTTTTAAACATTCCCTACCCACATTCCATAGTAGTTAGTGCAACTAAACTGCCTTTTTAATTGTAAAGGTAAAAACAATGACTGCAGATGCTGAAAACCAAATACTGGATTAGTGGTGCTGGAAGAGCACAGCAGTTCAGGCAGCATCCAACGAGCAGCGAAATCAACGTTTCGGGCAAAAGCCCTTCATCAGGAATAAAGCTTTATTACTGATGAAGGGCTTTTGCCTGAAACGTCGATTTCGCTGCTCGTTGGATGCTGCCTGAACTGCTGTGCTCTTCCAGCACCACTAATCCAGTAAATGCCTTTTTAATTGTGCCTGTTGTCGCAATATTCAGAATGTCCATGATGTACAATAATTTATCTTAAAAGTTAATGATTTGAGGAATGAACTTGCAATTGTTTCACAATTTGTGCTTGACTGAATTATTCAAATTATCTGCAATTGGAAAAGGTAAAGTCGCCACAGTCCTACCAGACCAGAGAGCAATTCTCTCATTAGAGACACATGACTGGTATTAGTTATAACCTGAGGGTCACCCCACTTTAGGTGAGAGGAGAGGTGGGGTCCTTCATGGTAACCTCATGCAATGCAAGAGTTAAAACCATGCAGTTACCACCGCTTTGCATCACAAACTGACTATCCAGTCAACTAAGCTAACTGACCTTCCTTCTAAGTGTAGTTACTGAAAGCTGACAAACTTGTCCAATCACATGACATTGTTTCACTGTTACAGAAATATAGGTCCAAGAACTAGTTCACCTGCCTTTCTCAGAATGAGGATTATTTGCTTTTGTATAATTTTATTAAATGTATGGTGTTACATAAAGACAATTATGATTTTTGGTTGTGTAGTCCATTACCTGATTTGGCGCCATGTTTAAATAGCAAAGTCTGATTTTTGAATGATAAGGAGTGGATAAAAACAAAATGCAACAGATACTGGAAATCTAAAATAAAAACAAAAATGGGGGGAAGAAAATCAGCAGGTCAGACATTATTGTGAACTCTGACAAACCGAGTTAACATTTCAGGTTTTCCAGGCCTTTTTAAAATCACCAGTATGAAATGTTAGCTCTCCTTTCTCCATGGATGCTAGCAAACCTGCTGAGTGTTTCAGCAATATTTTGTTTTCTTTCTCCTTAACGAGTTGATGTTTTTTAAAGTTGAAAGCAACAAATTAGCTTAGTTGAAATATTTCAGCTAGATTCCATTTAAATTGTGCGCTCAATATTGATTAAAATAAATGTTAGTTTCAAGAACCACTTGTATTTCTGTTCTCGTATTGTCATTAGTCTGAATGTAACAATGTTCTTCAGTTTAGAAGAAAATGGTATCCCAGTAAATAAAGTGGAATACTTTCAAAAGTCTTGCTATATAAAGTGTGATGTACATTCATTGGACAATGGGGGGAAAAAAACTTGCATTAATCTCTTTAATCCCTTCAGTCCATGACAATTTTCCTTACAATCAATGAATTCATATACTACTGCTGATTTTAAAAAGGTACAGTTTTGGGAGTATGTTAGGTTAGTTTATCTAATAGTGGTTACCATGCATTCAATAGGTTTGGACAATAAGTAGTTTATTTGAAAATATAATGCATTCATGTGTTGCTGAGTCAATATCCTAAAACTCTGTCCTTAACAGCGCAGTGGGTGTGCCGATATCAAATGGACTGCAAAGATTCAAGAAGCTCAGCACCATCTTCTCAAGAGTAATTAAGAATGGGCATAATTGCTGGCTCAGTCAGTGAAGGCCACATACCCTTCGTATCTCTTTATCTCTTTCACTCTGCAAGTAATTTATTAAGTAGAGTAGGAAGTTGTGTGTGAGCTTTCTTTCCACCAACAGTCCTGATGGTGCTGATTCACACAGCAAACGAAGTAGATCTGAAATTTCGGAGCATTGTGCAATAAACAATCGTCTAATAATTGTGTTCTTGAACGCTTCAATTGAACTTGCCTCCACCATGTTTCCAGGCAGTGTATTCCAGACCTCACCATTCAAATGTTAGTTTGTCTACCATCACATTTACATTTTTTCCAAATCAGTTTAAATCTATGTCCTGTCACTCTTGATTTTTTTGTGAGGGAACATCGTTGCAGTTGGTGAGCGGATTTAATTTCTTGTTTTGATTTCGCAAGTTGATTTCACATATCACTAACTTCCATTTGCAGGAAGATGTTCTGTTTTACTGCAGTTGCTAGTAGCCTTCAGCTGAGCAATGTTTAGAGGGAATAAATTTATTTTGCTCCTTTTTGTTTTGCTTATCAAGATGTATATTATAGAAAGGATAAAATGGATATAAAGCCTCTGACATTGCTGTATGGACTTCAATACTGAACATTACTGTTGGTCCAACATGTCCAGTATCTTAAACTGGATTACTTCCATTTGTCTGCATTTGGCATAAAATCCTCTGAACCTTGCCTATTCATGTGCCTGTCCAAATGTCTTCTGGGCATTTCTTATTGTCCTTCACTTAATCATGTAATAGACTTGCTGCAGTGTTGTGAGAAATCATTTCTTGTCAGTGAAGGGGAAGCAAATACCCAGTGACTGGTAAAATTAGAAGGATAAATTCCATTGATGTATAGCATTATGAAAGAAAAATAGATTAATACTGTATAAAAATAAACTAAATTACATTGATGTACTGTATACTGATTCCCAGCTTTATTTCTGCCAGTAGCATCAGTAAATTAGTTGAATTAATTTGCCTTTTGAGTCTTGAATTGTAAGGTTGAGGATTAAAAGTCCTTTCTTCATGGATAGCAGGATGGTGGAAAGCTGGAACTTTCCAACTATTATTAAATGGTGTGCTTTTTTCAAGGAGCAACCTCAGGGTATGTTGAATCCTGGATGTTGTCTTTCTTAAATTTCACAATGGGATGCATTCTTCTCTGCAATAGCTGCATGAACTGAGATATACAAAAAAAAAGGTGCAGTGGTTGTTGATCTTATTTTTAGATTACTTAGTGTGGAAACAGGCCCTTCGGCCCAACAAGTCCACACCAACCCTCCGAAGAGCAACCCATCCAGACCTATTCCCCTCACCTAACACTACGGGAAATTTAGCATGGCCAATTCACCTAACCTGCACATTTTTGGACTGTGGGAGGAAACCCACGCAGACACTGGGAGAATGTGCAAACTCCAAACAGACACTTGCCTGACGCGGGAATTGAACCTGGGTCTCTGGCACTGTGAGGCAGCAGTGCTAACCATTGTGCCCCATGCCATAGTTTAGGAGAAGCTAGTAACTATCTGCAGATGATCTCTCCTTTTCAGCTCAGCATCCAACTCTGTGACTAACCTGACATTAACCTTACAGCTGCATCTATGCCACAAATGATTGAATAGGGAAGCCCTCAGCCCTATCAAAAATACATTGGTTCATTCTAATTCCTCATAGCGCATACAAGGATGAATCTTCCAAAAGATTGGCTCTAGTTTTCTACTTTGTAGGAGCAGGAGTGAAAGATTCTCATTCCTGAGGATGGAGTGTTTTTTTCCATTGCATGAATTGAGAGAATGTAAACAATAATAGGTGTAATTTTGAGGTTCATGTTTTCTGGATCTGTTTTCCAGTTAACAGCTTGGCTACAACTCAAAAGTTAAGGCAGGTTTTGTGAGATTTGTGAGCACTGAATATTTACTTTTGCTATGTTACCATCAAAACAGTATAAATTTATTTCTCCGTGTTGCATCTTGGATACATTATGAGGAAATAGAAAGACCCTCCTCATTATGAAGGACGAGGTTCTGGAGTATTTGGAAGTGCATAGCAAAATAGTGTTGAGTCAGCATGGCTTCATCGAGGGGATGTCATGCCTGACAAATCTGTGAGAATTATTTTGAGGAGGTAATGAGCAGGTTAGACAAAGGAGAGACAGCGGACATGATCTATTTGGATTTCCAGAAGGCCTATGACAAGGTACAACACAGGAGTCTCCTAAATAAGATAAGAGTCCACATTGTTAGGGGCAAGGATAGAGGATTGGCTAACTGGCAAAAGGCAGAGAGTGGGGATAAAGGGATCTTTTTCAGGATGGCACCCGGTGAATAGTGGAATTCATAGGGGTCCATGTTGGGACCACAACCTTTCACTTTGTATATTAATGATCTAGATGAAAGAACTTGGGGCATTGTTACCAAGTTTGAGATTGACACAGAAATAGGTGGAGGAACAGATAGTGTTAAGGAACTGGGGAGGCTACAGAAGGACTTGGATAGGCCAGGAGAATGTGCAAATAAGGAGCAGACAGACTACAATATAAAAAAATGCAAGATTATAAACTTTGGTAAGAAACATAGAGGCTTAACCTATTTCCTAGATTGGAAAGACTTGGAAATCTGAAGGACAAAGTGACTCAAGAGAATCCAAAGATTATCATTGCAAGTTTAGTTGGTAGTTAGAGAGTCAAATGCAATGTTATCATTAATTTCAAGAGGCCAGAATACAAAAACCGGGTTGTACTGTGGAGGCTGGAGAAGACTCTGGTGAGAGCACATTCAGAATATTGTAAGCAATTTTGGGCCCCTTATCAATGGAAGAATATGCTTACATTGGAGGGAGTCCAGAAAAGGTTTACAAAAGTGATTCCAGAAATTTGGGGCTTTTCTTATGAGGAGGTGGTTGAGGACTCAGGGTGTGTACTTGATGGAGATTTACAAGGATGAGGGAGGACCTGATTGAAACTTAAAAGAATACTGAGAGGCCTCTAAGTGTGGACAAGATGTTTCCACTGGTTGGAGAGGCTATGATCTGAGAGCAAGCCCCAGAGTGAAGGGATAACCCATTAGAACTGAGATGAGGAGGAATGTCTTCAGCCAGATGGTGGTGTATCGGTGGAGCCCATTGACACAGAAGGTTGTGGAGGCCAAGTCATTCAGTGAATTTAGGACCGAGATAGGTTTTAGATTAGTATGGGGAACAAAGGTTACATGGAGAAGGCAAGAAAATGAGGTTGAGAAACACGTGAGCTACAATCGAATGGTGGAGTAAACTTGATGGGCTAAATGGCCGAATTCTGCTCCTGCATCTTATGGTCCCTTATTAAATGTCACATGATAAAACATTTGTTCCTGTTGAAGGGCTACTTTTTGTGGAATCATGCATATTTAGTGATAGCATTCTTTGAGGAGGTAACAAGCAAGTTAAACACGAGCTGCACTAGTGATGTCGGGTTAGTTGTAGAATTAGATGCTGGGTTAAAATCGGAGATGGGTCATTTGCGAGCATTTTTAAGTTCGTCATGAACTCTAACATTTTGTGCTGAACTCTATTCAGCATGGCCCTCTTAAACCCCGTTGATTCAAATGCACCTTTTCCAAAATGCATACAAGGTTCTGAACTGTGGTAAAAATAAATTGTAAGGATCTTTTGTTCTCTTCGTCCTCCTCTCCAATTCCCCCCAACAAAAGCAAATTGGCCTGTTTTGTGATCTGTAATGGATAGAAACCATGGATTGACCTTGTAAATAATACTTGGCAGGGATTCAGGTTTTCAAACTGATGGAAGAATTTTGTGAAGCATTTACGCATTGAGCTGTTAAACACAGACATTCACAGGTACAGCCTCGTGTTATTGACTTAATTCCCATATTGTTCAAATAGCACAATAAATATGTGACTTGCTTTTTCATAGTTGGAAAGTAGTAATGGTTCCAATTCTAAAGAATGATTCTCACTCCATGGAGAAACCATAAATGTGTTTTCTATTTATGTGTATAATTTTGGCATAAATTTCAAAACCATAAAATGTTTAGGGCGCTCTGATTTTGTTTTCAAACATCCTGTGGGGTAGCATTTAAATACCAGATGTTGCAATTTTTTTTTTAAAAAGGCCTGTAATCCTCACAGTTGCAAAATCTGTGCTATCTCTTGGAAGATTGGGAGAGAAGCTGGAAGAATAGAAACAATTTGAGTCCAAATTCACTCCCTTTTTGTATGGCCATTTCAGTGTAAAGATAGTTGACTTATTTATGTTTGTTTCTGTAATATTTGCTCAAGCATACTGATTATTTTTTGGTATCATCACAGCTTTACACATGGAAGACCATAGGACATAGGAGCATGAATTAGGCCTTTCAGCCCATCAAGTTTGTTCCGCCATTCAAACATGACTCTCAACCCCATTCTCCCACTTACTCCCCTTAACCCCCCCCCCCCCCCCCCTCCCCGAGACTCAGAACCTACTTATCTCCGTCTTAAACATAGTCAATGACCTGGACTCCGCAGCCTTCTGTGGCAATGAATTCCATAGATTTACCACTCTCTAGCTGAAGAAGTTTCTCCTTATATCCGTTCTAAAGGTCTTCCCTTTACTTTTAAGGCTGTGCTCTCAGGTACTGGTCTCTCCTACCAATGGAAACATTGTTCCAACATCTACTCTGTCCAGGCCATTCTGTATTCTGTATGTTTAAATTAGATCCTC
Source organism: Chiloscyllium punctatum (assembly GCF_047496795.1). NCBI lineage: Eukaryota > Metazoa > Chordata > Chondrichthyes > Orectolobiformes > Hemiscylliidae > Chiloscyllium > Chiloscyllium punctatum. Next base: position 76,544,869 of record NC_092746.1, read on the forward strand.
CCTCATCCTTCTAAACTCCATCGATAAAAAACTCCAAGTCCTCCAACATTCCTCGTATGCTAAGCTTTTCATTCCTGAGACCATTCTTGTGAAATTCCTCTGAACACACTCCAGGGCAAGTACATCCTTCCTGAGATATGGGGCCCAAAACTCCACACAATACTCCAAATATGGTCTGACCAGAGCCTTGCTGACCCTCAGAAATATATTCCTGCTTTTATATTCTAATCTTCTCAAAATAAATGCTATTATTACATTTGCCTTCCTAACTATTGACTCAACCTGCAAGTTTACCTTGAGGGAATCCTGGACAAGAACTCCCAGGTCACTTTGCACTTCAGACATCTGAATTTTCTCTCCATTTAGAAAACAGTCCAAGCCTCTGTTCTTCCTACCAAAGTGCATGACCTCACACTTACCCACACTGTACTCCATCTGCCACTTCTTTGCCTACTCTCCTAACCTGTCCAAATCCTTCTGCAGCCTCCCCGCCTCCTCAATGCTACCTGATCCTCTACCTATCTTTTGTAATGTTTCCTGTGCACATAGTTGACTGATTTCATTTCCAGTGTACCTTTTTGCATTAGATGTGTAGTGTTTTCTTTGAGATTTAATTTTTGTGACTTGAACATTCTGTTTGTTTAGCTTTGTAACCTAGCGACTATCAGGTAAAACCTTGAATGTGCTTGTCATTGAATAGTCAAAAAAAAGTTGTCTAACATTAATAAAGTTAAATATACACTTTCTAAGGGCTTTTTATACATAATTGCAATGAACAGAATCATCATATTATAGCACAAATTCCTTTTTGATTGTCCTACTGCAATTTCATTTTTTAATAGCTGTCTATTGTAAGGGGGCTAAGAGATAAATAGGAGGGTGAGGGTGGGGGTGGGACTTGGGGGATACACACACCAAACAATCCCACCACCCTATGGCTGACCACTTCAACTCCATCTCCCATTCTGCCAAGTCCTGGGCCTCCTCCACTGCAAAGTCCTAGCTACCTGATGCCAGGAGGAAGCACGCCTCATGTTCCGCCTTGGGACCCGCAAACCACATGGCATCAATGTTGATTTCACCAGTTTCCTTATTTCCCCTCCCCCATCTTATCCTACATCCTACCCTCCAATTCTGCACCACCCTCTTGAACTGTCCTACCTATTCATCTTCATTATCCGCTCCACCTTCCCCTCCGACCTATCACCATCACCCCCCACCTGTATCTACCTATCACCTTCCAAGCTACCTTCGCCCCAGTGCTACCCCCTCCCATTTATCTGTTTTGATCTATGTTTTCTATCTATTATATAGACATAAATTGTATGTAGCAACCCAATTAAAGGAAAATTGGGTGCAAAATGGTCCAACTGAGAATAGAAAGCTTTAAGGCAACCATCATGAAAATACTGAAGATGGGTTAAATCCAGTCACTTACTCAAACCAAGTCAAGAAAATAGAATCAGAAATTGTAGTGAACTGGATAAGTTGTAATTTTACAATGATTTGTAAAACATTAAGACTTTATAATAATGCATATTCCCATGAGCAAGCCTTTGCTCCTACAAAGCAAGCTGTGACCCTTGCACACAATATCTGGTCATGTTTTATTGCCCGGCATTGATCCGAACTTTCTCGTTACTGTAATTCACTCACCAGGATTGACAGAAGCTCTCTTGTATTTTTATAGCTTTCATATAGTGCAAGAAGAATACATGATCTGGCAGATAGTTTGACTTGAGCTATAATATTTGGATATGTTTAACTTTAAGTATAGCCAAACATCAAAGGAGATTTTCTGTTTAAAAAAAACCTGAAATGAACCCTCGAGTTCATAAAACATGGAAGACTTTGCCAAATGATATGTAATGTAGGAATATTTAAGGTTTTACAGGAAGAACAGAGAAGCTAAATATTATTTAAATGGAAAAGGACTGCAGAAAGCTACAGTACAGCAGGATTTGGGAGTCTCTTGTATGAATCACAATATGTTCGCAGCAGTGAGTAAAAAGGAAGCAAATGGAATTTGGCCTTTATTTCAAAGTGAATGGAATATAAAAGCAAGGAGATTTTGTTAAAGATTTGCAAGGCAGACCACGGCAATATACTGTGAACAGTTTTGGGCCCCTTATCTAAGGAAAGGTATATTGGCATTGAGGCAATCCCAGGGAAGGTTTACAAGGCAGATACTAGGTATGAAGGGACTGACTTCTGAGAGGTTGAGTAGGTTGGGCCTGTACTAATCGGAATTTAGAAGAATGAAAGGCAACCTTAAAACATAGAAAGTTCTCAGAGACTTGATAGGATACATGCAGAGAAATTGGTCCTAGATTCTCCCACAAGGGGAAAGAGAGGTCATCATTTCAGAAATAAGGGTCACAAGTTTAAGACAGTAAAGTGACGGAATTTCTTCTATCAGTGGGTATTGGTTATCATGGAGGCTCAGCTGGCTATTAAGAAGACAAATGCAATATTCGCATTCATTTCATGAGGTTGAGAACACAAAAGCAGAAAAATACCTCTGAGACTATATAAGGCTGGAGTCAGATTGCATTTGGAATATTGTGAATAGTTTTGGCCCAGTATCTAAGGTAGGATGTGCTGCCATTGAAGGGGGACCAGAGGCGGTTTGCAAGGACAACCTCAGACCTGAGGGGTTTGTCATATGAGGAGCATTTGAGGACTTTATGTCTGTACCAGGAATTTGGAAGGAAGAGGAAGATCTAATTGAAACCAGCAGAATATTGAGAGGCCTGGGTAGAGTCAATGTGGAGGTGTTTTCACAAGTTGGAGAGACTAGGACCTGAGGGTGTAATCTTAGAGTGAAGGAATGACCCATTAGAACTGAGATGAGGAGGAATTTCTTCAGCCAGAGGGTGCTTTTTCTGCAGAACTCATTGCCACAGAAGGTTGTTGAGGCCAAGTTACTGAGTGCATTTAAGACAGAGATAAATATGATAGTCTTGATTAGCAAGGGCATCAAGGGTTCCAGGGAGAAATTAAGATAATGGGGTTGAGAAACACATCAGTCAGGATTCAATGGTACAGCAGACTCAATGGGTTGATTGGCTTAATTCTGCTCCTATATATTGATGTTCTTATAGTGAATCTGTAGAATTCTTTCCAATAGAGGGCTATTGAGGCTGGATAGTTAAGTATATTCAAGGCTGAGGTAGGCAGATTTTGAATCAGTAAATAATCAAGTGTTTTAGGGCAAAGGTACAGATGTCATAGAATCCCTACAGTGCAGAACAAGGCCATTTAGCCCATCAGGTCTCCAACAACCATCCAAAGAGCATTCCATCCTATCCGTGTAACTCCACATTTACCATAGCTAATTCACCTGACCTGCACATCTCTGGATGCTACAGGGAAATTTAGCTGTGAGGCAGCAGTGCTGACCACTGTGCTACCCTGAAGTTGAACTGAGAATTATTAAGATGGTTAGGATCTCATTGAATGGTGGAACAGACTCAATACGCTGAATTACCTACTTGTGCTCCTATGTCTTATGATCTTAACATATTACGTGATGCTTCAGTAGCTCTCCTAATCATACTAATTCAAGTTGTCAATTTATTAGTGAAAACCATTAGTCTGCAAGGAGTCTTGTGTTCCATTCCACATCAAGAGAATCAGAAAAATAAGGACTGTTTGCTGAATGGGATCAGAAATTCCTTGACATTCAAACTGTGAGAAAGGACCTTAAATGGACATTATTGACCATTTTAACATCTGTCTAATTTAAAGAATGTAATTGCATCTACTGATGTTCATGAAGGAGTTGGTGAGCACATCTCCTTCATTTCAGCAAGTTGAAATTTCTGACACTCGCACACACTGCAAGACTTTCCCTTGTGAGTTGAATAACATATTTTGATTAAAATTCAGACGAAATTAAATTAAGCAGTCTGTCCTGATGGATCTGTAGGAGAGCTGTGATCACACTGGATTGAACGTGAATTCACCCTACAGTAAAGATCACTGCGCTGAGAGGTATTGGTGGTGCCACCGTCCTTTTCTCTCTTACTGACATGACCAAGGTGAAAGTTAATAACATTAAATATTTCCCAGCCAACTATGCCAATATGGAAATAAATATAGCCTTCACTGAAGTGTTTGGAGGTTTGGGGCAGAGGGAAAGGGAGATGTGGCACTGCTGAACTGCTGGTGAAACAATCTAGTGTGACTTTGGATATTTTGTTCTGTAAACAATCGATATTTTCTAGGGGGGTTGATTTTTTTTTTCCCAAGATTATGCACGATCTTCCAATTGGATAAATGTCCCAAAGACCCACCACCAAAATTGTGCATGGACCTTTTCCAATGTTCCGATTGCTGGGTGTCTATGAAATGAAAGCTGTGCGATGGCGTCCCATTCGCTTCACATCCTATCTGTTGCGGCTCAGCTAGTAGCTTGCTCCAGGTCTTGAGCAGCAAGCTCAAGGCTGACACTCTAGTGCAGTACTGAGGGAGAATTATACTGTCAGACATGCCATCTTTTAGATAAGACAAAAGTCCCAACTGCCTGCTCAAGTGAATAAAAGACCTTATAGTACAATTTTGAAGAGGTGCAGGAGGATTATCCCTAGTATTTCAACCAACATTTATCCTTCAGTCAACATCATGAACATGAGTTGCTGTTTCTGGAAGGTCTGAGTGCCAATGAGCTACCTTTTTTGAGATTCCAACCCTTCAAAAGGAACTCTGAGGATCTGGCTGAGAAGCACTTTGACGCGCCTGATGATTGTGAAAAGTGCTGCATAAATACAGCCATTCTTTTTATTGTTTGACAACATGCCACTTTTTGTATGGAGCAGTTTACCAGGTCCTGCAAGATTAATCCACACAGATTCTTCCACACCCTTTTTACCATCTCACTGTGGTTCAAACATTTTATATATGGTTTATATATTTAGTGTCAGAGCGTCTGCCATGTTGATTACAAGAAATCTGTCAATTTAGCATGTTTAGATGAGATTCCCTACAGTATGGAAACAGGCCATTTTGGCCTAACAAGTCCACACCGACCCTCTGAAAAGTAACCCACCCCCTTATATTTATCCCTGACTAATGCACCTAACACTATGGGCAATTTAGTACATCCAATTCACCTAATCTGCACATCTTTGGACACTGGGAGAATGTGCAAACACCACACAGACGGTCACCCAAGGCTGGAATCAAACATGGGTCCCTGGTGCTGTGAGGCAGCAGTGCTAAGCACTGAACCACCATGCGCCTGTTAAATGGCAAAATCAACAAAAAAGGAAATAGAGAGTAAAACACGATGATTTTGATATTTATATTTGAGTTGACCTTGAGACTTTTACATTAAACATAGAATTGAATGACTCTGTGCCATCCCAGAATTCTTTAATACCCTGTGACATGCAATTTGAGAGACCCTGGAGAGAAACTGCTGCCTCACCTGTATCAGGTTTCTGGAAATTAGAAAACAAAGGATGGAAAACCTTTTTAAACCAGACTAAATTATTTAAAAGGAGCCTTAACTCAGAGTGTTTTAGTTAATCATTCACTTTTAGTTAGCCATTTATTTTTATACACCAAATTATGACAATTCATTGTTTGTAATTTTTAAATTACCTTTCTTAACTTGAGTAGGAGATATTTTTCATTAAGAGCCAAGTGAGCTGATTTAAAAAAAAAGGAATGCTTAAATGTAAAAATTGTAACATCTACAGTAAAATTAGAAGTTTTACATATACTTTGGATGGGTTTCAAATGATAAGTTAGACTGCAGTTGCCTGCTTGATCTGGTGGTTCAGCTAATGTTCAAGATCCACTGACACTATTTCACAGAGTGCCTAGGCAACTTTCATCTCATGATTCACTCAACGATAATTTAGCATTCATTCAGTAGCTTTATGTCAGTGTTTACTTAGTTTGTAACAAAGTAAGGTATCTGATTTGTATATATATTTTAACGTCATTTATTTTGGATTTTTAAATTTGAACTAGTGGCGTATGGGCCATCTATATGTTGGAAGGGGTTGAGTAATAAATTTAGAAGTACTTCTGTAGCCATGGTGATTGATTTTAAAATACAGTATTTGAGAGCTTTTTTCGAGATAAATGATGTTTGTTTACAAAGGAAAAGTTTACAAATGAACAAAATGGACAGTATAGTGTATTAGGCTTTCAGATTCTGGAACTGGGTTTGGAAAAAACACCCTTCATTGGAAGTTTCAGTTTCAGTTTCAGTTTGGGCAGTTTAGCAGATGCCAGTGCGAGATAGAGGAACAAATATGTGGACAGATTGTGGAAAAACACAATTTGGTGGAAGATTTTTAACTTTCCCTATATTGCCTGGGACTCCCATAGTGCCAGGGGCTTCGACCAGGGGAATCTGTTTGGTGCATCCTGGATGCTTTCTTGAAGCAATATGTAAATAGGCCAACTTAAGGAAGGACCCAAACTAGATCTAGTATTGGGGAATGAGCCCGGCCAAAGTTTCAGTAGGTGAGTATTTTGTGAACAGTGACCATAATTCCATATGTTTTAAGATACTTATAAGAATAATACCAGTTCTTAGGTGGAATTATTAAATTGCGGGGGAAGGCTAAAAATGACAATATTAGGCAGAAACTGGGGAACGTAGACTGGGGTGGCTGTTTGAATCCACATCTGGCATGTGGGAATCTTTTAAAGACCAGTTTATTAGAGTTCAGGATTAGCATGTTCTTGTGTTTTTTAAAAAAAATAAGAATAAGGATGGCAAAATTCGGGACCCTTGGATGGCAAGAGAAATTGTGAGCTTAGTCAAAAAGAAAAAGGAGACATATGTAAGTTTTAGAAAACTGAAGACAGACTGATTCCTTAAATATAAAGAAGCAGGAAAGAACTTTAAACAAGAGATTAGGAGGGCTGTAAGAGGTCATGAAATGTCCTTGGTAAACAGGATTAAGGAAAATCCCAAGGGGTTTTATCAGTATATAAGGAGTAAGAGGGTAGCCAGGGAAAGGGTAGGTCCACTCTAGGACAAAGGAGAATATGGGTGAGGTCCTTTAACAAATAATTTGCATCAGTATTCACAAAGGGGAAGAACATGGTGGATTGTGAATCTAGAGAAGAGTATATTAATATTCTAGGGCATATCGATATGAAAAAGGAGATGTTGAGTGGTTTGAAACACATTAGGGTAGATAAGTCCCCAGAACCTGATGGGATCTATCCAAGAATACTGAGCAAGAAGAGGGAGAAAATTGCTCTGGCCTTCAATAAAACCTTTGTATCCTCTTTAGTCATGGGAGAGGTCTCAGAGGTCTGTTGAATAGCCAGTGTTGCTCCTTTGTTTAAAAAGGGCATCAGGGATCATTCAGGAAATTGCATGCTGATGAGCTTTACATTTTGGAAATTGTCAGAAGATTCTTTAGAGATGTGGATTTACTCACATTTGTACTTATTAGCAATTGATAGCATGGCTTTGTGCAGGGGAGGTTTTGTCTCACAAACTTGAGTTTCTTGAGGAAGTGACAAAGATGATTAATGAGGACAGGCTGGTAGATGTTGTCTACGTGGACTTTAGCAAGACCTTTGACAAGGTCACTCATGGCAGGCTGATACAAAAGATGAAATCACATGGGATCCGTGGTGTGCTGGTAAGATGGAAACTGAACTGACTTGGTCATAGAAGACAGAGCAGTGATGGAAGAGTATTTTTCTGATTGGAGATTTGTGACCAGTGGTGGCAAAACCCTTCAATGCATTAACGCACAGAGCGATCTAAGTGTGCAAGCCCACCATTCCCTGAACGTGGCAACACAAATTGGTAAGGTGGTCATGCAGGCCTGCTTGCCTTCATTGGTTAGGGCATAGAACATAAGAATCGGCAGGTCATATTGCAGCTGTGTAGTTAGGCCACATTTGGAATGTTGTTTTTGGTTGCCACATTATCAGAAGGATGTGGAGACGTTGGAGAGGGTTCGGAAATGGTTTGCCAGGATGTTGGCCCGCATGGAGGGTATTAATTATGAAGAGAGATTGGACAAACTTGGTTTGTTTTCTCTTGAACATTGCAAGCCGGGGTTTAGGGGTGGGGGGCACCTGATAGAGGTTTACAAAATTGAGAGGCGTGGATAGTACGAAATATAGGAATCTTTTTCCAAAGGTAGAAATGTCAGTTCCTAGGGGGTTTATGTTTAAGGTAAAAAGGGAAAAGCTTAAAGGAGCTGTGAGAGGGAATTTTTTGACATTGTGATAAGTGCCTGGAATGTGCTGTAAGAAAGTGTGTTGGAGGCAGATACAATAGCTACATTTAAGAGGCATCTGTACAGATATATGAATAGGCAGGGAATAGAGTCATAGAGATGTACAGCATGGAAACAGACCCTTCGGTCCAACCGGTCCATGACGACCAGATATCCCAACCCAATCTAGTCCCACCTGCCAGCACCTGGCCCATATCCCTCCAAACCCTTCCTATTCATATACCCATCCAAATGCCACTTAAATGTTGCAATTGTACCAGCCTCCACCACATCCTCTGGCAGCTCATTCCATACACGTACAACCCTCTGCGTGAAAACATTGCCCCTTAGGTCTCTTTTATATCTTTCCCCTCTCACCCTAAACCTATGCCCTCTAGTTCTGGACTCCCCGATCCCAGGGAAAAGACTTTGCCTATTTATCCTATCCATGCCCCTCATAATTGTGTAAACCTCTATAAGGTCACCCCTCAGCCTCCTCTGCTCCAGGGAAAACAGCCCCAGCCTTTTCAGCCTCTCCCTGTGGCTCAGATCCACCAACCCTGGCAACATCCTTGGAAATCTTTTCTGAACCCTTTCAAGTTTCACAAAATCTTTCCGTTAGGAAGGAGACCAGAATTGCACGCAATATTCCAACAGTGGCCTAACCAATGTCCTGTACAGCCACAACATGACCTCCCAACTCCTGTACTCAATACTCTGACCAATAAAGGAAAGCATACCAAAACGCCGCCTTCACTATCCTATCTCCCTGCGACTCCATTTTCAGGGAGCTATGAACCTGCATTCCAAGGTCTCTTTGTTCAGCAACACTCTCTAGGACCTTATCATTAAGTATATAAGTCCTGCTAAGATTTGCTTTCCCAAAATGCAACAGCTCGCATTTATCTGAATTAAACTCCATCTGCCACTTCTCAGCCCATTGGCCCATCTGGTCCAGATCCTGTTGTAATCTGAGGTAACCCTCTTCACTGTCCACTTTACCTCCAATTTTGGTGTCATCTGCAAACTTACTAACTGTACCTCTTACGCTCGCATCCAAATCATTTATGTAAATGACAAAAAGTAGAGGACTCAGCACCGATCCTTGTGGCACTCCACTGGTCACAGGCCTCCAGTCTGAAAAACAACCCTCCACCACCACCCTCAGTTTCTGCCTTTGAGCCAGTTCTGTATCCAAATGGCTAGTTCTCCCTGTATTCCATGAGATCTAACCTTGCTAATCAGTCTCCAATGAAAGTGGGAAGCCTTCAGAAATGAGACAACAAGAATCCAGAGAAAGTATATTCCTGTCAGGGTGAAAGGGAAGGCTGGTAGGTATAGCGAATGCTGGGTAACTGAAGAAATTGAGGGTTTGGTTAAGAAAAAGAAGGAAGCATATGTCAGGTACCGATAAATCGAGTGAATCCTTAGAAGAATATAAAGAAAGTAGGAGTATACTTAAGAGGGAAATCAGGAGGGCAAAACGGGGACATGAGATAGCTTTGGTAAATAGAATCAAGGAGAATCCAAAGGGTTTTTACAAATATGTTAAGGACAAAAGGGTAACTAGGAAGAGAATAGGGCCCCTCAAAGATCAGCAAGGCGACCTTTGTGTGGAGCCACAGAAAATGGGGGAGATACTGATGCAAAGTATTGATTTAGTATTTACTGTAGAAAAGGATATGAAAGATATAGACAGTAGGGAACTAGATGGTGACATCTTGCAAAATGTCCAGATTACAGAGGAGGAAGTGCTGGATGTCTTGAATAGAGGGATACAGACAGTGTAAAGACAAAAGTTATTTAATTTAGAAAAGCATCATGTGTCGGCACAGTCTTGGTGGGTCAAAGGGCCTGTTTCTGGGCTGTACTGTTCTACATTTGCTTTGTTCTTAGTTTGCACCATGAGTATTGCTGGAGAAAAAAAAGGCAGAAATTTTCATCTTTCACAATTCACAAGAATATAACTCATACTAAACAAAGGGACTATGTTCATTGGTTGGTAAACTGTCGCTGGTCGAGGCAAGGAGAATGCACGATTTGGATGGTGTCAAACAATTAGCTGCCAGAAATAGTATTAAAGACTTGTGCTTCAGAACTAATGTGCCCTGAACTAAGCTGTTCCAGCAGACCTGCAACATTGTCATCAACCCAACAATAAAAAGCAGGATAATTTCAACTCTGCCAGTTACTGCCTCGTTAACAGTCTCAATCAGAAGCAAAATGATGGAAAGAGCTGTCGGCAGTTCTGCCAAATGGCACTTTTTCAGCAGTAACCTGTTCACTGATGCTTTAACAAAGAAAAAACAATACAACACAGGATCAGGCCCTTCGATCCCCAAGTCTGCACCAACACATTTTAACCTGACATAGTAAAACTGACTTCACTTACAGGATCTGTATCCCTCTATTGCCGTCCTATTCATTTTTCATCTAGGTGTTTCTTGAATGCTGCTATCATGTGTGCTTCCATCACTTCCTCTTGCAATATGTTCCAGGCACTCACCACCCTTTGTATGAAAAACGTACCTCGCATATCTCTTTTAAACATCCTTCCCTGCACCTTGAACCGGTGTCTCCTGGTAATTGACCCCTCCACCCTGGGAAAAAGCCTTTTATACGTGTGAATGAGTCACTTGCGCTTCTTGCAAACCCATGAAAGAACAAAATGTGAACTCGGAGAGATATAAGACCTTTTGAAAGTAGGACAAACATCATAATTTCCTCAGCTGTAATAAAAACCTGTCAAAAACAAACATCAACAGTATTGAAACCTCAGGAGCAGATGATAAATTTTTCAAGCTGTACCAGATGGCCTTTCCATCAAAGCAATCCAACAGGTAGTTTTATTTTTAACTGTAGGCTGCATCTTTTTTGAGTTTAAAGGGCTGGCAATTTTACTAACTTTAGGTTGTGATGGTTATCTGCTCTTCAGTAGCATTTTCATCTCTTCCAGGAATTTGTGACTCCCAAAAAAGTAGGCTGAAGCACTTGAAACAACAAAAATAGTTCTTCTTTCACTCAACAGAGGCATCTGATAATCGTGCAATTTTGTGGTTTCCTGCCTGTATGCTTCATACACTGCCCCCTTCTCCCATTGGTAAAGTAGGATCAGTCAAAAATTGGGGTGGAACTTCTGCATCTGGGTAACACTTACCATTTGTAAAAGTCTCCAAAGTTGGCTCAACTTAACAAAAATACAGTCCAAAGTCTATTTTTTGAACTTAACATTGTATTTCCTCAAGTATGATTTTGTTTTGTAATTTTTTTTGCTCCAGTTAATTGTTAGTCTGAAAAGACTGTCTTTGGACTCGAAACATTAACTCTATTACTCTCTCCAAAGATACTGCCAGATCTGCTGAGTTTCTTGAGTATTTTCTGTTTTTATTTCAGACTTGAGGCATCTGCAGTATCTTGCTTTCCTGCATTTATTAGTCTTTTCTGTACAGGTTCATGATGTACAAACTTCATGGGTGAACCAGAGTATTGGTAAACTTCTGTGCTATGTGTGTTTTGAATTAAGCTTCTGATCCCATCTGTAGCCTCAGTATGACATTTGACTTCCACATCCATAACTATTTGCCTGACTGTCTTCCAACTTAAGCTTGATTACTCCTGAAAGCCTGGTCCACCTCCCTTGTTACTATTAGAGCTCTTAGAGTATTCTAATATCTTCCATGTTCCACATTGCATAAACCTGTCCTCATCCAGAATTTGTATCCTATCTCACCAAGATCTGTGTACAATCACCAAATTCAGATCTACATTGGCTCTGGTCCAGTAATAGGGGCAGAGGTGCCATGACTTTTTAAATTTGCACTTGCGTTTCCCTTTCCCTCCGAGTTCTACAGCTCTCTGCTCCATTTAACTCCTTATGCTTTGAGATGTTAACAGTGTTACCTAAATGCTTGTATTAGGAGGACCATAACATGCATTGTGCCGTTTAATTGTAACATGGCTGAGTGCAGTGATTTTGTTTTTCTGATCTGCAGTTATCCTTTCCCATCTGCCATTTTTTAAGTGTGTTTTGCAAAACTGACTTTCAAGTGGTTCCTTTCTTAAGCTACACAAAACTCTAAACTTTTAAGAGAAAACCACAACGCATTTTGAGAAGTCACTTTGATCTGAAACATTTGGATTGCACATTTTACACAGCTTTTGTATATAAAGATCCACCATTAGAATTTTTAATTTTAAAATCCGAATTGACCACAGCAGTGAAATATTGAATATATCCAGTCTTTTGTTTTTGGTAGAAGGAGGAGAAAGTGGGGGTCTCCACTAATGATTTTGCCCTCAGCTTTTTCTGCCTACTACTGTTGCACATTCTTTTTCTGTACACCTGCCAATGTTTCATTAGATTTTAAATTTTCCTCATTTCAGTTCATAGCTAAATGTCTGAGTGACAGCAGTACACTGTAGCTCACAGATGACAAACCATGTGCCTAAGGAAATAGACCAATAGCAAAATCCATCCTTTTTGTCCGTCGGCTGCTATACCCAGTGGAAAAGCTGCTGACAGGTTACATGTGGAGAAAATTCAATATTCAGGGACTGTTGGCCAGCTGGCATGTAGCCGACACTTGCGAAGTTTTACCAGTGAAAGCAAATCTTTGGCAGTCTGTTTCAGTTGTAAATTGAACCAACTGTATTGCAAAATGGTTTCTAGTTGACATCATGCACATTTTGTTTTTCTTTCCTGCTCCCAGCTCCCTGGATCAAGTTTCAGATAGCAAGTCCTGCACGGTTAATATTCATAGAAGGATCTAGTTTACCATTATATGAAGCAAACCTTTTGTCTTTATTTCTGAAAGCGATATTCCATTTGAAGGATGAGTGCAATTTAATAGTGTACTAAGTGATTTCGCAGTTAGGGATTAGCTTCTATTTTCCTTGACTTTTTTAGTTGGAATTATGTACTTTTTGACATTTTTTAAAAATTGTTATAGCTCAAGTTTTTTTTACAAATACTGTTATGACAGATTTATTTGGCTAGAAGTAGGTGCCCCGCTCATGGTCAAATAGGGAATATATTGGGCCAGAGTTAAGATTCAGCATCCTCGTATCAATATTACATAGGAATTTACGAAATGCTTTCACAGTTACTAGTTAATTAATAAAACAAAAGCAACAAGTACTAAACACATTCCATCCAAATTAAGGTAACTTATTTAATTGTGTTGTTTTTCTTTAAAACAAGGGTAATGGACAAAATTCACATGAAACATGGAAAATAGGAGCAGGAGTAGGCCATTCGGCTCTTTTGAGCCTGTTCCTTGGTTCAGTATGATCATCCAACTTAGTACCTGTTCCCGTTTTCTCCCCACACCTTTTAGTGCTAAGAAGTGTATCTTACTCCTTCTTGAAAATAGTCAATATTTTGGTCTCAACCATTTTCAGTGAAAGAAAGTCCCTGTATGAAGAAATCTCTCATCATCTCACACCTTAGTGTACTAACCCATATCCTTAAAGTGGGATCCCTGGTTCAAGATTTCCTGGTCTTTGTGATCATCCCTCCTGCATTTATCCTGTCTAGTCCCGTAAGAATTTTATAGATTTCTGTGACATCCTCTCCATTTTTCTAAAAGGCATAAATGTAGTCCAACTGATCCACCTTTGTTCATACGTCAGTCCTGCCACTCCAGGAATAAGTATGGTAAAGCTTTGATGCACTCCCTGCACAGCCAGAACATCCTTCCTCAGATAAAGAGCTGCTTCAACTGTGGCCTCATTGAGGCCCAATAGAATTGCAGCAAGACATGCCTGCACCTGTGCTCAAATCCTCTCACTATAAAGGCCAACAAACTGTTGATCATCTTCACCACCTGCTGTACCTGCATGATTGCTTTCAGCAACTGCTGAATAAGGACATCTAGGTCTCATTCCGAGTATTAATCCCATTTGTTAATTGTAACAAATGGTAGCCTCTGTGGCTGCAGCAGTGGGTTCTGTTGTAGGATTCTGAGGGCATGTGATTTCCTCTTCTGCTGAAGCCCCAGGTGGGGGCAGTGGAATGTTTAAGGAGAATCAAACTGGATTACTTTATAACATTGAACATAGGATTATACAGCACAGAACAGGCCCTTCGGCCCTCGATGTTGCGCCAACCTGTGAACTATTCTCAGCTCGTCCCCCTACACTATCCCAAAATCATCCCTGTGCTTACCTAAGGATTGTTAAGTCTCCCTAATGTGGCTGAGTTGACTACATTAGCAGGTAGGACATTCCACTTACCACTCTCTGCATAAAGAACCTGCCTCTGACATTTTTCTTAAATCTATCACCCCTCAATTTGTAGTTATGCCCCCTCATACAAGCAGATGTCATCATCCTAGGAGAAAAACTTTCACAGTCTACCCTATCTAATCCTCTGACCATCTTGTATGTCTCTATCAAATCCCCTCTTAGCCGCCTTCTTGCCAGTGAGAACAGACCCAAGTCTCTCAGCCTTTCCTCATAAGATCTTCCCTCCAGACCAGGCAACATCCTGGTGAATCTCCTCTGCACCTTTACCAATGCATCCACATCCTTCCCAAAATATGGCGACCAGAACTGTACACGATATTCCAAGTGTGGCCGCACTAGCGCTTTATATAGTTGCAGCATGATATTGCGGCTCCGGAACTCAATTCCTCTACAAATGAAACCTAACACACCGTATGCCTTCTTAACAACACTATCCAACTTTCAGGGATCTATGTACATGGACACCAAGTTCCCTCTGCACATCCACACTACCAAGAATCTTTCCATTGACCCAGTACTCTGCCTTCCTGTTATTTTTCCCAAAGTGCATCACCTCACATTTAGCTGCATTGAACTCCATTTGCCACCTCTCAGCCCAATTCTGCAGGTTATCCAAGTTAAAAGAAAAGAACCAACCTGACATTCCTCACTCAGTTTACAGCATGAAGTTGTTGAAAGAATGTCTGGAATGAGGGATGACATTAAGTGAGCTCATTAAGGCCAATCCTGTTCTGAATAGGGCTTGGGTTATACACATGCCTTCTTCAATCATAGAAACCCACATCTGTTCTTGGTATTTTGTGCCCCTTATTCAGTCATTGGATGAAGTTGTTACAGATAGTGTGGAATATTTACTATTATTATGTTAATATTTGACTAATTGTATTAAAATATATCTTTTAGCAGTTGATAATTTGATTATGATTTTTCAATCTCAGTAGTACCAACATTATTTACTGGCTGGTCGTAGCCTTTTAATGAGGGAAGCATTTAAATTTAATTCCAAAACATCAATGGCTGGGATTGAGAGCTAGAGATTTTGAGAGTTTAACAAGTTTAATTGAACCCTTTCATTTCTCCTGGTTGTTTTTTTTCATTCAAGTTGCTGAAAGCAAACTGTTAACAAATAGCACTTGACAGAAGAAAGATCAGTGGGATGCAGTAAAGGAGTATTTAATGATTAATTAGGTGTCGCTCTAATGTAAAGTATGAGAATAATTGCTTTTCAACATTAAGACCGTTCTTAAGCACACAATGCAGGGCATTAGCACACAAGAAAGTAGTAGTGTTGAGTTTTGTTAACATGTGAAGGGTACTGATTCAAAGAGCTACAGACCTCACTCACTTGATTACTCTGGTTCCTGTCTTGAAAAATATTTCCACTGTGCAGTTGTCATATACCTTAATGATGAATAAAACCACTATTTATTTTGGATTTCTTTGTACAATCAAAATGCACAGTACCTGCAGAAGGAGTAGATTGTAGACCTCAGTAAAATCCAAAAGAACTGTGGATGCTATAAATCTGAAACAAAAAGAGAAATTGCAGGAAAAGCTCAGCAGATCTGGCAGTATCTGTGGAGAGAAATGGGTGAAATGATGCTTCCTCAGAACTGATTGTACATCTTGGTTTTTTTTTGGTATGATCATGTTGCTAACAAAGAACTCTTAGGTTTAATGTGGGGTAAGGTGTGAAAATGAAGAACTGGGGAAAACAGGAGCAGGAATAGATCTTTCAGGCCTTTCAGTCTGCTCAGGCACTCTAGATCACAACGGATCATCTACCTCAAAACAACTTTTCAACACCATGCCTGTTTCTTTTAAAATCATTAGTATTCCAAAATCCATCAATTTTCTGACTTGAATTTGCTCAGAGATTGACTTTCCAAAGCCTTCTGGGGTGGCGAATTCCAAAGATTCAACACCCTCTGATTTAAAACTGTCAGTCTTGACTGAACTATCCGTTTATGCAGAGAGCATGTAGTCTGGTTGTACACTTGCCAGCCATGCCAAACACTTTATCAACATTCATCTTGTGATGCTCCAGAAGAATTCAACGAGAGCACCTCTCCTTTGAAACTGTGAATAATTCAAGCTCAGTCTTTTCACCCTCTCTTCATAAAACAATCACACCATGCCATGGATTAGCCTTTCATTGAATCTCTGTAACAATCTCTCTTTGACAAATATACTCTCCCTTAGATAATGAGATCAAGACTATACACAGTACTCCAATTACAGTCTTGCAAAAGCTCCACACCAATGCGACTAGACATCTTTACTCCTGTGCTCAAATCCCCTTGTGGCCTAGACCTCTTGGTGTTTGTTGCCACTCTGGAGCTGTGTGATGCAATGGAGAGGCCACACCACATGTTTCTGCTATGCAGTGGAGGTGTTGCATTCAACCAATTATCGGTGGTGTGTTTTTTGCTGTGCTAGATGCACAATCTAATGATTTAATCCCTGAGTGAAGAAAACTGCAGTATGCAGCTTATTAGCAATGGATGCAGCACTGGGGGAATAATTTGAAATGCATACGATTAAAGAAAGAACTTGATTAGGGTACAGGAAAAGTAATGCTGAGGTTCACCTTCAGGTCTTGATTTTAAGATACTTAATTTTATCTATGGTTGTGCTGCACATTTGTTTATTTCAGTTTTGTACTGACCACTTGAAAGATTCCGTTTTTTAAGTAGACTGCTGGATGTCAACTGAAGACTGATTGATTATAATCGGACAAAATAGTGATTTTAAACATCTGGACTGTTCGTCAATGTTCCATGAGAAACAATCTAACTAAATATTCTGTCCTCTTCTAATGTTCAATAGAGGGTGTTACCTCTTTTGGTATTGTTTTTGCTTTAATGTTGTTAAGTTATCAGGAACAGAAATCTTGTTGAGCATCGCAAAATTTGGTTTTTTTTTGTTACACGGCATTGCCACCCTCTCGCAGATTTGCAGCCTTTGTCTGTATTGCACTGCCGCCTGAGATTGGCACCAGACAAACTGGAATCACCAGCTCCAGGATGCCTGTTGGACTCAGTGTTTACTCCCAGCCATGCCACATTTGCTGCTGGACAACCCACTTCCCATAGAGGTCACTGGCAGACGCCCAAACATACCGTATATACTCATATTAAAGTCAATCTCATGTAAAAGTGGACCCCTTATTTTTGGCCAAAAAATCTTGTATTTTCCGTATATCTCATGTAAAAGTCAACCCTACTACATCGCATTATAAACCTCGTACAAAGGAAACTGCCTGTTCCCATTATCCCACTTAAACAAAATCACATTCATTCATTCACACTGGTAACTCTACTCATCGCTCGTTGTTTACTATATTGCACCTATAATCATTCATTCATTTATAACTCTACTTATCTCACTTGGTTTACTACAGCACGTTTTGAGTCATTCATTCAGACTGGGACTAAGTCTATCGGTACTTATTGTACTTTATTCACTATACATCCAAAAGCTAATATCATTAAAAAGTTAATCATTTTAATTGTGCCATTATATCTGAATAAAAAGTGAGATATATTGGCAACATATACCTTTAATTCTTTGACAAATTTGTGAATGTTGCTGAAGTTCATTACATGTGAGAGTAAATGGGAGGAAAACAGATGAACTTGATGGGACAGTTCAAGGTGCTTACACATTCAGACTTTAATAAGTGTTTCATTTTAAGTGTGCCATTATACTAGGCCATGATGATGTTTGAACAGTGTCATTTTGCAGGATTTCAATGAATCTTTGACATGTTAAATTTTTGTACCGGTGTGTATAAATAAAGTTTATTACCTGTAATTCATTCTTGTTTCTCTTGCTTTTATCTGATAATTACCTTTACCGTAATTCATTGTGTTTTTCTTCTTTACCCAGGATTAGTTGAGTGATCAAATTGACTTCTGTTAATAATACGGTATTTCAAACTACAGCATGAATTTCAGCGCCTCAAAACTAGTGCCCATGTAATGGTCGACCCTAAAAATTGAACCTTTAAAAATAGTCTAAATATTTGACTTTTACATGAGTATGTACGGTAACAGAGCTGCCAACACTGAGACAGGCAGTCTCACATCCGTTCCCTCCCTGGCAGGCATAGTGCTCCCTCATGATGCCCTATAGGCCCCAACTTGTGATCTACTGCAGCAAAACCAGTAACCCCACCCATGACTCAACAGCCTGGCAGCTGGGGCAGGAAAATCAAGGCCTTAGAGCCAGCCAAAAGGAGCAGTACCTCAAGTAGGCTGGAGGTGGCAGCAGGCTGTGAGAATGGACACCATAACCCACTAGAAATACACCACCCAGTCTTTGGTTGGCAGACTGATAAGCAATGTCCCATGGCTTCACTCTTGGAGTATCCACAGTCAAGAGATACTGTCAGTGGAATGCTGCTTTATATTCTTTTATACATTTTAGATTTCTTTTGTCTTGAGTTTATTTTATTTGTGGTGTCAGAATTTTATTTACTTCAACTTTGTGAGTACAGGTAAAATGTTTTATGTTTTGTTTTCTGTTTGGGAAGACCTTATAGAACCTAACTCCAGTTCTAATATTGATTTATTTGGATTCAATGTTAATTTTGTCTTCTCACTTAGTCTCAATTTTCAGGAATGCAACCCTGACTTTAAGTGAGGACACCCTGTATATCACAAGCAGTTCAGCCATGGGATGCAGGAGCAGCAGCAGACCATTCAGCCCATCAACTCTGCTCAGCCATTTAATGATATCATAGCTGATCCGATAATCCTCAGCTCTGCTTTCCTACCTTTTTCCCATACCTCTGGATGAGTAAAATCATAGCTATGCCATCCCGGAATATACTTGATGACCCAACCTCAACAGCCATCTGTGGTAAAGAATTCCCCAGATTCACTACCCTCTGATTGGAAAAGGTTCCTCTTCATCTTTGACTTAACTGGGTGGCCTAATACCCTGAGATGATATCCTCTGGTCCTAGATGTTCCCACAAAGGGTAACAACTTTCCTGCATCCTCCCTGTCAAGACCACAAAAATCCTCATTTTAAGTAAGGTGGTTTATCTTTCCTCTAAATTCCAGTGAATAGAGTCCAAATCAACTCTACTTGTCCTCAAAAGACAATCTATCTTTACCAGGGATCAACCTGGTGAACCTTCTCTGAATTGCTTCCAATGCCAGGATCTTTTGTTCGATAAGGGAACCAAAACTCCTGATAGTATTCCAGTTGTGGTCTAATTGTATAAATTTATTGAGATGTCCCTATTTTTCCACTCCATTCCCTCTGACTTAAATGCCAGCATCCCATTCGCCATAAATAAGGAAAATAAAACTAAGTGTCACTGGACTTGACAAAGTAACTCTGCTTCCATCTCCACAGATGCTGCTAGGCTTGGTGAGTCTCTCCAGCAATTTCAGTTCCTGTTTTGGTTTGATTCCATTTGCCTTCCTGACCCCTCTGAACTTGAATGCGAGCTTTTTGATATTTATCCACGAGCACTATGAAATCCCTCTGAGCTGTGGCTTTCTCCAATCTTTCCCCAGTTTAAATAGTATTTTGCTCCTCTATTCTTCCTGCCAAAGTGCATAATTTCACATTTTTTCACATGTCAAGTTTTTGATCCCTTGTTTAATCTACCTATAGCTCTCTGTACACTTTTTGTGTCATCTTCCCCACTTATCTTCCACAAACTTGGTGCTACCTCAGCTTCCTCATCTAAATTATTCATTGATGTTGTAAATAATTGTGGCTCCAACACCGATCCCTGTGACAGCAGGACCACATAGTTAAAATTGATTTGAGTATCAAAGTGCAGTTTCCCCAATTGTGTATGGAAGTGTACATGTTAACAGTAACTTGCACTCATCAATAATAGTTCATTGTCGCTGTCATTCCAACAGGCACCAAATGGTTTGCTAAATAACAGTGAAGTAGGTGGAAATGTTTTGCTCAGCTTCTCTGGCCAGTTGCTGAATACCAATTTTTTTGAGGAGAGGAGCAATTGGGGAAAATTTAGCTTGAAATGCAAAGATAATACCTAGTTAATTTGTTGTGGTTCTGTTCGCCGAGCTGGGAATTTATCTTGCAAATGTTTCGTCCCCTGTCTAGGTGACATCCTCAGTGCTTGGGAGCCTCCTGTGAAGCGCTTCTGTGCTGTTTCTTCCGGCATTTATAGTGGCCTGTCTCTGCCGCTTCCGGTTGTCAGTTCGAGCTGTCCGCTGTAATGGCCGGTATATTGGGTCCAAGTCGTTGTGTTTGTTGATAGAGTCTGTGGATGAGTGCCATGCCTCTAAGAATTCCCTGGCTGTTCTCTGTTTGGCTTGCCCTATAATGGTAGTGTTAACCCAGTCAAATTCATGTTGCTTGTCGTCTGTGTGTGTGGCTACTAAGTATAGCTGGTCGTGTCGTTTCGTGGCTAGTTGGTATTCGTGTATACAGATCGTTAACTGTCTTCCTGTTTGTCCGATGTAGTGTTTTGTGCAGTCCTTGCATGGGATTTTGTACACTACATTAGTTTTGCTCATGTTGGGTATCGGGTCCTTTGTTCTGGTGAGTTGTTGTCTGAGCATGGCTGTTGGTTTGTGTGCTGTTATGAGTCCTAGTGGTCGCAGTAGTCTGGCTGTCAGTTCAGCTATCCTTAGTAGCCACACACACAGACGACAAGCAACATGAATTCGACTGGGACAACACTACCATTATAGGGCAAGCCAAACAGAGAACAGCCAGGGAATTCTTAGAGGCAAGGCACTCATCCACAGACTCTATCAACAAACACATCGACCTGGACCCAATATACCGGCCATTACAGCGGACAGCTCGAACTGACAACTGGAAGCGGCAGAGACAGGCCACAATAAATGCCGGAAGAAACAGCACAGAAGCGCTTCACAGGAGGCTCCCAAGCACTGAGGATGTCACCTAGACAGGGGACGAAACGTTTGCAAGACAAATTCCCAGCTTGGCGAACAGAACCACAACGACGAGCACCCGAGCTACAAATCTTCTCCCAAACTTTGAACCTAGTTAATTTTTCCAAAACCTTTTTTTAATTTTTATTGTAGTATTTTTAAAATGTTTTTGGTGTTCTTCTTCTGTTGTCATGAATCTTGAATTTGTCCTGGACGTTTTTTGGCTTTCATTTTCCATGTTCCATTGGTTTCCTCTGAGACTTGGGATTTATGTTCTCACCAGGAGTTAACGATTTTGTGTTATTAACGTCTTGTCGTAATTAATCAGACTCCTTCAATGTATATTGTTAGGTATTAATACAAGGTCATTTTGCTCAATGAACATTTTATTCATATTTGTTGACGTATAGTGCATGGGGTTAGCTACTGTATTTTGAAATTGAAATTCATCTGAACACATACTGTAAAAGGAGAGTGTTGTTTATTCACACTAAATTTGTGACCCCAGCCCCAACTTGTGATGATTTTAATTTATATACAGCAATTTTTGTGGGACTCCTATTAGAAGAACTGGAGTGATTAGATCACCCATCTATTTTACACCCCATCCAACTTTACTCTCCTTATGACTTAAATTACATGGCATGTAAAAACAGGCAAGCAATTCACTACCCTAGTGAAAATTTGAGGCAGATTAAATTCAAATACCCAATTCACCCCAATAACCTGCTCTTAATTAGTTTAGTTTGGATTGAAATGTTTTACTCTTTACAAATCGTTCAGTTTGAATTAAAACCCCCAGCCCAAATAGACTATGACCAAAGAAATTGGTTGCTGGTTCAAGCACACAGGAGTAACCAACCAACCAACCTCCTCCTATTGGAAGCGTCAAGTTACTGAAGACTTTGGAACTGACCTAGCTCCCACGTTGGGAATCTGCCATGCAATGAAAGTCAGGTCCACAAATGAAGAGCAAGCAACATTGCCGCAAAATGGATGTGTATGCATTCAACATCACTTCATTATTTTTACATCCTACCTGTAACACCATGAAGCTTTCATGGCTTTTTAAAGGCTCTAGACTTCTCTCTTCCTCTACCTTGTTACAAATCATACCATTCAGAACCTATTTCTTTCGGCATATCATTTTCTCAATGATGTACTACATTTCTGTTCCTCTGCATTGAACTGTATCTGCATTTTCTGCTCATCTGATTCCATTGATTGATTCCCCACCCCTATCCACTTTCTGCAAAGACCGTTCTCTCCGCGACTACCTGATCAGGTCCATGCCCCCTAACAACCCACCCTCCCCTCCTGGCACCTTCCACTATCACCGCAGGAACTGCAAAACCTGCGCCCACACCTCTTCCCTCATCCCCATCCAAGGCCCCAAAGGAACCTTCTGTATCCATCAAAGTTTCACCTGCATTTCCACATGTCATTTATTGTATCCTTTGCTCCCGATGCGGTCTCCTCTACATTGGGGAGACTGGACTCCTTCTCGCAGAGTGCTTCAGAGAACATCTCCAGGACACCCGGACCAATCAACCCCACCGCCCTGTGGCCCAACATTTCAACTCCCCATCTCACTCTGCTGAAAACATGCAGGTCCTGGGCCTCGTCCATTGTTACTCCCTCACCACCCAACGCCTGGAAGAAGAATGCCTCATCTTCCGTTTCAGGACCTTTCAATCCCAGGGCATCAATGTGGACTTCACCAGTTTCCCCATTTCCCCTCCCCCCACCTTACCCCAATTCCAATCTTCTAGCTCAGCACCATCCCCATGATTTGTCCCACCTGTCAATCTTCCTTCCCACCTATCCACTCCACCCTCCTCTCTGACCTGTCACCTTCACGCACTTCCAATCACCCATTGCACACTCAGCTACCTTCTCCCCAGTCCCATCCCCGTCCCATTTATCTCTCCACCCCCGAGTCTCCCAGCCTCATTCCTGATGAAGGGTTCCTGCCTGAAACGTCGATTCTCCTGCTCCTCAGATGCTGCATGACCTGCTGTGCTTTTTCAGCACCACACTCTTGACTCGATTGATTGCTTACTCCTTGTTGCTGTGTCCCTTTTGACTCTGCAATAACTCTTAACATAGGAATGTATAGCATTGGAAGTCACTCACCATTGTGGTCCGTCTAGTCAGTCCAAGTGCTAGGATATATCATACTCAAAAATAACTCATGTTTTTGTCTGCATGTACTTATCTAAGGATCTGAAATTTATTCATGCCAATAGGGATAATTGCAGCCTTTTCCAAGCTGCAGCCTATGGCTGCTTGTCATAGCTATCCTCCATCTTGTGCCTATTTAAATTATTGTTAATATAAATTAAACCACTACTAATGGGTTACTAATCCAAAAGTATCTATTTACCTCCAGTTTGCTTTCCATATTATGTCTACCTGTCTCAATCTATGCAGCTACATTTCATAAAATATCTTTGGTTTTGTTATATCATGCTTGTGAAGCATTTTACGTGGCAGGGAGGAGTTAAGAAAAATATATATTCTGATAGAGATATAGAGATGTATTAAAAATAATTACTCTCTAAGATGCAGAGGTAGAATAAGTGAATGGGATTAGAACAAACAGCTCCAGTTTGAGTCTGAGTTTGAGAAGGTCTCCTTTTTTTATTCTATAAGAACATTGGTTGTGATCTTTTTCCTTGCAGACTTTGCTGGTTTTCTAGAACATAGAATATTACAGCGCAGTACAGGCCCTTCAGCCCTCGATGTTGCGCCGCCCTGTCATACTAATCCGAATACTAATTTTCAAATAAAAGTCAATTAAGTTCCCAGACATGACTTCCCCTTCATGAACCTGACACAAATTAGCCTCCGTCTTTCTAAATATTCATTCATTTCATCCTGCAGCATAGACTTTAACTCTGCTACAATCAAGGTATTAGATTGCTTGTTGCTTAAAGCTATCATTGCATTTTAAAGGAATAACTGAAAGCTACATTAACAAAAATATGGAGTTCTGTTGACGTCAGCTTTTTTCCATACTCACTTTTTAGTATAACTTTTTTCACATATAATAATAATTCTTAGTATGATTAAATAAAATTACATTTGTTTTCATTTACTAAATGTATCTGGTTCAGGTACTGAACAAAAGTATCTGTTCTGAAGAGGCTGGGAATAATGGCATAATGCAAGTCTCACTGCATTGGTGTTACAACCTGAGATTTGTTTAAAAATGAAATGTCTCCTATAGTTGACATTCAATTCTTTTGCAATGTTCTTGAGAGCTTGTGTAAAGGCTAATTATATAAGGGAAAGTTTATATATTGTGCTAAATTCAAATCACTAAATGGAAATCCTGCAAATATTTGCCCCAAAATGATATTTGGTCTGTTCTTCCAGTAGAATAGTAAGCTAAGACAACATTTAGCTCTTTCAATGGTTCAGTCAATTGTTAAAGATTTTATGGTACTTTTTAAAGAACAGAGAGTTACCTGTGACCTGCAAATATTCTTGTCTTGGTCAACCTTTTGAAAATTACAGTTTTTCTTATTGCAGAAAGCATGTTTGCCAACACAATTCATTTTACTTCATACTTTGTGGCATCATTATGTGAGATATTTTAAGTTTCAGTAAACTTTGAGGCAAAATCTGTTTTGTCAGAAAATTTTAGAGAAGCAATTTTATAAATCTATCCTGATCAAATTTGTATGTCTGTTTTATCAAGTTAATGACATGAAGCATAATCTTTCGACAGAAATTGTGAATTTAACACTTTTATAGTACAGGTTAAAGTAGTAGCTTTTACTAAAGGTTTGTATTATGTGAATTACTTTGTTTTATTCTGAAACATAGCTCAGACTGCTTTGGTGTATCTTTGTTCTTGTCTGGAAATCATGCAGAACTGAGAGGTTTTTTTTGTTATTCAGGCAAGGCTTGAGGTGAAATTTTATGCTTGCCTGTGTCATAATGAAGCTCATTCTCCATATGTCATGTCAGCATGGCAGACTGGATTGAATGAGTGTGTGTTTAAGTATGGAACGTGTATCCTATTACAATACATGGATGAAGTCTCACCATCTGTGCTTCGAACACAGAATGCATGTTTTGATGTTTTGCTTTGAATATTTTGTTTGAACAGTAACCATTTGGACCCTGTTCCAATAAACATGCTCTGAAGTCAATGTGTTGCTGAAAAGAGGAAGCTGAACAATCAACTGTGAATTTTTACTAGTCACAGGATCATTATTGTACTGAAGAAGACCATTCGGTCTGTCTCAGCAGTTTCAGCAGTTCATCTAGAACCAATCTCCCACATTCTCCCTGTAACACTGAACATTCTTTCTTTTAAGATAACCCCGTTCCTTCCTGAATGCCTCACTTGAACCAGTTTTTCACCACACACTCTCAGGCTGTACATTCCAGACTAGTGACACTCACTGTATCAAAAGGATTCTCATGTCCCCAATGATTTTTTTGACAATTATTTTCAATCTGTTGTTTTATTCTTGATCCATTAATTTGTGGATTTTTCTCTTATCTCATAGAATTGATTGAGATATTCAATATTATCAACTTTCTCTTCTCCAAGGAAAACAGTCCCGACTTTCCCAATCTGTCAGCACAGTTGGTTCCCAAGGATAAGGAACTTGATTCTTATGGATCTTATCTGCAATTGCTCCAATGCCTCCACATCTTTCTGAGGTGTGGTACCTAGAGCTGGATGCAATTCTGCTGTAACAGTCGAACCAATGCATTGGACAAATTTAACATATGGATAGGTTGAGAGTGCTAGGCCTTTTCTCATTGGCCTTTTCTCATTGGAACGGCGAAGGATGAGGGGTGACTTGATAGAGGTTTATAAGATGGTCAGGGGAATAGATAGAGTAGACAGTCAGAGACTTTTCCCCCCGGGTACATCAGAGTGTTATAAGGGGACATAAATTTAAGGTGAAGAGTGGAAGGTATAGGGGGGATGTCAGGGGTAGGTTCTTTACCCAGAGAGTGGTGGGGGCATGGAATGTGCTGCCTGTGGGAGTGGCAGAGTCAGAATCATTGGTGACCTTTAAGCGGCAATTGGATAGGTACATGGATAGGTGCTTTAGCTAGGACAAATGTTCGGCACAACATTGTGGGCCGAAGGGCCTGTTCTGTGCTGTATTGTTCTATGTTCTATAATTTAACGTAATCTACTTGCTCTCGTACTCTGTTTTTATCAAGAAAATCTAGGATACTTTATGCTTTATTAACTGTACTCTCAACCTGTTCTGCCACCTTCAATAAATTAGTCACATATACACCCAGATCCTGCTGCTTTTCCATTCCCTTCAGAATTGCATCCTTTTGTTTTTATTGTTTCTCAATGTTCTACCCACACAAACGAATCACTGCATACTTATGTGACCATTCCCCCAAAACTGTTTATGGCCTTTTGAAAGTTCTGCACAGTCCTCCAGCATGTTGGCTCAGTGGGTAGCACTGTTGCCTCACAACACTGGGGACCCAGGTTCAATTCCACCATCGGACGACTGTGTGTTGGAGGTTGCACCTTCTCCCTGTATCTGTGAGGGTTTGCACTGGGTGCTCCAGCAGGTTAGGTGAATTGGCCATAGGAAATGTAGGGTTATGGAACTATGGTGGGGGGTGCCCTGGGTAGGATGTTCTTCGAAAGATCGGTGTGGACTCAATGGGTCAAATGGCTTGATTCCACAAAATAGGGATTCTATGATTCTTCTGTTTACAAAGCTTCTAAGTTTCATAGCATTCACCAGTTTTGAAATTGTGTCCTTACCCAGTAATGCATGTCATGCATTAGGACTTCTTGCTTGCTTTCTTGGTACTCATTCGCTTTGAGCTTTCCTGGATTTCCACAGAATCTCTGCCTTGTCTTTTTATGTATTGCCACCTCTTTAAGAACATATAGGCCCACAGTAGTTCTTTCTTCCCATGCCTCTTAGAGCAGACAGAAAGTCAGGCAGCTTGTTGTGTTTGTCAACACTGAACAGTTGGTAGTTTGGGGGCGGGGGGGGGGGCGGCACTGCAGTGTGGCGCTTGGAAATGTTACTGTATGGCACTCTGCTACATCCGTGTCACATCTATAGTAAGTGCCAGCAGTTACCATGATAGGCACACAGTATGTGCTTGAACCAAATGGTCTGAAAGTTTAAGAGGAATAGAACTAGGGCACGCAAAGAGGGAATATAGTTGGTCAGGGGCTACCACCTTAATTAGTTAATGGCATTGTCCAATGGTCAATTGGCAACTGTCAGTTGAGCACTTGGTGTGAGCAGGGTTAGTGGTTTGGTGTCTTTCAATGCCAGGGATTTGAACACAATTGGTTATGCCAATCAAGTGCAACTAGTTCAGGGATCACAAATACATCAGTCAGGGAGCTGCTGAGAAATCAGTCAGCGTGCCTATTCCGCCCTCAGTCAGGAAATGTGGTCAACTGACCAAGGGAAGTGCTTGGGAAGTGCAGGAGGCAGGATGGGTCAGCAGTTTGTCCTCTCCACCAGGACCACCAGCTCCCTGCCTATGAAGCAGGGTGCCATTTTACCCTCTCAGGCATTTAGCTTGTAATTGCACGGCAAGATATTCAGGGCAGTTCCTGGCTGGCAGCATTTGAAATGATGCATAGCTGGTGTTTTAAGTATGGCGCCAGCAGTATGAACATTGTACGATCCTGGCACTGGCAAGCAGTTCCATTGCTGTGGGGCACAAGGTTGTGTGCGAGAGCAATAGCATGGAGGCAGGATGCATAAGTTGTGAAGTGTTCAGCAGAGAATTGCATGAAGAAATTCACCAGAGCTCACTCCCTAATCTTGATACTTTGTCAGGACGTGGGAATATTCAGCCCATAGAGTTTGAAGTATTGCACTGGAAGCTGACACAAACATTCCATGCCTGGAATGCATGTCTAGGTCTCACTGAAATTTGGACCTCAAGCCTCACCAAGACCACTGAGATGTGAGTGCCACACATACTGATGCACCTCTAGCAGCTAACAACTTGGTCCTGGGCTGGGGCAAGATTTGGTTTAAATGGCCTCATGCCCAGTCTGCCAGTGGCCTGCAGTATTGTTTGAATACAGCATTATTGATTCTGAGTTCTGGATCCATGTATGTTTCATCCGTGGCTTTGTGGTTCATGATTTATGGCTCAGAGTCAGAAGGCTGGTTGTTCAAGTCAAGGCTGACTTTCCAGCATATCTGCACCCACTCCCCCCCCCTCGTATCAGACTGTACTGTGTTCTTCTGGACTCATGATTCATCTGCTCTTCCGCAACTCGGTCCTTGTCATTTATTTTAGCCTTTGCAGGTCTTGCGACTTCTCTTCCCCACAACAGCAAACTGCTCCCTTTCACCTTGCCTACCCAGATACCATGAATTTATGAAATAACGTATTCATACATTAAGTGAACATATACATGTGTTTATATATAAAAAATATCTCTTGAAATTATTTGAAGCTGTAATTTGTTACAAAATCTCTCCAACCTCCAAGTTTTTTTTTCTCTCTAGAGCTGAATATTTTAATCTCAGTAAAACAACAGTAATCTAAACAAAATGACAATTGCACTTCTCCAAAGCAGTGTTAATCACCATAAGCTCCCCTCTGCTTATCCCTCCAGATCTTCCTAATCTTCCCTGGTTCAGTGAGTCAATCTGCTAAAACTGAGTTTAATCCTTTCACTAGTTAATGACAAAGCAGCAGACAGTAGAAGCTGCAGGCAGACCTCCCATCAGCCTGGAGTGAAAGTTGAGTGGGACATGTGGGGGTTATTAGAAGAATTATGAAAACAGAAAAATTCTAAATTCCTCAAAGCTAATGGGCTGAATCATACCAGCAATCAGCCAAGTGTCATTTTTGTGGAGTTTCATTGGAGGGTTTCTCTCGGGAGGCTTTGTGAGTTTTCTCGTGCTGTTGTTCCCAAATTCACCTCATTAACGAAATACAACATCCCAATGGCACACCCTTCCTCTAACGTTAGCTCGATTCTCCCACTCACTGTTGGTGGGTGAACATGCCACTGCTGGGATATCCTGGGATCCATGGCAGGGTACCTTCTTTAGAAGGCTGTATGTAACCTCTCGAACACTGTCAGTCTGGAGCTGCCCTCCAAGGTTCATTTACCCTGCACATGGCAGATGAGTTGAAATTGGTGTCCTGCATTACAGGCAGGTATCTGGGTCCCGGTGGATGGGATTGTGGAGAGGAGGGCTGTCTTCGTACCCAGGATTGGTAGAGGAAGCCATGACTTCTGACTTGGGCAGTCTGCTCTCAACTGTCCAGAGAGAAGGTCCAGCAGTTCCACAACAAAGTCATTGGCATTCTCCATTCTGCCAGAGTAAGTCACCATCTACCTCACCTTCACACTGTTTCTGATATTGCACCGTCATGCTCTGGCACTCTCCCTACTTCATCCAATAGCTTCCATCACTCACTGTCATTAACCTAACATGAGGAGAGCTAATGTCATTCCTTTGTTCACGAAGGACTGTAGGAACAGGCCAGGTAATTACAGACCAGTTAGTCTGGTGTCAGTGGTCAGGAAGTTATTGGAAAAAGTTCTGAAGGACAGGATTAATCAACTTGGAAAGGTATAGATTAATCAGGGACCTTCAGCATAGATTTGTCAGAGGGAGATCTTGTCTGACTAATGTAACTGAGTTTTTTGATAAGGTGATTAAATATCTTGATGAGGGTGGTGCAGATGATGTGGTTTACATGTACTTCAATAAGGCCTTTGACAAGATCTGACATGGAAAGCTGGTCCAAAAGATAACATCCCATAGGATCAAAGACTAATCAGCAAACTGGATCCAAAACTGGCTTACAAATAAGAGACAAAGAGTGATGGTTGACAGTTTTTAGATTAGATTAGATTAGATTACTTACAGCATGGAAACAGGCCCTTCGGGTTGTTTTGTGATTTGGAAGTAGTGTCCAATGGTGTACCACAGGGATCAGTGCTGAGATTTTTGCTGTTGGTAACGTGCATTAAAGACTTGGATGTGAATGTAGAAGGTATAATTAGTAAGTTTGTAGGTGACATGAAATTGGGATTGTTTTTGATTAGTGAGGATGATGGTCTCGGGCTACAGTCTGATATTGATCAGCTGGTAAATTGGGCAGAGCAATGGCAAATGGAATTTAATCCTGATGCATGCAAGGTGATGCATTTTGAGAAGTCTAATAAGGGAACACTATACATAATGAATGGTAAGTCTCTAGGGAATACCGAGGAACAAAGGGACCTTGATGTACAAGTCCATAGAGCCCTGAAGTGTTCGGACCGGTAGACAGGGTGGTGACACAGTCACATGGGATGCTTGCCTTCATTAGCCAGGACAGAGAATATAGGAGCAAGAAAATTGTTATAACAACTTTATAAAATATTGATAGGCCACAGACCAAATACTCTGTACAGTTCTGACCACGTTGGAAGGATATGGAGAGGGTACAGAGGAGATTTACCAGGATGTTATCTGGAATTAAAAGTGTCAGTTAAAGGAAAGACTGGATGTGCTGGGTTTGCTATCCTTGGGGCAGAGGAGGCTGTGAGGCGATCTGATTGAGGTATGCAAATTTATGAGAGGCATAGACAGTATATCGTGAGAATCTCTTTTCCCGTGGCAGATGTGTCTAACACCAAAGTGAGTATGTTTAAGGTGATGAATAAGTGGTTTAGAGGAAAGTTGTTTTAGCCAAAGAGTGGTAGAAATATGGAACATGCTGTCGGAGGCAGGTACTCTCGCAACATTTAAGAAGTATCTGAATGAGCACTTAAAGTGCCAGGGCATAGTAAACCACATACCAAGTGCAGGATAATGAGATAAGTGTGGTTTCATGTATGTTAGTCAGCATAGACACGGTGGGCTGAAGGACTGTATGACTTTCTAAACCCCTCCCGCTGCTGATGCTGCAAGGCCCCTGCACCTCCTACTAAAATGGTTTTCTAGTTTTGTAACTCTCCCAATAATTCCCACTAGCCCCACTCAATGTTTTGTCAGACATAAGAGGAAGTCTGACTGCAGGTTGTAACCTAACAATGGCTGGTTTGTCATCAGCCAACTCTAGGTATGATGGCAGTTTGCTGATGACAGTTATTCTTCTCCCTGAAGTGAAACATTTACCATGAGTCATTCCACCGAGCTCACTGACTGGGTGTAAACACGACCCATGAAACCTGCCAGTCTCAATTTTAATGATCATGTAGCTGTGGTAAGAGAGCCCAGAAAATAGTGAGCGCACCCTTGAGACCCTCTTACCTAGCTACTGTGGGAGCTGGGCAAAATCACCAGGGGAAACAAAGACTTTAACAGTACTGAGTGATCTTGTGTTCTAAAGAGCAAAACATTTTAATTGCTTACATGCTTTGCAACAGTGGCATGTTTGTACATTACACTCCAAAAGAAATTAGTTTCAACAATTTAGAAATGTGCTTTAACTTTAGCTTGTATGCTTTCAAATCAGAATATGGTATTGTCCAAGTCATTTTAAAATGTTGATTATGCAACGACTCATCTCTTGCATAGTTTCACATCAAATATTTGGCTGTTCACTGACTCTAACTGTAACAAAATGGAAAGTATGGAGGGGAGGTTTTTGTTAAAATATAGTCCAATAAGCAACCCAAAAAAAAAGTTCTGAAGTATTATTTGTTTCATTTTCCTGAGAATGTAAGTGATTCATGGCTAGAATAAAGACGACAGGATATTGTGCTCTGGCAATAGCTGGAGTCCATAAAACTGAATATGTTTGGAAAAATTTGTTATTAAGTGAGTGCCAATGCACTTCAAATTAATAAGTTTCAGTAGGGCAATAGGGTGGTTCATTGGTTAGCATTGCTGCCTCATTGTGCCAGGGACCTAGGTTCGATTCCTGTCTGTGTGGAGTTTGCACATTCTCCCCGTGTCTGCATGGGTTTCCTACTGGTGCTCCAGTTTCCTCCCACAGTCCAAGTGGTTTGGTGCAAGTCAGGTGGTTTGGATGTGGTAAATTGCCTATAGTCTCCAGAGATGTGGACACTAGGTGGATTAGCCATGGAAATACATGGTTACAGGGATGGGGTGGGCTGCTCAGAGAGTCACAATGGACCTGATGGGCCGACTGATGTACTTTCACACAGTTGGGATTCTATGATCATTAGATTATAAAACTAAAAGTTGTAGGAGCAGAACTAATTTATTCAGCCCATTGAGTCTGCTCTGCCATTCTATAATTCTGCTAGTAATCTTTGATAGTCAAAAAAAAAACAAAATTGTTAAGTGGACCACCTCAGAAATGGAGAAAGATGTCTAACTCCAGTATCTCAAAAATAGAGGGTGCTGGTCACTGCAAGTAGTGAAGATTCTCTGACAACTATCAAATTATTGATAATTATCAAAGGTTCAGAGGACATTTGCTAGGATGTTGCCTGGTATGGAGGGAAGGTTTTACAAGGAAAGGCTGGGGGACTTGAGGCTGTTTTCATTGGAGAGAAGAAGGTTGAGAGGTGACTTAATGGAGACATAATAAGATAATCAGAGGGTTAGATACGTGGAGAGCTTTTCCCCTTGGATGGCGATGGCTATCATGAGGGGGCATAGCTTTAAATTGAAGTGTGATAGATATAGGACAGATGTCAGAGATAGTTTCTTTACTCAAAGTAATAGCGGCGTGGAATGCACTGCCTGTAACAGTAGTTGACTCGCCATCTTTAAGGGCATTTAAATGGTCATTGGACAGACATATGGACGAAAATGGAATGAGGGAGGTTAGATGGGCTTCAGTCTGGTTTCACAGGTTGGTGCAACATCGAGGGCTGCAGGACCTGTACTGCGCTGTAATGTTCTATGTTCTCAATGGTTAGGTGTTCTTAAATAGACAAAATGGTTCGCAGTTGCCTCATGCCAATGGCTTCAGCTAGATAGGGAGTGAAATTGGTGACACCTTGGTACTTTTTAAGTTGCTAACTTTAATAAGTGTGGATTTGAAAATGGTTAATAATTTCCTCAGTTAATCCTAGATAGGAATTCAGATTAAAAGGTGATTAACCCGAAATGTTGAATCTGTGTGTTTTTCTCTCTCTCTCTCACTGTCTTCCTCCACAGATGCTGCTCAATCACCTGAGTGTTTCCAGCATTTTCTGTATTAATTTCAGATTTTCAGCAAATGGTTGCTACGGTTTCAGACATTTTCTTTGATTCAGAAGAACTTGAAACACAATGGATTTGGTCATGTTAATAAATGTCTTGAATAATAAAGATGGAAACTCTTGCGCAGTCTTCCACTGAGGCTGTATTCCCATTTGATGAGAAATTTGAATCCAATCAATGCAAGAGCACATTAAGTTAAAACTAATATTAGCTCTTGTGCCAAAGCTAGTTGGGCACATGATTGCTGTCCTGCTGGATGTCTGTAATTGGTTGACGGTACATTTGCATTAAGATGTTTTATTAGTCACAACATAATGCATCTATTTTTTCCAATATCAGTAGCTATAAAGCATATAACCAAACTTAAGAAAACAATACATTATGGATGAATGCACCAGAAAGTTTAAAATCATTTCCATATGTTTTGAAAGGATGTTTACCCAGCCTACAAAAGCTCATTAGTTTGGAATGAGATTTGCTGCATGTACTTCAGAGAGAGAACCATGATCATATGAGTTGTGATAAGTAAACAAAGCATCATATTTTGAAATGGCTGTGAACTGCACCTTGATTGTTTTGATTGTAAAACTTGCTGATAATAGTTGATATTTCAGATGGCAGCGTCTTGAAAGGTCATTCTAGTGGATTGGGGCATCATGGCAGAACGAGTGAGCACTGTTAGTAAAGACAAAGGAATGACAGTGAAGACTGTGAAGAAGAACATAGAGTGAAGGAAATGCTGATGTAAGCAACTGTAAGTTCACTATGTCCTTTAGGGGACGGAAACCACCGTCCTTACCTTTTCTGGTGTGTGTGTGACTCCAAACCCACAGCAACGTGGTTGACCCTTAACTGCATGGCGGGTAATTAGAGATGGGCCTAGCCAGTTACACCCACACCCTGCAAATGTATTTAAAAAACATTGATCTGGAAATGCTTTGTAAGTTAAGTTGGCCATTTGACTTTTGCAAGAGTTGGGATGAAGAAAGTACTGGCCTTTTGATCAATTTAAGAACAAGAGCTGCCTACAACTGAAAACACAATGCTGTCTTGTGGAGACTGGAGGTGAGAAGACTGGCTCTGGCTCTGGCTCTGGCTCTGGTTGGAGAAATTGCATGATAGAAGTTTGATCATAGTTGAGGTGAATGTTTTTGGGAATGTTGACTTTTGTAATTTATCAGTGTGGGAAAGGAGACTGTTGGCTTGGAATTGAATGTCATGCTGAGGCTTTATATGACCAGGATTAACTTGAAGTGATTTGGTGAGAACTATAGCCTGATAGTTGCGGTACCCAGAAATATTTAATTCAAATTCCATCTTTACAAATTGTAGAATAAAACGCAGTGAATCTGTTGTCACTTTGGGACAGCACCAGAAAATGGCCATTAAAGCTGCGGTGTGGCTATAGAACCCCAAATACTTCCCGCATCCTTTAGAGAAAGAAACCTGTGATTTATATAATATTTAATCCTCTGGATGTAAATCCACATTTGTTGCCCAACTTAGTTACACTTTGAGTGATGGGTATCTGTTTTAAGTTGCAATTCATTTGGTAAGTACATTGTAGTGCTACTAGATAAGGAATTCTGGGAATGTAGATAAGGAGTATGCTTCAGCAGTTTAGAGAGTGGAAAGGAGCTTGAAAAGAAATTGAGAGCAAATGGGGGCCACTAAATATCCCTGGCAGATACGATTAAGGAAAACATCAAGGCATTTTATAAGTATATTAAGAATAAGAGGATTACCAGCGAAAGAGTTGTGCATAATGGAGACCAAAGGGGAAATCTGGGCGAGGCCTTAAATGATGATTTCTCATCTTTATTCATAGAGAGGAAATACATAGTAGCTAGCGATTTCAGTTGGAATGGTGAGGTTCTAGAACACGTTAAGATCAATAAGGAGAAGGTATTGGATGTTTCAGTAAGAATAAAAGATCATAAATCCCCAGACCCTGATGAGATGTATCCCAGGTTGTTATGGGAGGCAAGGGAAAAGATTGCTGGTGTCCTGGTGGATATATTTAATACTTATTGGCTGCAGGTTGTGTCAGATGACTGGAGGATAGCTAATGGGGTTTCTTCATTCAAGACGGACAGCTGGGACAGGCCAGGTAATTACAGACCAATTAGTCTGATGTCAATGGTAGGGAATTAATTGGAAAAATATTCTGAGGGACAGGGTTAATCAAGACTTGGAAAGGCAGGGATTAGGCAGGGGCAGTCAGCATGGATTTGTTGGAAGAAAATCCTGTCTGACAATTTTGAATTTTTTGAAAACATGACTAAAGGTATTGATCAGGATAGTACAGTTGATGTGGTTTACATGAACTTCACTAAGGCCTTTGACAAGAACCCACATGGCAGGCTGGTTCAAAAGATAACATTAGCAAGCTGAATACAAAATTTGCTCACAAATAGGAGGCAAAGGGTGATAGTCCAGGATTTGTTTTTCTAATTGTAAGCCTCTGACCTGTGGTGTACCCTTGCTGTTTGGTAAGTATATTAATGACTTGGATGTGAATGTAGAAGGTACAATTAATAAGTTTGCAGAAGACATGAAAATTAGGGGTGTTGTTGATAGTGAGGAGGGTGGTCTCAGGCTGCATTCTGATATTGATCAGGTGGTAAGTTGGCAGAGTCATGGCAGATGGAATTTAATCCTAATAAATGTGAACATTTTGGGAAGTTTGGTAAGGGAAGGGCTTACACAATGAATGATATGTCCCTAGGAAGTATTGAGGAACAAAGGGGCCTTGAAGTACAAGGCCGTAGATCCTTGAAGGTATCATCATAGATATACGAGGTGGTAAAGAAGGCATATGAAATGTTTGCCTTCATTAGCCAGTGTATAGAATATAGGAGCAAGGAAGTGTTGTTACAACTTTATAAAACATGATTAAGCCACAGATGGATTACTGTGTTCAGTTCTGATCACAACACTGTCAGGACATGATTGTACTGGAGAGGGTGAAAAGGAGATTCACCAGGATGTTGCATGGAATGAAATATCTCAGTTATGAGGAGAGACTGGATATGCTGAGTTTGTTTTCCTTGGAGCAGGGGAGGTTGAGGGGGGAAATCTAATTGAGTTATGAGACGCACAGACAGTAGATCATGAGAATCTTTTCCCCATGACGTGTTTAAGACCAGAGGGCTTAAGTTTAAGGTGAAGAGAAGTTGTTCAGAGGAAGTCTGAGGAAAATATTTTTCACCAAAAGGGTGGTAGAAACATGGAACATGTACTACTTGAGAGGATGGTGGAGGCATTTACTCTCGCAACATTTAAGAAGCTTCTGGATGGGCACTTAAAATGTCAGCCCATCATAGCTATGGACCAAATGCAAGTAGATGGCCTTAGTGTAGGTCAGTGTTGGTTGGTCAGCATAAGCATGGTAAGCTGAAGGGCCTGGTTCTATGCTGTATGACTCTATGCATAAGAGGTATAGTTAGTAAGTTTGCAGATGACATCAAAATTGGAGGTGTAGTGGACAGCGAGGAAGGTTACCACAGATTACAATGAAATCTTGATCAGATGGACCAATGGGCTGAGATGTGGCAGATGGAGTATAATTTAGATAAATGCAAGGTGCTGCATTTTGGGAAAGCAAATCCTAGCAGGACTTAATGGTAAGGTCCTAGGGAGTGTTGCTGAACAAAGACACCTTGGAGTGCAGGTTCATAGCTCCTTGAAAGTGGAGTTGCAGGTAGATAGGATAGTGAAGAAGGTGTTTGGTATGCTTTCCTTTATTGGTCAGAGTATTGAGTACAAGAATTGGGAGGTCATGTTGCGGCTGTACAGGACATTGGTTAGGCCACTTTTGCAATATTGCATGCAATTCTGGTCTCCTTCCTATCAGAAAGATGTTGTGAAACTTGAAAGGGTTCAGAAAAGATTTACAAGGATGTTGCCAAGGTTGGAGAATTTCGGAGAGGTAGAATAGGCTAGGGCAGTTTTCCCTGGAGTATCGGAGATTGAGGGATGACCTTATAGAGATTTATAAAATCATGAGGGGCAAGGATAAGATAAATAGACAAAGTCTTTTCCCTGGGGTGGGGGAGTCCAGAACTAGAGGGCATAGGTTTAGGGTGAGAGGGGAAAATTATAAAAGAGACCTAAGGGGCAACTTTTTCATGCAGAAGGTGATAGGTGTATGGAATGAGCTGCCAGAGGAAGTGGTGGAGGCTGGTACAATTGCAACATTTAAGAGGCATTTGGATGAGTATATGAATAGGAAGGGTTTGGAGGGATATGGGCCGCGTGCTGGCAGGTGGGAATAGATTGAGTTGGGATATCTGGTCGGCATGGATGAGTTGGACCGAAGGGTCTGTTTCTACGCTGTACATCTCTATGACACTATGACTATGATTTTTACCAAAATATGACTCCAGTTGTGCACTTCACAGATGGCTCCTAAATACTTAGTGCAACTTGAGATAGGCAGTAAAATTCTCCTTATTGATGCTGAATGACACATTTACAAGAAGCCAAGGATTGTGGAAGCTGTGCAGAAAAAGGCACTTAAGTAAACTAAAATTTTTGGAAATTTTAATTTCTCAAAGACTAATCTGGAAATGTTAACATTTGGGTGGGAAAGTGGCTGGCCTGTCCAGGAACAGCAGCAAGAGGCTCAGCCAATTCTAATGGACAGGCCTTAGTAACATCTCACTGGTCAACCTGTCCAAAAAAGTACTGACCGGATCTGATTAGCTACTTCTCTGATTAGTTTGCCCAATTTTACTTTTCACTGGACTTATTTCAAGAAGTAAATCTCCAGATGATCATTGACTCCAAACAGCTCTACAATCAATAACCTGACTGGTAAAGATAGGTCTTAACTAGAGTCGGTATAGAATTTTAAGTAGCAGCTACTGTTGAGCTGCACTGTTTTACACTGTTTCAACTTTGAAGTGCATCGACTGTTTGATTGGCTTTATTGTTAGATCAATAGTACAGCTTTAATAACTGGTAAATATGGATTAATGTAGTCAATTGTATGCATTTGAGTTGTTGGATTTTATAAGTAACTGTTTTGTTTGATAAAACTTTAATCAGTTGAATACATTATATATTACTCAAATGAAATGTTTTATTTCCCCCATCCCATTCCCATATCCATCCAAATTGCTGCCAACATTTTAAGCTGATGGAAGTCCATATATGTTTTAATGAAAAATCTTTCTTTATGTACAATCATCCAAGTACAGTAAAATGTATACCTACCTGAAAATGTGTTACATAATATTATTTTCAACTGATACCAGGGAACATTGTACCTCATTATAATGCATTTTAGTTGCTATCAGCATTTTGCATATCCTATGTGCATATTGTGTATAAGATATACAAGCATGCCTGACTCAGTCAAATGTGTTTAGACCCTATCATTTTTTTTTAAATGGTAATTTATGTATCCACCTTGGTTTATTTCCTTTACACATAGTGCTTATTATAAGGATGGGGAAAGATGAAAGAAAAGAATTAAGAAGTGAAAGAATTGTGATGCTGGAAATCAGAAACAAAAGCAAAAATTTCTGGAAAACCTCAGCATCTGTGGACAGAAATCAAAGTTAATATTTTGGGTCCAGTGACCCTTCCTCAGAATTGATGGTGGCCAAGAAAAAGTTGCTTTTTATGCAGAACGTAAGTTGGAGGTGAATGTAAGGAGTAAACGACAGGTGGAGATGGAGCCCAAGAACAGAAAAGAACAGTTGGACAGACAAAGGAGTTGATTAAAATCATCCTAGGAGAATGAATAGACCAAAGAGAGCCAATGGATGTTTGTACCTGGAAGTCAAGAAGGCCTTTGACAAGGTGCCACAGAGGAGGTTGCTGAGTAAGATAAGGGCCCATAGTGTTAGAAATAAGGTGCTAACATGGATAGAAGCTTGGCTGTGTGGCAGAAAACAGAGTGGAAATTAAAGGGTCCTTCTCAGGATGGCAGCTGGTGAAAATTGGTATTCAGCAAGTCTCAGTGTTGGGACCATAACTTTTCGCTTTACACATTAATGATCTAGATGAAGGAACTGAGGGCATTCTGCCTAAGTTTGCAGACAATACAAAGATAGGTGGAGGAACAAGTAGCATTGAGGAGGCAAAGAGGCTGCAGAAGAATTTGGACAGGTGAGGAGAGTGGGCAAAAAAGTGGCAGATGGAGTACAATGTCGGAAAGAGTGAGGTCATGCAGTTTGGTAAGAAGAATAGAGGCATGGACTATTTTCTAAATGGGGAGAAAATTCAAAAGTTTGAAGTGCAAAGAGACTTGGGAGTTCTAGTCCAGGATTCCCTCAAGGTAAACTTGCAAGTTGAGTCAGTAGTTAGGCAGGCAAATGCAATTATGGCATTTATTTTGAAAGGACTTGAATATAAAAACTAGGATGTACCTCTGAAGCTGTATAAGCTTTGGTCAGACCACATTGGGAGTATTGTGTGCAGTTTTGGGCCCTATATCTCAGGAAGGATGTCCTGGCCCCGGAGCGTGTTCAGAGGAGGTTCATGAAAATGGTCTCCGGAATGAAAAGCTTAACATATGAGGAATGTTTGAGGTCTCTGGGTTTATACTTAATGGAGTTTAGAAGGATGAGGAGATCTAATTGAAACTTACAGAATACTGAATGGCCTGGAGAGAGTAGACGTTGGGAAGATGTTTCCATTGGTAGGAGAGACTAGGACCTGAGGGCATAGCCTTAGAGTAAAGGTAAGACCTTTTAGAATGAAGAAAAGCAGAAACTTCTTTAGCCAGAGAGTGGTAAATCTATGGAATTCATTGCCACAGAAGGATTTGGAGGCCAGGTCATTGAGTATATTTAGATTCTTGATTGCCAAGGAAATCAAAGGTTATGGGGGGAAGAGTGAGAAAATGGGGTTGAAAAATCTATCAGTCATGACTGAATGGCAGAGGAGATTCGATGGGCTGAATGGCCTAATGTCTGCTCCAAAATCTTATGGTCTTACTGGGGACTATTGGGCCAACAATGGGTTGTGAGTAATTGCAGACCATGTCATAACAAGGCATAGTGCATGGGATTTGGAATAAGGACATGGGAGAAGGTGTCTCAAGCCCTTAAATTGTTAAACTTAATATTGAGTCCAGAAGGCTGTAGCATTCCCAAGTGAAATATGAGGTGCTGTTCTTCCAGCTTGTAGCAAGACTGAGACAGAGATGTTAGCCAGGGAATAAGGTGGGGTGCTGAAATGGCAGGCAACTGAGACCTCAGGGTTTTGCTTTTTGCAGATAGAGCATAAGTGTTTTGCAAAGCAGTCACCCAGTCTTTGTTTTGCCAATGTAGAAGAGACCACATTGTGAGCAGCGAATACAATAGATAGATTGCATGAAGTGCAAGCAAAGCACTGGTTCACCTGGAAGGTTTGTTTGGGCCCTTGAATACTGCGGAGGAGGAGGTAATTGGGCAGATGTTACACTTTCTGTTGTTGCCTGGAAAGATGCTGAGGGGATGCTGAGAGTGAGAGTGGACCAGGGTGTCATAGAGACCTGTAGAAGGCTGACAGTGGGGGTAGGTAATATATATATGCTGATGTCATCTTGCTGGAGGTAATAGAAATGGCAACTAACGATTCTCTGGATGTGGATGCTGGTGAAATGGCAGGTGAGGACAAGGGGAATCCTATCGCTGTTGTGGGAGGAAAGGTTGGGGGTGGAGGCTGAAGTGTGGGAGATGGGTTGGACCCGGATGAGGGCTCTATCGGCTATAGTCCTTGGGAATCCTTGTTTGAAGGTGGACATTTTGGAGGCCTCCTTGTTGATATTGGCATCATCAGAATAGAAGAGATGGAGGAACTGGGAGAATGGAATATAGTCTTTATAGGAAGCAGGATGTGAGGAACTGGATGTAGGTTAGCTTGCTGAGCAGGAAGGTTCATTTTCAGACGTTTCATCACTACACTAGGTAACATCTTCAGTGACCCTCGAGACAAAGCACTGCTGATGATTCCTGCTTTCTATTTATATGTTTGTTTCTTTGGATTGGTGATGTCATTTCCTGTGGTGATGCAATTTCCTATGGTGATGTCATTTCCTGTTCTTTTTCTCTGAGGGTGGTAAATGGGGTCCAAGTCAATGTGTTTGTTGATAGAGTTTCATTTGGAATGCCATGCTTCTAGGAATTCTCGTGTGTGTCTCTATTTGGCTTGTCCTAGGTTCGGATGTGTTGCCCCAGTTCCTTATCAGTATATAAGGATACTAGTGGGAGAGGGTCATGTCGTTTTGTGGCTAGTTGATGTTCATGTATCCTAGTGGCTAGTTTTCTGGTTGTTTGTCCAATGTAGTGTTTGTTACTGTTCTTGCATGGTATTTTATAAATGACATTTGTTTTGCTTGTTGTATGTATAGGGTCTTTCAAGTTCATTAGCTGCTGTTTTAGTACAACAAGCCATAGATATTAGACAGCGACAAACACAGAAAATGAAAAAAAACTAGATCGGCAAAAAAAACTAGACAAACTTAAACAAAGTAATGACACTGACAACACAGAAGCATGGCATTATCAAAATATCAGAGTTGGCCTTGTAGAGACAGGTGCAGAGAGATAAAGAGCGCAAAACAAATCAGTTCCCAGGAAATATCATTAGTTTAACTTTGTCTATTTGTCATTTTATTTCATTTTATTGGATTAATTTTGCAATTAAGGCTGTACTGTTTGTTAAGAGACCTATAAAAGTTGTCTATGTTAAGCTAAAGTACGCAGCTTTTCCAGAGTACACCGAAGTGCTTAACCCCTGTGTTGCTGGATAACCTGTGCCTGGCGTCATAATAAATTGTTAAATATTGCTGAATCAGACTGAGCTGCTAGTGTTTATTTGACCGATCATGGAACCGAGAGGCCTCTCTTAGGGAACCAGATTTACAGGAGTTGATGGGTTTGTACTAGATATTGGTGGCCATCCTATCCCCTGGTGTAGAAGTAGAAATGTTGAGGAAGGGAAGGAAGGCGTCAGAGATGGATCAAATGAAAGTGAGCGCAAGGTGGAAATTGGAAGCAAAATTGATAAACCTTTCCAATTCCAGATGACAGAGGGAAGCAGCATCAATGTTATCATCAATATATTGGAGAAAGAATTATGGGTGGGGGTCAGAATAGGACTAGAACAAGGAACATTCCACATACCCACAAAGAGACCAGTATAACTGGGGCCCATGCTGGTACCCATGGCCACCCCTCTGATCTGAAGAAAGTAAGCTAAGTTAAAAGAGAAGTTGTTCAGGATGAGGAAAATAGTTAATTTGTTTTTAGTAATCTATTGTTGGCCCAACTTTCTCACATCCCTTCACTAGGTCATTTATTCCACATATCTATGAACTAGTAGAGAAAACACAATATCTTGATTTGTTAATTAAAAATTTTGTTTTAAACCTTGTATTTTGATTCATCTTCTACACAGAACTGGAGCTATGAGCTTTTCAAAATATGGTTAAAACAGCACTTTTTTTATTTCATTAAATAATAGAAAATTACCTATGTTCCCCTATCCTAACTAAAATATTTATTCAATGTGAAATTAACTATCCAAATTCAAATTATTTTGACTTTGGATCTGAGCCTATGTTAAATTGAACATCTCAGTGACCCTAAAGTGTATTGAAAATGAATATTCAATGACTTCTAATTGACTTAGCTGTAGCAATCTGTGAATGACTACATCAATCTGAATTTTCTTCTTTGGCAAGATATTTGTATATGACTAAGAAGGAATCCATTCTTGACACAAATCAATTAAATGTACTTAGCCAATTATTTACATGAACCATTAACAAATTGCTTGCTCAACAAAATAAGTTACAAACATGGCTGAATTTTGCAGGGAAACCTTGAAGTTCCACTATGAGGTTGAAAGCAGAAGTTGATCTTAATTCTGTGGCTGGTAGTTGCATTTTGTCAGAGGCAGCTAATTAGCAAGTTAATTTCATTATTCACGGGAATTAGGCATCACCGAAAAATGCAGCATTTGTAGCCTATCCCTAAATGTCTTTGAAATGAGTGACTTGCTAGGCCATTTCAGAGGGCAGTTAAGAGTCAAATCCATTTGTCTGGAGTCACACAATGACCAGACAGGTCAGAGATAGGAGATTTCTGTTTCTGACATTAATGAACCAGGTGGATTTTTAATGACAATCACGGTCCCTGTCACTGAGAGTAGCTTTCAATTCCAGGTTTTGTAATTGAATTTAATGGCCACCATCTGCCATGTGGGCTTCGAACCTTCATTCCCCCCCCCCCCCCCCCCCCACAGAAGATTAGCCTGGGCCTCTGGTATACCTTCACAGGAGGCTCCCAAGCACTGAGGATGTCACCTAAACAGGGAACGAAACGTCTGCAACACAAATTCCCACCTCAGCGAACAGAACCACAACAAGCACCCGGGCTACAAATCTTCTCACAAATTTTGAACTCTAGTATACCAGCCCAATGACAAGACTGCTCTGACAATATCTCTTACTGAGGCCAATGTCCAATTAAGACTACTGGCTGAAATATGAGGGGTTAGCATTTCAGCACTGCCACTGATTGACTTTGGCTGGTCCTGAGATTGCATGAGCAAGGAAAAGATACTTCAGACTGGGGGGCTGAAGGCTTGGGGCGGGGGGTCACTCTGAAGAGAATATGATACGTGAATGGGCAGACAACCAGTCCCTGGTGGGCCAGATCAGAGGAGTCATGATGCTGGCTGACTATGTTAGTGGTGGTGTGCCTATTTTAGATGAAAAACTACTCTGAAGATGCCAGGGTTTACAGCAGCAGCCCGTCAATGTGAACTAAATGCCTTTGAGGACAGACAGTGGCCATTGGCCATTTTATGTGACGCACACAGCCATGTGAGCTGCTGTGCTGATGTGACATGGTGTTATGAAAACTATAGGATCCCATGCCAACACCACCTTCCACCATTTTGCCAGCACTCCTGTCAACCAGCTCATTGACAATGAGCCAGAAAGATTCATCAGGGTATTTTCCACTCCTTTTGACGAGTAGCAGTTCTGATTTTTTTTACCGTACTGATAAAGAGTCTGAGAATGATTAGACCTTTCCCAGGATAAAGCATCGACTGACTTGCCCCACGTCACCCTACCAAATATTGAGTGAGGGAATTCTTCATTCAAGAAATACAGGTTTAGTTATTGATTGACCAATGGCAAATTAGTCATTGTGTTATTGCAACAGCTGAAAATCATTCTCCTTCCCTTGTCATTCTCCCCAAAGTATTTTTTTCTCTTTTAATTGGCCATTATCGTTAAGACTGTCTCCTACGCTTTGCTGCTGTTTCAAGCAGTCAAGCAACAGCACACAGTGGATGGGATGTGACAGATCGCAAGATTAGGAATTCATG
Source organism: Chiloscyllium punctatum (assembly GCF_047496795.1). Lineage (NCBI taxonomy): Eukaryota > Metazoa > Chordata > Chondrichthyes > Orectolobiformes > Hemiscylliidae > Chiloscyllium > Chiloscyllium punctatum. Next base: position 76,589,683 of record NC_092746.1, read on the forward strand.
ATGCCGATATGTGCAGTCAGTCTTGACCTTCCCGAATGACAAAAGCAGGAGCGAGGTACAGCGATTGAGATGTCAGTTAGGGTAGCCCTGCTCTTGGACCATGGACCTCAGGAAAGCAGGGTATGTGTTTTATATATTGACTTGCTTTGTTATTATCTCTGTGTAGCTCTAACTCTGAATATCTAAAGAACTTGACTGTAGGTTTATATTGCAAAATTTAATGTTCAATCTTATATCACAGCCATTTGTGTTATAAAATCCTGTTTTATTTTGTAATGCAATCACATTTTAAGTTTTTCCCAATTTTAAATGATGTCTTAAAACATATATGGAATAGAATTAGGCCAGTACTAAATACAGACACTTTCAGTCAAGATTTGATTTTATTGATGTATGCCCATATTCAAAAGGGGTCAAACAAAGGGAGAAGATAGAAATGAATGTTAATTGGAGGGGTAGGAAGACTTTTAAAGCTGGTGAGGAAGTTGGAAATGTGAGGGATACACACAAGACCAGAAACAAGAAGTGAGGTTTGGCTGCAAGGTGCACTGGAAGAAATGTAACCTAAGAGGAGACAGGAAAACTAGCAAGAACAATGCTCTATTCTAGAAGTGCTGAAAGCAGTTATCCCAGAAAGATTTCTTTGGAGAAAGGAGCCAGAGGTGGAGGCAATGGGAAGGAACGTGGTAGTGCTGTTAGTAACGTATCTGCCATTTACTGCTTTTTTTTTTGTAGCATCCGGCCACATTTGTTTCTCTCTTGTCCTTGCTCACGTTCTCTCTCTGGCTGTCTTTGTAAAGTAAAGTAGTTGGCCTTGTTTCAGATGCTCTTTGGTGAGTCTAAAGAATACTACTCAAAGTCAGTGAAGCAAAAGGAATGTGTCACAAGTGTGAAATGGAAGGAAAACCAGCATACAAGTTTTAAACATGTGCATGGAGGAATACGAAATGAAACCTTGCTCGTGTTTTACATAATCATGCAGAGTTATCTCAATGCAAATTTTTTGTATGAGCATTTTAAATTAGCAGAATATATTGGATAAAAAAAGTTAAAATGTTAGAAGTTAATGGCTATTGGATCAGACATTTTAAGATCTTGCATACATACTTAACCAATTATCTGGATTAATAATAATAGGCTATGTATTTGGTTCAAATGGATCATTGGATATATAAAAGGACATTTTATTGACTTCACTACCATACAATATTTCAATAACATGACAGCATATCCACTTATTTGTTATGTACAGCAACAGAATGCAATCTATTATATTAATGTAAAGTAACTATAGGTTATATAGCAAATGCATGGACTCATGAGACTGAAGTTGTTTTACTGCCATTTAAGTATATTGGAACTGTAAGGATGTTGCAGAGTTTGAGGAAATGGTGGACCTAAAAGCTGGGCTGTATTTAATCTTAAAATCTTCTTGTAGTAAAGGCAAGCAAAAATTAAGGTTGAAAATGACATTATATTTTAATTATAATTTTGTTAAACAAATGTTGGTAATAAAACTACAGATATATAATTCATGTAAAATTGACTTTTTAAAGCAAGGAGCCTATACCTCCAGAGAAATGGCCTTCATTCTGATCCCGAACATAATTCTTAGATAGGAATGATATAATGGAAATTTTAATTTCAAATCCATCTCTACTTCATAAACTTCAGTTTTTATCAAGGGCTTTCTATCTATCGGAAACAGTCTAACCTTTCCCTTTGACTTTCCCTCTGACTTATCTCATTGACTTATGTTAGTATTTTAACACAAATGATGAAAGGATAGTATTTCATATTGAGCTGTGTTTTTTTAGCTAGTCTGACTCATATCTTATTCAAGACTTCCTTCGAGTCAATATCGTACCACATTTTAATTATTTGATAAAAGATGATCTAGTCATTAATTCATTCAAGTTCTTATCTTAAATAATTGTGATAAGACAATCTAGATAACCATCAGATTCTCCTCAGGCTTATTATCTGCTTGAAGATCATGGCCTAACTTTTAACCTTGACAACAAGCCTGGGTGGAGTTGACTCCAGCAAAAGTCAGAATTCATTCCTCATCTCTAATTTCTCTTGAGAGGGAAGTGGTGAGCTGCTCCTTTCAAATGTTGCAGAGAATGTGATGTGGATACAGCCATGGGAAGGATGTGCCCGGATTTTGATCTAGTGACCGTGAAGGAATGGTGATACAATTCAGATCAGAATGTTGTGTCGTTGGAGGGGAACTTCCAGGTGGTGCAGCTCTCAGGCATCTGTTGCCCTTGTCCTTCTAGATAGTAAAGCTTACGTGAGTTGGAAGATGCTGTCAAAGGTCGTTTGGTGAGTTATTGCAATATGTTTTGTATTTTGTACGTAGGGCTGTCACTGTGTGCTAGCAATGCAGAGTGTATGTTTGAGGTGGTGGATTAGGTGCCAGTCAAACAGGCTGCTTTGTCTTGGATGATATCAAACTTCTTGAATGTTGTTGGGTTTTTTTTATCATGTGGTTTGATGCCACATTATGACTTTGAGTTTGAGACATACTGGTCAGGGAGAAGGTGAGTAAAGAACTACCTTCAGATTTAGAATTCAAAGCAACACTACTATATATTACAGGTACAAGATCCTTTATCCGAAATGCTCGGGACCACTGTTTCTCGAAATTTGGAATTTTTCGGTTTTCAGAATGTGAAGTTTAATGGTGAAATTTTTAAAAATCTTACCAGAGAAGCAGACTTCGAACTAAGAACGTGTTTGGCCACGCTGCCCACCCATGTTGCACCTGAGCGGCACACATCGAGTGGATGTTGATTTGGGTTAACTGTTTGTTCACCAAACAACCTTGTTAACGAGAAAATAAATTCACAAAAAAACCTTTTCGGTTTTTGGATGTTCAGATAAAGGATCTTGTATCTATAATACAAAATACTGCAGTACATGACAATCATGATAATATGGTGTGGCTCGCTCTGGAATATAAATCCTGGGCACTGTTACTAGGTTGTTCTCGGCGTCCATAACCTTTTATCAACTCAGCAATGAAGCATCCACTTAACATTACTGCCTGACAATGATTGATTTCAAATGTTTAATGGGGTCTTGTCAGTCTTGTCTTTTACATCAACTTGACATGCTCCCTATCATTTGAGGATGGAAATATTTTCGAAGCTGCTGCCTCTGGTTAATTATTTAATTGTTTGCTATCATTCGTAGCTTGACATGACAGAATTGCAGGATTTCCTCTAATCCATTAGCTGTGGGCTAATTTTGCTCTGTGTATAACATTGTCAGTTCCAAGTTTTAGCATGCCTGTAGTCTTGTAACTGGAACAGGTTAACAGCTTGTTTTTAGGTCCAGCCGGTATTGCTCCAGGCATATTCTCCTCTTTTTACCACGGTTGTCTTTTTGATTGGTTACAAAAATAAAATGAAGGCTATGACAGTCTGAACGAGGTTACTGATTCTGGCTAAGTGCAACTATACTACTGCCCAAGGCCACCAGCATCTAATAGTTACATGGTTCTGAGCTGCCAAGTCTATCCTGCATCTATATTCTGTTTTCCCTATATGGTCATGCCAGTATCCTCAATGTGAAGACAGAACTTCATCTTCGTTTGCACAGCAGAAATCAAGTCACTTTTTCACTTTTCTGTTGGTTCTCTTGCCATCTGCTGAAAATCCAATCTGGTAAATATTTCCTTTGGGATCCAGCCAGCTTATTCAATAGTGCTGCTACTAAATTACTCATAGGAAGTCCCTCACCCAGAGTACATTCCCCTGTTACCCTTCGTGTTTCTTCCATGTTGTGTTCACCATGGAGCACTGATTCATCAGCTGAGAGAGGAAAGTAGGTAGTAATTAGTAGAAGATGCTGTTGCCTGTGTTTGACCTGATACCATGTGTCTACATTGGGTCGAGACCCAGTGTTGAATACCTCCAGAACCAAATCTTCCTGACAAATAAACCAATGTGTTGCCATCCCAGATGGCCTGTCTTGCTCATGAGACAGGACATACCCACAAATGGTGATCAAGGCATCTGAGATATTGGCTGAAAGGTTTGATTATGTGAGTTTGAGGGTGAAAAAGAACTGTTTAAAATCATGGTGATTTTATTTTATAATATTGCCACTGTTCTGTCTGTCATAGTTTGAATCACTTAGAAGATTTTGCCAAATATCACATTTTAGATCTAGATTTAGAATTAGATTTAGATTTTATTGTCATGTGTACTTGAGTACACGAATACAGGAGTACAGTGAAAAGTGTACAAGGTCGCCATTGTCCAGCACCATCTTAGTACACAAAGACAGAATTCAAAACAGAAGGAGAAATTAAAGAAACAGCCAAAGGAAAAGGAAATGTCCAGATCATTTCCCCACCTCCACAATAACTCCTCACCATCATAAACATAAAGCCCGTCCCTCAGTCTGCGAACACTCAGGTTCCCCAAGTCCCAGACCTTGTAATCTACATTAAAAAGGAATTTAAAATAGGTACTTTGATATGTGACTCAAGTGTTTATTTTTACATTTAATTAGGTTTTAAACAGAGAAAGAAATTTGCAATAAGCCCATTACTCATGAATGATGCAGTGGAATTTTATCACTTGCTGTAGTAAATGTGCCATTTTGATTTTTTTCTGGGACCAGGAACTGCCTTTAATGAACTGAAGCAGAGCCTGTATTTACAATGTTGATAAAACGAAGGTCTAACCTTAAGTCATATTTAAGTGGGAAATGGAATTCCATTTGGGACACATTTATCTGAACTGAATTTGACCTCCCTAATGTTTACAAAAAGCACATCTGAACAAGTGAGTGTGGCTGCTGTGAGAGAACTCACTGTGATTTAGCAGATGAAAGAAAATGTGATTCATGAGTGCAGGTTCATAGCTCCTTGAAAGTGGAGTCGCAGGTAGATAGGATAGTGAAGAAGGCGTTTGGTATGCTTTCCTTTTATTGGTCAGAGTATTGAGTTGGGAGGTCATGTTGCGGCAGTACAGGACATTGGTTAGGCCACTGTTGGAATATTGTGTGCAATTCTGGTCTCCTTCCTATCGGAAAGATGTTGTGAAACTTGTAAATCTTTTCTGAACCCTTTCAAGGATGTTGGCAGGGTTAGAGGATCTTAGCTACAGGGAGAGGCTGAACAGGCTGGAGCTGTTTTCCCTGGAGCGTCGGAGGCTGAGGGGTGACCTTATAGAAGTTTACAAAATTATGAGGGACATGGATAGGATAAATAGGCAAAGTCTTTTCCCTGGGGTTGGGGAGTCCTGAACTAGAGGGCATAGGTTTAGGGTGAGAGGGGAAAGATATAAAAGAGACCTAAGGGGCAACTTTTTCACGCAGAAGGTGGTACGTGTGTGGGATGAGCTGCCAGAGGATGTGGTGGAGGCTGGTACAGTTGCAACATTTAAGAGGCATTTGGATGGGTATATGAATAGGAAGAGTTTGGAGGGATATGGGCCGGGCGCTAGAAAGTGGGACTAGATTGGGTTGGGATATCTGGTCGGCATGGACAAGTTGGACCGAAGGGTCTGTTTCCATGCTGTACATCTCTATGACTCTATGTAATTTTTTTTTACATTTCCATCTTTGAATAATATCATAGTAAAATATTTGTACAACTCATTTTGCAAATTTAAGAATTTAAACTGTGTAAATAGGATAAATTTTATTACTGAGCATATTGCCAAGGAGCCTGCAATTTATGAAGCAATCTAGAATGAAATACTGCTTCAGACTTTTGGGTACTATGTTGTATTTAGACTATTCTTGAAAATATCATCAGTACCCATGCTGCACGATGTGAGAAGTCATGGTCACATCTAGTATTCCTGGTCACCAAGCGTGTAGGAGTTGTGCCCAGCTGCAGATTCTGTTCAATCGGCTTTTAAGAGCGAGAGCAGTGTGTGGACTCACTGTGAAACACCCACAAAGCTGAGCTTACCATGGACAGTACATTCATTGGGTGGTCATACTACAGGTATAGACTGAACAGGCAGAAAAGAGATAAGTAAGCAGAGACAGGAAGTGCAGGAGATCCTATGGCGATCTCCCTCTTTGGATATACCATTTTTGGAAACTGTTGGGGGCAATAACTTCTCAGGGAATAGCAATGGGAGTCAGGTTCATGGTACCTGGGCTTGCTCTGTTGCACAAGAGGGGCAGAAGCAGAACAGGAGGGTGAGAATGGCAGGGAATTAATTATAAAAAGGAGCTGACAGGCCTTTTTGCAGCCACAAAAAAGACTGTATTGCCTCTGTAAGGTATAGGGTTAAGATTGTACAGAATAAGGGAACAGGTGTTGCTTCTGCAAAAGCTTACATTATAAAATTAGGCTGCGCATGCAAATACTAAACAGTGAGAAGTGAAAACAGGTAGAATTATCTATGACTAATAGGGCAGAATGACTGTGTAGCGGGATGTACCAGTAACAGGAGAATAGTGTGCCAGTCTCAGGAGGGATGTGGCCAACGGATGGAATTTAGTTTGGCAGGATGATCGATCGAAGACAGCAAACTATGCCAGGCTAGTCACATATAAGAAATGAGATAAATAAGAGTAAGGGGCGACAGGTTTAGAGTAATTGGAGAAGTAAACAGAGGCAGAGAGAAGCTAGACCAAGGTGGAGTGAAGCTAGAGCTTGTGATAGGCTACGCGCTACCGTAAAAGTAGTAAAAGTATCAGTAAAAATGGTGTGAAAGGGGAGGACCAAGAGATGCAGCTGAACAGCATAAATCAAAGTGTAACCCTCCGATCGGGAGTACGTATAAATAAAATTCACTGTTTCAGAATTTGACTCAGACTGAAATTTATTAATATGTGAGTTTTGTTTCTCACACCTCACTTGGTGATGTACAGGGGGCACGGTGGCTCAGTGGTTAGCATTGCTGCCTTACAGTGTCAGGGACCCAGGTTTGATTTCACCCTCGGGCGACTGTCTGTGTGGAGTTTGCACATTCTCCCTGTGTCTGCGTGGGTTTCCTCCAGGTGCTCCGGTTTCCTCCCACAGTCCAAAGATGTGCAGGTTAGGTAGATTGGCCATGCTAAATTCCCCATTGTGTCCAGGATGTGTAGGTTAGGTGGATTAGCCATGGAAAATGTGAGGCTACAGGATAGGATAGGGCAGTGGGTCTGGCTGGGATACTGTTTGGAGGGTCAGTGTGGACTCGAAAGACCAAATGGTCTGCTTTCGCACTGTAAGGATTTTATGAGAGGCTGCAGGACATTCTTCAAGGGGAGGGCCTGTGTTTATGGTAGATATCTGTATCAACAACAAAAGTTTTTTTTTAAAAGACATAAACAGAAATTTCTGGAGAAACTCAGTAGGTCTGGCAACATTTGTGGAGAGAAAAGATAGTCAACATTTGGGTCCAGTGACCCTGAAGAAGGGAATTATAATGTAGGACCTCAAAGGTAGGAAATTTAGGATTATGACCAGTACCACCTGCTAGTGAGGGAAGCAATATCAGGATATGCCAAATGAATATGAGGCTGGAGAAATGACGTAGGAGGGAGAGATTCAGATGGTTCACTTTTGGGCAAGGTGTGACTGGTACATGTAGGGAGGTTTACATTTGGGAAAGACCTGTAAAACGACATGCTTTGTGTCTTAAAACATGGGACATTCATAATTATATAGACGAGTAGCAATGCAAATATCCATACATCAATTATGATACAGTTGTGATTACAGAAACATGGCTACAAGATGACCAAGATTGAATACTGAACTTTCAGTGATATTCACTATTTAAGCAGGACAGACAGAAAAGGAAAAGTGGTGGGGTAGCATTGTTAGTAATGGAGTAATCAATACAATAGTGAGGAAAGACATTGGCTCAGAAAACAAGGAATGTGGAATCTCTATAGGTAGAGATCAGAAAACCCCAGCACAGGAAACATTGGGGATTGTCGATAGACCCCTCAAAGAGTCATTGAGATGTAAGGGAAGGCATTCAATAAGAAATCAGAGATGTGAGCAATAAGGGTACAACTATAAACATAGCTGGCTTTAATTTATGCACAGATTGTACTAACCAAATGGTGTTGCGGAGGGTGATTTCCTGGAGAATGTATGTGATGGTTTTGAACCAACGAGAAACAGGCCATTCTAGACTGAGGACTGTAAAATGAGAAAGGATTAATTAACAATCTTATCATGTGTAGCTCCTTGAAGAAGAATGATCATAATATGATAAAATTGCTTTTGAAAATGGAGAGTAACCTGGTCAAATCTGAAACTGAGGTCCTGTATCTAATTAAAGAGAACTATGAAGGTATGAGCGGTGAATTGCAAGATTGGTCAGGGAAACTTATTAACCAGAATGAGAGTGGCTAGGCAATGATTTATTTTTAAGATGTGTGCATGAATTACAATAATCCTTCATTCCTATTTGGTGTAAAAATAAAACGAAAGGTGGCTCAACCTTGGGTTACAAAAAAAAATTAGGGATAGTAATAGTTCCAAAGAGTCCACATCATAAAATTGCTGGAAAAAGTTGGCTTGAGGACTTGGAACATTTTAGAATTCAGCAAAAGAGGACAATAAGTTTGATCAAGTTTGGTAATATAGGGTATGAGAGCAAAATTGCAGGGAACAAAGAAATTGACTGTAAAAGCTTTCATAAATATATGAAGAGAAAAAGATTAGTAAAGACAAATGTATTCAAAGAATATCTAAATGACCTGAATGGGAAACCAAATGCAACATTTCTAAGTTTGCTGATGTCACAAAACTGGGCAGGGTTGTGAGGAAGATTCAAGAAGCTTCAGAGTAATTTATACAAGTTCAGATAGTGGGGAAACACATGGCAGATGCACTACTACATGGCTAAATGTGAAGCCATACATTTTGGTGTGAAAAAAAACAAAAGGAAAAGTATTATTTAACTGGGATATATTGGAACTTGTGAATATTCAAATGGATCTGGATGTCCTTGTACTCACTTTTTAAATGTAGTTTGGTTCATTAATGTTCTTTGGGGATGAAACTGCTGCCTTTATCTGATCAGGCCAACATCTGACTCCAGACTCTCAGCAATGTGGTTGACTCTTAACTGCTGTCTGGGCAATTAGGAATGGGCCACTATTGCTGGCCTCACCCACATCCCATGAGCGAATTTTTAGAAATCTCATTAAATATGGCAACTGTTTTAAAAGCAGATGGAACCTGGGGGCAGAATATAAAAGCAAAGAAGTTATAATGAACCTGAAAATGATATTGATTATCAGGGCACTACACTATACGAAGGAGGAGAAGGCTTAAAGGAACATAGAGCATTACAGTGCAGTACAGGCCCTTCGGCCCTCAATGTTGCGCCATCCTGTGAGACCAGTCTGAAGCCCATCTAACCTACACCATTCCATTCTTGTCCATATGCCTATCCAATGACCATTTAAATGCCCTTAAAGTTGGCGAGTTTACTACTGTTGCAGGTAGTGCGTTCCATGCCTCTACTACTCTCTACCGCAGTAAAGAAACTACCTGTGACATCTGTCCTATATATATCACCCCTCAATTTAAAGCTATGTCCCCATGAGCTAGCCATCACCATCCAAGGAAAAAGGCTTTCATCGTCCAACCTTTCTAACCATCTGTTTATTTTATATGTCTCAATTAAGTCACCTCTCAATGTTCTTCCCTCTGACAAAAACAGCCTCAAGTCCCTCAGCCTTTCCTCATAAGACTTTGCTTCCATACCAGGCAACATCCTAGTAAATCTCCTCTGAACTCTTTACAAAGGTTCCACATCCTTCCTATAATGCAGTGACCGGAACTGTGCACAATACTCCAAATGTTGCTGCGCCAGAGTTTTGTACAGTTGCAGCATGATCTCATGGTTCCGAAACTCAATCCCTCTACCATAAAAGTGAACACACCTTATGGTTTCTTAACAACCCTATCAACCTGGGTGGCAACTTTCAAGGATCTATGTACCTGGACACCGAGATCTCTCTACTGATTTACACTACCAAGACTCTTACCAGTAGCCCAGTACTCTGCATTCCTGTTACTCTTTCCAAAGTGAATCACCTCACACTTTTCTACATTTAAACTCCATTTGCCACCTCTCAGTCCAACTCTGCAGCTTATCTATGTCTGTCTGTAACCTACAACATCTTTCATCACTATCCACAACTCTACCGACCTTATAAAAATGACAAACAACAGTGGACCCAAAACAGATCCTTGCAGTACCCCACTAGGATGAATATTTTCCCTCAACCACCATTCTCTGCCTTCTTTCAGCTAGCCAATTTCTGATCAAAACTGCTAACTCACTCTCAATCCCATGCCTCTGGATTTTGTGCAGTAGCCTACCATGGGGAACCTTAATAAATGTCTTACTGAAATCTATATATACCACATCAAGTGCTTCACCCTCATCCACCTTTTTGGTCACCTTCTCAAAGGACTCAATAAGGTTTGTGAGGCACGATCTACCCTTCACAAAACAGTTGACTATCCCTAATCAACTTATTCCTGTCTAGGTGATTATAAATCCTATCTCTTATAACCCTTTCCAACACTTTACCCACAACTGAAGTAAGGTCGCAGGTCTATAATTTCCAGGGTTGTCTGTACTCCCCTTCTTGAACAGGGGAACAAAATTTACTATCCTGCAGTCTTCTGGCACTATTCCTCTCGACAATGACAATATAAAGATCAAAGCCAAAGGCTCTGCAATCTCCTCCCTGGCTTCCCAGAGAATCCTAGGATAAATCCCAACCGGCCCAGGGGACTTATCTTTACGCTTTCCAGAATTGCTAACAGCTCCTCCTTATGCACTACAATCCTATCTAGTCTATTTGCCTGTATCTCAGTATTCTCTTCGACCACATTATCTTTTTCTCATGTGAAGACTGGGGAAAAGTATTCATTTAGCGTTCCTCTTTCTACTCTGACTCTACACACAACTTCCCATTACTATTCTTGATTGGTGCTAATCCTACTCTAGTCATTCTTTTATTCCTGATACAGCAATAGAAAGTCTTTGGGTTTACCTTGATAAGGAGGTGGAAGAAAGATTTAGAAGAGTGGTTCCAGAAATGAGAGCCTTTAGTTCCATGCATACATTTTGGAGAATTTGGGGTGTGAGGTGTAGAATTCACATCTGTGAGTGGAGAGGCAACGTGTTCCATCTTCAGGGATTTCTGAAAGACCTGCTTTTTTAATGGCCTTTGTTTTGGAACAACAAGCAAGCATCAATTAGGTTACACCCACCATTAAAATGTATAAAATATTTAAAGAGACATTGCTAATGTTCGGCCAGAATTCCTTGGTAGCCCTTGTAGCTCACAAGCCCAAACTCTTGTCTCAATAGCATCCTGACCTACCATTTAGAGATTCCAGGTCCAGACAGAGTAAGAAGGCCTGTGGTTCAGAAGCTTCTGGCAAGTTGGATAAATGTTACAATATCCAGTGAAAGCATTATTTTTATTGTTTGTTAGGAATAATCATTTTTCCTTAGCTTTCACTTCATTTCGTGTAATCATATTTGGTTGTGAGTTCATGGTTTGGCTGTTCATCCATTGACAATAATGATTAGCAGCCTTGTGAATTGAACACAGAAATAAAGTTATAATGCTTTTTAGCCTTGGAGCCATAACTTCTAATGATAGGAACAAGGAGTAGCAGTAGAGCATTCAGCTTCTCAATCCTACTCTGCTATTCAATAAGGTCATGGCTGAACTGATTGTAACCTCATCTGAGTCCACATTGCTGCCTACCCCACTAAGCTTTCACCCCTTGCTTACCAAGTATCTATCTACCTCTGCCTTAAAAATATTCAAAGACTCAAGTTACACCATCTTTTTAGAAGAGAGATCCAAACATTCATGACCCCCTGCAAGAAAAAGATTGTGCCTCAAATCTGTTCGATGAACCAGATGGGCTTTTCAAACAATCAACAATGGTTTCATGGTCATATTAGACTCTTCAGTTTTTTAAACTGAATTTAAATTCTACCATCTGGATGTAGGTTTGCTCGCTGAGCTGGAAGGTTTGTTTTCAGACATTTCATCACATACGAGGTAACATCATAAGTGAGCCTCTGGACGAAGCACTGGTGGCATGGCCCGCTTTCTATTTATGTTTTTGGGTTTCATTGGATTAGTGATGTCATTTCCTGTGGTGACATCACTTCCTGTTCTTTTTCTCAGTAAATGGGATCCAAGTCAATGTGTTTGTAGATAGAGTTCCGGTTGGAATGCCATGCTTCTAGGAATTGTCATGCACGTCTGTTTGGCTTGTCCTCGGACAGATGTGTTATCCCAATCAAAGTGGTGTCCTTCCTAATCTGTATGTAAGGATACTAGTGAGAATGGGTCATGTCTTTTTTGGATGTTCATGTATCCTGGTGGTTAGTTTTCTGCCCGTTTGTCCAATGTAGTGTTTGGACTTGCAAGGTATTTTGTAAATGACATTAGTTTTGCTTGTTACCTGTAAAAGGTCTTTCAGGTTCATTAGCGGCTGTTTTAGTGTGTTGGTGGTTTGTGGGCTACCATGATGCCAAGAGGTCTGAGTAGTCTAGCAGTAATTTCCGGGATGCCTTTGATGTAGGGGAGAGTGGCTAGGTTTCTGGACGTGTTTTGTTTGCTTGTTTGGGTTTGTTGCTGAGAAATCAGTGGATTGTGTTCATTGGGTACCTCTTCTTTTTGAATACACTGTATAGGTGATTTTGCTCTGCTCTGCGTAGTTCCTCTGTGCTGCAGTGTGCAGTGGCTCATTGAAATAATGATCTGATGCAGCTTTGTTTGTGGATGTTAGGATGATTGCTTCTGTAGTTCAATATTTGGTCTGTATGTGTTGTTTTTCTGTAGACACTGGTTTGAAGTTCCCCATTGGCTGTTCGCTCTACTGCAACATCTAGGAATGGCAGTTTGTTGTTGTTTTCCTCCTCGTTTTAGTGAATTTTATGCCAGTAAGGGTATTATTGATCATCTTGAAGATTTCCTCTAATTTGTTTAATTTAGTGATGACACAGGTGTCATCCACGTAGCGGATCCAAAGTTTGGGTTGGATGGTTGGCAAAGCTGTTTGTTCGAGTCTCTACATTACTGCCTCTGCTAAGAACCCTGATATCGGAGATCCCATGGTTGTTCCGTTGGTTTGTCTGTAGCTTTTGTTGTTGAAGGTGAAGTGGATGGTAAGGTATTGGCCCACTAGCTTGATGACATTGTCTTTGCTGATGAAGTTAATGGTGTTTGGTGTATGTGTCTTTGGTTCTTCTAATAATATAGTCAGTGTTACCTTGGCCAGGTTGATGTTGATTGATGTGAACAGGGCTGTTACGTCAAAGGAGACCATTATTTCATCCTCTTCTATCTTGGTATCTTTGATCTTCAGGAATTATCACCCCTGAGAAAAACAGGAAATGACATCACCTCAAGAAATTGCATCTCTAACCCAAGGAAAACTAAACACATAAATAGAAAGTGGGCCATGCCACTAGTGCTTCATCTGGAGGCTCACTAATGATGTTATCTAGTGTGGTGACAAAACATCTGAAAATGAGCCTTCCAACTCAGCAAGTGAACCTACATCCAGAACCTCAACATGAGCTACAAATTTTCTCAAAACTCGCTAATTCTACCATATGCCATGATGGGATTTGCACCCAGGTCCCCAAGTATCATCTGGATCTCTGGATTAATAGTGCAGCAATAATACCTTTATTGTCCCCTTTCCACATCTAACCTGTCAGAACCCCTCTGGATCTTAATTTGCTTAAATAAGAACCAAGTGATGAAATCACAGATCTGGAACATTAGTCTCCATCTTTCCAGCCCCTGAATGATGTGGGCAAGGGCGAGTCAGTTGGAAAATATGGTGAGAGTGGTCAAATCCGTTTGTGAAATGGCGAGACGAGAATATTGTTCAGGAGAAGCGAGAGGCCTATGTGCCTGAATTGACATCTCATTATTATCTAATCTCACCTCATTTATATGCAGTTTGCTATCATCCAGGGCATTGGAGAGAAATAAGATGGCACTAACTCCCAACATGAAATTCTGAGCAGATATCTGGTAGCTGCATCTTGCAGGCCTCTTCTCCAGGTGTCCGTATTGGCCAGCTTCTCAGGGCATGCTCCATGGGCAGCGACTGCCTGCACCTTCCATCCACGGAGGTGGGCATCAGCAAAGCACCAATCTCACCACATCACCAGAGAACATTTGGGACTCATTTTTAATATGGTTCAGCACTTCACTTCTGCACTTTGGAGCATTAACATCTTACATTACGACACTGCTGCCAGGCTGCTTTACCAGTAGGGTCAGGCTGCCATCTCTTGCTTCAGAACAGGGCACATCTCAGATCTCTTTGCTTGCTTTATTAATGCTCACTTAGTTGCATCAACTTGGATACAACACCATCTCTGCCTTGCTTGCCCTTTTAGCGCAGTCAGAGAGCCAGGCAGCTTGTAATGAATGATAGCAATGAACAGTGACGGGACACAGACAGGGGACTGACCTTTGCCAGTCAGGAATGGATATGAGGTGACCTATGTGAGTGAGTAAGAAGCAGAGAAAGCAGGAAATCTTGCAGTTTGGGGCAATGGGATGGATGAGAGTCATTGAGGGAAGATGCTGCCTCCGGTATTGAGTGATAGTTTGTTGATATTGGGCATAATTGGATGCAGTGGCAGAGAATTGCGTGAGACAGTGCACTACAGTTCAGAGAGCGAAACCCTCTATGAAAGCCCTAAAATTGGCACTTAGTTGAATTTTGTTAAAATTTTGCCCATTAACTCTGTTTTTCCCTCTTCTTTAAAGATCTGCTGAGAATGGGATTTTATTCATTAATACAGTCCAAGTTCATCACTGAAAAGATATTCCTTTGTTTTCAGAAATCAGAAAGATGTTTAAGGCAATGGACTTTTCTTTAAACAATAAGGAGTGTAACATTCTTCGGAAAGCTTAGGTGCCATGTTAAACCACCCACATTGTGAAGTTTTGTAGGTCTGCATAGAGCTAGTTGATCTCAGCTGGTAGACAATGTGAACATTACTGTTGGATATAAATGGGGAATAGTGTTTGTACTCTATTCAGTGACCCAGTGTGAAAGGTCCAACTATGTGGGTGTTTGGCTGAGGATGGGTTCACCTTGACTAATACTCATCGCATTACATTTAACATTGAGCTGAGACGTATCATCTAGGATGTAGAGACAAGTGCTGTGATTCATGGAAATCTGCTGCAGATTAGCCTCCAACTACAGATAGAATTTTTCACTGGAAAGGGGAAGATGGACCTCTTCAGTGGCTTTATAAATATTTGGTTTGAAATGATGTTATAAAGCTATTGATGACTCTTGCAACTTTTGCAGTGAGACCTTTTCCCTCACATTTTGACTAAATTTAGTTTGGTAATCGAGGTCTACAATTTGTTAAATACTTCCCAAACTCTAATGGACCTATTGATCATGGTGCTATATAGTTTTAACAGCAGTAACTATGAAGCATCACCAATTGAGATGGAATGTTATCCCTTATGGGTCAGGTATCAGTGATAGTCCCAGTAGTGAAATAAATGCTCTTTTCATTGCCTGACTTCCACTGGAGAGATCTTCAGATATTGCATACACTGGCTGAATTCAAAATTTGATTAAATACAAACTACCTGTTTGTATCAGTTTTTGTCACAATTGAAGCAATGGGGTGAAAAAGTAATTAAGTTTGGGTCTGAACAGGGTGGAGAGTGTGGTGCTGGAAAGACACGGCAGGTCAGGTAGCATCCAAGGAGCAAGAGAATCGACAGTTTGGGCATAAGCCCTTCATCAGGAATGAGGCCAGGGTGGCATGGTGGCTCAGTGGTTAACACAGCTGCCTGACCGCACCAGGGACCCGGGTTCAATTCCAGCCTCGGGTGACTGTTTGTGTGGAGTTTGCACATTCTTCCCATGTCTGCATGGGTTTCCTCCCACAGTCCAAAGATTTGCACGTTAGGTGGATTGGCAATGTTAAATTGCCCATAGTGTTCAGGGATGCACAGGCTAGGTGGGTTAGCCATGGGAAATGCAGGGTTACAGGGATAGGTTAGGGTAGTGGGTCTGGGTGGAATGCTGTTTGGAGCGTTGATGTAGACTGTCCTGAATGACCTGCTTCTACACTGTAGGGATTCTATGATTTCTGTCAAATGAAGGAAGCCAGTACTCTAAACTAAATAGCAACATTGCTGCCAAATCTAGAATTCTGAAATGTTTACTTGCTGTTTCTCAGAGATCGAAGGATGGAATCTTGCCTCTTCAAGCAGACATAATCAGGTGGGATTAGTGTCAGGGGGAATACCCACTGCCTTCCTGCCTCCACAAGAATTAAGTTCAGCAGAAAGGACCAAGCCTAACCTTCACACCCTGCTGCATGTGAAGGCCCTTATGTAGTCAATCAACAATCACTAAAGGGCTCTTCATATCCCTGACACAATTAACTGTGTATCTGGCAGGCGAGAATGAGGGTTGACAGCCATCCTGAATGGTAAAACAGAGCTGTTGGCATGATTGGTTAGAGGAAGTCCTTGATCTGGGGCGTGATAGGGGACACTAATGGAGAGCAGAAGTCTAGTTGCTCAAAGTCAAGCCACTGATCTCGATCTAACTCCCATCCCCAAAAAGTAACCAATGTTGCCCACTACTCCTGAGCTTTGGTGTTCCTGCACCACCAGCAGCCCCATCCCCTAAAGTAGCACTGCCGCTCACTGGCTGCTAGCCTCTGATTGGCCAGCACATTCAGGTGGGGCACAATATCATTGTCTCAGGAAGTGATATGCCAAATAGCTTTTTGGTTTGCCCACTTAGGGGCCTGATTGGCTCAGGATATGGTGGGCTTGCCTGTTTGTGCTGGTGGCAAGCGTTGCATGCTTTTGGTGTCCACCACTTCACTTGGTGGAAGTTGGAGATTGGAAATGCCCACAATTAATATTAAAACATACCTATTTCTCTCTCTTTCTGAAGAAAACATAAACATTTCAGAATTCTAGATTTGGTTGTAATGCTACTATTTAGTTTTGAGTATTGGCTCCCTTCATTTGACAGAAATGTTCAGACACAAACTTAATTTCCATATGAAGTTGAGTTGATTTTTAATAGGAAGAGAAATCTCTTGCCATATTGTACCAAGATTGTACTTTTGGCAGACATTATATTTAATTGACTCCAGTGACACTGAATTTGAGTTTTATTTTTCAAAAATGGAATTGGCACAGACACCATTCTCAGTTTCAGACTAGAGAAGAAAATTGTTGTTTAACAATGTGTGTGCAATGACACTGTAATGGAGTCCTTTTTGTATGAATAGGTTCTTGTATGCTTGAAATTTTGTTGATGTATTTAGCACTTAGAATTGCATAATGCTAACTCCAGAAAACTGCAAATGGTATGTTTATGGTTGAAATTATCTTTTATTCTAAAGTTGATTGCTTTTATGATATGCTCACATTTGTGGATTTGGTCTGAAGACATTTTATAATTTCATTTTGTACCGTTTATTATACATGTCCTAATAGATAATGAGGCTAAAGATAATAACATTTTGCAATGTTTCAATATAGTTTGTTTAAAATTAGTTAGTAATTAAGATGTGGCGAGTACAGAGACTTAATCCTTGCAGCTGCCCAAGGCATATTCACCTGATGGTCTTCCAAGGCATAACAGTTATTTGTTTCAATGAGATATTAGCATAGAAAGTGTTGCAAATCTGCCAGAATGTGCCTGATTGCAATTTTTAAATAGCAGCATTGAGCATTGCAAAGTTAGCAAACACCATGTTGTGGATTTAACCTTCAGTCACAATGTTCCTGTTCACGTGAAACAACTTACCTATGGTGCACCTCATTGTGGTATCAATGGATGTTTAAAAGGTTAATGTACAAGTGGTACTTAAGTACAGTTTCAAGTATCATTCAAAGTAGAATAACATTTGAGATGGATGATAGTTGTAATGGTTTATTACACAACCTCCCCTTCCCTTGTAGTCAAACTCCATTTCAGGAGCAGTCCGTTCACTTTTCAACTTGACATTCACTGGCCTCCTGAGTCACCTACAAGTGAAGCTTTATTTACAGATGTGAAGTTATTTCTTTCCTCTTTAGGTCTTTATTGCTGAACAGTTGTCAGTAAGGAAAAGAACATTTATTTTGACTGTTCAGAATGAAGTTCTGTTTAACTATTAAACTTACACAACTAAAATATAGAGCAAGACAAATGGAAGAGTATAATGTGAAAATCTTGTGACTTGTTTATGCAGCACTTTTGGTCATGTTTCTACTTGCTGTTCTTAAACATTCAAAATAGAAGCAATAGTTGACCATGCGGTCCCTCGTGCCTGCTTTGCCGTACACTAAGATCATGGCTGATCTTTGTGTTCTTAATTCCACATTTGCATCTACTCCCAATAACCTTTGATTCTCCTGCCTAACAAGAATCTATTGACATCTGTCTTTAAAATATTCAGTTACTTCACCTCCACTACCTTCTGAAGCAGAGTTCCAAAGTCACACAGCTCATTGCGAGAGAAACCTTCTCCTCTGAAGGTGACCCCTAATTTAAAAACAGTACTCCTTGGTTTTGGACTGTCTGAAATGAGAAAACCTTTCCACATTCCCATCTTGTCAAGACCATTCAGGATCTTGTACGTTTCAATCACCCCTCAGTCTTCTAAACTCCAGTGAAAGCAAGCCCTGTCTGTCCAACTTATCCTCATATGACAATCCTATCATTCCAGGTTTCTGTTTAGTGAACATCCTCTCAACCACCTTCATTGGTTTTACACCCTCCTTAAATAAATAAACAAAAACTGCACAAAGTTTTCAAGATGTGATCTCACCCACGCCTTGTATAACTGCAGTATAACTTCCTTATGTTTATGTTCAATTCCTCTTGGAACAAAGGATAATATTCCATTAGCCTTTGGGATTTTGTGCTGAACGTGTGTACTCACCTTTGTGACTCAAGCGCGAAGGCACAGAACTCGGCCCTGTTCCCTGTTTAAGTAATACTGTGCTTTTGTTTATGTTTCCTGCCGGAAACTTCATATTTTCCCACGTTATACTTCATCTGACAGGTTGAGTGAGTTGTCAAAAATCTGTCGATATATGTTGGCAATATCTTTATCTCTTTTATTTAATGGTGAGATGTGGGTGTTACCAGCTGGCCAGCATTTATTGCCTGTCCCTAATTGCCCTTGAGAAGATGGTGATGAGCTGCTATCTTGAACCGCTGTAAACCAACTGACCCACAATGCCTTTGTGGAGGGAATTCCAGGATTTTGACCCCGCGACAGTGAAGGAACAACATCATTTTCACAATATACTTTCCTAACGATCTTATATCTGTGAATTTAGCTTCCATGCCTTTGCTCCTCTAATTTAAATAATTGATGCAAATTGAAAGACATTTGAGATGCCTGCAAGGACTCCACTCATCCTATGAATCAAGCAAAGACCCATTTATGCATACGCTGTTTGACCTGCAAAGCGAACTTCTATCCATGTTAATTTGAGCTTTTAAATGCCCTCTGGAAATCCAGGTATACTTTTGTATAGGTCCCCCTTCATCCACAGTGCATGTTTTTCAAAGAGCCCCAATAAATTGGTTGAATGCAATTTTCTTTGACCAAAACATCCAGATTTTTTCTGATTACATTGAGTTTTCTCAGTGCACAGCCATAATCTCTTTAATGTTCAAGTCTAACACCTTCCCCATTACATACACCAAGCTCACTGGCATATAGTGTCCTGTTTCATGCTTCCCTCCCATTTTGAATAGAGAGGTTATACTTTCCAGGTTGTACTTTCCAGTCTAAAAGAACTTTGCTGAATCTAGGAATTTTGGAAAATTAACATCCAAGTGTCAACTACATTATTAGCCATATCTTTTAGAACCACAGAATGATGTCTATCTGGATTTAGAGATTTATCAGTCTGTAACCCCATCGATTTGCTCAATACTGCTTTCTTGGTGATTGCAATTACATTACATTTCCCCCTGTCTTCCACCTTTTGATGTACAGCTATTCTTGGTTTGCTACTTGTATTATCTATATTGAAGACAGAAGCAGAATATATCACTCACTATACCCTTGATCCTCTGACCACTCAAGAATCCAACCATCTCTGTCTTAAATACATTCAACAAATACACAGCCTCTGAGTTCCACAGATTTACAACCCTCTAGCCAAAGAAATTCCTCCTCATCTCACTTCTAAAAGTGTCATT
Source organism: Chiloscyllium punctatum (assembly GCF_047496795.1). NCBI lineage: Eukaryota > Metazoa > Chordata > Chondrichthyes > Orectolobiformes > Hemiscylliidae > Chiloscyllium > Chiloscyllium punctatum. Next base: position 76,609,889 of record NC_092746.1, read on the forward strand.
CCCTTCGCTCTGAGGCTGTGCCCTTGGATCCTAGTCTCTCCTACTAGTGGAACATCTTCTCCGCATCCACTCCACTCTATCCAGGCCCCTCAATATTTTGTAAGTTTCAATCAGATCCACCCCGCCATTCTCCTAAACTCCATTGAGTACAGACCCAGAATCCTCAACTGCTCCTTAGCTGGAAAGCCCTTCATCCCCCAGATCTTTCTTGTAAACCTCCTCTGTACTCCCTGCAATTCCAGCACATCCTTCCTGAGGTACAGGATCCGTAACTGCTCACAATATTCCAAATGGGGTCTGACCAGACCCTTATTCAGCCTCAGCAGTATATCTCTGCTATTGTATTCTAGCTGTCTTGAAGTCAATGCTAATTTTGTAATTGTCATCTTAACTGGCAACTGAACCTGAATGTTAATATTAAGAGAATCCTGAGCTAAGACTCCCCAGTCCCTTTATGCTTCAGATTTCTGAAGTCTTTCCCCATTTAGAAAATAGTCTAAGCCAGTCATTTTCCTACCAAAGTGCATAACTACACTCTTTCCCACATTTTATTCCATCTGCCACTTCTTTGCCTGCTGTCCATGCCTGTCCAAGTCCTTCTGCAGCCTCCCCACCTCCTCAACACTACCTCTTCCTCCACCTATCTTTGTTTCATCTGTAGACTTAATACCTGTAATTAACTTGCCATTCTTGCTCTCTGAATGATAATCACTCACTTTACTCATTTTGAATACCTGCATTCTTACATTCTTAACAAGCCTGTCCTCATTTCTGCTAATTCCTCTAATTTATTCCTCCTGATTTAACCTTTTAGTCCATTCTCTGTTGTCCTTTATATCCTGACTTATCACCTGATCTGCCACTTAGTTTTTCGATTATGTTTATCCTTAAATGTGATGCTTTCCTTGACTACTTTATTTAACCACAAATGATGGGTCCTTTCTTTGGAATTTTTCTTTTTAGTCAGAATATGTGTATTCTGAGCATTCAGAAATATGCCTTTTTTATATCTGCTACTGTCTCTATCGTCACACCTAGTATCCCAGTTCACTTCAGCTAGCTCTGCTTTAATGCCCACATGGCTGTCCTTATTTATGTATAAAATACCAGTCTTAGACCCAATCTTCTCCCTTTCAAATGGAATGTAAATGCATTCCTATTGTGATCACGGTTTTCCTTATTTAAGCTACTCCTATCAATCTGATTACTCCAGTTTATATGTTGATTAATGTCTCACAAAATTATTACCACCCCTTTATTGAAAACATCCAATATTTCTTCTTGTATGCTTTGACCTAAATTATGGTTACTTTTAGTGAACCTATAGACTACTCCCACTTGTGCCTTCTTTCCTCTATTATTCCTCATTTCCACACAAAGCAATTGTACATTCTGAAATCCTAAACCTGGTCATCTCTAACTATAGAACAAAAGTCATTCTTGATTAATAGTGCTACCCTTCCACCTTTTGCTTAGCTTCTTATTTTTCTTGAATGACATATACCCTACAGTATACCCAATCTTGTCATCTTGAAGCCATGTCTCCATTATGGCTATTGGATTATATTTATTTCCTTGAATGTGTCCAGTCAGTTAATTTACTTTATCTGAATGTCAGTAGAGTTCATGGCACAGCCTGTAGTTTTGTCTGTTTGTTATCTTTGTAATGGGTAATCTTGATTATTGTTATATTCCCAGTATTTCCCTCTCTACTGCTTCCTGTGATTCTCTGACCCTCATTTTTCATTTTCCTCTCTACTCTTTGATACACCACACAATTTTACATTTCATCCCTTGTCCCTACTATTTAATCTAAAATTCTTGTCTACTTGCCTACTTATTTGTTTCATAAGAACATTGACCCAAGCAGAATTCGGGTGTAGACCGTCGCAATGTTACTTTTTGGGAATGTGCATGTTGCTTTTAAAATTCTGAAGCCAAGGTGAAGAAACATGGTGTACATTACATAATGTTAGAAAGATTGAAAAATATGAAATATGAAGTATTAGGAGATGTTGATGAGTTGAAAGCCACAAAGTTGCCAAAGGACATGGAAGTTGACGAATTCTGGTTTTGACATCTGAGAAAAATGATAGAGTTAAGTTTGTATTGTGTGTCCTAAGCATAAAATGCAAAACCTCACCGTTTTTCTTTACGTGTCTTTTATTTGTGTTCTCAGCAGGATCTGTGTGTGGGCACCACTATTTTTCTCCCTCCCCTTCACTCTGTTGAATATCTGAAGCCCAGATTTTTAACCTCCTGGTGAGAGTTATGCAGGCATGAGCTGGCCTCAAGCTAGATGGTCAAACAAAGCTGTCAAAGGAATATTTTACCATTCTCTCCACCAAACAAGCTGTGTATAAAGAATTAAAAACATTTACAGAATTAAAAACATTACACTAATCTTGTTTCAAAGCATTGGTGTAAAGACTGAAAATTATTTATTTCCTTTATTATGTTTTTATATTAATATTTCATGATCTTCCACAATTGTTTACATTGATTCTGACTTGTGTCGTTGCCATTGGAAAGACTGTTTGAATTGTGCTGGGATTGACTGTGTGTGTTAATGGATCAAGATGATGTGACAGATGCTCGTGTAGCTAGCTTGGAATGATCCTTAAAGTGGGATGTGGCTGATCTCCATATGAATGAATGTACCAGATGTGACTGGAGTGAAAAAAAAGGGATTGTTGAAGGCTGTTAATATCCAAACCCAAATCCCTGCTGTGGATAAATAAGAGTTCGCTGTAAATAGAGAAAGAATAAGCTAAGCTGAGGGAGTTCTGATATTGCAGGGTGAGTTTCTGTTTTCACAACAAAGCAGCTCTTTCCAACTCGCAATGCTTCATTCGGTTGAAATCCCTCTAAAGAAACATGAGATTGTCTGATGCATATAATTTTAAAATGTGCTAGTTATGTGAACATTTGTATGATTGTAAAAGCTACAATTTCATTAACGACTGAATAATTATGAGGAAATCTTTCTCTGTTAGAAAATGTATGGGAGTATTTCTCTTTTATAGATTAAAATGCACTAAAATCAGTAATTGCTCTTTGGAGAACTCATAATTTGAGTTGGAGAAGAAAGGAGCATGAAAACTTAAAAGACCAGGATAAGTATTAAATATCCTTTGCATTGAGAATTGGGGTGGGGGAAGGGAAGGAAGGGATGGAAGTGGGATACAGGAGGGATAGAACAACAATTAAATTTTGTTGTCTATCTTATTTATCTTGTTATGTACTTTCATCCTCCAAGGGCACATTAAATTATATTTACTTTAACCTGGACAGCTGTAGCACAGCTCACAAAACTGATTGGAGTGGCAGATGTGAGAGCGAGGCTACTAGTCCTCTTGAGGCTGTGATGGGAAAGGTGGTTTCTGTGCCTGATGGAGTTGCTCAACTTTTGCAGTGTAACTTGTTAATTGTAACTTCAGTATTACATTGACATTAGAACAGTTCTCTGTGGTGTTTCTAAACAAAATATACAACAATGCGCAACTTTAGTCCAGCAATGAGGTGAACGTTTTGATGAGCAAACTATCTTCATTCTGCTTCTTTCACCCACTACTTAACCTAGATGGCTGCTCTAGCAAAATCTCACACTTAAAATATATGTACTGCATTTGTATAGCATTAGATATTACCTCAATGTTATTAGTCATGTGCAACAGACAATCTCTTGTATTTCCTTAAAGAAATGACAGGCCCGAGGAGGTGTATTAAAAGCACTGGACCTGCACTAATGCATTTCACTTAATTCTCCTCAAGTTAGTAATTCCTTGTTTTTTGTGCCAGACATGTTGCCAGTAAGTAATGACCATGGATGTAATTACAGTGCTCAGGCAACAATATTTTTCAGATTGCATTCCTGAGCACTTCCTTACTGCATTAAAGGCATATCAATGTAACTTTATTGTGGGTCAGAATGTAAACATACAAAATGAAGTGTTTTGTGGGCTTCCTCGGTGTTAAGAGCATAGCTGAAGAAAGTACTAAAACCAACTTAGTAAGAAAAAGGGCAGTTGTTAGGCACCTTTTAGGGGTAGTTTTATCAGCTATCTCTGACTAAGCACAAGTGGTAATCAATACAAAATAAAGTATTCATTGTTGGCACCAAGGTGGATCCATCATTTTGGATCTGGCTGCAAATTGAGTTGTTGAACAGCATTTTGGTTTTAGTAGTGCTGGCCTGAATCTTGGAGCACTGAGCAAGGTTGCAGACAAAAAGTGCAAGTCAAACTCCTGCACATGTAGACATGTTCATATTTCCAATAAGGGCATATTTGAAGGTAAATATCAGACCTGCAGCTCTTGACTGAATTACAGTGAGCAGCATAAACTGTATTATAGTAGTTCTGTAATATAAAGGGACATGAAAGTGCAGCAAAACAGAAATCTTCCTGAAATACCCAAGAAACCTTCCTGTTTGCTTGATTTTGTTCCAATTCACAAGGGCTCTGTTTCTGCAAGACATATGTAATGTATGTTCAATCTAAATTCCCAATCAGAAAATAATATACAAAACAATGTTATATAGTACTTCTTGATTTCCTATCTCTTGTTTTGTAACTGCCATGATTTCATTGCAATTTGATTTGTAATTAGTAAAAGATGTGTAATTTTATGCAGAAATATAATTAAATCAGTATTTTGCTGATTATTTGAGGCGTCTCAATTCTTTTGGCCTGAAGTTAATTTTACTTAATTTGGTTCTTAAACCCTTTCTGATTCCCTTAAAATTTAAAAAAAAGATTTGTGTATTATTTATTCACATGTAAGAGAAGTTTAATTCCATTAGTTTTTTTTTAGCATTAGCAATCTGGTTTTAAACTATATTCCAGTTAGTTTGCATCAAAAAAAATCTTTGACATTGAAGGATTTCCTTTTCTTCACATTTAATTCTCAGTCAGCAATTTTGTTTGATGCAGTCAGTAGTTGCAATAAATAAACTCAAAAAATGCAATTTCCTCCTTTTGTTTGAGGATTTTAGTATGACCGGTTTTGTTTTGATTTGGAATAATTGCCAGGATATCTTTAAACTATGTAAGTACTCCTGGGTAGTTTTTTTTCCATAAAACGTACATTTTATTGGAAGGAGCACCTTATTTCATTCACAGAGTTTACTGGGTTCCCTGCTGTAAAAGCCCTTCCATTGGCAAGGAAAGAAGCCATAAGACTGTGGCTTTCTCCATGCAGAGTTATTGGAAATCTCATTGGAACCAAGCAAATTAATAGTCTTAACTGGACGTTGGCTACTTAGCAACTGTGGTCTGTGATGCACAATTAGTGCCTAGAAAATGGAATGGAAAAGTAAATTTTATTTAAGCCATGTTTCACAGAACATCATTTTTCCATTGATAAAACACATTTGAAGTTGCAACAGTGTATTATGTAATACTGCAGCAAATTGTTGTGCTTCAAAATTGCATGAAGAGTGTTAAAAGCAGGGCAGAAAGAGGTGGAGAGAAAGGAAGGAGATGGTTGATTCTATAATGTGAAAAGAAATCTCAAAATGTAAAAGTATAATGCTTAAAAAAAAAATTAGAGAAGCAAAGTTGTTGCTTCAACAGTGTCCGAAGCAGCAATTGTATCTACTAATTCTGGAAGTCCACTCGATTTATTATAGCATTTTAACATTGCAATCGTCACAGGCCTGTCTTTGCCATATATATTTTGAGGTTAGATTGAGAACTTTTTCAAGCATCTGATGCTGAACACAAGCATGAAAAATGGGTCAAGTTGTAACACGCTGTATTTAGAAAAAATGCTGCAAGTGAGAGAGGTTTTATGCTTGATAGAAATTGCTTTTTCTCGCAACAGTTCTCTGTTGTATTCATTTTTTAAAAATTTGATGCATGTGTTCATTGCAGATATTTATAACATGGTGTTATTTCGGTTTTATTCCCTAATGAGGTGCTTATGCGATGAAATGATAATTCCATACAATGTGATTCAATCAAGACAAACATTTGGCAGTCAACTTTTGCATTGAGTTCCATCAACTGAACTCCTTAATGTAAACAAATTGGCATCCAGGAAATTGGTTGCTTCATCAGCCCTTAAAAATCTTGATTACATCTTGTCCATTCAGTTAAGACCCCCTGTTCCGCCGTAGTAAAGGTCGAAAGCATATTTCTAACATTTCCTTATGCATATGCTGATTCGTCTCTTGAGAATTTTTCATTATAAAAAAAATTGTGCCTTTCTCTTTGTTTTGAAGTTTTGTGAACTAACTCTATTGAGAGTGGCAGTATTTAAAGGATAGCAGACCTTGAGCTTCTTAAGTTGCTGAAGTTGACAGCATTCCAAAGGTAACAATGTAGACCCATACCCGACATATTGGCTCTCAAGCCCGGTGTCTCGGTGATGTGGAGACTCTCAGCCTGGTCTCTCATCAGCTTCTGGCGGCTCTCAGCCTGGTCTCCACTGGCTTGAGGTGGGTCCCAGGCCTAGTCTTGCGGCAGCTCTCAGCCTGGTCTCTTAGTTGGTCTCTTGGCAGCTTATGGCGGTGTTTTGGCTTAGCCTGTGAGTGGATCCTGCCCAGGCATGTTCCCGGGCACCAGGGGAGAATAAAGAGGTGGCAGTTTCACAGCAGCGATGGTATCTGCGGCGGCTGCTTTGACAACAGAGAGTTGAGTTCTCCTGGAGAGTGAGATAAGCGGAAGACTCCTCAAAGACTGTTGAACTTTAAACTAATTCCTTTATTTTCCTAGTTTAAACTATGAAAGACTTCGTGTGAACTATAACCTATTTCTTTATTTTTCTATTATTTTATGAAATAATGCTTAACTTTTTACTTCCTGTTTCTCTTACTATTTTGTACTTAAGCATTTTTTTGTACCTAGATATTTTGGTACCTAAGATGGTGCCATGTTTGGCAAAATTGTACCCTTTTTGTTGTACTCCTGTACTTGAGTACATCTGACAATAAAATCTAAAATCTAAATCCAAAATCGGCCATCACAAGAGTCAACACTACACAGGGCGATTTGAGTGATCAACATCTGTTCTGTCACACTGTTATGTTGTGGTGTGAGTTCATGTGAGAATTATTCTGTTATAAAATGGAATTGCATCATATGTCCAGCAGGATCTTCTAAAAGCAAAATATAAAAATACCTCATGGAAATTAACCATTATCTCAACCAGGTTAACTTTTGTCTACCATGAGTTTTTTTGCATATTAGTTTAGTGTGTTTTCTGACATCTGATATTTCAGTCTAATTTTGACGTTTTGATATAGTTTTTGTCACAACTATTAACTCTGCAATTGAATTCCAAAGCCTGATATCTTTGATCCTCTCTCTTGAGTTATTGAAGTGTTGCTATTTAAAGCCAGTATTCATTGCTGATGCCTAATTGCACCCTATTGTTAAAGCTCCATATTGTGACCACATTTTAAGGATGCCTTAAGGAAAGTGTTACGGATATTTAATAGGAATTGGAGATGCAGGGCTGTTAAGTGGTGAGAACGTAAAGTGTGGGAATGTCCAGCTTAGAGCAGCGATGTTTATAGACTCAATAATACATGTGTTCAAAATCATGAATAGTGCTGATAGGGTAAATGAAGTGAAACAAGTTCAAACAGCAACACCACCGGTCACCAGAGCACATACTTAACATTAGTAGCAAAGGAACGAGAAGCAGGGTGAGGACACTTTTTTTCAGTCTGCCCAGAAACTTGTTATGATTTGAATTATGTTGCCTGAAACGGCATCAGAAACTGAATAAATAACTTCACAAAGGAAATTGGATTAAAAACTTGAAGGAAAATATTTGTTAAGATATTGGAAAAAAGCAAATGAGTGCAATCAACTGGATTGCCCTTCCGAACAACTGGTATAAGCATAAAGAGCCAAGTCGCTGCCTCCTCTTCTGTACCTTGTTCGTCTTTCTCAATTTCTCCAGTTCACCCACTTAAATCTTCTGTATTTTACACTCTTACACTCAGCTCTCATCCTAGGCCCCTCAAAAGCTGGAAGCTTTCTGCTTCTGTCTACCCTGCTTCATCCTTTCTTAACTTTAAAACACTTTATTGCTGATGTTAATTGCTTTACACTCTTCACTCTTTTTTGCCCTGTATTTATGTTTGCTGGGTTAAGTTGTCCATGGATTTAAAATTTGTTTTGCGGCTGGCAGGTTCACAAACCCCTCTTGTAGCTGTTTACTTCCACTCATACATGTTCTGCATAATTTGAAGCAATTTACTACAAACCATGTTGAGAGTCTATCTGTTTTACAGGAATGGAGTCTATCTGACTTGTTCCTGGTGCACGTGGTTCTAATGTTACAATATATGTAGGAATAATTCAATTTTGGGGTTCATGTTAACTTTAATTATAAAGATACAATCAGTTATAGTTATGGATTGAATCTAAAGGATTGCTGGTCCTGGTGAGTTACAGCAGTCATTATGGACACAAATATGTTTTTCCAAGCTTTACAGAATTTATTAAGTTTGTCATAACGAGTACAAAACAAATGCTATTTAATAGAAACAGTGGTTTTCAATCAATCCACTTCTTGTCTTTGGTCTTTTCCCATGCACCTGAAGCTCTAACAATCACTGTATATTAATCCTTGACCGCCACTTCTGTCTGAACATTTATTCTGAACTCTAATTGGTTGATCCACACATGATCAGCACATGAACGGTCTTAGATTGGCTAAACAATATATGCCCAAGTCCTGATCGGTTTAATTAAAAGTGATGTACTGCTATTACTCCCGAGCATATCCTGATTTGGACCTTGTGATGCCACTTACTTCCTTTCATAATGGCTTCTCCATCTTAACTTGCCGACTTCCTAGGTTTCTACCAAGATAACGTGCATCTGCTTATAGCATTTAGTGTCACCCTATGATGATTAACAATCATCCTAACTATCTTAACTAATACACATGCAGATTCGCCAAAACCTATCAATATCCTTGAAGAAAAGAACTGTTGTTGACTCTGTTATAGTTACTGCCTAAAGCAAATTAACCAAATTTATTTTCAAAATGCATCACTGACTTCATCTGTCCTCCAAAACGCGCACCATATCACTGCACTCCATTAAAATTGAGATAATAATGTATCATTGCAAAGTACAAGGTATACATTGCAAGGTATATATGTAATGTGTAAAGCTCAAAATAAACAATCAAAACTTGTATAGGTTACAAAACTAAGTTACAAAATTAATCCATTCTAAAAATGTAGCTGTGTCTTGAGTAAAAGCCTTTAACCTCAAAGCATTCTCACATTTGCTAAATTAAACTTATGTTAGCTTGAACCAATAAAACAGCTATAAAACTTTAAAAATGTGACTTTTCTTTTGACCTGAGCTATATGACTATTCTTCCTTACAGAAAGTGTTTTACAACTAACTCCAATCAAACAGCATATTGGCTTTTGCCCAAAACGTCGACTTTCCTGCTCCTCGGATGCTGCCTGACCCACTGTGCTTTTCCAGCACCACTCTAATCTAAACAGAATATTGTCCATTTCATCACTTGTTTAAAAATCCCAATAGTACACAACTCTTGCCCCCTCCCTCACCCATTCTATAAATAGGAAAGGACATCCAGTGAGGAAATAGTTCTCCCACTTCCCATTCTCTTTATTTTCTAAAGACAGTGACTTATTTTAGGAATAAACAATTTTTAGCAGCACTGATTCTTTGCTCAGAAAGTTATCCTTATGCATAGGTTTTGACACAAAAAGGTTGGAGTTTTTGGGTGTGGAAGGAACGACAGAGTGAAATGTGATTTTGTCTTTGCCTAATGTGTGTCGCCTGTCTGCTCATCACCACTCTGAGTACTGAGCAGGAAGGTGATATTTCTTTGTGGTGTTTGTGCTGCTGGCGTCATCCAGGCCGCTCATTCTGGCCAGAGACTTCAACTGCATCATAGATGCGGCTGGACGATCTGGAGAGACTGACAGTGACTGGACTCCACACCCAGATTCCTGATGGAAACAAATAAAACTGTCAAGCTGCACGGCATTTTCAGGACCAATGCAGATGGAGCACAGCGTAGATACACCTGGTCACGGCTAGCCTGGTCTATCTGCCCAAGGATAGATTTCCTGTTTGCCTCTCGCACGTTCTCAATTAGATCCACCGACGTCAAGCTGGTATTCTCCTCTGATCCCTGCCTGTCACCTACAGTGGGCTGGCAAGGGAACGTGGAAGCTGAATGTAAAATTGTTGACCCCAGAAAACATTGAGGAGCTCCAAAGGAATTACACAGGTTAGAGAACCATGAAGCCCCTCTTTGAGTCTCCAGCGGACTGATGGGAAACAGTCAAAGTGGTTCTTCATCCTCAAAGGTATTCAGAAGGCGAGGGACAGGCAGGCAAAACTATCCAAACTCCAGAAAAGCATGTAGATGGTGGAAGTCGATGTCTCTGAGGACCTCCAGGAGGTGAGGAGCCAGCAAGCCTTGTTTCTTTTCCTCAGAGGCCTCCAAGATAATCTTCCAGTCCAAGGTCCGCATTGTGGGGCAAAATGAGATGTGCTCACCTTTATTCTTTCAGAAGCTCTGCACCCAGCAGCCTGAAGGAAGGAGACTGCTCGACATCGTCATCTCCGTCTGACATCCTGAGAATAGGCAAATCCTTTTATGCCAGATCATATGGCATGAAGCCCACAGGCAGTGCGGCCTCCCATCATTCCTGTCCTCTATCTCGGAGGTCTTAAGACAACACCGGCCGTTATCTCTGGATGAGCTGGCCAAAGTCCTCAAGGTCTTAGAAGCGACGGCTCACAGGCCAAGTTGTATTCGACTCTGTGGTTCTTGATTGGCGAGGACCTGCTGGATGACAGCTGTATGACAGTATGCTTCTGGCAGGTAGCGTGTGCGAATCCATGAGGAAAGGTATCATCACCCTCATCTACAAGTGGAAAGGAGAGAGGGGGGGAATGAGAAAATTGTGGTCAATATCATTGCTGAATGCAGACTACAAAATCCTGTTTAAGGTTATCGCCACCTGGGTCAAGTCTGCTTTGGGATCAATGATCCACCCCGACCAAACTTGTGCTGTACCGGGCATGCGATCTCTTGGGCGCCTCACGCTCCTTTGGGATTCATTCGCCTATGTAGAGGATGGGGAGTGGGGATGGACACCTCCCTCATCAGCCTGGACCAGGAGAAGGTCTTTGACGGGATATCGCACAGCTACACATGGGATTTGCCCTCCTAAATGGGCTTTGGGGAGAGAATCTACAATTGGATCCAACTGCTCTACACCAACATTGTTAGTGCAGTCTCCATCAGTGGATGGGAATCTGTAAGCTTCCCAATCAGATTCGGAGTCAGGGAGTGATGCCCACTCTCGCCTGTCTTGTTTCTGTTGTGTAGAGCCTTTTGCTTAGTCCATCGGGAAGGATGAGAGCCTGAGAGGGGTGACTATTCCAGGCAGCAGAGGCCAGCAGGTCAAAGCTTCCCTGTGCATAGATGATGTCATTGTTTTCTGCTCGGATCCGCTGTCACTGCGCAGATTCATGACCATCTGTGACCAGTCGAACTGGCCTCGGGCGGGGGGGGGGGGGGGGGTGGTGTCAAGGTAAACCAAGACAAGAGCCAGGCCACATTCTTTGGGAGTTGGGCTGACAGTTCCTACAATCCCATCATCTTCAGAACAAATTACCCAAAAGTGCCGGGAATATGGTTTGGAGGGGCCAGGAGGGGCACAAAATCTGGGGAGGAGAGCATCATCAAGGTGAAGCAGAAACTGGGCTTTTGGGAGCACTGCCCACTCTCCATTGTGGGTAAAAACCTGGTTATCAGGTGTGAGGCACTCTGTTGTTGTACATGGCACAGGTCTGGCCCATTCTCAGAACCTGCACTGTTGCAGTCACCCAAGCTATCCTCCACTTCATCTGGAAGCCTAAGATGGACCGGGTCTGCAGGAACTCCATGTACAAAGTTCTGGATAAAGGGGAGAAGAATGTTGCCCTCCTCCTGATGGCCACCTTTGTGTGTGACTCCTTCAAGCTGTGTGTAGACCCTTGGTACGCAAACAGCAAGTGTCACTATGTATTGCAGTTCTGCCTGTCCCTGGTATTGCAAAAAATGGGACTGGTCTCGCTACCACGGAAAGCTCCAAGTAGTTGGACCATTTTGTATCACATGTCATTCATGGAGAAAACTTGCAAAGAAAAACACCTTTGACTACTAGTACTACTAGTAGTGTCCTCAAGACCATGTGGGGAACGGAGAGGGTGGATCCTATCAGGTGTTCCCTAAGCAGACTGTCAAACTTATTTGGCAGAATGCCTCATCATCCCAACTTTCCAATAATGACCAAGACATCACTTGGCTGGCGGTGAGAAGGGCATGACCTCCAAGATCCTTTATGTACGCCCAGTCAGCCTGCATGCTGCCCTCGAAGTGTTTGCGGGGAATAGAGACTGTCACACGTCTCCTGCCAGAATGTGCCTTTGCAAAAGAAGCCTAATGGGAGATGCAGTGGTTGTGCTGAGGTTCGTTCCGAGCAGCTCTGTGACGTGGGACTCTGTGCTCTACTGTCTGTTCCCCAGGACACACACTGACACAAACATCAACAGTGCCTGGAGGACCATCAACTTGGTGAAAGATGCTCTTTGGTCTGCCCAAAACTTGTTGGTCTTGCAGACTGAGTGCTGCTGACTAGCACACTCCAAGGTCCAGGACGACACGCTGAGGGACACACTAAAGCTTAGAGCACCTGCCACCAAGGCACAGTGAGGAAAGACCATTGTTTGAGGTCTTTCTGCTGAAGATAACTGTGGGTCTGTTCAGTTATTGGACCCGCCCAGTGCCTCAAACATATGTAAATAATAATGTTGTAAATATTAATGTTGTATGAGGTCTTTGGATTTTTGGATAGAGTCAATGTCCTATATTTTGTTTATTTACTTGATATGCAATTGTACAGAACTGGACTGCTTTTGTGACAATGTAAATATACAAAAAACTTTTATGAATAAAATATATTTTTGAAATTTAAAAAAAGACTGTTTGTCTAGCTGAGATTTAACTGTCCCTGAAGAAATCAGTTCACTCAGTTAGGGCTTGAAGTCAAACACCAACATCTGTGACGTATTACAACGTTAACAGAAATTGCTGGAAAAGCTCAGCAAGTCTGGTGGCATGTGTGGAGTGAAATCAGAGTTAACATTTTGGGTCAAGTGACTCTTCCTCCAATTCTGAAGAAGGGTTGCTCAACTGGAAACATTAACTCTGATTTCTGTCCACAAATGCTGCAGATCTGCTGAGCTTTTCCAGCAATTTCTATGTCTGTTTCTCATTTCCAGCATCCACAATTCTTTCGGTCTTAAATAGTCCAACATTAAGCAGGTTATGAAGGTAGTTTTCAAAGAAATTCTAACCTTTGCAACAAGTTTCTTTACTTCTCAGCTCCTAATGGTAAGTTTGCATTTATTTTTTGTGCTCTAGTGAAAGAGATTGCATTTAAAAAACCCATCCACAGTTGCTCTGTTGTTTCTGACACTAAATTAGGTGCAGAAACAGGAAATGTAAATTGCAGTGGTTGCAATTGATTGTCTTTTCCAAGCTGCACACGAAAGAAACCTGATCATGGGGATAATGTGCTTTCTGTTGGTGCAAAGTTCACTTGCTACCAGGAATCGTACCACTCCCCCTAAGAGCAATGGCTAAATTTACATTTGCTACATTATAACCATCAGTTACAGAGAAAACCACCAAACATTTTCAGTCTTCAGGAAGATGCACATGAAGTTACATTAACAGACAGAGACAGCTGGGTTAGTACATTTTTATTCAAGTTAATAAGCTAACAGGAAACAAACATGACATTAAAATCTTCACAAATTCCCAATATAGTTCAGAATTTCACTCTGAATTCATTTTACGGTGTTGATTATAGAACATGCTGCCAATTCACACTTCATAGGTTCTGTTATAATTCAGTCAATACAGACCTTAATTGCTGGTATCCAGGAAAGGCTAACATGAATGCTAGCTGTTTTACTGTAATCACCTACAGTACAATTGATATACAGAATCCAATATACATGGAAGTTAGTTCTTTATTACATTGTAACTCATTGGTTATGCTTGGGACCTTCAGATGGTATAATATGCGAAAAGTCTTCATGTTTGTGTCATCTTGATACAGTACTGACCACATTTAGGAATTGACAAAAGCGTCAGACAAAATGGCATTGATCACAAAAGCCGAGAGGCAATGAGAAAAAAACCTTCTCATGTTTCAAACAAATCAAAACATTTCCTGTTACATAGTAAAGAATTGTAATGGAGTATAACTAGTTCATAAGTTGATTAGCTTGGTTCCAATTCACTGCAGTGAAAGGTACCTTTGTAACGAGCTTACCCATGTTGATTAAGATCAGTAGGAGGATCTAGGAGACTGTGGACTATTTTCCGCATATTGGGATCTTCCTCTCAGTGAAGCCAGACCTGGATTTTAAAAAGTCAACACTGCCTCTCATGTGCCAGCTCACCTTCAACCAACTATTTTCAGGGTAAGAATCTCAAACCCAAGGTTAAGGTCATGGCGTGCTGGACAGGAAAGATCCCTATGTTCCTATGTGCTTTGGAAACTTTGATGACCCACAGTTGAAGAAGTGCCATCAGCAGTGTCTTCACACACTCTTCAAGTGTGGTGGCAAGAAAAGCAGTCCAATAGTATCATCTTCTCCCAAGCCAATATGTCCAGCATCAAGATGCTAATCACTTAAAAGTAGCTCCATTAGGTAGGACATGCCATATGTAAAGCTAACACCAGACTGCCAAAGCAATTGGCCTGCCATGCTCTAATACTATAGGTAAACCCACAATGCCCTTAGGTAGGAAATTCCAGGACTTTAGCCCAACAACACTGAAGAAACAGCAAAATATTTCCAAGTCAGGAGAGGAACTTGTGGGTGGTGGTGTTCCCATCCGTCTGCTGCCCTTGTCCTTGTAGATGGAAGGTGCTGTCTAAGTATCTTCGGTGAATTTCTGCATCTTGTAGACTGTACATATTGCTCCTACTGAGTGTCAATTGTAGAGTGACTAAATGTTTATGGATATGGTAGCAATCAAGCAGGCTGCATTGCCCTGGATGGTTTCAAGCTTTTTGATGTTGTTGGAGCTGCACCCATGAAGGTAAGTGGGGCATGTTCCATCACACTCCTGACTTGTTGCATCAGTCTTCAGTATAGGGGATACAACTACCATCCCAGAAGCAACTGTAGATCAAGAAATGGAAGGGAGGGAAGAACCTGGGTCAATCACTCGCACCAGGGAAATACTAAAGAAATCGTTGAAACTGTGAGCTAACAAGTGTCCAGACCCTGACCAATTTCACCTGAGTGTCTTAAAAGGTCAAGTGAGATCATTGACATACCGGTTTTAATTTTCCACAACTCCCTACAATGAAGGTCCCATCAGATAGCAAGTGCAATTCCCTTATTCAAATAGGGAAGGAGATAGAAAACAGGAAACTATAAGCCAGTTAATTTAGTATCAATCAATGGGAAAATATTAGAACCTATTCCGAAAAATGTAGCAAAAGGATACTTAAATAAATTCAAGTAAAGCAGGCAGAATCAATTGGTTTGTGAATTGGGTATCATTTTAATAAATAGGGAGAGGTTGAATAGGCTGGGGCCATTTTCCTTGGAGTGTTGGAGGCTGACGGGTGACCTTATGAAGGTTTATGCTGAAAATGTGTTGCTGGAAAAGCACAGCAGGTCAGGCAGCATCCAAGGAACAGGAGAATCGACGTTTCGGGCATGAGCCCTTCTTCAGGAATCCTTTTCCAGCAACACATTTTCAGCTCTGATCTCCAGCATCTGCAGTCCTCACTTTCTCCTCTTATGAAGGTTTATAAATTGTGAGGGATATGGATAAATAACCAAGGTCATTTTCCCAGGGTAGGAGAGTCTAAAACTAAAGGGTTTAAGATGAGAGGAGAAAGATTTAAAAGGGATCTAAGGGACAACTTTTTCACACAGAGGGTGGTGCATATATGGAATGAACTGCCAGAGGAAGTAGTGGAGGCTGGTATAATTACAGCATTTAACAGGCATCTGGATGGTTACATGAATAGGAAAGGTTTAGGGAGATATGGGCCAAATGCTGGCAAATGGGTTGAGACTAATATTTGATACCTGGTTGGCATGGATGAATTAAGCTGAAGGGTCTGTTTCCATGCTGTACAACTCTATGGCTCTAATCCATTGAAGTTATTTGAGGAAGTATTTATTTGTGAAGTACTGTGGATAAAGGGGATCCAACAAGTATACCGTACAGTAATCTCCCCGGTATCCAGCACGCATGGCGAATGAGTTACTGGTTAACTGATCCTGCTGATTGCATGAGAAACAGTAGCAACACTGAGAGAGCTTGATTTGTTGCTGACACAAGATCAATGTGCATTTTAAAAATGAGCAGCCAGTGTTGCTCATAAACTCATTTACCTGGCTATGTTAGGTGATTCTGTATTTAATTAGTCTTGACAAAACTTCTGATCCATTATTCCCTTCCAAATGCTAACACCAGCAGAGTCGCCATTATCCAGATCCCAGAAGGTAGAAGGCAATGCTGAGGTGTTAAATGAATACTCTTCCTATGTCTTTACTAAAGAGGAAAGAA
The DNA here is from genome assembly GCF_047496795.1 of Chiloscyllium punctatum. Lineage (NCBI taxonomy): Eukaryota > Metazoa > Chordata > Chondrichthyes > Orectolobiformes > Hemiscylliidae > Chiloscyllium > Chiloscyllium punctatum. The sequence continues at coordinate 76,626,506 of NC_092746.1, forward strand.
CTCTGTCACTAAAAGGGTTCAAAACTCATAAAGATGACGTGTTGTATCGCCTCTTTGTGCTTAAAGTTTACAACACACCAGGTCCAGATGAGACATGAGTAGCGCTGTTGATGTGGTTTACATGGACTTTCAGAAGGTGATTGATACAGTGCCATATAACAGACTTTGAGAAATGTTATAGGTCATGGAATAACAGGGTTAGTAGCAACATTGGTACAAAATTGACTTAAGTGATAGGAAACAGAATAATGGTCAGTGGGAATATTTTTGGGCTGGATGAAGGGTTGTAGTGGAGTTTCCTAGGATCGGATTTGGGATCCTCGCTTTTCCTGATTTTTCAGTTATCAAGATCTTGGTGTGCAGGGGACGATTTCAAAGTTTACAGATGGTATGAAACTTGGAAGAATTGTAAACCGTGAGGAGAACTGTGTGGAAGTGGCAGGTGCATTTCTATGCTGAAAAGTGTGAGGTGATGCATTTTGGTTGATAGGACATTGAAAACAACACAAAATGGGGAGTGCAATTCTAAAAGAGGGATGTGCAGGAGCAAAGGAAACTGGCTGTATATGTGCACAGAATGCACAATGAATGTGGCAGGGCAGGTAGAGAAATCAGTAAACACAGCATACAATCTCCTCTGGTGTATTAATAGGGGTATAGAGTACAAGAGCAAGAAAGTGATTTTAAATTTTTATCAGACATTTGTTGTCCTCAGCTAAAACATAATGTACAGTATGGGGTGCCATATTATAAGAAGGGTGTGAATACATTGGAGAGAGTGCAGAAAAGAGTTACAGGGATACTCCAGGACTTAGAAACTGCAGTTTTGGGGATAGATTGAAGACATTGGGAATGTTCTCCCTGGAGAGAAGAAGGTTAAGAGGAGATTTGATTGTCCAGGTCTTCATAATTTTGAAAACCTCAGAGTAAATAGGCACAAACAATTGCTGCTTGCAAAAGAACAAGATCGAGAGGGTACATATTTAAGGTGATCTGCAAAATGTTAAGGGTAAAGTGAAGAAAAACGTTTTCAATCTGCAAGTAGTTAGGGTCTGTACTGTATTGCCTGGAAGTGTGGTAGAGGCAGGTTCAGCGGAAGTATTCAAGAGACCATTGGAAGATTATTTGGATAAGAATGATGTGCAAATATATAGAGAAAAAGCAAGAGATTGGCTACTTAACGCGCTGGTGAAGACATGACTGGCTGAATGTCCTCTTTGTGCACCCTAAACTTTCTGTGATACTGTGATACAGAGGAAAGCTAATAGAATTTTATCACTTGTCATGTGTGGAATTGAGTACAAAATAGGGAAGTTTTGCTTTTGTCATACAAAGCACTGTTGGGATCATACCTGGAGTATTATTTATAGTATTGCTCACCTTATTTGGGGATGGATGTAAATACACTGAGGATGACTTTTATAGAAGGTTAACCAGATAACTGCAATGGGCACATTGTCTTAGGTGGAAAAGTTGCAGAGACCTGGCTTGAATCTGCTGAAGTTTAAAAGAGGAAGAGGTGACTTGACTGAAACGTAGTAAGATCCTGAGGGATCTTGACAGGGCTGTTTCGGAGAGGGTGTTTCATCCTGTGGGAGAACCTAGAACAAAAAACAGCAATCACCCATTTAGCACAAAGAAGAGCCAATTTTCTTTTCCCAGGGAAGGCCATCAATCTTTGAGATTCTGTACCTGAAATGTTCTTGGAAGCAGAGCCTTTGAATATTTTGAAAGCAGAGTGGAGAGATTCTTGATATGCCAGGATGTAAAAGGTTATCTGGGGTAAGCGAGATTGCAGATTTGAGAGAACTGTCTGATCAGCCATGGTCTTATTAAGTGATGAAAGCAGGTTCAAAGGATCTTGTTGTTTCATGTTCTGCTTCTTCTTACATTTGTAACTTGCTAATTGGACTACTGAGGATTTACTTTGAAGAAGTATATAGAATTCAATATAGGTTGATGTATCTAATTCTTGCTTTGAATTCATTACATGCTACCACTTTATACTAAATTAAATAAATATTGCTATCAACTCCTCAAGATTAAACATACTGTTACATTTCCTGAGGATATAGAATAGGATAATCGGATTTGACAGAGTAGTACAGCAATTGGAAGACCGTTTTATTTGTTGTTACTTCTTGTGTTCATTTGTACAGTGGTAATAATTCAGCTAATCATTACAGAGTTGAAGGTTAATTGCACTGCACTTTCTGATGATTGTTGATCTCTTGTAATACATTTATGAACCAGTATGATATTACACTGAAAATACTTACTTGACCCTAGTGTTTGATATTAATTTTATCTGAATGATAGATTGAAACAGATAAAAGATTTTGTTCTCCTGTTCGTGCCTATAATAATGATGGATTTGAAAGTCCAATGTAATACTACATTGCTTATATCTTTATATATCATTTTGCTTTTGGTGCAGGAATATATTGTGCCACAATGGATTTGCCCCTTGATTCTAGAAATTCCAAGTTTGAAACCAGCCAGTGAATGTGTTAAGTATTGCCTCTACCATATCAAACTGGGGCAAGAGTTATCACAGGTTGTTCCTAACTAATTTTTGGCAATTGTTAAAATAGGCTGTCTTTCCATCTCCCTCATGAGAAGGATATGTGCCACAGGTGGAGAGGCAGGATTTTATGAAGAGGGAGGCAAAATTGAAATTATTTCCAAGCCCAGAGGTATAGAAGCCAACTGTAATACCCTGTTGATGCTCTAAATTTTATCAACGGTTACAGATGGGGAATCAAACCAAGGGCATTCCTGTTGTTATAAGCTCAGTACCATAGCAGCTGGTGTATTTACCGAGCAAACCATTGGGGAAGAAATTTGTTTATGCATTTTATTTCTACTCCAGTTGTGTCAGCATCTTGCCCAGTTAAAGGAATTGTTTTTGGTTCAGTGTGATTCATTAGCGCTCTACAAATTTGTTTTAAAGTGTATAGAATAGACTGGATTTTGATTGCTGGTAAATATTATAATTGTGATCAACTCTCTTCATTATTTTGAAACTGATCATTGGAAAAAAAATGGTGGACTTGGCTCAGAAGGAAGTCATACAGACCGTTGTATTGCAAAAATCGATCCAGTCTTATCTCACTTTACAGCTCTTAATCTATAATCTTGTAAATCTCCTTCCATTATTCTGTATTCCAAAGACAACAATCATAGCCTAGCCAATTGTTCCTCATAGTCACAATTCACCATCGCTGGTGACTTTCTTGCATTCTCTCTCTAATGTGATCATCAACTTCCTGTAATGTGGTGACAAAACTGTACACTGTGGTGTTACTAGTGATACATTATTCTAGCATATCTTCCCCGAGGGTCGGAGTAGGATCGGTGTTTTAATGGTAAGTGCAGGTGGGGAGGCAGCAGTGAACGGAATCTGGACCTTGTCGCTGAGGGCCAAGAAAAAGGAATGCACTCTGATGTGAAAAGATGGCCAATGATAGTGATGCTCCTTTCCCCATCTTTCATTTCCTGTCTAACCCAATCAGATTGACCAGGGGAGCATCCCCACACATCCCTTAGCACCTTCTCACCCAAAAGTTGTACCTGGGTGGGGAAGTGGCCAGAAAGTGCCAATAATTGGCCTTTGACCTTGCCTAGCCCCCAGTGAGATGTAGGAAGACAATTGGGGAAGTTTTGCTGACCACCATCCCTGCAAAGCCCACCAGCTGGAGTCTGGAAAATTTGACCTTAAGTCTCTGCTAATACAGAAAAATTCTTCCTGTTCTTTTTTTAATTGACTCATAGGACATGGGCATTGCTGGTTAGGCCAGGATTTATTGCGTTCCTAGTTGCCCTTGAAAATGTGGCAGTGAGCTGCCGCCTTGAGCTATTGTAGGTAGAACTAGGATGCCATTAAGAAGGGATTTCCAACACTGTCTCAGCAACATTGAAGGAATCAGCGATATATTTCGAAGTCAGGATGGTTGGTTGTTTAGAGGGGAACTTAGTGGTTGGTGGTGTGCCCATATATCTGCTGCCAGTGTCCTTCTAAATGATAGTGGTATGGGTTTAGAAGAGGCAGTCTAACACTGTTTTTGGTGAATTTCTGCCATGCGTCTTGCAGATGGTACACACTGCTGCTACTGAATGTTGGTGATTAAGGGAGGAAATATTTGTGGATGTGGTGCCAATGAAGGGGGCTGCTTTGTCCCATTGATCATTCTTGACTGACTACCCTGTAAATTTCACCTGTTACCTTTCGGGATCTAGATACATTGTCAAGGTTTCTTTATTCCTTTAAATTTCTCAGTTTCTTGCCATTTACTTTTTTTTTCCTTTTTCTTGTTTGTCCCTTCTAATTGCATCACCTCACACTTTTCCTGATTGAATTCCATTTGTTACTTTTCTGCCCATCTTACCAGTCCATTGATACCTTTCTGAAGTGTGTACCTTTCTTCCTCATTATCAATCACATGGACAACTTTCATTTTATCTGTAACCTTCTGAGTCATAGAAGACCACTGAAAGCTGCCTTCCACTCTCTAACACCTATTTATCAGTACCCTTTGCATTCTGTAGCTGAGCTAAATTTGGATTCCACTTGCAAATTCCCTTTGATCTCATGACCTTTTAATTTTCTGATCCGGTGGGATTTCAGCAAAAATGTTGCTCAAATGGATGCCAACCATATCGTTGGACCTTCCTGTTACTTACTTAGAATGATCTAACAAAGCTAATCAGCGACTTCTGTTAACATAGTCTCAATGACTGCCCTGGTTTGATCTGCGATTTTTTTTTAATCCTGTTTCTCAAATTTTTCTAATAATTTGTCAATTGTCAAGGTTCGTCTGACTGACCCTTCTTTTAAACAATGGCATAGCATTAACAGTTCACTAGTTCCCTAGTAATATGCTTATTGTTAGAAGGAATTGGAAAACGACGACCAGTGCCACCTCCACTTCCTTGGGAGGTATCCGTTGTGACCGAATGTTTTAAAAAATTTGTAAAATGTTCTCACTTGATTTGATTTGATTTGACTCATTGTAGTCACGTGTACTTTGGATCGGTGAAAAGCTTTGTCTTGAGAGCAGTACATAGCAAACAAGGACAAACAAATCATAATGTGCCTAGGAGAAAGTGAGGACTGCAGATGCTGGAGATCAGAGTCAAGAGTGTTTATTGGGAAAGCACAGCAGGCCAGGTAGCATCCAAGAAGCAGGAGAATCAACATTTCGGGCATCAGCCCTTCATCAGGAATGTGCTTAGACCGAGCAAGGCATACAGGTTACACCGCACAGGAGGTGCGCACAGCAAGATCAACATTAATTGAAATTAGAAAGTCCATTCATTAGTCTAATAATGGCGCTGAGGAAGTTGTTCTTGAACCTGTTGGTGCATGTGTTCAAACTTCTGTATCTTCTGCTTTGTTGAAGTTCAACCTTTTTAGCTGATAGTACAGCTTATTCCCACAAAGTCAGAATGTTCTGCCATCCGATTGCAATAGCTTCTAAAGTTGCATTCTTTTTGAAATCTGGTTGGGCATTAGTAGGTCAGGATTTTCTTTTGTGCAACACTGCACCTTCAGAGCCTGAATTGCAATAACTGTTTCTTCACTGTTGGTTTTCCTTTGCTCAGTGTTTCTCTGCAGGCCGTCCCTTTGTTCTGGTGACAATCTGTCATCTTGCAGCTCCTATTACAGCTCCTGCTTTGTAGTTTGTGATAATTAACCTTTATGTTGCTATGGTTATAATACCCCGACTCCCTTGGGTATAATCTGATCTTGAATTGAAAAGGGTGAGTTGAGTGTAGCCACCCTGATTATGTTGCATGTGTTGTCCAAAGGGCCTTTTTCATTCACACTTCCATATTCTAAGACTGGACGGTGTTGCCATGGTTACACCATTTCATCTGTAAATGTTGCTAAAGTCTACTCACAGATATTGAATAGATTAAAATGGAAGAGAGGAGGGACAGTTATAATTTATGAATGACATTTAATTGTCAAGTCTATAAGTCGTATATTCCTAATGTAGCAATCTGTGCAAGTTTTCTACTTGTGTAGGGAGTGGGTTGGCAGAGCCAAACAAAACAAAGGCGTTTGACTGCAGGAAGCTGACTACATGACTGAAAACAGCCTTTATTTAAAGGAGTACAGGGAGTGGGGGATGGTGGAGGTGAAAACCACTTGGAAAGAAAGCAAAGCAATGTTAGATATCCTGACCTGCAGTCTCCTGCTGACCAAGCAGTCTTTCTCTACTAATCTAAATTAATTGCTCTTTCCTAACGCATCAAACTTAAGTTTCATCCTTAGATCTTTATTGCTCTGGCTCGTCACCCTGCAGTTCAGGACACCAATCCCCTGTTCTGCTACCTCTTCCATTCTTGCTTCCTCCCTGCAGCTCTTTGACTCCAATCTTTTATGCATCTGCTGTGTCATTCCCTAACTTTGTAAGCAAAAGCTTTAGACAGCATGGGCCCTTCTCTCTGGGATTCCTTTACAAAACTTTTTTTTTCGCTTCTGGCCACAAAAACATCTATCTGTGCCTCGAACTAGACAGTCCCCTAACACAATCGATCTCTTGCAACCCAACGTACCCCTCATTGCATTAGAGCCAGTCTCAATACCAGAAACTTTGCTGTTTGTGCTACATTCCCCTGAGAATCCATCATCCCTTCCATTTTCCAAAACAGCATACTCGTTTGAAATGGGGATGGCCACAGAAAACTCCTCCACTACCTGCCTATCTCTCTTACCTTTCCTTGAGTTAACCCATCTATGTGACTGTACCTGCGTCTTTTCTCTCTTTCTGTAACTGTCATCCCTTGCTCTTGTAAGTTCCTCATTGTCTCTAACTGTAGCTCCAACCATTACATTTATTCTGATAGGATTCACAACCAACAGCATTTATTGCAGATATAATCCTCAAAAACACAAACTCTCTCTAAACTCCCACATCCGACAAGAAGACCATACTAAAGGCAATTTTTGCTTCTTCCAATCTGAGGACTCAGAAAATAGCACCATCTTATTCCCCTACAAAACACTGCTCCAGGCTAACTTAATACTTATGGCTTATATTTTTATGTTTAATCAAGGACATATTTCAATAAAACATATAATCAAGAAAGAACCCACTCTATTCACTACTGCAGACTTATAGCAAGGCCCCAAAGCCACATTAAAACTATTCACTTCTCTGTCTCTGTACTGTGATCTCTCCCAAACAGGTTCCTCCAAGATCAGTTTTGAATTTCACTGATTGTTAATTTTCCTAGACGTGCTCCGATATCCAGCGATATATGAATTCAACAGGAAAGGCAGTAACTGTGCAGATTCACTCCAGTGTCAGTTAGCAGTGTCTTTCTCTCTCTCTCGCTCTCTCGCTCTCTCGCTCTCGCTCTCTCTCTCTCGCTCTGTCTCTCTCGCTCGCTCGCGCTTGCTCTCTCTCTCTCTCTCTCTCCTGCATTGACCTCACCATATGCTGCCTTTGTCAGTTCCTCTCAATGTTAAAAGTGCCATGTTTTGACTTTTTTTTCGCCAAAGTTCTAAAACAATGCAACAGCATATAAAACAGTAATTGCTACTCCTGGAATTCAAGGAACTCACCTGCAACACCTAAAATACCTCAAAAAAGGAGCAGCCTGTTACAGCCAGAAATTTGTTTTTCAGACTGGAGGCCTGTGACCAGTGGAGTGCCACAAGGGTCAGTGCTGGGTCCACTACTTTTCATCATTTTATATAAATGATTTGGATGTGAGCTTAAGAGGTATAGTTAGTAAGTTTGCAAATGACATCAAAATTGGAGGTGTAGTGGACAGCGAAGAAGGTTACCTCGGAATACAATGAGATCTTAATCAGATGGGCCAATGGGCTGAGAAGTGGCAGATGGAGTTTAAATTAGATAAATGCGAGGAGCTGCATTTTGGGAAAGCAAATCTTAGCAGGACTTATACACCTTAATGGTAAGGTCCTAGGGAGTGTTGCTGAACAAAGAGAGCTTGGAGTGCAGGTTCATAACTCCTTGAAAGTAGACTCACAGGTAGATAGGATAGTGAAGATGGCATTTGGTGTGCGTTCGTTTATTGGTCAGTGTATTGAGGAGAGGAGTTGGGAGGTCATGTTGTGGCTGTACAGGACATTGGTTAGGCCACTTTTGGAATATTACGCGCAATTCTGGTCTATTTCCTATCAGAAGGATGTTGTGAAACTTGAAAGGGTTCAGAAAAGATATACAAGGATGTTGCTAGGGTTGGAGGATTTGAGCTATAGGGAGAGGCTGAATAGGCTGGGGTTGTTTTCCCTGGAGTGTTGGAAGCTGAGGGGTGACCTTATAGAGGTTTACAAAATCATGAGGGGCATGGATAGGATAAATAGACAAGGTGGAGTGGGGGAGTTCAGATCTAGAAACCGTAGGTTTATGGTGAGAGGGTAAAGATATAAAAGAGACCTAAGGGGCAACCTTTTCATGCAGAGGGTGGTCTGTGTGGAATGAGCTGCCTGAGGAAGTGGTGTAGGCTGGTACAATTGCAACTCTTAAAAGGTATCTGGATGGGTACATGAATAGGAAAGGTTTGGATGAATATGGGCCGGGTGCTGGCAGGTGGGACTAGATTGGGTTGGGATAGCTGATCAGCATGGACAAGTTGGACCGAAGGGTCTGTTTCTGTGCTGTATATCTCTATGATTCTGTTCTGCACTCTCCATCATACCTTGATTTGATTTAATATTGTCACATGTACCTATATACAGTGAAAAGTTTTTTGTTTTGTGTGAGGTTCAGACAGATCATGTATAAAATGCATTAGGGTTATAGAACAGAGCTAAGAATACAATGTTATGGCTGCAGAGAAGGTGAAAAGATCAACATTAAATGTAAAATTTGTACATTCAGAAGTCTAATAACAGCAAGGAAGAAGGTGTTCTTAAATATGTTGGTATATGTGTTTAAGCTTTTGTAACTTCTGCCTAACAGACGAGGTTGGAAGAGACTATAACCAGGGTGGGGAGGGGGATTTGGTTATACTGACTACCTTCAGAAGGCAGTGAGACGTATAGATGGAGTCAATGGATGGAGGGCTGGTTTGTGTGCAGTTCAGGCAGATCATATTGTACAAAATGCCGACAAAATATCATAGACTGGGTGGAGTTCACAACTCTCTATAGTTTCTTACAGTCCTGGGCAGAGTAGTTGCCATACAAAGCTGTGCTGTATCCATTAGATTGCTTTCTATGGTGCATCAATAAAAATTGGTAAGAGTTTCTATGGACATGCCGAATTTCCTTAGCCTCCTGAGGAAGTTAGAGGCTGTGCCTTCTTGACTATAGCGTCAACGTGAGTGAATCAATCCAGCCTATGTGTTTTTCTTTCAATTTCCAGTTATATTTATAAATACTGATAGAAATACCTGCATCTAGAAAACTAGAAGAAACAAATCTAAGGTGCCGGGCTCTTTTTTATTCACCAAAATATTCAATGAGTCAAGGTTCATTTATTAGAGTGGCCTGAGATGATGAAACGAAGGAAAATATCCAGAGTGAAAATCCAAGTTAACAACTTCAAGCAGAATAATTGAGGGCTGGTGCTTTGAGGGATATAGGAGGCATGGATGCTGAATTGCTGTTCTTTTTACTCATAAACATTGAACATAAGTGCCATTTGAACCTACTGCATTATTTGATAAGATCATGTTTGAGCAATAGAATTAATGAGGTCTTCACTTCTATAATTGTGACTGTGTAGAGGGAAAACAAGTTTTTTTTTTAAATTAAATGTTAATCCATGGGATGTAGGCAATACTGGTTAGGCCAGCATTTATTACTCATCCTTAATTGTACTGGAGAAAATAGGGGCAAGTCGCCATCTTGAACTTCTGCAGTTCCCAAGGTGTAGGAGATGATCAATGTCTGACACTGGTATGGTATGAATGTTATTTGCTACTTGTCAGTCCAAGTCTCAATCTTGACCAGGTCTTGGCCCATATGGACATGGATTGCTTCAGAATCTGTGGAGTCACAACCAGAAAGAATGACAATGGGTTTGTCTTTCCTTCAAGAATGATGGAGAGGTAATGGGGCTTTGGCATGATCATTTAGGATGATCAATGAGTAAAGACAGTGACAGCCAGGCTGTTTTTATGTAAACTGTGTATGAGTCTGTAACATAAGACCTGAGAGCACTGATCTGACGGTTAGACTGAAGGAGTGGTTGAGTGTTGGAGACCTTTAGACCTTGGAGAGGCAGGGGTTTAACAAAATCTGGTACTGAATAGATGAAGCTTTCATACCATTCTGGACATAAGTCAGAGGATAGAAAAATTGTGAGACTCTTGTAAACTAGATAGTTGACATCCAGAACCATCCTGCCTGCAAGGTACCAGAAATATGGGTGCATCAGCAGATATTGTAAACTCTGGTAAAATTTTAAATTATCTCCAGAGAGCAGATGGGAAAATCTGTTTAGAAGAGTGAAAGAAAGAAAGCAGGTCAAAAAAGTATGGGAAGGCGAGCGCATTGAGGTCACTATAAGTTATGTTTATGGAGAATAAATATTTATTCAGTGCCTTGCTTGCCAAAATCTCCTTTTTGGATCCTCTCTCCCCTACCCTTGAATCCTGCCAACTTATGCATTATTTTGAGCTTTTTCACAAAAACAAACAACTGCATCAAAAATATTTAGAATTTTGCTACTGTCGAGGAATCCTAGCAATCTCTCACAGATAAATCTAGCAGCCTGTTGGTCATGTGCACAGATTTTTGTCTTTGAATTTTGTGGATTTGGGGTCTCTGCACTACTAGCTGATTGGTGAATGCAACAGAAAATCAAGATCTGCTAGAATCAAGAATTCAGTCTGAAACTACAGTTGAACTTTGGTCTCTGAAGTTTTAGGTCTAGTGGGATGTGGGCAATACTGGCTAAACCATCATTTATTACCCATCCTTAATTGTCCTGGAGAAAGTAGGGGTAAGTCGCTATCTTGAACCTAAATCCTAAAGAAAGTTATAACCATTTGGCTGAGGTTTCGGCTTTGTTTTGGGGTTTCGTTATGGGCTGACTTGAGGTCCCTCTGTTTAAGCTATGTCCTGATTGAGACTTTGCAATTGCCTTCACTCAAGTGGTGTTTCCAAGCTCAGTTGGACTTGCTGTCCACTTTCATCAGAATACCCTGCAACTCATATGCTCCACTTGCTAGATTTTCCAACGAAAAAGCCAGTTGTAGTGCCTGTTTGAAGTCCATTTGGGCTTCAGCTAGTAGGTGCTTTTGCATGGTTACATCGTTAATCTCACATGCCAGTCTGTCAGCATCTCGTTAAAGTTTAAACCAAAGTCATGTGCCTCTGCCCGTTGCCTTAACCTAGTCAAAAGTCCCAATACAGATTCTTCTGGTTCTTGAATTTTCAAATAAAACCAATAGCATCTCAGAATTAGAGGAAGTTTAGGTTCATAATATTCCTTATTTAAATCCACCAACTCTTGAAAGATGGTGTCTGGTGCCTCAGGGAAAGTTAGACTCCTAATGATCGAAAAAGCCTTGGGTTCACAAGCTGTCCGGAGAATTACTTCTTGCTTTTCATCTGCCCCAATATCACTTGCCTCAAAAAATGATGCATTCATTCCACGTGATGGGCCCAGTTTTCAATGGCAGGATCAAACGAGTCAAGCTTCCCAAATACAGAGGAACCTCAATTATCCAAATGGGATAGGCGGGCACTATTTTGTTCAGATAATTGATTATTTGGTTAATTGATTCAATGCCTCTCCTCTAGGGCTCAGAGTTTTCTGAAGTTTCCTTTTCCCTCGCTCTGCCTGCCTTGCTCCCTCTCTCTGTCTCAAGATTTGTTTCTGAGCAGACACATACTTGTGTGTAAGGGACCTGCAGCATTTCTGAAGCCTTCATGCCTCCCAACCACCCCCTCTTTCCCCCCCCCCCCCCCCACCAACTCCCCCTTCAGTTCAATGGGATTGACACAGCAAGCACTTGCTTAGTCCATTCTCCATTCAGGAGATGAGGCAGCAGCACACCACGTACGAGCCCCTGCCCTGTCTGTTCCCACAAAACCCCCCACCCCTCCATCTGCCCTCTACAACCATCCGCACCCCAACCCTGTCCAAACCGGCAAACCCCTATCCAACACAGTCACTCTGTCTGCCTCCCCCGTGCGCACCCACCCACCATCCATGCCCCCGCGCCCTCTCTGACCCAGCCGCCCCCCACCCCCACGCGCACACACAAATATGCGTGCAGCCACACACACAATGTTTTGACAAGTTTCACTTTTCCCCTATATCTGGGGAAGGGGGGGGGTTAGGTTACACCCCTGTGCAGAACACCAGGGAAAGTGTGGGGAGTGAGAGAGATCAGTCATTTGGAAATGGTGCCTGGGATCCCATTGATGTCCAGGCCTCTTCTTGGCAGCATTTTAGTGAGCCGAGTTCATTTTTAATCATTGTAAACAAAAGACGCAATCAGTGTTGGAAGCACCTCTTTGATGTAATGTTTCTATCAGGACCTTGAGATCTTCGGATAATCCAAAATTCGGATAATTGATCTTCAGATAATCGAGGTTCCTCTGTAATGCTTATCCCACCTCAAAGATGATTGTTGTGAGTGAATCTCTTCAGGTGCATGTTTTTCTCTCCTTGCCACTGAAAAGACTCCACAGAGGCCAGTAGTCTAGTCACCAAGTCACCTTTTTATGAGAATCCTTGACACTGATCCAGCTCCCTCAGATCCAGATTTCGGAGTGAACAGGATGTCTGACACTCCTTATCTGTCAGCCATTACTCCAATCAGGGAACTCATCTTATATGAGGTCCACTCAGCTGACCTCATTACAATCACTCCACTGCTGATGGCAAAAACTGTCTCATGAGTTCCTAGTTTTGAGTTGATTGATCATTCTGAATCACTTCTATTTCATATGGTATTGGTGGTAGGGGTACAGCACACAGTGGAAGATGTCACGGTGTGAGGATGGAACTTTGCTCGGTTTGATTCCTTGCAAAGCCAATCATGTCATGGGTGAATATATGTTCAGCAGGCAGGTTGACAAGAACGAGGCCAAGTCAGCTTTTTCCTTCATGTTAGTTCTTTCAATATCTGCTGCAAACCCAGTCCGGCAATAATGTTCCTTGGGAATAAAATCAGAATTAAACGGATCATCTCCAGACAGGGTCCATTGAACTGCCTTTGTCAGTCTGTAAGCATATGTAGGAGTTTTGTAATGAGGTCAGAGATTAAACGAGTTATATATCGACAGTTCATAGATTCTAGCAGCAGGTAAACAACTATTTATTTGTGATACATAGTAATTCTTGTTAAGTACAGAAACCTGGCCAGTGCTTTCTGTTAACCTGAGTCTAAAAAGACAGGTGAATGGAACATTTTATATACTTCGATAAATTGTTTAACTTTTGTAACAACTCCAGGAACAGCAGGATTTCAGTATGCTACCCCAGTGAGACAGGATACTAGCAAAACAGACTGTGGACACATATTTGAGAGCTTTAATACCTTCAATCCATTATTGATGTAGTGCTCAACCTGGAAGAAAATGGATTCAGCTGGAGGTTTCTTTGTCCTTGTTTTACCTTATTCCTTGAGACTTCATGAGGTCTAGAGTGAATGTTGAAGGTTCGCAGGGCCTTCCTGACTATCTATGTGTCATCACCTCTGGGTTTGTCCAGAGGTGCTGGCGGATGCGACTGCGATGTTGATTGAGAAATGAATATGATTCACTCAGAGTTTAGATTAGATTACATACAGTGTGGAAAAAAACAGGCCCTTTGGCCCAACAAGTCCACGCCGACCCTCCGAAGGCCAACCCATCCCCCAACATTTACCCCTGACAAATGCACCTAACACTACGGGCAATTTACTATGGCCAATTCACCTAACCTGCACATCTTTGGATTGTGGGAGGAAAGCGGAGCACCCGGAGGAAACCCACGCAGACACAGGGAGAATGTGCAAACTCCACACAGTCAGTTGCCCGAGACAGGAATTGACCCTGGTGCTGTGAGGCAGCAGTGCTAACCACTGAGCCACCATGCCGCCCTAATTTGAGGAATTGAGACTAATCATTGGAATTGCTCTCTCAATTTTAGTACAAACCCTCTTAGATGTTAGTGAGGAGGGATTTGCAGGGTGAAAGATGTGGTGAAACTTGAAAGGGTTCAGAAAAGATTTACAAGGATGTTGCCAGGGTTGGAGGTTTGAGCTATAGGGAGAGGTTGAACAGGCTGGGGCTGTTTCCCTGGAGCGTCGGAGGCTGAGGGGTGACCTTATAGAGGTTTATAAAATCATGAAGGGCGTGGATAGGATAAACAGACAAAGTCTTTTTCCTCGGGTGGGGGAGTCCAGAACTAGAGGGAATAGGTTTAGGGTGAGAGGGGAAAGATATAAAAGAGACCTAAGGGGCAACTTTTTCACTCAGTTGGTGTCACATGTATGGAATGAGCTGCCAGAGGAAGTGGTGGAGCCTAGTACAATTGCAACATTTAAAAGGCATCTAGATGGGTATATGAATGGGAAGGGTTTGGAGGGATATGGGTCAGGTGCTGGTAGGTGGGGCTAGATTGGGTTGAGATATCTGATCAGCATGGACGGGTTGGACCGAAGGGTTTGTTTCTGTGCTGTACATCTCTATGACTTTGTGACTGGGATGGGCATGCCAATGTTATATTTAGTGATAGACAAGCCCTGGAAGAACACAGCAAGACTGGCAGCATCAGGAGGTGGAGAAGTCAATGTTTTGGGTATAGCCCTTCTTCAGGACTGTGTGCAAAGATTGACGTTGTGTGGTCAGTCCAGTTTTCTTGTTTCTTTTCTTTGTAACAGTTTGATATAACCGACTTATTGGCAATTTTGGAGTATGGTTGAGACAGCCATCTTGCTGTAGGTGTGGAGTCACACATAAATCAAACTAAGTAAGGAAGAGCGATTTTCTTTCCCAGTGTTAATCATTGAAGAATATGGGATTTTTTTTCACAATAATTTCTGGTCACCATTAGTAATGCTAGGTTTTTATTTCCGATTTTATGTAATTAACTGAATTTAGACTTTCCAACTGTCTCAATGAAATTGAAATTCACGGTGATGGATCATTAAATTAAACCTTTTGATAGTCCAATAAAATCACCACCTTCCTACTGTACTGGATGCTGTCTTTTATTTCTGTTCTTTTTAAGAAAAGGCATCTGCATGGTACTTCAAATTTAATTCCTATCCAGAATCTTAATGTTGGTTTAAGGCCCCTTTATGGGACATCATTCTGCTTAGTAAGCTGGATCCCATTAATTCAGCAAGAGAATGTGGTGCTCATATTTTGGAAGTTGATTTGAAATTTATCTCTGAAAATGGGTTTTGTGCATCCCTGATGGACAATGTGAAATCAATTTGGAAATATTTTAAAATTTAGTTTGCCAAGTTGCATTACATACAAGTCTATATTGCATTTTAATATCTTACAGTCCTGGTTGCTGATGACTGAAATTACACAGTACTAATGTTGTGTCCTGCATTACAACAATGACCGCCCTTCAGAAATATTTACTAGACTGTGAAGCACCATGGAATATGCCAAGGTTATGAAAGGCAAACACTAAAATTAACTTTTTGCTTTGTGTTTTGATCTTTCTTTTCTTATGAATGACTCTGTTGTCATAACTGGGTTAATGCATGCATTCAAGGAATGGGCTTTTACCTGGAATTGGATCTATTCCATGCCTGACTTCTGCAAATGTTCAGTGTTTTATTGTGTGACCCGTCATCCAGAAGAGCAGCGTTTCGTTTAAAGACACACACCTAAAAATTACTGTGAAACTTTAACTTTCCGCTACCTGAGGAGATATACATTTTATTTCTGCATGCTCCTTCTATTTTCAAAATGGCCTCTTGTATACTGTTCTTAAAAGTATTCAGTCAAATTGGAAGTTCTTTTGCAAAATCACAGATTCCCTACAGCACGGAAGCAGGCCATTTGGCCCATCGATTCCACACAAACTGTCCAAAGAGGATCCCAGCTAACCCATCTTTGGACTATGGGAGGAAACTGGAGCACCTGGAGGAAACCCACACGGACACGGGAAGAATGTGCATACTCCACACAGACAGTCACCTAAGGGTGGAATTGAATCCAGTTCGCTAATACTGTGAGGCAGCAGTGCTAACCACTGAGCCACCATCCCACCCCAATGGAATAGCAATCCTTTGTTCCAAAGAGAGAACTACCAGACGAGAGAGAGAGAGATTGGTTTCTCTGGAAAATGGATGCAGGTTATCTTTGTTCGATGAAGTGATTTCTTTCACAAAATCCCGTGCCACCTTGGACTAACCTGAACAGTCTGAACCTGTTTTTTGAAGAAGTAACAAAAAGGATTGATGAGGGCAGACCAGTAGATGTGATCTATATGGACTTCAGTAAGGCATTAGACAAGGTTCCCCATGGGATACTGATGAGCAAGGTTAAATCTTATGGAATACAGGGAGAACTAGCCATTTGGATACAGAACTGGCTCAAAGGTAGAAGACAGAGGGTGGTGGTGGAGGGTTGTTTTTCAGACTGGAGGCCCGTGACTAGTGGAATGCCATAAGGATCAGTGCTGAGTCCTCTACTTTTTGTCATTTACATAAATGATTTGGATGCGAGAATAAGAGGTACAGTTAGTAAGTTTTCAGATGACACTAAAATTGGAGGTGTAGTGGACAGCGAAGAGGGTTACCTCAGATTACAACAGGATCTTGACCAGATGGGTCAATGGGCTAAGATGTGGCAGATGGAGTTTAATTCCGATAAATGCGAGGTGCTGCATTTTGGGAAAGCAAATCTTAGCAGGACTTCTACACTTAATGGTAAGGTTCTAGGGAGTGTTGCTGAACAAAGAGACCTTGGAGTGCAGGTTCATAGCTCCTTGAAAATGGAGTTGCAGGTAGGTAGGATAGTGAAGAAGGTGTTTGGTATGCTTTCCTTTATTGGTCAGAGTATTGAGTACAGGAGTTGGGAGGTCATGATGCGGCAGTACAGGACATTGGTTAGGCCACTGTTGAAATATTGCGTGAAATTCTGGTCTCCTTCCTATCAAAAAGATGTTGTGAAACTTGAAAGGGTTCAGAAAAGATTTACAAGGATGTTGCCAGGGTTGGAGAATTTGAGCTATAGGGAGAGGCTGAACAGGCTGGGCTGTTTTCCCTGGACCGTCGGAGGCTGAGGGGTGAACTTGTAGAGGTTTACAAAATTATAAAGGGCATGGATAGGGTAAATAGGCAAAGTATTTTCCCTGGGCTTGGGGAGTCCAGAACTAGAGGGCATAGGTTTAGGGTGAGAGTGGAAAGATATAAAAGAGACCTAAGGGGCAACTTTTTCATGAATAGGAAGGTTTTGGAGGGATATGGGCCGAGTGCTGGCAGGTGGGATGTGATTGGGTTGAGATATCTGGTCGCATGGACGGGCTGGACCAAAGGGTCTGTTTCCGTGCTGTACATCTCTATGACTCTGTGGGGACTATGAGGAGAGAGAGACAACTAGCTGCCAGGTGGAGCAACAGTAATCCTAAATCAGTAAAGATTTTCAATGAGCCTTGTCCCATGACTAAAGTTGTAAAAGAGATTGGTACATTGCAGGGTCTCTTTTGTTCATAATTTATGACCAACCAGGGTTTCACATGCAACTTGTATATTTTACCAGTGATATTATTTGGGCATCTCCAGATTTTTTGGGAGCGATTCCTAATACAGGTCTTACTGTACATGACAAAAGGGCTTTTGATAAAAATGAATACTTTCCATTTTTGTGAAATGGAATTGCATTCAATCTTTTTCCTACTTATTTTATGAATCGCAGGAATGTGGAAAATGGGCACCAAAAATAACTACAAGAAGGATATGACTGCAGAGTTCAATTTTAAATCTGCTGAACTCCAGGCAGTAAGACCAATGGCTTCAAGAAAAAGTAATTGAGACAGAAAATAGACCCTGGTGCACTTGGAAATTGGATTTGCAAATTCCAGTCTCTTGCACTCTCCCTTGTCAGTATTGCAGCATGGCTGAATAAACTGATTGTCATTTCAAAAAATAGCAGTAGATTGACAGAGTGTAAAGGACAGGGAAATTGGCTCTTTGAATGTATTACTAATGTTTAAACTTGCTGCTACAGTCTATTATTGTCACAAATAATGGTTTCATTTGTGCAAATTGTTTTACAACAGTCACTTTAATACTGTCTCATTTGTTATGTTTTCTCTCTGAAAACCATAATAAGTGCAAATAAATTGTACATCTTAAAGTCAAACTGGGTAATTATTATTTTACAGTTAAAACAAAAATAATATAATTTTATTGATAATTTCTTACTCTATCTCTATTGCTTTCTTTTCAGAGGTGACATTAAAAGTCCATGTCAGTGATTCTAGTACACATCAGCCTTTGGGTAAAGCCTTCATTGAGATTTTCGCCAACCAGACCTCATTTGTCTCGGGATACTCAGAAGCTGATGGGGTAGCCTTCATCACGTTCCGCTACACCCCTGGAGTTCAACTACTCATTACTGCATCAAAACGTGGCTATGTCCCAAACTCCTCACCATGGCTAGCCACCAAACTGCCCTGTGAGTATGATTTTAGTATTCTTTACAATTGCAAAGGTTTCTTGTTTACAGGTTCCCGCCCTCACCTCTCACTTTGTGAATAGAAAAAAGTCAAAGGGAAGGGGGACAATGTGGTATTGCTTCTCACCTCTTGCATGATATTGACACAACCAATATGAATATTCAATATGAAGATACGCAGTGTTCAAATAATGTGTGCACCCCTGAGCAGGTTAGGGGGGGTCGACTAGCTCAGTTGGCTTTTGAGCTGGTTTGTGATGCAGAGTGATGTCAACATTGCAGTCCTTGTGGTGTAAGTGCCCATACAATGTCATTAAAGAGAAAATTCCAACGTGTTGACACAGTGACACTGAGGAAACAGTGATATATTTCCAAGTCAGGATGGTGTGTAGGTTGGAGGGGGACTTGCAGAGGTGGTGTTCCCAAGTATCTGCTGCACTTCTGGATGTTGTGTATCGGGAGTTTGGGGGGTGTTGACTAAGGCATCTTGATAAATTTCTGAAGTGCATCTTGCAGATGGTCCTCACTGCTGCTACTGATCATCAGTGATGGATTAGATAAATGTTTATGGGTGTAGTACCAATCAAGTGCACTGTTTTGTCCTAGATAAAGTCAAATGTGTTCAGTGTTGTTAAAGCCGGTCCATCCAGGAAAGTGGGAAGTGTTCCATGATATTTCTGACTTGTGCCTTGTAGATTGTGGCCAGGTTTTGGGGAGTCAGGCATTGAGCTAATTCTACAGGAAACCTCACCTGAGTTGTTCTTGAATCAACAGAATTTATAAGTCTAGTTCAGTTTCTGGTTAATCATAACACAGAATGTTGATAATGGGGGAATTCACTTGTGATAATGGCATTGAATATCAAGGGCCATGATTGGACATGGTCATTTCCTGGCACTTGTGTGGCCTGACTGATGATGCTGCCAGCCGCTACATCAAAGTACAGTCCTGACTCCCACAGATGGTGTAGAAGGAGCCTCTGGATCTGCAGCTTGCTCTGTATATTTGAAGGACTTTGGAAGTCACCCATTTGGGCCTAGAGGGCCTCGGCCTGCTGAGAATCTCCACTCAAGTTGGCACACCTTTCTCTGCTGGATGACACACCTTTCTCTGCTGGTACTGCTGTAGACAATGGAATGGGGAAAGCTGGATGCAACTAGAGTGTCCCGAGAAGAAGCATTTGGCAGGGGCTTTTTCCACTCTCCTCCTCTCTTTGAGTACCTGCAGTCAACACCCTGTCTCTAAGAGAGGTAGGGACACCTGGGAGTGCGGTCAAGTTCCCTCGTTGCCCTGTTGTCTTTTAATTTGATGTTAAACAGCCACGATTAAAATGATGGAGTGCAGATCTGTGATTGTCAACCTTTTCATCAGGTAGCTGGGCATAGTGTGCCTGGGCACATTGGCCCTTCATTCCAGCTTATCAAGTGCCTTTGGCAAAACTATCTGATGTTCCAGCATCAGTCCCTGCTAGTTGACCAAGTCATTAATGGCAAGTACAGCTGTTAGTGTTCTGTTTGAGTGTGAGCAATTGCCCAGTCTCGATGATTGCCAATGACATGGGGAGTTTTTTCTTCATCCATCTGTGGAAACGTTTCGGTGACACATTCACCGGATTATGCTCCAGAGTCTAATCTCTTAAAAGAATACCCACTAAGTGAAAGTCTCTGAACTGATGGAGGGTGCAAATGAACGTTGTGCCAGTGCATCCTGTGAGGGCTTGCTGATGTTTTCCTCAGAGGTGCAGATAGAGCTGAGGACTACTGGTGTTGGCCTCTTTGTGGAGATTTCCTGACTGCTGCAAGGCTAGCATGGGAAATATACGAAAGTTAGTTATGTCATATGCAGAAAAACATGCAGATTAAGAATGAGTTTGTACTGATGGTAATAGGAGAGCAGCACAGCACAATGATGCCTACTGTCTGCCCACTGAAGTCTGCTTGCCCCCATTTGGGAACTCATTCTCTTCTCTAACCACTTGTGTAATTTTCTCCTTAAAATGAGTGAGGGGCCTAATGTTTGGCACAGTCACAGACAGACACTTAAAACCCTTCAGTCTTGGATATCTCGGACCAGTTATGGGCTGGGTTCTCCTGCAGTGAGACAAAGGGAGGGATTGAGTTGATGGAAGTGAATGGACAGGCAGTCAGTGGTGATGGATGAGTAGGAGGGGTTGTAAGATGACTATTTAGGAAGCACAAAGGACAGGAAGTATTAATAGTTTGAGAATGTGAGATGGGTGTGAGTCTTTGAGTAGTGTGTGCAATACAGAGAATTGTTGTCTATATCTTGGTAAGTTATGCATGCAGTGGCAGAGTTATAGTGAGCACTGGCTCTGAGAATGTGAGGTGGCAGAGAGATGATGGTGGAACTTAGTCTTGCAGAGTGCAGAAGGTCATTGATCTTCTTTCTGCATTCCTGTATGTCCCTTTTCACCGAGTATGCCGCTCTGACCCGCGATACTCCTGGTCTGCAGGCTGGCATGGTCTTGGCAGTTGATAGTTTGCAAAGAGTCTGTCCTCATGCCCACTATCTCTCTGACCTGCACCTCTAGACCCCTGCCTTGGTCGGAGGGAGCTAGTTTACCTTTCTTCTGTGACAACTTCAGGGTCAGACAGTGTAGTTTGGAGGGCTGTCGCTGGCTTGCAGTGTCTAAAATGGTATGCAGCTGGGGTTTAAATATGGCACCAGAGGCATGTAAATAGGAAAGTTTCACCAGTGGCTAGCACCTGTCTGGCCAGACGACTCCCTGTGGAACTTACCCAAGATCACAATTGCAAAATGAATGGGGTGAAAAGTGAGAGAAAATGCAATCCAGCCCACGACGAACTGATGCTACACAACTTTCGCACCAACTCACTTCAGCTGCAAGTGGGAAAATCCAGTCCTGTGTTCGAGTGATTGGCAACAAAAAATCCAGACTAGTTTTCCATTTTTAATTCTTCAGCTGAAAGAGCTAATGGAAAATGTTGGAAAACTAATTCTGAAAATGAGAGCTTCTCCTTCAAATTTATTGAACAAAGTAAATTCTGTAGCCAGTTTTTTCTGTCTTTTAAGCCGTATCTATCACTGCCAGGAAAATAACATTTTTTTTCTGGGAGTTGCCTTTCCTTTGGCTGCTGCCTTTATTTCAAATGTCTGGAAGGAGTGTAGCTTCCTTTTCTCCTTTTTTCGGAAGGTGTGATTGCATAGTCTCAGCAAAAGAGAACCTACTGCAAATTTTGTACACTCAATCTCTTATTTAAATATTTGTAAATAGCTCGAGCAAATTTGGCACAAGAACAGGCAGTTGCTAGTGAGTTTGGCAGGAAGCATAACATTTAATTCACCCATGTACCTTATAGCTTGAACTCGACCTTGTATTTATATTGATTTAGTTCTACTCAACCTTTTTTTTGATAACTAGAATTGCAATGTGAAGGAAAGTATAAATACAATAGAGATTAACTTCAGTAAACAAAACCTATTATTGTAAAATGTTTGCCTCGGGATACAGTGCCTGTGCTGCCTTTGTTTCGCTATATGGTATTGCTTGCTGGGCTTTAATCTGTGGAACAATTTCTTGAGAGTTGCAACAGATACTGGATTCAGTTCTTTGCTATTCCATTTTTCTGATAACTTTTGAGTGCCAATGTAATTTTGTTTTTGTTTCCTAGATAAAATTTATTTAAAATGTAGCACAGGACTACCTTCTACAGTGTACCTTCTACAATTCAGGATTCTGAGTGCCTGAAGAAACTGGTGATGGAATGATCTGTAAGAAGTGGCCTTTGGATGTTTGTTACTTTTGTTGAAGGGACTTATAATAAAATAGTTGGAAGTCTCTGGCCTAATGTGTTTTGAGAACAGAGAGCTCGTGGAGTGTGAATGGACTTTTTTTATACTGAAATGATTTACAACAAGTGTAGTCAAGATTGAAGGTATTCATTTATTTCCAGTTTAGAATCAAGAATTGACTTTTTGGTTTAGAAAAAAACAGAGATTTGAAACATTTTATGACAGTTCAGTGAAGACCTAACTGAAGGCAGAAACAAATTCAGTCTTTTTTTTCTCCACAGAAGCGTTTTATAGCTATTAAGGGAATAAGTTACCTTTGTAGAAAAGCTTTGTTCAACTTCTAGACTAAGTGTTTTTAGTTAGAGTTGACAGGTTTTTGAAATCTGAGAAAGTTTAAGCTCTCAGTTTTATGACAAATCATGTATGAAAGCTCTATAGTTCCCAGTAGAGAATCACTATAAATCACTTTGTAACATATAGAGGGACTTAGGCATAGAGATCCACAGTTCCTTGAAAGTGGCAACACAAGTGGATAAGGTGGTCAAGAAGGCCTATGACATGTTTGCCTTCATTGGTCAGGGCATAGAATATAAAAATTGATAAGTCATGGTGCAGCTGTATCGAACTTTGATGGGGCCATATTTGGAATATTAGGGACATTTCTGGTCACCATACTACCAGAGGGATGTAGAGGCTTAGGAAAGGGTACAGAAATGGTTTATTAGGATGTTGCCTGGTTTGGAGGGTATGAACTATGAGGAGAGATTGTACAAACTTGGTTTACTAGGGGGCATAGGTTTAAAGTAAAAGGGGGAAAGTTTAAAGGAAATGTATGAGGCAGGTGTTTTACGTAGAGGCTGGTAAGTGAGTAAAATGCACTGCCAAAGGAGATGGTAGAGAGGGATATAATAGCAATGTTTAAGAGACATCTTGACAGATATATGCATAGGCAGGGAATAGAGGGACTTGGACTGCATAAAGGAAGAAGGTTTTTAATTTAAAAATTTTGTTGGCACAGGCTTGTTCCTGTTCTGTGCTGCTCTTAAAGTGATGTTGGAAACTTAGGTTGAAATATTGTGCTACTAGCTGCTGGTTGTTTTGTTTTTGCTTTTTGTGTAATAAACTACTGTTCTGCTGATAAAGAAAATCTGCATCCTCAAGTGGCCATGTTTCCGTGAATAACCACCATGTTCATAAAATCCTGACAGGTTGGATGCTGCCTGAACTGCTGTGCTCTTCCAGCACCACTAATCCAGTATTTGGTTTTCAGCATCTGCAGTCATTGTTTTTACCAGTGTGGAAGCAGGCCATTCAGCCCTTCAAGTCCACACTGACCTTTTGAAGAACATCCCACCCAGACCCAGCCCATGTCCGTAACCCTGCATTTCCCATCGCTAATCCACCTAGCCTACACATTCCTAGACACTATGGACAATTCTCCAGAGCCAATCCACCTGACCTGCACATTTTGGACTGTGGGAGGAAACCAGAGCACCCAGAGGAAACCCACACAGTCACTGGGAGAATGTACAAACTCGACAAAGACAATGGCCCAAGGCTGGAATTGAACCCGGGTCACTGGCGCTGTGAGGCATCCCAAAAGTTAACTAAAATTTTAAAAATGTTCAATCAGACTAGCATTCATTCTGGGATCTATCTTGTTCAGTCAACCCACAAGCTGGGATCATAACAAGTAGTGTTGAAAAGTGTGGTGCTGGAAAAGTAGGGCTCTTGAACAGCATTTGAAGTAATTTAAGAGGGATCTGTGTCTCAGTTAAAGAAATTAGTATATGAGGTGCAAAACACAACACAGGAATGTTGTGGTGAGGTTTATTGTATGGACTGGATTTTCATAATGGCTTTGAATGTTGCTAAGAGTTTTCTGGGAGTGGAAGACATAACAGTGGAGTCATAGAGATGTACAGCGCAGAAAAAGACCCTTCAGTCTACCTTGTCCATGCCGGCCAGATATCCTAAGTAAATCTTCAGTCCCATTTTTCAGCATTTTGCCTATATCCCTCCAAACCCTTCCTATTCATATACCCATGTAGATGCCTTTTAAATGCTGCAATTGTACCAGTCTTCACCACTTCCTCTGGCAGTTCATTCCACCCATGCACCACTCTCTGTGAAAAAGTTGTCCTTCAGGTCTTTTTAAAATCTTTCCCCTCTCACCTCTACTCTATGCTAGAGTCATAGAGATGTACAGCATGGAAACAGACCCTTTGGTCCAACCAGTCCATGCTGACCAGATGTCCCAACACAATCTAGTCCCACCTGCCAGCACCCGGCCCATATCCCTCCAAACCCTTCCTATTCATATACCCACCAAAATGTCTTTTAACTGTTACAGTTGTACCAGCCTCCACCACTTCCTCTGGCAGCTCATTTCGTACACGTACCACCCACTGAGTGCAAACGTTGTCCCTTAGGTCTCTTTTATATCTTTCCCCTCTCACCCTAAACCTATGCCCTCTAGTTCTGGACTCCCCCACCCCAGGGAAAAGACTTTGTCCATTTATCCTATGCATGCCCCTCATAATTTTGTAAACCTCTATAAGGTCACCCCTCAGCCTCCAATGTTCCAGGGAAACAGCCCCAGCCTATTCAGCCTCTCCCCATAGTTCAAATCCTCCAACGCTGGCAATATCCTTGTAAATCTTTTCTGAACCCTTTCAAGTTTCACAACATCTTTCTGATAGGAAGGAGACCAGAATTGCACACAATATTCCAAAAGTGGCCTAACCAATGTCCTGTACAGCCACAACATGACTTCCTAACTCCTATACTTAATACTCTGACCAATGAAAGAAAGCATACCAAACGCCTTTTTCACTATTCTATCTACCTGTGACTCCACTTTCAAGGAGCTAGGAAACTGCACTCCAAGGTTTCTTTGTTCAGCAACACTTTCAAGGGCCTTACCATTAAGTGCATAAGTCCTGCTAAGATTTGCTTTCCCAAAATGCAACACCTCGCATTTATCTGAATTAAACTCCATCTGTCACTTCTCATTCCATTGACCCATCTGATGAAGATCATTTAGTAATCTGAGGTAATCTTCTTCGCTGTCCAGTACACCTTCAATTTTGGTGTCATCTGCAAACTTACTAACTGTACTTCTTATGCTTGCATCAAAATCATTTATGTAAATGACAAAAAGTAGAGGACCCAGCACCGATCCTTGTGGCACTCCACTGGTCACAGGCCTCCAGTCTGAAAAACAACCCTCCACCACCACCCTCTGTCTTCTACCTTTGAGCCAGTTCTGTATCCAAATGGCTAGTTCTCCCTGTATTCCGTGAGATCTAACCTTGCTCACCTGTCCCCCATAGGGTAACCTTGTCAAACGTCTTACTAAAGTCTATTTCGATCACATCTACTGCTCTGCCCTCATCAATCCTCTTTGTTACTTCTTCAAAAAACTCAGTCAAGTTTGTGAGACATGATTTCCCACGCACAAAACTGTGTTAACTATCCCTAATCAGTTCTTGCCTTTCCAAATACGTGAACATCCTGTCCCTCAGGATTCCCTCCAACAACTTGTCCACCACCGACGTCAAGCTCACTAGTCTATAGTTCCCTGGCTTGTCCTTACTACCCTTCTTAAAGAGTGGCACCATGTTAGCCAACTTCTGGATTAGTGGTGCTGGAAGAGCACAGCAGTTAAGGCAGTATCCAAGGAGCTTCGAAATCGACGTTTTGGGCAAAAGCCTTTCAATAGGAATAAAGGCAGTGAGCCTGAAGCATGGAGAGATAAGCTAGAGGAGGGTGGGGGTGGGGAGAAAGTAGCATAGAGTACAATGGGTGAGTGGGGGAGGGGATGAAGGTGATAGGTCAGAGTGTGGAGTGGATAGGTGGAAAAGGAGATAGGCAGGTAGGAGAAGTCCGGACAAGTCATGGTTAAAGTTACTGAGCTGGAAGTTTAGAACTACGGTGAGGTGGGGGAAGGGGAAATGAGGAAACTGTTGAAGTCCACATTGATGCCCTGGGGTTGAAGTGTTCCGAGGCGGAAGATGAGGCGTTCTTCCTCCAGGCGTCTGGTGGTGAGGGAGTGGCGGTGAAGGAGGCCCAGGACCTCCATGTCCTCGGCAGAGTGGGAGGGGGAGTTGAAATGTTCGGCCACGGGGTGGTGTGGTTGATTGGTGTGGGTGTCCCGGAGATGTTCCCTAAAGCGCTCTGCTAGGAGGCGCCCAGTCTCCCCAATGAAGAGGAGACCGCATTAGGAGCAACGAATACAATAAATGATATTAGTAGATGTGCAAGTAAAACTTTGATGGATGTGGAAGGCTCCTTTAGGACCTTGGATAGAGATGAGGGAGGAGGTGTGGGCACAGGTTTTACAGTTCCTGTGGTGGCAGGGGAAAGTGCCAGGATGGGAGGGTGGGTGTAGGGGGGCGTGGACCTGACCAGGTAGTTACGGAGGGAACGGTCTTTGTGGAAGGCGGAAAGGGGTGGGGAGGGAAATATATCCCTGGTGGTGGGGTCTTTTTGGAGGTGGTGGAAATGTCGCCGGATGATTTGGTTTACGCGAAGGTTGTTAGGGTGGAAGGTGAGCACCAGGGGCGTTCTGTCCTTGTTACGGTGGGAGGGGTGGGGTCTGAGGGCGGAGGTGCGGGGTGTGGACGAGATGCGTTTGAGGGCATCTTTAACCATGTGGGAAGGGAAATTGCGGTCTCTAAAGAAGGAGGCCATCTGCTGTGTTCTGTGATGGAACTGGTCCTCCTGGGAGCAGATATGGCGGAGGCGAAGGAATTGGGAATACAGGATGGCATTTTTGCAAGAGATAGGGTGAGAAGAGGTGTAATCCAGGTAGCTGTGGGAATAAGTGGGTTTGCAAAAAATGTCAGTGTCAAGTCGGTCATCATTAATGGAGATGGAGAGGTCCAGGAAGGGAAGGGAGGTGTCAGAGATGGTCCAGGTAAATTTAAGGTCAGGGTGGAATGTGTTGGTGAAGTTGATGAATTGTTCAAACTCCTCGCGGGAGCATGAGGTGGTGCCAATGCAGTTATCAATGTAGCGGAGGAAGAGGTGGGGAGTGGTGCCGGTGTAATTACGGAAGATCAACTGCTCTACGTAGCCAACAAAGAGACAGTCATAGCTGGGGCCCATACGTGTGCCCATGGCTACCCCTTTAGTCTGGAGGAAGTGGGAGGATTCAAAGGAGAATTGTTAAGGGTGAGGACCAGTTCGGCCAAACGAATGAGAGTGTCGGTGGAAGGGTACTGTTGGGGACGTCTGGAGAGGAAAAAATGCAGGGCTTGGAGGCCATGTTAGCCCCCCTCCAGTTTTCCGGCACATCACCTGTGACTATCGATGATACAAATATCTCAGCAAGCGGCCCAGCAATCACTTCCCTAGCTTCCCACAGAGTTCTAGGGTACACCTGATCAGGTCCTGGGGATTTATCCACTTTTATGTGTTTCAAGACATCCAGCACTTCCCCCTCTATAATAAGAACATTTTGCAAGGTGTCACCATCTATTTCGCTACTTTCTGTATCTTCCATATCCTTTTCCACAGTAAATACTGATGCAAAATATTCATTTAGTATTTCCCCCATTTTCTGCTGCTCCACACAAAGGCCGCCTTGCTGATCTTTGAGGGGCCCTATTCTCTACCTAGTTACCCTTTTGTCCTTAATGTATTTGTAAAAACACTTTGGATTCTCCTTAATTCTGCTTGCCAAAGCTATTTCATGTCCCCTTTTTGCCCTCCTGATTTCCCTCTTAAGTGTACTCCTACTTTCTTTATACTCTTCTAAGGATTCACTCAATCTATCCTGTCTATACCTTACATATGCTTCCTTTTTTTTCTTGACCAACCCCTCAATTTCTTTAATCATCCAGCATTCCCTGTACCTACCAGCCTTTCCTTTTACCCTGACAGGAATATACTTTCTCTGGATTCTCGTTATCTCATTTCTGAAGGCATCCCATTTTCCAACCGTCCCTTTTACCTGCGAACATCTGCATCCAATCAGCTTTTGAAAGTTCTTGCCTAATACCATCAAATTGGCCTTTCCCCAATTTAGAACTTCAACTTTTAGATCTGGTCTATCCTTTTCCATCACTACTTTAAATCTAATAGAATTATGGTCGCTGGCCCCAAAGTGCTCGCCCACTGACACCTCACTCACCTGCCCTGCCTTATTTCCAAAGAGTAGATCCGGGTTTTGTACCTTCTAGGAGAAAGTGAGGACTGCAGATGCTGGAGATCAGAGCTGAAAATGTGTTGCTGGAAAAGCGCAGCAGGTCAGGCACATCCAAGGAACAGGAGAATCAACATTTCGGGCATGAGCCCTTCTTCAGGAATGATTCCTGAAGAAGGGCTCATGCCCGAAATGTCAATTCTCTTGCTCCTTGGATGCTGCCTGACCTGCTGCGCTTTTCCAGCAACACATTTTCAGGTTTTGTACCTTCCCTAGTAGATACATCCACATACTGAATCAGAAAATTTTCTTATACACACTTCACAAATTCCACTCCATCTAAACCCTTAACACGATGGCATTCCCAGTCTATGTTTGGAAAGTTAAAATCCCCTACCATATCCACCCTATTATTCTTACAGATAACTGAGATCTCCTTGCAAGTTTGCTTCTCAATTTCCCTCTGACTATACAATCCCAATAAGGTGATCATCTCTTTCTTATTTCTCAGTTCCACCCAAATAACTTTCCTGGATGTATTTCCAAGAATATCATCCCTCAGCACATCTGTAATGTTATCCCTTATCAAAAATGCCACTCCCCCTCCTCTCTTGCCTTCCTTTCTATCCTTCCTGTAGCATTTGTATCCTGGAACATTAAGCTGCCAATCTTGCCCATCCCTGAGCCATGTTTCCATCATTGCTATGATATCCCAGTCCCATGTACCTAACAATGCCCTGTGTTCATCTGCTTTCCCTGTTAGCCCCTTGCATTGAACTGAATGCAGTTTAATTTGTTAGTGCCACTTTGTCCCTGCCTACTCTGATTGTTTGACTCGCTTCTGTTCTCAAATGTACCAGTCTCAGATTGATCTCTTTCCTCACTATCTCCCTGGGTCCCACCCCCCCACCTTACTAGTTTAAATCCTCTCAAGCAGCTCTAGCAAATTTCCCTTCCAGTATATTAGTCTCCTTCCAATTCAGGTGCAAACCGTCCTTCTTGTACAGGTCACTTCTACCCCAAAAGAGATTCCAATAATCCAAAAATGTGAATCCTACTTCTATACACCAGTTCCTCAGCCATGCATTCATCTGTTCTATTCTATTCCTGCCCTCACTAGCTTTTAGCACCGGGAGTAATCCAGATATTACTACTCTCGAGGACCTCCTTTTTAAATTCCTGCCTAATCTCCCTTTAGAATCTCAACCTTTTCCCTTCCTATGTCGTTGGTTCCATATACAGACCTCTTGCTGGCCCCCTCCCCCTTGAGAATATTCTGCACCCTCTCTGAGACATCCTTGATCCTGGCACCAGGGAAGCAACACACCATTCTGATTTATCGGTGCTGGCCACAGAAACGTCTGTCTGTACCTTGGACTAAAGAATCGACGTACCCCTCATTGCATTAGAGCCAGTCTCAATACCAGAAACTTGGCTGTTTGTGCTACGTTCCCCTGAGAATCCATCACCCCCTACATTTTCCAAAACACCATAATTGTTTGAAATGGGTATAGCCAGAGAAGACTCCTGCAGTAGCTGCCTACCTCTCTTACCTTTCCTGGAGTTAACCCATCTATGTGACGTATCTGAGACTTTCCCCCTTTCGTATAACTGCCACCCATCACATACTGTTGCTGTTGCAAATTCCTCATTGCTTCTAACTGTCTCCAACCGATCCATTCGATCTGATAAGATTCACAACCAACAGCATTTATTGCAGATATGATCCGTAGTAACCCCTAAACTCTCTTTAAACTCCCACATCTGACAAGAAGTGAATATCACCCTCCTAAAGGCCATTTTGTTCCTTCACAATCTACAGACCCAGAAAATAACACCATCTTATTCCTCTAAAAAAAACACTGCCCCAGGTTAAATTAATATTTGTGGCTTATATTTTAAGTTTAATTGAAGAGACATATCTCAAAAAACATACAGTCAAGAAAGAACCCACTCTATGCACTACTGCAGACCTTCTGTAGGTAACACTTAAAAATAATACACTTATCTGCTTCTCTACTGTGGTCTTTGCCCAAATAGTTCCTCCAAGATCAGTTGTGAATTTCACTATTTGTTAATTTTCCCAGACGCACTCCGATGTCCAGCGATACATGCATTAAAACAGCAAAGGCAGTAACTGTGCAGGTTCACTGCTGTGTCAGTTTCTTTCTCACTCACTCCTGCACTAACTTCACCATGTGCTACCTTTGTTTGTTGTTCTTCCTTTTAAAACTGCAATGGTTTTGACTTTTTTTGGACTCCCCCATCCCGGGGGAAAAACCTCATTGATTTACCCTACCCACGCCCCTCATGATTTCAAACACCTCTATAAGGTTACCCCTCAGCCTCCGATGCTCCAGGGAAAGTTGCCCTAGTCTATTCAGCCTCTCCCTGTGCTCAAAGCATCCAACTCTGGCAATATCTTTATAAAACCTTTCTGAACCCTTTCAAGTCTCACAATATCCTTCTTACTGCAGGTAGACCAGAATTGCATGCAGTATTCCAATAGTGGCCTAACCAATGTCCTATACAGCCACAATATGACCTCCCAACTTCTAAACACAATTCACTGACTCATAAAGGCAAGCATACCAAACTCATCCTTCACTGTCCTATCTACCTGCCACTGTACTTTCAAGGAACTATGAACCTGTGTTACAAGGTCTCTTTGTTCAACAACAAGTTAGAATAAGCTTAAATTGAAAGAGTTAGCAAATAAATTCAAGGTAGAAAATCATGCAAGCAGGTGATGTGCAAAGTGATTTTGACACTTATGGAATTAATTTCAGGTTTACCTTCTAAGATCTCACAGCTAGCATTAGCTCAGATACCGTTAGAAATAAAAAAACTCTTGACGTTTTTTGTTCATTCACTAAATTAGTCAGAAAAGGAGAGGGATAAAGGAAACAGAATAATAGAAAAGGAAATTGAATTCATTCTCCAATTCCCAATGTTACTTTGGTCTAATTCCACTACTCTTGTCAAATTATAATTAATTTCAATTATTAACACCAACACTGATGTTAAGACATTTATAAGTAAAGAGTAAAAAATCTTGCGTTTATGCAGGATGTCCCAAAGCACTCTGTAGCCCATGAAGTATAATCATTAATATAGTGGAATTTTTTTTTGTATAGCGCGAGGAATTAAAATACAAAGAGTTAGATGTTTCATTAGGGCTCTACAATATTTTGATTTGAGCACTCCTTAAGTAATATGAGGCAGACCTTAAAAAGGATATATTGGTCTTGGATTTGTAGCTTAGATTTCCCAAATTGTTACCAGAACTCCAAAGGTTATGAGGATAAATTGCACAAAATATGATTGTTTTCATTGTAGTTTCCAAGATTAATGTCAGTGTTTTTAAGATCTTAATCAGAGTAACTTGAATAGTTTGAGGAAAGACATTCCCGCTGTTTGTGGAGTTTAGAACGTGGTCTAAAATTAGAACAAGAGCTTTTCTGGAATGATGTTCGGAAACAATTCACCAGCAATAGATGGTAGAGATTTGGAAATCTCTTCAGTAAATTATAATCAATATTAGATCAATTGTTAATTTTAAAACCAAAATTTATAGGTTTTTGTTACCTCTTGTTATTATGAGGTATGGGATAAAGCTGGGTAATTGAAGTCGTCACTGATCATCACTGAATGGTGCAGGAGGCTCGAGGTAAATGGTCTAACCCTATTCCTGTATTTATGTGTGATGTAGGAATCTTGAACTAAGTGCAAGAAAGCTGATCTTTTTCACAGTCATTTAGCTTGCTTGCTTCAGGAGCCAGAATGTACCATAATTACAAATGTAAGCGAACTGTTAAACTACTTGTTCCATCTTTATTATCATGAACACTTAAGCATCAGATATAAAAACAGCATTTAATTAGACCCTCAGGAAGTTCTGGTTGTGAAAATGCAAACACTAATTATCTGTCTTTTTGCATTATATTTAAAGCCAAAGAAGCATGTTTCCAGTTTATTGAAGTGTTGAATTTCAGACACTAAAATATTAACTCAGTGGTAACCACTAACAAAATTTGAAGCAATACTGGGCTGATAAGTGGCAAATGGAGTTCAACCTGGAAAAGTGTGAAGTGATTCACTTTGGGAGATTGAATTTGAATACAGAATACAGGGTTAAAGGCTGTATTTCTTGGTTGTGTGAAGGAAAAGAGGGATTTGGGGTCCACATCCGTAGATCCCTCAAAGTTCCCACCCAAGTTGATATGGTTGTCAACAAGGCATACGGTGTGTTGGCTTTCATTAGCAGGGGGTTAGGTTTAAGAACCATGAGTTTATGCTGCAGCTCTATAGAGCCCTGATCAGACCATACATGGAATATTGTGTTCAGTTCTGGTCGCCTCATTAAAGGAAGGATGCGGAAGTGTTACAGAGGGTACAAAGGTGATTTACCAGGATGCTACATGGACTGGAGAGCATGTCTTATGAAGAAAGGTTGCTGGAACTAGGGCTTTTCACAATGGAGTGAAGATGAATTGAGAGGTGACTTGATAGAAGTGTACAAGATGTTGAGAGGCAAAGATAGAGTGGATAGCCAGAGACTTTTCCCCAAGACGGAAATGTCTATCAAAAGGGGGCATAATTTTAAGGTAATTGGAGGAAGGTTTAGGGGAGATGTTACATGTAAGTTCTTTTCTCAGAGAGTGGTGGGTGCATGGAATGCATTGCCAGCAGTGTAGTAGAGTCACCTACATCAGGGACATTTAAGCAACTCTTGGATATGCAGATGGAAGATAGTACAATGAAGGTTAGTCTGATCTTAGAGTAGAATAAAAGGTTGGCACAACATCGAGGGCTGAAGGGCCTGTACTGTGCTGTACTTTTCGATATTCAATGTTCTGTGTATAATACAGGTTTTGGGGTGGTGTTTGGAATAAAATTAAAAATTAAAATAAAGAACTTGAAAACGTATATTGTGACTCAAGGAAAAGCAACCATTGTGCTGATGTCAGAATATAAACACAGGCGTAGTGTGGTACTAAGTTTCAAATTGGCAGCTTTGCTGGGATTGCCGATGTACTGGCTCTTAATAGGATTGTTAAAAATTGATTTAGATTGGCTTTATTGTTCACCTCTGCAAAAATTGTTAGCTTTGGGAGGGTGTTTTTGACCAGCTTACGTTGGTCTTTGACTGGTCCAGCAACAAAAATTACTAGCAAGTTCCAGGGCAGTTGGAACTGCGAGATCAATTGATTTGATTAGTTCTTCAAATGGACCTCCCTGACCAGCTAACTGATGTACTTCTGTTGACTCACTAGATATATTGCTGTTTTCTTATGGAGATGCTGAAAGAGAGAAGACTAATCCTTTTCAAAGCCCATCTTGCTATTGATACTGCTTATATTTCCTGTTAAATATAAATCACAACAGATTACTTTTATTGCTGTTATTTAACAATGTAATGCTACATTTCAGAAGTAATAAGCTGTAAAACATTTGGTGCCTGAAGATTTGACAGGGAGCTAGAAATTTTTTTCATTTTACTTTAACAGTCAGTACTCACTGATTTGCAGAACTTGCAAATGTCATTCGCCTTTCCCGTTGGGCTATTAATACTCAGGGTAAATCATTATTTTCTTTATGAAGCGGAGTTAAAAATAATGGATGATAATTAAAGAAGATGGTGTCACATTCTTGACAGCTGTGCACTGCAGGTCCTCAAAGTGAAAGTTTGTAATCAGGCAAACTTTGTCCTCTTCACACAAGACTGTAGAACTTTCTTCAGGCCCACATCAGTGACAGAATGAAGTAGGAAGACATTAGTTTATCATCCGGAAGATGGCACCTTTGACATCACTTCAGATTGTGAGTGGAAATCTGCGATTGTATGGCTCAAATCGGCAAGTGTCTGACCAAGAACTGAATGTACTGCCAGCTAAACTAAACTAGCATCTGTAGAGTTTGTGCTTTCAAAGGATTGTATGGACAGCTGCCAAGCGGTCTAGCTTGTGATCAGTAGAGAGTGAATTTATGCGCAATAAGGACCAGGTATGAATAAGCTCCTAGCGTGGTAAGCAAGCCTGGAAGTCTTGGCATTTGATGAAAGTATTTAACTTGGTGTAAGTGCTAGCCATCTATAATGTATTGCACTTGCAGAATATAAACATGTTGTAAAATTACTAATGCATGAAATAATGGTTCATAATAATGCATAGAATAATACCCATTCTTCCATCATTCGCATCTTATCATCCTTGACATCCATCTCCAGTAATGCTCAGCCAAAAATAGCTCCTATCAAAGGAACCTGCTCTCCAAAATGATCAGAAATATGTAATTGTACTCTTTAATTTCTAACCCTGGTAAAGTATCTCCTTAATGTGTGGACCTGTAGAACTGAAACCCTGCACCTCTTGTTCAACCCATTTGCACTGTGTAGACTTTCTCATTCTGTCAATGCACTTAGGAACATTGGAATTCCTGACTGGATCAACATAGAGCAGGTTGGCAATAAAATGCATCACTTAGACTTAAATTACCATTGGGCTACATTAAACTATTACAAAAAGGTGTTGAAAATCATGCAACCATGTCTACTTATATTTTATTTGCTAGCATCTGTTGTTACAATAAATCTCCCACATGTATGTTAAAGATTTTCCTTCAATTATAGGATAGTGCTACAAAATCTAATACCACAGTGTTAATAGGATATAAATTCTTACCATAATGTGCCATACGTTGTAAATGTACCTAATTTCACACAAGTTGATAAAGCAGAGGCTGAATACCTTTGAGAAAGAAAGAATAGAATTGATGGGGTGGGTTTTTTTTTTCAATTGAATGATCCTGTTCTCATTTTGGCATTTTCTCTCATTGTCACATAGCTTTTCACTTTCATGACCTTCCCCCACCCCTGTTTTTCTGTCTGGCTTTTATAATCTGTCTGGCTCTTATAACCAATCTTTCAACATGTGTTTAAGAATTTGTAAAGGCAGGTGGAGAAAGGAACAAATTGAATCAAATGTTGGCAATACTTGTGAAAGTTGGCCGTTAGGCAAACTATCTTTATATCTTAACAAACCTTAGAACACTCACTCTAAGACATTTCCTCATGAAGCAAGACCAGATTTTATAACCTTTTAAAGGAAACGTATAGAATTTAAAGCAGCTACAATAACACTGGCATATCTAGTCATGTCTGTTAATTAGACTGAATTACTTAAGTAGTATTTCAGTACCACTCCTGAATAGTTCGCTGAAAATTTTAAACCTTTGCATCAGTTACTTCTAATGCAAAAATGCACAATAATTAATCTAGATTATACTAATGACTCACTCATGGCTAAAAGATGTGATTGAACTAAAAAAGTATGGAGCCCAACCAATTTCTTTTTGGGGGCAGTGGGTAAGGGAATAATAGATGTTGGTCCTGAACTTATTATACAGCAAATCTCAAAAACAACCTCTAAGAGTGATTAATTTTTATAATTTTCAAATAATTATTTTTGAAATGCTGCATTTTCTTTCAAAGAAAAGTTGTGCAATTGCTCAATGTTTCTTGAATCATATTATCCAAGAGGGAGGATAATCAGATTCTGGAGTCCTTGGCAATCTTGCATTTTCGTTTTGTGGGTTTGCATTTACGAAATGTTGGTTAGATGGATCCAGTAGGGAGCCTGGAGACTCTATAAATGATGACCTTGTAGTCTGTTTCATGAAAAATTAATTGACTGGAAAACATTAATTCACAGCCTGAAAGGGGCTTGTCTGGAGCCACTGGACCAATTTGGTTGTTGGCGCATTTATGAGTTGCCAATCATCTATGATGATGCTGTGCCATTCACTTGTAAATTGCAAGTTTGTGTGAGAAGTCTTCCATACTGCAGTATCATGATTTAGAAATCTATTTACTATCCAAATTAATAATCATATTAAAATCAGTACGTGAAAAGCTTGTAAGTTGTAATGTTGCAGTTTTTGGAAAATAGATATTTTTTAAAATTCTGTACTTTTTAGCTTCCTGCAATGCCACAAGGACTCTGTTAATATACACAGCTATTTTGATCTATTTCTTTATCAGTGTTTTCATCTGTGAGCTTGCTTCTCCATCCTGAACGGTCAGCAACCCTAATGGTGTATGAAGATGTTGTTCAGATTGTCTCAGGATTTCAGGGTATGTACTGACAGAATATGACAAATAATTTCAAACCATTTCTTAAATAGGAAAAAACCGTGACTTCACACCAGAACTGCCTTTTAAGTGACTATGTTTCTTTTTAAGTTGGTAAGCTATGTTTAAAAAGACTGTGCAATATTTTTGTAAAGGAACATTATTTTACTGCCCTTTAAAAAATGATATCCTTTATAAACTGGAATGTATGGTGTAAACATATTTATGTGAGTCCAGACCAGCATTCACCACCGCTGACAGTACCTAAAGTCCATATTCATGCTGATAAACACTGAGGCATAATTGGGTTTTTAATAACTTAACCATAGTTGAATTTATATTTGCAGTTAATATTATATTTGTAGTTATTATTTATATTAACTACACCTGATTTTATATTCGTATAATGTCAACTGTTTCCATTCTATTAAGTGCAAGCATTTAATATACTTTTAAAGTTGCATATTGCAGCTTCTAATAAATACGTAAAAATCATTTATTTTAATCTCTGGAAAATGTCTTAAACGTAAAGGATATTTGATGCTTTTTACTTCCTAATTTGTGGTGTCTAAAATTAGCTGATTGGTTGCTTGGCCTGCTTGATCCTGTTGACAGACCTCTGAAAATCCTCTAGACTAGTACTGGATTCAAACGGACATCCACAAAGCTGAAATTCATGTAACAGAGAATGCCAGATCTTTGTAGGGCTTTTTTTTTAAAGAAGTCAACGCTATGAGTGTTATTGCTTCATTGATGACCATATAGTCTGGGCCATAGTTTCCTCTATTTTTATCCCACAGAATCTCAATCTGATGTTTTTCCATTTGGAATAACATGTTTGATGAAATCACATCATTGTTTTTTCTTAGATAATCAACATAGCCTGATAAATATTGGCTTCTTCTCTACCCCATCTACTCCATTCAACTATAGAAGAGAGATCATCTATGTAATTAGCATCATAAAATCCCTAAAGTGCTGGCAGAGGCCATTTGGCCCATTGTGTCTGCTCTGAGTCTCTGAAGAGCATCCCACTCAGAACCACATTTCTTTCCTGTTTGGTTATTGGTACTTTGCAGCATTTTATAAATTGGATTTATGAAGGTAATGTTGTATTCGGGTCTCCAATCAGTTGGTGCTTTCTCAACATCTGACCAGAGATTAGTGTGCTGAGTCCAGTAGAAGTTGCAAAGTCAGGTCAGCTTCATATTATATTGTGGATGTGTAAGGTCCTTTCAGGCAGAGGGTACTCGCTGGAGGAGTAATGGAAAATTACAGATGTGATGCATAAGAACACAACTATCTGCAATCTTTGCAGAGGTTGATAATATTTCTAGAATGCATTTCATTCTTTGCAAAGGCTATTACAAGTGGGTTATCAAAAATCCATGCCACGTGGTGAAAAATTGAAACTGTTGTCTGGAGTTAAAAGGTGGAGTGGCACAGAATGAGGTGTATGTCAGGAAGAGATAGGGATGGGAACACAGAGAACAGTGTCTTCATAACATAACATATATGGAACCTGAGGAAAGAATGCATCTAATATTTGTTCCAGTTGGCCAGTTCCTTTATGGCAAATGTTTTGGGTGGTCTTGCTTAGACTGGAGTCGTCTTCTCTGCAGTCCTGAAATCTGCATCAAATTTCATATGATCATTGCAGTCTAGCTGCTGGTCAACTTGTTGTTGCAGATGGACAGCCACTAGTGGATGCAGTTCATCTTTGATACAACCTTATCTTTCTTGCATCTTCAATTTCTCTCCTTATTCCTCCTTTCAAAATACAGTGGTAAAGGGTTATTCCCTATCATGAAAACAAGATGGTAGTGCCACAAGCCATGACCCAACTTCCTGGCTGATTTAAACAACCAGAAATAAGAATAAAATCCTTAAGACGCTGCTACAAATCTTTTCTCAGAGATCTTTTAATTAATGTTCATAAAATGGTTTAAGTACACAAGTTAAATGGAAAGGTGTATTACATGAGGCTGCAACTTGCCTGCAAACCACAATTAGTTCATTGGAGCCTAACTTAAAAATTGCAAACCCATGGCATCTTTTGGTGCAATTGTAAAACCTAACCACAAAATTAATTAGGCAAATTCCACCTGATTCATGATTTGTGTTGATTCTTCTCTCACCCACCCCCAAAGATTACATCTGATGTTTTGACAAATAATGCCATTATTATCTTTATTTACTCTAGGATTCATGAGAAAATGGGTGCTGGAATGAAATGATTTATAATTAATGTTTCATTAGTTGACCCTAAAATGTAATGCTTGTATGGTAATGTCTTAGGAAAAGCGATTGATAAGTCCTTATTTATTTTGATCCATAGGTGCTCTAATTCAGCCTAGAATCCAGTTCCAGAGAAGGTCTCTCAACTTGCCAAAGAACTCAACCTACCGAAATCTGGTAGCTTTTCTTACAGTAGCTGCCACCCCTTGGGAAGTAGGTGATTTCCCATATCTTCAAGGAATTGATGTAAATCGAACAGGTAAGGCACAGATATTAAACAATGCAAACTCTTATGCAGAGTTAAAATGTCATATTACTCTGTTAGATGCATTTCACAAATGGTGCAGCAATTACTGCCAACTAATTTACTACTTTACATTGCTAATATAATTCAATATAACTACAAAATATTGTCACACTTCCTCTAAAAAAGTGTAAATTACCTTCATTTTGATTTTCACACAAAAGAAAGTAGAGCAAAGCAGTAATTTCATCATTCTCCTCAGTGGAAATGTTTTAAGATAATCAAACA
The DNA here is from genome assembly GCF_047496795.1 of Chiloscyllium punctatum. NCBI lineage: Eukaryota > Metazoa > Chordata > Chondrichthyes > Orectolobiformes > Hemiscylliidae > Chiloscyllium > Chiloscyllium punctatum. Next base: position 76,665,903 of record NC_092746.1, read on the forward strand.
TGATGCATAAATGGCTTCTCCTACTGGTATAAATCTCTCAATTGATACTGCTTCCAGCATATTTCCAGGCAGTGCATTCCACACCTTAACTACTCACTGTGTGAAAAAGTTTCCTGTCACATCCCTTTTACTTCCTTTGAAAATTAGTTTAAATCTATGGCCTCTCATTCATAATCCTGTTATGAGTAGGAACAGTTTCTCTCTATCTACTCTGTCCAGTTCTCTCAAGGTTTTGAAAACCTCAATCAAATCTCTTAGCCATTTCCTTTCTCAGTTCCAACTTATTCAATTTATCTTCGTAATTGAAGCTTCTCATCCGTGAAACAATTTTCATAAACTTTTTTTGCACCATCTCCATAGCATTCGCTTCCTTCCTGATATGCGGTAGCCTGAACTGCACACAGTACTCCAGCTGAGGTCGAATCAGTGCCTTTACAGGTTCAGCACAAACTCCTTGCTCTTGTACTCTATACCTGTGTAAATAAAGCCTAGGATACAATATGCTTTATTAACAGGTCTCTTTGCCTATCCTGCTACCTTTAATGACTTATGTCCATGTACACCCAGGTCTCTCTTTTCCTGCACACTATTTAGAATAGCAACTTTTATTTTGTACTGTCCCTCCATGTTCTCGGTAGCAAAGTGTAGCATCTCTCACTTCTCTGCATTGAATTTCATCTGCTGCTTCTCTGCCTACTCCACTAACTCCAAAATGGCATTTTGAAGTTCTACACTATCCTTGTCACAGTATACAGTGCTCCCAAGTTTTGTATCTTCCCCAAACTTTCAAATAGTCCCTAGTACACCAAGGGCTAGATCATTAACATAAATCAGCATATAAATCAAGGGTCCCAAATCAACCCCTGGGGAACTCCACTACAAGCTTTCCTCCAACCTATAAAAATACCAGTTAACAATTATTGTCTTTTTCCTATGTCCACCCTGTTACTACATTTTTTCATTCCATGAACTCTAACATTGTTCAGAAGTCTGTTGTGCGGCATTATGTCAAAGACCTTTTGGAAGTCCTTGTACATCAAATCAACAGCATAACCCTCATTAACCCCTCTCTGATGCCTCTTCAAAGACTCCCGGTTTGCTAAAAAATGATTGTCACTGAGGAAACCCATGCTGTCTCCCCTTACACACATTTGTCCATGTCACCATTAATTTTATTCAGATTCATTGTTTCTCAAATTGAAATTAACTGCTCTGTTATTGTTGGTTTACCCTTACACCCTGTCTTGAATAATTGTAAAATTTTTCTTTTCTCCACTCTGGCACCTCTAGGCTAAGAAAGAATGAAATTTTGGCCAGTGCCTCTGCAATTTCCACTCCTGCTTCCTTTAGTATTCTCAGTTATATGCCTTTGGTCCCAATGCTTTGCCAGCTATAAGTACAGTCTATCCAATACCTCCTCCTTTCACATCCAGGGAACTCTGGATTAATTTGTCCTTTGAGGGACTATATCTTACCTATTATTAAGACATCTCTTCTTTGAAGGTAGACCGCTGTTCAGCTACAGGAGAAATTCTGCTGAGGCTGGCAATCTGAAATAAAAACCTGAAATGCTGGAAGTACTCAGCCGTTTGGGCAGCATCTGTGGAGAGAGAAACAGTTAAGGTTTTCGGGTGGATAATGTTTCATCAAATGAATGATCATTGATCCAACTCAATTGAACTAAATTTTAGTTCCAGGATCCAATTGTGGCACTCACAGTGTGTCCCAGCCAGCTCTGTTTTTCTCACTGGAGTCAACTATATCCCAGTTAATGATTTTTGTTCTGTTTTATTACTCTGTGTCAGGATGGAAATGGCTTGGAGAAGAGCCTGCAGCTAGTGGTATTCCCATGTATTAGTTACCCTTTTCCTTGATGGCATTGATCATGGCTTTGGCAATGCTTTGGAAGGACCCTCAGTGAATTTGTGCAGCACATTTTGTAGATGGCACACGTTGCTGCTACTAAACATCGGTAGTGGAAGGGTTGAATCTTTGTGGCTGTCATGCCAATCAAGCAAGATGTTTTATCTTGGATAGTGTCAAGTTTCTTGAATTTCATTGGAGCTGCACTCAATTTTGGGCGGCACGGTGGCACAGTGGTTAGCACTGCTGCCTCACAGCGCCAGAGACCCGGGTTCAATTCCCGACTCAGGCGACTCTCTGTGTGGTGTTTGCACGTCCTCCCTGTGTCTGCATGGGTTTCCTCCGGGTACTCCGGTTTCCTCCCACAATCCAAAGATGTGCAGGTCAGGTGAATTGCCCATGCTAAATTGCCCGTAGTGTTAGGTAAGGGGTAAATGTAGGGGTATGGGTGGGTTGCGCTTCGGCGGGGCAGTGTGGACTTGTTGGGCCGAAGGGCCT